>NW_027141861.1:1849017-2588526 GCF_036365525.1 Heterodontus francisci | reverse complement strand
TGGGTAGGAAAGTTGGGGAGCGGACTGCGGTAGGGATGTGGTGTCAGGGAGTGGGGGTAGCGGAGTGGGTAGGGGAGTGGGGGTAGGGGAGTGGGGGTAGGGGAGTGGGGAAGCGAGTGGGGGAAGCGAGTGGGGGAAGGGAGTGGGGGAAGGGAGTGGGGAAGGGAGTGGGTTAGGAGAGTGGAGTGGTGTAGGGGATTGGGGTAGGGGGAGTGCTGTCGGTGAGTGGAGTAGGGGAGTGGGGTATGGGAGATTGTGAGGGAAGTGCGGGAGGAGTGTTGGGGAGGGGAGTTGGGGAGGGAGTGGGGTAGAGGAGTGGGGTAGTACAGTGGGGAGGGGAGTTGCGGCAGGGGTTGGGGAGCGGAGTGGTTGTGGGGAGTTGCGGAGAGGAGAGGGGGAGGGGAGTGTAGTGGGGTGCAGGTGTGCGGTAGGGGAGTGGGGGAGGCTTGTTGGGTATGGGAGTGGGTGTGAGGAGTGGGGTATGGGTGTGCAGTAGGGGAGTGGGGAAGGGGACTGGGGGAGGGGAATGAGGGGAGGGGAGTGGGGGACTGGGAGTGGGTAGGGGAGTGGCAAATGTCCGTGGGGGAGGGGAGAGGGGAGTGGAATGAGGGGGAGGGGCGTGGGGGAGGGGGAGGGGAGAGAGGTAGGGGAGTTGGGGAGCGGAGTGGGGTAGGGGTAGGGGTATGGGGCAGGGGAGTGAGGGAGGGGAATGGGGAGGGGTGTGGGGAGGGGAGTGGGGAGGGGAGTGGGGGAGGGGGAGTGGGGTACGGGAGGGCAGTGAGGAGGTGCAGGGATACGGAGTGGTGGACGGGAGCGGGGGAGGGGTGTGGGGAGGGGAGCGGGGAAGTGAGTGGGCGGAGAGGAGTTGGGGGAGTGGATTTTGGGAGTGGAGTGGGAGAGGGGAGTGGGGTAGGGGAGTGGGGGAGGGGAGTGGGGAGGGGAGTTGGGGAGGGGAGTTGGGGAGGGGAGTTGGGGAGGGGAGTGGGGTAGGGAAGTTGGGGAGTGGAGTGGGGTAGGGAACTGGGGGAGGGGAGTGAGGGATGGGGAGTGAGGGAGGGGAGTTAACGAGAGGATTGAGGGAGGGGAGTGGGGGAGGGTGTTGGCGAGGGGAGGGGGAAGGGGAGTGGTTTAGGGGGGGGTGGGAGGGGAGTTGAGGCAGGGAGTGTGGGAGAGGAGTGGGGAAGGGGAGATGCGGTGAGGAGAGACAGAGGGGAGTGGGGGGAGGGGAGTGGGAGAGGGGAGTGGGGGATGGGAGTGGGGGTGGGGAGTAGGGGGAGGGGAGTTGGGGGGGAGTTGGGGAGGGTAGTCGGGTTGGGAGTTGGGGAGTTGAGTGGGGGAGTTGAGTGGGGGAGTTGAGCGTGGGAGGGAAATGTGGGAGGGGAGTGTAGGAGGGGGAGTGTGGAAGGGGAGTGTGGAAGGGGAGTTGGGGTGGGGAGTTGGGGTGGGGAGTTGGGGAGGGGAGTTGGGTGGAGGGTAGTTGGGGAGGGTAGTTGGGGAGGTTAGTGGGGGAGGGTAGTGAGGGAGGGGAGTGCGGTAGGGAGTGCGTTAGGGGGAGTGGGGGGTGTGGAGTGGAGTAGGGGCGTGTTGTAGGGGAGGGCAGTGAGGATTTGGAGGGAAGGGGAGTGGGATTGTGTATTGGGGGAGGGGAGTGGGCGAGGGGTGTGTGTTATGTGAGTGAGGTAGGGGAGTCTGAAGGGGAGTGGGAGGGGAGTGAGGTAGGGTAATCGGGGTAGGGGAGTGGATGACGTGCATGGGGTGGGGGAGGGGAGTGGGGGAGTGGAGTGAGTTAGGGGAGTGGGAGGAGGGGGAGTGGGGGAGGGGAGTGGTGGAGCGGAGTGGGGAAGGGGAGTGCGGTAGGGGAGTGCGGTAACGAGTGGGATAGGGGAGTGGGGTAGGGGTGTGGTGATTTGAATGGGGTAGTGGAGTTGTTGTGGGAAGTGGGGGAGTGGAGTGCGGTAGGGGAGTGCGTGAGGGTAGTGGGTGATGGGAGTGTGGCAGGAGAGGGCTGTGAAGAGTTGCAGGGAAGCGCAGAGGTGGACTGGAGTGGGGGGAGGGAGTGTGGGGGGAGGGGTGTGTGGGAGGGGGTGGCTAGGGGAGGGGGTAGGGGAATGTGGGAGGGGAGTGGGGTAGTGGAGATGGGGAGCGGAGTGAGTTAGGGGAGTGGGGTAGGGATGTGGGAAAGTGGAGTGGGATAGGGGAGTGGCATAGGGGAGTGGGATAGGGGAGTGGGGGAGGGTGTGTGGGGTAGGGGAGTTGGGTTGTGGAGGGCGGTGAGGAGGTGGAGGGAAGGGAGTGAGGGAGGTGGGGAAGGGTGGTGAGTTTGGAGAGTGGGGAGTGGAGTGGGGGATGGGAGTGTTGTAGGGGAGGGCAGTGAGGAGGTGCAGGGAAGCGGAGTGGTGGACGGGAGGGGAGTGGGGTAGTGGCGGAGGGGCAGGTGAGAGGGGGAGGGGAGTCGGGGAGGGGATTGGGGAGGAGAGTTGGGGAGGGGAGTGGGGGGGGTAGTGGAGTGGGGGAGTGGGGTGGGGGAGTGGAGTGGGGGAGTGGAGTGGTGTGGGGGAGTGGGGTGTGGGGAGGGGGGTGAGGGGAGTGTGGGGAGGGGAGTTGGGGAAGGGGTGTGGGGGAGGGGAGTGGGGAGGGGAGGTGGGAGGGGAGTGGGGAGGGGAGTGGGGAGGGATGTGAGGGTAGTTAGTGGGGGAGGGGAGTGGGTGAGGGGAGTGGGGGAGGGGAGTGTGTGAGGGGAGCGGGGAGGGGAGCGGGGGAGGGGAGCGGGGGAGGGGAGAGCGGGAGGGATGTGCGGGAGGGGAGTGGATAGGGGAGTGAGGAATGGGAGTGAGGGAGGGGAGTGGGGTAAGGGGAGATGGTGAGGGGAGTTGGGAGGTGACCTGGGAAGGGGACCTGGGAGGGGACTTGGGGAGGGTACTTGGGTAGAGGAGTGGGGTAGAGGAGTGCGGTAGAGAGTGGGGAGAGAGTGGGAGAGGAGTGGGAGGGAGGGAGGAGAAAGGGGGAGGAGAGAGGGGGAGGGGCGTGGGGGAGGTATGTGGGGTAGGGGAGTTGGGGACTGGAGCACAGTGAGGATGTGGAGAGAAGTGGAGTGAGGGAGGGGCTGGGGAGGTGTGTGTGGGGGGGGAGTTGGGACTGGAGTGCAGTGAGGAGGTGGAGGTAAGGGGAGTGGGGAAGGGGAAGTGGGGAAGGGGAGTGGGGAAGGCGAGGTGGGTAGGGGAGTATGGGAGGGGAGTGAGGTAGGTAATTGGGGATGGGAGTGGGGTAGCGGAGTGGGGTAGTGGAGTGGGGTAGCGGAGTGGGGTAGTGGAGTGGGGTAGGTGTGTGGGGCAGGGGTGTGGGGCAACGGGTGTGGGGGAGGGGAGTGGGGGAGGGGAGTGGCGGAGGGTAGCGGGGGATGGGAGTGGGGGAGGGAGTTAGAGAGTGGGGGAGGGGAGTTTTGGAGGGGAGTTTTGGAGGGGAGTGTGACAGGAGGAATTGTGAGGAGAGTGGGGTCGGGGAGAGGTGCAGGGGAGTGGGGAGGGATTTGGGGTGGGGGTGGGGAGAGTGGGGGAGTGGGGAGGGGAGTGGGGGAGGGGAGTGGGGGAGGGGAGTGGGGGAGGGGAGTTGGGGCGGGGAGTTGGGGAGGGGAGGGGAGTGGGGTTGGGGACTGGTGGAAGGAAGTCGGGTAGGGGAGTGAGGGAGGGGAGTGGTGTAGGGAGTGGGGGAGTTGTGTAGGGGAGTGGGGGAGTGGGGGAGGGGAGGGCAGAGAGAAGGTGGCGTGAAGGGGAGTTGTGTAGGGAGTGGGCAGGGCAGTGGCGTAGGGGAGTTGGGTAGGGGAGGGCATTGTGGAGGAGAAGGAAGGGGAGTAGGGGAGGGGAGTGGAGGAGGGTAGTGGGGAGGGGAGGGCAGTGAGGAGGTGGAGGAAAAGGGAGTGGGGAGGGGAGTGGTGTAGGGAGGGCAGTGAGGATTTGGAGGGAAGGGGATGTGGGGGAAAGGGATGTGGGGAAGGGGAGTCGGGTCGGGGAGTGGGAAAGTGGAGTGGGATAGGGGAGTGGGGGAGGGGAGTGGGGGGAGGGGAGTGGGGTGGGAGTGGGGGAGGGGAGTGGGGGAGTGGGCGTGGGGGAGGGGAGGTGGGGAGCGGAGTGGGCTAGTGGTGTGGAGTAGGGGTGTGGGGTAGGGTTGTGGGGGAGGGGAGTGGGGGAGGGGAGTGGGGTACGGTGGGCAGTGAGGAGGTGCAGGGATGCTGAATGGTGGACGGGAGTGGGGGATGGGAGGGGAGCGGGGGAGGGGGTGGGAAGGGGGCGGGGAGGGGAGCGGGGGAGGGGGTTTGTGAAGGTGAGTGGCGGACAGGAGTTGGGGGAGGAGATTTTGGGGAGTAGAGGAGAGGGGAGTGGGGGAGGGGAGTGGGGGAGGGGAGTTGGGGGAGGGGAGTTGTGGAGGGGAGTGCTGTGGGGAGTGGGGGTGTAGAGTGGGGTAGGGGCGTGGTGTAGGGGAGGGCAGTGGAGGATTTGGAGGGAAGGGGAGTGGAATGGGGTAGGGGAGTGGGGAGGGGAGTGGGTATGGTGGGCAGTGAGGAGGTGCAGGGATGCGGAATGGTGGACGGGAGTGGGGGAGGGGAGGGGAGCGGGGGAGGGGTGGGGAGGGGGCGGGGGAGGGGGTTTGTGAAGTGAGTGGTGGACAGAATTGGGGGAGGAGATTTGGGGAGTAGAGGAGAGGGAGTGGGGGAGGGGAGTTGGGGGAGGGGAGTTGGGGAGGGGAGTTGGCGGAGGGAGTTGGCGGAGGGGAGTGAGGAGGGGAGTTGACGAGGGAAGTGAGGGAGGGGAGTGGGGGAGGGGAGTGGGATAGGGGAGTGGATAGGGGAGTGGGGGATGGGAGTGGGGGAGGGGAGTGGGGGAGGGGAGGGGGAAGGGAGTTGTTTAGGGGAGTGAGAGACGGGAGTTGAGGCAGGGAGTGTGGAGAGAGGAGTGGGGAAGGGGAGATGCGGAGAGGAGAGGAGAGGGGGAGGGGAGTCGGGTGGAGGAGTGGGAGAGGGGATTGGGGTTTGTGAGTGCTGTAGGGAGTGTGGGAGGGGAGTGGGGGACAGTGAATGGGGTAGGGGAGTGGCGTAAGTGAGTGGGGCAGGGAGAGGGGAGGGGAGTGGAGGGAAGGGGAGTTGGGGAGTAGAGTGGGGGAGGTGTGTGGGGTTAGGAGAGTTGGGTAGTGGAGGGCAGTGAGGAGGTGGAGGGGAGGGGAGTGGGGTAGGAAGTTGGGGAGCGGACTGCGGTAGGGATGTGGTGTCAGGGAGTGGGGTAGCGGAGTGGGGTAGGGGAGTGGGGGTAGGGGAGTGGGGGTAGGGGAGTGGGGAAGCGAGTGGGGGGAAGCGAGTGGGGGAAGGGAGTGGGGGAAGGAGTGGGGGAAGGGAGTGGTTAGGAGAGTGGAGTGGTGTAGGGGATTGGGGTAGGGGAGTGCTGTCGGTGAGTGGAGTAGGGAGTGGGGTATGGGAGATTGTGAGGAAGTGCGGGAGGAGTGTTGGGGAGGGGAGTTGGGGAGGGGAGTGGGGTAGAGGAGTGGGGTAGTACAGTGGGGAGGGGAGTTGCGGCAGGGGTTGGGGAGCGGAGTGGTTGTGGGGAGTTGCGGAGAGGAGAGGGGGAGGGGAGTGTAGTGGGGTGCAGGTGTGCGGTAGGGGAGTGGGGGAGGCTTGTTGGGTATGGGAGTGGGTGTGAGGAGTGGGGTATGGGTGTGCAGTAGGGGAGTGGGGAAGGGGACTGGGGGAGGGGAATGAGGAGGGGAGTGGGGGACTGGGAGTGGGGTAGGGGAGTGGCAAATGTCCGTGGGGGAGGGAGAGGGGAGTGGAATGGGGGAGGGGCGTGGGGAGGGGAGTGGGGTGGGGAGTGGGGTGGGATGTGGAGCATGGGAGTTGGGTATGGAGTTGGTGAGGGGGGTGGGATGGAGAGTTCGGGAGAGGAGTGGGTGAGCGGAGTGGGCAGGGGAGTGAGTGAGGGGAGTGAGGGTGGGGAATTGGGGATGGGAGTGGGGGTGGGGAGTGGGGTAGGGGTGTGGGGTAGGGGTGTGGGGTACGGGATGGGGTAGGGGAGTGGGGTAGGGAGTGGGGAGGGGAAAGAGGGAGGGATTGAGGGAGGGGAGTGAGGGAGGGGAGATGGGGAGGATGTGAGAAGGGGAGTGAAGGAGGGGAGTGGAGTAGGGGAGTCGGGTATGGAAGTTAGTGCGGGGAGTTGAGGAGGACAGTGGGGAGTGTAGTATGGGAGGGGAGTTGGGGAGTGGAGTTGGGAGGGGAGTGAGGGAGGGGAGTTGAGAAGGGGTGTGGGGGAAGGGAGTGGGGTGGTAAGTGGTGCAGGGGAGTTGGGTATGGGAATTGGTGGGGGAGTGGGGGAGGAGAGTTGGGGATGGTAGTTGGGAAGGGGAGTTGGGGAGGGTTGGATAGGGGACTGCGGTAGGGGAGTGGGGAAGTGAGTGGGGGAGGGGCATGGGGGAGAGGTGGTTGCAGGGAGTTGCGGAGAGGAGAGGGGGAGGGGAGTGTGTGAGAGGAGTGGGGGAGTGTAGTGGGGTGTGAGAGTGGGGTAGGGGAGTGGGGAGGGGAGTTGGGGATGGGAAGTGGGGGTATAGAGTGGGGTAGGGGTGTGGGCAGGGGAGTGGGGTATGGAGTGTGGGAGGGGAGGGAGGGGAGTGGGGAGAGGGAGTGGGGTAGGGGAGTGGCATAGGTCCGTGGGGTGGGGAGAGAGGGAGTGGGAGGGAGAGGGGAGGATAGGGAGTGGGGTAGAATAGTGGTGGATGGGAATGGGGAGGGGAGTTGGGGCGGGGAGTGGGGGAGGGGAGTAAGGCAGGGGTGTGGGGTAGGGAGTACGTTAGTGGGAGTGGGAGCGGGGAGTGGGAGAGCGGAGTGGGGGACAAGGGGTGGTAGGGGAGTGATGTAGGGGAGTGGGTGAGGGGAGTTGGTGTGAGGAGTGGGGGAGGGGAGTGGGGAGGGGAGTGGGAGAGGGGAGTGGGGGAGGGGAGTGAGGTAGGGGAATGGGAAAGGCGACTGCGTTAGGGGAGTGGCAGAGGGGAGTGGGAGAGGGGAGTGGGCGACAAGGAATGGGGTAGGGGAGTGATGTAGGGGAGTGGGTGAGGGGAGTTGGTGAGGGGAGTGGGGGAGGGGAATGGGGGAGGGGAGTGATGCAGGGAGTGGGAAAGGGGCGTGGGATCGGGGATCGCAAGTGAGGAGGTGGAGGGAAGGGGAGTGGGGAGGGGAGTGAGGATGTGTGCAGGGTCGAGGAGTTGGGTAGTGGAGGGCAGTGAGGAGGTGGAGGGAAGGGGAGTGGGGAAGGGGTGTGGTAGGAGAGGTGGGTACGGGAGTAGGGGAGGGTAGTGAGGTATGGGAGTTTGTGAGGGGAGTGGGGGAGGGGAGTGGGGGAGGGGAGTGATGTAGGGAGTGGGAAAGGGGCGTGGGATAGGGAAGCGCAGTGAGGAGGTGGAGGGAAGGGAGTGGGGAGGGGAGTGAGGATGTGGGGAGGGTCGAGGTGTTGGGTAGTGGAGGGCAGTGAGGATGTGGAGGGAAAGGGAGTGGGGAAGGGGTGTGGTAGGAGATGTGGGTACGGGAGTAGGGGAGGGTAGTGAGGTATGGGAAGTGGTTGAGGGGAGTGGGGTAGGGGAGCGTGGTAGGGGATTGGGGTAGGGGAGTGGGGTAGGGCAGTGTGGTAGGGGAGTGGGGTAGGGGAGTTGTAGAGGGAGTGCAATAGGGGAATGGGGGAGGGGAGTGGGGTTGGGGATTGGGGGAGTGTACTGGGGGATGGGTGTGTGGTTGGGCAGGGCAGTGAAGAGGTGGAGGGAACTGAGTGGTGGAGGGGAGTGGGTGAGGTGATTGGAGGAGGGGGTGTGGTAAGGGTGTGAGGTAGGGAAGTGAGGTAGGAGAATTGGGTAGGGGATGTGGTCAGGGAGTATGGGAGGGGAAGTGGGGGAGGGGAGTGGGGGAGGGGAGTGATGTAGGGAGTGGGAAAGGGGCGTGGGATAGGGAAGCGCAGTGAGGAGGTGGAGGGAAGGGGAGTGGTGAGGGGAGTGAGGATGTGTGTAGGGTCGAGGTGTTGGGTAGTGGAGGGCAGTGAGGAGGTGGAGGGAAGGGGAGTGGGGAAGGGATGTGGTAGGAGATGTGGGTACGGGAGTAGGGGAGGATAGTGAGGTATGGGAGTGGTGGAGGGGAGTGGGGTAGGGGAGTGTGTTAGGGGATTGGGGTAGGGGAGTTGTAGAGGGAGTTGCAGTAGGGGAATGGGGGAGGGGAGTGGGGTTGGGGATTGGGGGAGTGTACTGGGGGATGGGAGTGTGGTTGGGCAGGGCAGTGAAGAGGTGGAGGGAACTGAGTGGTGGAGGGGAGTGGGTGAGGTGATTGGAGGAGGGGGTGTGGTAAGGGTGTGAGGTAGGGGAGTGAGGTAGGAGAATTGGGTAGGGGATGTGGTCAGGAGTTTGGGAGGGGAGTGGGGGAGGGGAGTGGGGGAGGGGAGTGATGTAGGGAGTGGGAAAGGGGCGTGGGATAGGTGAGCGCAGTGAGGAGGTGGAGGGAAGGGGAGTGGGGAGGGGAGTGAGGATGTGTGTAGGGTCGAGGTGTTGGGTAGTGGAGGGCAGTGAGGAGGTGGAGGGAAGGGGAGTGGGGAAGGGGTGTGGTAGGAGATGTGGGTACGGGAGTAGGGGAGGGTAGTGAGGTATTGGAGTGGTGGAGGGGAGTGGGGTAGGGGAGAGTGGTAGGGGATTGGGGTAGGGGTGTGGGGTAGGGCAGTGTGGTAGGGGAGTGGGGTAGGGGAGTTGTAGAGGGAGTGCAGTAGGGGAGTGGGGGAGGGGAGTGGGGTAGGAGAGGTGGGTAGGGGTGTGGGGAGGGGGGGAGGGGAGTGAGGTAGGGGAGTGGGGAGGGGTGTGGAGGAGGGGAATGGGGTAGGGGAGTGGGGTAGGGGAGTTGTGGAGGGGAGTGGGGTAGGGAGTGTGGTAGGGGAATGGGGTAGGGGAGTGGGGTAGGGGAGTTGTGGAGGGCACTGCGGTCGGGGTGTTGGGTCGGGGAGTGGGGCAGGGGAGTGGGGGAGGGTAGTGGAGGATGGGATTGTCTTAGGTGAGGGCAGTGAAGAGGTGGAGGGAAGCGGAGTGGTGGATCGGAGTAGGGGAGGGGATTGGTGGTGGGGTGTGGTAAGGGAGTGGGTTCAGCGAATGGGGTAGGGGAGTGTGGTAGCGGAGTTGGGGAGGCTAGTTGGGGAGGGGAGTGGGGAGGAGAGTGGGGGAAGTTAATGTGGGAGGGGAGTGGACGAGGGAAGCTGGGGCGGGGAGAGGGGGAGGGGAGTGGGGAGAGGAGTTGGGGAGGGGAGTGGGGGAGGGGTGTGGGGGAGGGAGGTGGGGGAGGGCTGTTGGGGGGATTTGGGGAGGGGTGTTCTGGAGGGAAGTGAGGGAGGGGAGTTGTGCAGGGGAGTGGGGGAGGTGAGTTTGGTAGGGGAGTGGAGTAGGGGCTGGTGGTAAGGGAGTTGGTGAGGGGTGTGGGGTAGGGGAGTGGGGTAATGAGTTGGGTGGGGAGTGGGGGAGGGGAGGGGGGAGGGGAGTTGGGGAGGGGAGTTGGGGAGGGGAGTTGGGTAGAGGAGTGGGGGTAAGGAGTGGGGTGCGGGAGTGGAGTAGGGGAGTGGGGGAGGTGAGTTGTGGAGGGGAGTGGGGGGACAGGGAATGGGGGACAGGGGGAGTGGGGTAGGGGAGTGATATAGGGGGGTGGGTTAGGGGAGTGGTCGAGGGGAGTGGGGTAGGGGAGTGGGGTAGGGGAGTGGGGGAGGGGAGTGGGGGACAGGGAGTGGGGGATAGGTAATGGGGTAGGGGAGTGATATAGGGGAGTGGGGGAGGGGAGTGGGGGACAGGAAGTGGTGTAGGGGAGTGCGGTCGGTGAGTTGGGGTGGGGGGAGGGTAGTGGGGGAGGGGAGTGTGGTAGGGGGAGTGTGGGAAGGGAGTAGGGAAGGGGTGTGTTGTAAGGGAGTGGGGGATGGGAGTGGGGTAGGGGAGTGGGGTAGGGCAGTGATGTAGGGGTGTGTGGGAGTGGAGTGGAAAGGGGACTGGCGAGGGGAGTGGGGTAGGGGAGTGGGGCAGTGAGACGGGTGTGGAGTAGGGGAGGGGAGTGGGGGAGGGGGAGTGGCGGCAGGAATGGGGTAGGGGAGTGCGGGAGGGAGTGAGCTGGGGAGTGAGGGAGGGTAGAGTGGGAGGGGAGCGGAGAGGGGAGTAGGGGCGCGGAGTTGGGGAGGGGAGTGGGGAGGGGTCTGGGGGAGGGGATTGGTGGAGGGGATTGGTGCAGGGGAGTTGGGGAAGGGAGTGGGGGGAGAGGAGATGCTGGTGGAGTTGGGGAGTGGAGCGGTTGAGGGGAGTTGGGGAGGGGAGTGTGGCGGGGAGTGGGGGAGGAGTGTGGGGTAGGAGAGTGAGGAGGGGAGTGGGGGAGGGGAGTGGGGGACAGGGAGTGGGGGAACAGGGATTGGGGGACAGGGGGTCTGGTAGGGGAGTGATAAAGGGGAGTGGGGTAGGGGAGTGGGTTAGGGGAGTGGGGGAGGGGAGTGGGGGACAGGGAGTGGGAGAGGGGGAGTGGGGTATGGGAGTGGGGTAGGGGAGTGGGTGAAGGGAGTGGGAGTGGGGAGTGGGGGAAAGGAAGTGGGGTAGGGGAGTGCGGTAGGTGAGTCAGGGCTGGGAGAGGGGAGTGGGGGAGGGGAGCGTGGTAGGGGAGTGTGGTCGGGGAGTGTGGGAGGGGAGTTCGGTAGGGGAGTGTGGGAAGGGAGTAGGGAAGGGGAGTGTGGGAGGGGAGTGGGGGATGGGAGTGGTGTAGGGGAGTGGGGTAGGGGAATGAAGTAGGGGAGTGTGGGAGTGGAGTGGTAAGGGGACTGGGGAGGGGAGTGCGGTAGGGGAGTGGGGTAGGGGAATGATGTAGGGGAGTGTGGGAGTGGAGTGGTAAGGGGACTGGGGAGGGGAGTGCGGTAGGGGAGTGGAGGCATTGAGAGGGGAGTGGAGTGGGGAAGGGGAGTAGGGTAGGGGAGTGGCAGCAGGAATGGGGTAGGGGAGTGGGGGAGGGAAGTGGGCTGGGGAGTGTGGGAGGGTAGTGTGGGAGGGGAGGGAAGAGGTGTGTAGGGGAGCGGAGTTGGGGAGGGGAGTGTGGAGGGGAGTGGGGGAGCGGATTGGCGGAGGGGATTGGTGGAGGGGAGTGGGGGAGGGGAGTGAGGGAGGGGCGATAGTGATGGAGTTGGGGAGTGGAGCGGTTGAGGGGAGTTGGGGAGGGGAGTGGGGGAGGGGAGTGGGGGAGGGGTGTGGGGTAGGAGAGTGAGGGAGGGCAGTGGGGGAAGCAGTGGGATAGGGGAGTGTGGTTGGGGGTGGGGTTGGGAAGTGGGGGAGGGGAATGAAGTAGGGAAGTTGGGAGGGGAGTGGGGAAGGGGAGTGGGAGAGGGGTGGCTGGGTGGGATGTGGGGTATGGGAGTGAGGGAGGGGTGTTAGGGGGTAGTGGTATCGGGGAATGGTGTATGGGAGTGGGGGATGGGATTTGGGGAACAAAGTGATGAGCTCAAAGGAGGAGAAGGTGCAAGAGGAGTTGTGGGGGGAGAGAGAGAGCAAAATGTGAAAGGGGCGATTTGGCTAGGGTGGAATATTAACACACTGACAGAGAACACAGATTAATATTAACACACTCACTGACACACTGTGTATATCATGACCCACAGTCAGATACACCCTGTGAAGTGTAAAACACCCCCACTGTCCTCAGTAATATTAACACACTGACAGAGAACACAGATTAAAATTAACACACTCACTGACACACTGTGTATATCATGACCCACAGTCAGATACACCCTGTGAAGTGTAAAACACCCCCACTGTCCTCAGCAATATTAACACACTGACAGAGAACACAGATTAATATTAACACACTCACTGACACACTGTGGAAATCATGACCCACAGTCAGATACACCCTGTGAAGTGTAAAACATCCCCACTGCCCTCAGGAATATTAACACACTGACAGAGAACACAGATTAATATTAACACACTCACTGACACACTGTGTATATCATGACCCACAGTCAGATAAACCCTGTGAATTGTAAAACACCCCCACTGTCATCAGGAATATTAACACACTGACAGAGAACACAGATTAATATTAACACACTCACTGACACACTGTGTATATCATGATCCACAGTCAGATACACCCTGTGAAGTGTAAAACACCCCCACTGTCCTCAGTAATATTAACACACTGAAAGAGAACACAGATTAATATTAACACACTCACTGACACACTGTGTACATCATGACCCACAGTCAGATACACCCTGTGAAGTGTAAAACACCCCCACTGTCCTCAGTAATATTAACACACTGACAGAGAACACAGATTAATATTAACACACTCAGTGACACACTGTGTATATCATGACCCACAGTCAGATACACCCTGTGAAGTGTAAAACACCCCCACTGTCCTCAGTAATATTAACACACTGACAGAGAACACAGATTAATATTAACACACTCACTGACACACTGTGTACATCATGACCCACAGCCAGATACACCCTGTGAAGTGTAAAACACCCCCACTGTCCTCAGTAATATTAACACACTGACAGAGAACACAGATTAAAATTAACACACTCACTGACAAACTGTGTACATCATGACCCACAGTCAGATAAACCCTGTGAAGTGTAAAACACCCCCACTGTCCTCAGTAATATTAACACACTGACAGAGAACACAGATTAATATTGACACACTCACTGAAACACTGTGTATGTCATGACTCACAGCCAGATAAACCCTGTGAAGTGTAAAACACCCCCACTGTCCTCAGGAATATTAACACACTGACAGAGAACACAGATTAATATTAACACACTCACTGACACACTGTGTAAATCATGACCCACAGTCAGATACATCCTGTGAAGTGTAAAACACCCCCACTGTCCTCAGTAATATTAACACACTGACAGAGAACTCAGATTAACATTAACACACTCACTGACACACTGTGTAAATCATGACCCACAGTCAGATACATCCTGTGAAGTGTAATACACCCCCACTGTCCTCAGTAATATTAACACACTGACAGAGAACACAGATTAATATTAACACACTCACTGACACACTGTGTACATCATGACCCACAGTCAGATAAACCCTGTGAAGTGTAAAACACCCCCACTGTCCTCAGGAATATTAACACACTGACAGAGAACACAGATTAATATTAACACACTCACTGACACACTGTGTATATCATGACCCACAGCCAGATACACCCTGTGAAGTGTAAAACACCCCCACTGTCCTCAGTAATATTAACACACTGACAGAGAACACAGATTAAAATTAACACACTCACTGACAAACTGTGTACATCATGACCCACAGTCAGATCAACCCTGTGAAGTGTAAAACACCCCCACTGTCCTCAGTAATATTAACACACTGACAGAGAACACAGATTAATATTGACACACTCACTGACACACTGTGTATGTCATGACTCACAGCCAGATAAACCCTGTGAAGTGTAAAACACCCCCACTGTCCTCAGCAATATTAACACACTGACAGAGAACACAGATTAATATTAACACACTCACTGACACACTGTGTATATCATGACCCACAGTCAGATACACCCTGCGAAGTGTAAAACATCCCCACTGTCCTCAGGAATATTAACACACTGACAGAGAACACAGATTAATATTAACACATTCACTGACACACTGTGTATATCATGACCCACAGTCAGATACACCCTGTGAAGTGCAAAACACCCCCACTGTCCTCAGTAATATTAACACACTGACAGAGAACACAGATTAATATTAACACACTCACTGACACACTGTGTACATCATGACCCACAGTCAGATACACCCTGTGAAGTGTAAAACACCCCCACTGTCCTCAGTAATATTAACACACTGACAGAGAACACAGATTAATATTAACACACTCACTGACACACTGTGTATATCATGACCCACAGTCAGATACACCCTGTGAAGTGTAAAACTCCCCCACTGTCCTCAGGAATATTAACACACTGACAGAGAACACAGATTAATATTAACACACTCACTGACACACTGTGTATATCATGACTCACAGTCAGATACAACCTGTGAAGTGCAAAACACCACCACTGTCCTCAGTAATATTAACACACTGACAGAGAACACAGATTAATATTAACACACTCACTGACACACTGTGTATATCATGACCCACAGTCAGATACACCCTGTGAAGTGTAAAACATCCCCACTGTCCTCAGTAATATTAACACACTGACAGAGAACACAGATTAATATTAACACACTCACTGACACACTGTGTATATCATGACCCACAGTCAGACACACCCTGTGAAGTGTAAAACACCCCCACTGTCCTCAGTAATATTAACACACTGACAGAGAACACAGATTAATATTAACACACTCACTGACACACTGTGTATATCATGACCCACAGTCAGATACACCCTGTGAAGTGTAAAACACCCCCACTGTCCTCAGTAATATTAACACACTGACAGAGAACACAGATTAAAATTAAAACACTCACTGACACACTGTGTATATCATGACCCACAGTCAGATACACCCTGTGAAGTGTAAAACACCCCCACTGTCCTCTGTAATATTAACACACTGACAGAGAACACAGATTAATATTAAAACACTCACTGACACACTGTGTACATCATGACCCAGAGTCAGATACACCCTGTGAAGTGTAAAACACCCCCACTGTCCTCAGGAATATTAACACACTGACAGAGAACACAGATTAATATTAACACACTCACTGACACACTGTGTACATCATGACCCACAGTCAGATACACCCTGTGAAGTGTAAAACACCCCCACTGTCCTCAGCAATATTAACACACTGACAGAGAACACAGATTAATATTAACACACTCACTGATACACTGTGTAAATCATGACCCACAGTCAGATAAACACTGTGAAGTGTAAAACACCCCCACTGTCCTCAGTAATATTAACACACTGACAGAGTACACAGATTAATATTTACACACTCACTGACACACTGTGTATATCATGACCCACAGTCAGATACACCCTGTGAAGTGTAAAACACCCCCACTGTCCTCAGTAATATTAACACACTGACAGAGAACACAGATTAATATTAACACACTCACTGACACACTGTGTATATCATGACCCACAGTCAGATACACCCTGTGAAGTGTAAAACACCCCCACTGTCCTCAGTAATATTAACACACTGACAGAGTACACAGATTAATATTAAAACACTCACTGACACACTGTGTACATCATGACCCAGAGTCAGATATACCCTGTGAAGTGTAAAACACCCCCACTGTCCTCAGGAATATTAACACACTGACAGAGAACACAGGTTAATATTAACACACTCACTGACACACTGTGTATATCATGACCCACAGTCAGATACACCCTGTGAAGTGTAAAACACCCCCACTGTCCTCAGTAATATTAACACACTGACAGAGAACACAGATTAAAATTAACACACTCACTGACACACTGTGTATATCATGACCCACAGTCAGATACACCCTGTGATGTGTAAAACACCCCCACTGTCCTCAGTAATATTAACACACTGACAGAGAACACAGATTAATATTAACACACTCACTGACACACTGTCTACATCATGACCAAGAGTCAGATACACCCGGTGAAGTGTAAAACACCCCCACTGTCCTCAGTAATATTAACACACTGACAGAGAACACAGATTAATATTAAAACACTCACTGACACACTGTGTACATCATGACCCACAGTCAGATACACCCTGTGAAGTGCAAAACACCCCCACTGTCCTCAGGAATATTAACACACTGACAGAGAACACAGATTAATATTAACACACTCACTGACACACTGTGGACATCATGACCCACAGTCAGATACACCCTGTGAAGTGTAAAACACCCCCACTGTCCTCAGCAATATTAACACACTGACAGAGAACACAGATTAATATTAACACACTCACTGATACACTGTGTATATCATGACCCACAGTCAGATAAACACTGTGAAGTGTAAAACACCCCCACTGTCCTCAGTAATATTAACACACTGACAGAGAACACAGATTAATATTAACACACTCACTGACACACTGTGTATATCATGACCCACAGTCAGATACACCCTGTGAAGTGTAAAACACCCCCCACTGTCCTCAGGAATATTAACACACTGACAGAGTACACAGATTAATATTAACACACTCACTGACACACTGTGTATATCATGACCCACAGTCAGATACACCCTGTGAAGTGTAAAACACCCCCACTGTCCTCAGTAATATTAACACACTGACAGAGTACACAGATTAATATTAACACACTCACTGACACACTGTGTATATCATGACCCACAGTCAGATACACCCTGTGAAGTGTAAAACACCCCCACTGTCCTCAGCAATATTAACACACTGACAGAGAACACAGATTAATATTAACACACTCACTGACACACTGTGTATATCATGACCCACAGTCAGATACACCCTGTGAAGTGTAAAACACCCCCACTGTCCTCAGTAATATTAACACACTGACAGAGAACACAGATTAAAATTAAAACACTCACTGACACACTGTGTACATCATGACCCAGAGTCAGATACACCCTGTGAAGTGTAAAACACCCCCACTGTCCTCAGGAATATTAACACACTGACAGAGAACACAGATTAATATTAACACACTCACTGACACACTGTGTACATCATGACCCACAGTCAGATACACCCTGTGAAGTGTAAAACACCCCCACTGTCCTCAGCAATATTAACACACTGACAGAGAACACAGATTAATATTAACACACTCACTGATACACTGTGTATATCATGACCCACAGTCAGATAAACACTGTGAAGTGTAAAACACCCCCACTGTCCTCAGTAATATTAACACACTGACAGAGTACACAGATTAATATTAACACACTCACTGACACACTGTGTATATCATGACCCACAGTCAGATACACCCTGTGAAGTGTAAAACACCCCCACTGTCCTCAGTAATATTAACACACTGACAGAGTACACAGATTAATATTAACACACTCACTGACACACTGTGTATATCATGACCCACAGTCGGATACACCCTGTGAAGTGTAAAACACCCCCACTGTCCTCAGCAATATTAACACACTGACAGAGAACACAGATTAATATTAACACACTCACTGACACCACTGTGTATATCATGACCCACAGTCAGATACACCCTGTGAAGTGTAAAACACCCCCACTGTCCTCAGTAATATTAACACACTGACAGAGAACACAGATTAATATTAACACACTCACTGACACCTGTGTACATCATGACCCAGAGTCAGATACACCCGGTGAAGTGTAAAACACCCCCACTGTCCTCAGTAATATTACCACACTGACAGAGAACACAGATTAATATTAAAACACTCACTGACACACTGTGTACATCATGACCCAGAGTCAGATACACCCTGTGAAGTGTAAAACACCCCCACTGTCCTCAGGAATATTAACACACTGACAGAGAACACAGATTAATATTAACACACTCACTGACACTCTGTGTACATCATGACCCACAGTCAGATACACCCTGTGAAGTGTAAAACACCCCCACTGTCCTCAGCAATATTAACACACTGACAGAGAACACAGATTAATATTAACGCACTCACTGATACACTGTGTATATCATGACCCACAGTCAGATACACCCTGTGAAGTGTAAAAACACCCCCACTGGTCCTCAGTAATATTAACACACTGACAGAGAACACAGATTAAAATTAAAACACTCGCTGACACACTGTGTACATCATGACCCACAGTCAGATAAACCCTGTGAAGTGTTAAACATCCCCACTGTCCTCAGGAATATTACCACACTGACAGAGAACACAGATTAATATTAACACACTCACTGACACACTGTGTACATCATGACCCACAGTCAGATACACCCTGTGAAGTGTAAAACACCCCACTGTCTCAGTAATATTAACACACTGACAGAGAACACAGATTAATATTAACACACTCACTGACACACTGTGTATATCATGACCCACAGTCAGATAAACCCTGTGAAGTGTAAAACACCCCACTCTTACTCAGTAATATTAACACCTGACATTGAACACAGATTAATATTACACACTCACTGACACACTGTGTATATCATAGACCCACAGTCAGATAAACACTGTGAAGTGTTAAAACACCCCCACTGTCCTCAGTAATATTAACACACTGACAGAGGACACAGATTAATATTAACACACTCACTGACACATCTGTGTATATCATGACCCACAGTCAGATACACCCTGCTGAAGTGTAACACACCCCCACTGTTCCTCAGTAATATTAACACACTGACAGAGTACACAGATTAATATTAACACACTCACTGACACATCTGTGTATATCATGACCCACAGTCAGATACACCCTGTGAAGTGTAAAACACCCCCCACTGTCCCTCATAATATTAACACACTGACAGAGAACACAGATTAATATTAACACACTCACTGACACACTGTGTATATCATGACCCAGAGTCAGATACACCCTGTGAAGTGTAAAACACCCCCACAGTCCTCAGTAATATTAACACACTGACAGAGAACACAGATTAATATTAACACACTCACTGACACAGTGTGTATATCATGACCCAGAGTCAGATACACCCTGTGAAGTGTAAAACACCCCACTGTCCTCAGTATTATTAACACACTGACAGAGAACACAGATTAATATTAACACACATCACTGACACACTGTGTACATCATGACCCACAGTCAGATACACCCTGAGAAGTGTAAAAACATCCCCACTGTCCTCAGGAATATTAACACACTGACAGAGAACACAGATTAATATTAACACACTCACTGACACACTGTGTACATCATGACCCACAGTCAGATACACCCTGTGAAGTGTAAAACACCCCCACTGTCCTCAGAATATTAACACACTGACCAGAGAACACAGATTAATATTAACACACTCACTGACACACTGTGTATATCAGACCCCACAGTCAGATAAACCCTGTGAAGTGTATAAACACCCCCACTGTCCCTCAAGTAATATTAACACCTGACAGTGAACACAGATTAATATTAACACACTCACTGACACACTGTGTATATCATGACCCACAGTCAGATAAACACTGTGAAGTGTAAAACACCCCCACTGTCCTCAGTAATATTAACACACTGACAGAGAACACAGATTAATATTAACACACTCACTGACACACTGTGTACATCATGACCAAGAGTCAGATACACCCGGGTGAAGTGTAAAACACCCCACTGTCCTCAGTAATATTAACACACTGACAGAGAACACAGATTAATATTTAAAACACACTCACTGACACACTGTGTACATCATGACCCACAGTCAGATATACCCTGTGAAGTGTAAAACACCCCCACTGTCCTCAGGAATATTAACACACTGACAGAGAACACAGATTAATATTAACACACTCACAGACACACTGTGTACATCATGACCCACAGTCAGATACACCCTGTGAAGTGTAAACACACCCCACTGTCCTCAGCAATATTAACACACTGACAGAGAACACAGATTAATATTAACACACTCACTGATACACTGTGTATATCATGACCCACAGTCAGATAAACACTGTGAAGTCTAAAACACCCCCACTGTCCTCAGTAATATTAACACACTGACAGAACACAGATTAATATTAACACACTCACTGACACACTGTGTATATCATGACCCACAGTCAGATACAACCTGTGAAGTGTAAAACACCCCCACTGTCCTCAGGAATATTAACACACTGACAGAGTACACAGATTAATATTAACACACTCACTGACACACTGTGTATATCATGACCCACAGTCAGATACACCCTGTGAAGTGTAAAACACCCCCACTGTCCTCAGTAATATTAACACACTGACAGAGTACACAGATTAATATTACACACTCACTGACACACTGTGTATATCATGACCCACAGTCAGATACACCCTGTGAAGTGTAAAACACCCCACTGTCCTCAGCAATATTAACACACTGACAGAGAACACAGATTAATATTAACACACTCACTGACACACTGTGTATATCATGACCCACAGTCAGATACACCCTGTGAAGTGTAAAACACCCCCACTGTCCTCAGTAATATTAACCGACTGACAGAGAACACAGATTAAAATTAAAACACTCACTGACACACTGTGTACATCATGACCCAGAGTCAGATACCCCCTGTGAAGTGTAAAACACCCCCACTGTCCTCAGGAATATTAACACACTGACAGAGAACACAGATTAATATTAACACACTCACTGACACACTGTGTACATCATGACCCACAGTCAGATACACCCTGTGAAGTGTAAAACACCCCCACTGTCCTCAGCAATATTAACACACTGACAGAGAACACAGATTAATATTAACACACTCACTGATACACTGTGTATATCATGACCCACAGTCAGATAAACACTGTGAAGTGTAAAACACCCCCACTGTCCTCAGTAATATTAACACACTGACAGAGTACATAGATTAATATTAACACACTCACTGACACACTGTGTATATCATGACCCACAGTCAGATACACCCTGTGAAGTGTAAAACACCCCCACTGTCCTCAGTAATATTAACACACTGACAGAGTACACAGATTAATATTAACACACTCACTGACACACTGTGTATATCATGACCCACAGTCAGATACACCCTGTGAAGTGTAAAACACCCCCACTGTCCTCAGCAATATTAACACACTGACAGAGAACACAGATTAATATTAACACACTCACTGACACACTGTGTATATCATGACCCACAGTCAGATACACCCTGTGAAGTGTAAAACACCCCCACTGTCCTCAGTAATATTAACACACTGACAGAGAACACAGATTAATATTAACACACTCACTGACACACTGTGTACATCATGACCCAGAGTCAGATACACCCGGTGAAGTGTAAAACACCCCCACTGTCCTCAGGAATATTAACACACTGACAGAGAACACAGATTAATATTAAAACACTCACTGACACACTGTGTACATCATGACCCAGAGTCAGATACACCCTGTGAAGTGTAAAACACCCCCACTGTCCTCAGGAATATTAACACACTGACAGAGAACACAGATTAATATTAACACACTCACTGACACACTGTGTACATCATGACCCACAGTCAGATACACCCTGTGAAGTGTAAAACACCCCCACTGTCCTCAGCAATATTAACACACTGACAGAGAACACAGATTAATATTAACACACTCACTGATACACTGTGTATATCATGACCCACAGTCAGATAAACCCTGTGAAGTGTAAAACATCCCCACTGTCCTCAGGAATATTAACACACTGACAGAGAACACAGATTAATATTAACACACTCACTGACACACTGTGTACATCATGACCCACAGTCAGATACACCCTGTGAAGTGTAAAACACCCCCACTGTCCTCAGTAATATTAACACACTGACAGAGAACACAGATTAATATTAACACACTCACTGACACACTGTGTATATCATGACCCACAGTCAGATAAACCCTGTGAAGTGTAAAACACCCCCACTGTCCTCAGTAATATTAACACCTGACAGTGAACACAGATTAATATTAACACACTCACTGACACACTGTGTATATCATGACCCACAGTCAGATAAACACTGTGAAGTGTAAAACACCCCCACTGTCCTCAGTAATATTAACACACTGACAGAGGACACAGATTAATATTAACACACTCACTGACACACTGTGTATATCATGACCCACAGTCAGATACACCCTGTGAAGTGTAAAACACCCCCACTGTCCTCAGTAATATTAACACACTGACAGAGTACACTGATTATTATTAACACACTCACTGACACACTGTGTATATCATGACCCACAGTCAGATACACCCTGTGAAGTGTAAAACACCCCCACTGTCCTCAGTAATATTAACACACTGACAGAGAACACAGATTAATATTAACACACTCACTGACACACTGTGTATATCATGACCCAGAGTCAGATACACCCTGTGAAGTGTAAAACACCCCCACAGTCCTCAGTAATATTAACACACTGACAGAGAACACAGATTAATATTAACACACTCGCTGACACACTGTGTATATCATGACCCAGAGTCAGATACACCCTGTGAAGTGTAAAACACCCCCACTGTCCTCAGTAATATTAACACACTGACAGAGAACACAGATTAATATTAACACACTCACTGACACACTGTGTACATCATGACCCACAGTCAGATACACCCTGTGAAGTGTAAAACATCCCCACTGTCCTCAGGAATATTAACACACTGACAGAGAACACAGATTAATATTAACACACTCACTGACACACTGTGTACATCATGACCCACAGTCAGATACACCCTGTGAAGTGTAAAACACCCCCACTGTCCTCAGGAATATTAACACACTGACAGAGAACACAGATTAATATTAACACACTCACTGACACACTGTGTATATCATGACCCACAGTCAGATAAACCCTGTGAAGTGTAAAACACCCCCACTGTCCTCAGTAATATTAACACCTGACAGTGAACACAGATTAATATTAACACACTCACTGACACACTGTGTATATCATGACCCACAGTCAGATAAACACTGTGAAGTGTAAAACACCCCCACTGTCCTCAGTAATATTAACACACTGACAGAGTACACAGATTAATATTAACACACTCACTGACACACTGTGTATATCATGACCCACAGTCAGATACACCCTGTGAAGTGTAAAACACCCCCACTGTCCTCAGCAATATTAACACACTGACAGAGAACACAGATTAATATTAACACACTCACTGACACACTGTGTATATCATGACCCACAGTCAGATACACCCTGTGAAGTGTAAAACACCCCCACTGTCCTCAGTAATATTAACACACTGACAGAGAACACAGATTAATATTAACACACTCACTGACACTCTGTGTACATCATGACCCAGTGTCAGATACACCCGGTGAAGTGTAAAACACCCCCACTGTCCTCAGTAATATTAACACACTGACAGAGAACACAGATTAATATTAAAACACTCACTGACACACTGTGTACATCATGACCCAGAGTCAGATACACCCTGTGAAGTGTAAAACACCCCCACTGTCCTCAGGAATATTAACACACTGACAGAGAACACAGATTAATATTAACACACTCACTGACACACTGTGTACATCATGACCCACAGTCAGATACACCCTGTGAAGGGTAAAACACCCCCACTGTCCTCAGCAATATTAACACACTGACAGAGAACACAGATTAATATTAACACACTCACTGATACACTGTGTATATCATGACCCACAGTCAGATAAACCCTGTGAAGTGTAAAACATCCCCACTGTCCTCAGGAATATTAACACACTGACAGAGAACACAGATTAATATTAACACACTCACTGACACACTGTGTACATCATGACCCACAGTCAGATACACCCTGTGAAGTGTAAAACACCCCCACTGTCCTCAGTAATAATAACACACTGACAGAGAACACAGATTAATATTAACACACTCACTGACACACTGTGTATATCATGACCCACAGTCAGATAAACCCTGTGAAGTGTAAAACACCCCCACTGTCCTCAGTAATATTAACACCTGACAGTGAACACAGATTAATATTAACACACTCACTGACACACTGTGTATATCATGACCCACAGTCAGATAAACCCTGTGAAGTGTAAAACATCCCCACTGTCCTCAGGAATATTAACACACTGACAGAGAACACAGATTAATATTAACACACTCACTGACACACTGTGTACATCATGACCCACAGTCAGATACACCCTGTGAAGTGTAAAACACCCCCACTGTCCTCAGGAATATTAACACACTGACAGAGAACACAGATTAATATTAACACACTCACTGACACACTGTGTATATCATGACCCACAGTCAGATAAACCCTGTGAAGTGTAAAACACCCCCACTGTCCTCAGTAATATTAACACCTGACAGTGAACACAGATTAATATTAACACACTCACTGACACACTGTGTATATCATGACCCACAGTCAGATAAACACTGTGAAGTGTAAAACACCCCCACTGTCATCAGTAATATTAACACACTGACAGAGGACACAGATTAATATTAACACACTCACTGACACACTGTGTATATCATGACCCACAGTCAGATACACCCTGTGAAGTGTAAAACATCCCCACTGTCCTCAGTAATATTAACACACTGACAGAGAACACAGATTAATATTAACACACTCACTGACACACTGTGGATATCATGACCCACAGTCAGATACACCCTGTGAAGTGTAAAACACCCCCACTGTCCTCAGTAATATTAACACACTGACAGAGAACACAGATTAATATTAACACACTCACTGACACACTGTGTACATCATGACCCAGAGTCAGATACACCCTGTGAAGTGTAAAACACCCCCACTGTCCTCAGTAATATTAACACAATGACAGAGTACACAGATTAATATTAACACACTCACTGACACACTGTGTATATCATGACCCACAGTCAGATACACCCTGTGAAGTGTAAAACACCCCCACTGTCCTCAGTAATATTAACACACTGACAGAGTACACAGATTAATATTAACACACTCACTGACACACTGTGTATATCATGACCCACAGTCAGATACACCCTGTGAAGTGTAAAACACCCCCACTGTCCTCAGTAATATTAACACACTGACAGAGAACACAGATTAATATTAACACACTCACTGACACACTGTGTACATCATGACCCAGAGTCAGATACACCCGGTGAAGTGTAAAACACCCCCACTGTCCTCAGTAATATTAACACACTGACAGAGAACACAGATTAATATTAACACACTCACTGACACACTGTGTACATCATGACCCACAGTCCGATACACCCTGTGAAGTGTAAAACACCCCCACTGTCCTCAGTAATATTAACACACTGACAGAGTACACAGATTAATATTAACACACTCACTGACACACTGTGTACATCATGACCCACAGTCAGATACACCCTGTGAAGTGTAAAACACCCCCACTGTCCTCAGTAATATTAACACACTGACAGAGAACACAGATTAATATTAACGCACTCACTGACACACTGTGTATATCATGACCCACAGTCAGATACAACCTGTGAAGTGTAAAACACCCCCACTGTCCTCAGTAATATTAACACACTGACAGAGAACACAGATTAATATTAACACACTCACTGACACACTGTGTATATCATGACCCACAGTCAGATAAACCCTGTGAAGTGTAAAACACCCCCACTGTCCTCAGTAATATTAACACACTGACAGAGAACACAGATTAATATTAACACACTCACTGACACACTGTGTATATCATGACCCACAGTCAGATACACACTGTGAAGTGTAAAACACCCCCACTGTCCTCAGTAATATTAACACACTGACAGAGAACACAGATTAATATTAACAGACTCACTGACACACTGTGTATATCATGACCCACTGTCAGATACACCCTGTGAAGTGTAAAACACCCCCACTGTCCTCGGTAATATTAACACACTGACAGAGAACACAGATTAATATTAACACACTCACTGACACACTGTGTATATCATGACCCACAGTCAGATAAACCCTGTGAAGTGTAAAACACCCCCACTGTCCTCAGGAATATTAACACCCTGACAGAGAACACAGATTAATATTAACACACTCACTGACACACTGTGTACATCATGACCCACAGTCAGATAAACCCTGTGAAGTGTAAAACACCCCCACTGTCCTCAGGAATATTAACACACTGACAGAGAACACAGATTAATATTAACACACTCACTGACACACTGTGTACATCATGACCCACAGTCAGATACACCCTGTGAAGTGTAATACACCCCCACTGTCCTCAGGAATATTAACACACTGACAGAGAACACAGATTAATATTAACACACTCACTGACACACTGTGTATATCATGACCCACAGTCAGATACACCCTGTGAAGTGTAAAACACCCCCACTGTCCTCAGGAATATTAACACACTGACAGAGAACACAGATTAATATAAACACACTCACTGACACACTGTGTACATTATGACCCACAGTCAGATACACCCTGTGAAGTGTAAAACATCCCCACTGCCCTCAGGAATATTAACACCCTGACAGAGAACACAGATTAATATTAACACACTCACTGACACACTGTGTACATCATGACCCACAGTCAGATACACCCTGTGAAGTGTAAAACACCCCCACTGTCCTCAGTAATATTAACACACTGACAGAGAACACAGATTAATATTAACAGACTCACTGACACACTGTGCATATCATGACCCACTGTCAGATACACCCTGTGAAGTGTAAAACACCCCCACTGTCCTCGGTAATATTAACACCCTGACAGAGAACACAGATTAATATTAACACACTCACTGACACACTGTGTATATCATGACCCACAGTCAGATAAACCCTGTGAAGTGTAAAACACCCCCACTGTCCTCAGGAATATTAACACCCTGACAGAGAACACAGATTAATATTAACACACTCACTGACACACTGTGTACATCATGACCCACAGTCAGATAAACCCTGTGAAGTGTAAAACACCCCCACTGTCCTCAGGAATATTAACACACTGACAGAGAACACAGATTAATATTAACACAATCACTGACACACTGTGTACATCATGACCCACAGTCAGATACACCCTGTGAAGTGTAAAACACCCCCACTGTCCTCAGGAATATTAACACACTGACAGAGAACACAGATTAATATTTACACACTCACTGACACACTGTGTATATCATGACCCACAGTCAGATACACCCTGTGAAGTGTAAAACATCCCCACTGCCCTCAGGAATATTAACACACTGACAGAGAACACAGATTAATATTAACACACTCACTGACACACTGTGTACATTATGACCCACAGTCAGATACACCCTGTGAAGTGTAAAACATCCCCACTGTCCTCAGTAATATTAACACACTGACAGAGTACACAGATTAATATTAACACACTCACTGACACACTGTGTATATCATGACCCACAGTCAGATACACCCTGTGAAGTGTAAAACACCCCCACTGTCCTCAGCAATATTAACACACTGACAGAGAACACAGATTAATATTAACACAGTCACTGACACACTGTGTATATCATGACCCACAGTCAGATACACCCTGTGAAGTGTAAAACACCCCCACTGTCCTCAGTAATATTAACACACTGACAGAGAACACAGATTAATATTAACACACTCACTGACACACTGTGTACATCATGACCCAGAGTCAGATACACCCGGTGAAGTGTAAAACACCCCCACTGTCCTCAGTAATATTAACACACTGACAGAGAACACAGATTAATATTAACACACTCACTGACACACTGTGTACATCATGACCCACAGTCAGATACACCCGGTGAAGTGTAAAACACCCCCACTGTCCTCAGTAATATTAACACACTGACAGAGAACACAGATTAATATTAACACACTCACTGACACACTGTGTATATCATGACCCACAGTCAGATACACCCTGTGAAGTGTAAAACACCCCCACTGTCCTCAGTAATATTAACACACTGACAGAGAACACAGATTAATATTAACACACTCACTGACACACTGTGTATATCATGACCCAGAGTCAAATAAACCCTGTGAAGTGTGAAACACCCCCACTGTCCTCAGTAATATTAACACACTGACAGAGAACACAGATTAATATTAACACACTCACTGACACACTGTGTACATCATGACCCACAGTCAGATACACCCTGTGAAGTGTAAAA
This sequence comes from Heterodontus francisci, assembly GCF_036365525.1. Classification (NCBI taxonomy): domain Eukaryota; kingdom Metazoa; phylum Chordata; class Chondrichthyes; order Heterodontiformes; family Heterodontidae; genus Heterodontus; species Heterodontus francisci. The sequence continues at coordinate 2,560,488 of NW_027141861.1, read as the reverse complement.
CACCCCCACTGTCCTCAGCAATATTAACACACTGACAGAGAACACAGATTAATATTAACACAATCACTGACACACTGTGTACATCATGACCCACAGTCAGATACACCCGGTGAAGTGTAAAACACCCCCACTGTCCTCAGTAATATTAACACACTGACAGAGAACACAGATTAATATTAACACACTCACTGACACACTGTGTATATCATGACCCACAGTCAGATACACCCTGTGAAGTGTAAAACACCCCCACTGTCCTCAGTAATATTAACACACTGACAGAGAACACAGATTAATATTAACACACTCACTGACACACTGTGTATATCATGACCCAGAGTCAAATAAACCCTGTGAAGTGTAAAACACCCCCACTGTCCTCAGTAATATTAACACACTGACAGAGAACACAGATTAATATTAACACACTCACTGACACACTGTGTACATCATGACCCACAGTCAGATACACCCTGTGAAGTGTAAAACACCCCCACTGTCCTCAGCAATATTAACACACTGACAGAGAACACAGATTAATATTAACACACTCACTGATACACTGTGTATATCATGACCCACAGTCAGATAAACACTGTGAAGTGTAAAACACCCCCACTGTCCTCAGTAATATTAACACACTGACAGAGAACACAGATTAATATTAACACACTCACTGACACACTGTGTACATCATGACCCACAGTCAGATACACCCTGTGAAGTGTAAACACCCCCACTGTCCTCAGGAATATTAACACACTGACAGAGAACACAGATTAATATTAACACACTCACTGACACACTCTGTATATCATGACCCACAGTCAGATACACCCTGTGAAGTGTAAAACACCCCCACTGTCCTCAGGAATATTAACACACTGACAGAGAACACAGATTAATATTAACACACTCATTGACACACTATGTATATCATGACCCACAGTCAGATACACCCTGTGAAGTGTAAAACACCCCCACTGTCCTCAGTAATATTAACACACTGACAGAGAACACAGATTAATATTAACACACTCACTGACACACTGTGTATATCATGACCCATAGTCAGATACACCCTGTGAAGTGTAAAACACCACCACTGTCCTCAGTAATTTTAACACACTGACAGAGTACACAGATTAATATTAACACACTCACTGACACACTGTGTACATCATGACCCACAGTCAGATACACCCTGTGAAGTGTAAAACATCCCCACTGTCTTCAGTAATATTAACACACTGACAGAGAACACAGATTAATATTAACACACTCACTGACACACTGTGTATATCATCACCCACAGTCAGATACACCCTGTGAAGTGTAAAACACCCCCACTGTCCTCAGGAATATTAACACACTGACAGAGAACACAGATTAATATTAACACACTCACTGACACACTGTGTATAACATGACCCACAGTCAGATAAACCCTGTGAAGTGTAAAACACCCCCACTGTCCTCAGTAATATTAACACACAGACAGAGAACACAGATTAATATTAACACACTCACTGACACACTGTGTATATCATGACCCACAGTCAGATACACCCTGTGAAGTGTAAAACACCCCCACTGTCCTCAGTAATATTAACACACTGACAGAGAACACAGATTAATATTAACACACTCACTGACACACTGTGTACATCATGACCCAGAGTCAGATACACCCGGTGAAGTGTAAAACACCCCCACTGTCCTCAGTAATATTAACACACTGACAGAGAACACAGATTAATATTAACACACTCACTGACACACTGTGTACATCATGACCCACAGTCAGATACACCCTGTGAAGTGTAAAACACCCCCACTGTCCTCAGTAATATTAACACACTGACAGAGAACACAGATTAATATTAACACACTCACTGACACACTGTGTATATCATGACCCACAGTCAGATACACCCTGTGAAGTGTAAAACACCCCCACTGTCCTCAGTAATATTAACACACTGACAGAGAACACAGATTAATATTAACACACTCACTGACACACTGTGTACATCATGACCCACAGTCAGATACACCCTGTGAAGTGTAAAACACCCCCACTGTCCTCAGGAATATTAACACACTGACAGAGAACACAGATTAATATTAACACACTCACTGACACACTGTGTATATCATGACCCACAGTCAGATACACCCTGTGAAGTGTAAAACACCCCCACTGTCCTCAGTAATATTAACACACTGACAGAGTACACAGATTAATATTAACACACTCACTGACACACTGTGTATATCATGACCCACAGTCAGATACACCCTGTGAAGTGTAAAACACCCCCACTGTCCTCAGCAATATTAACACACTGACAGAGAACACAGATGAATGTTAACACACTCACTGACACACAGTGTACATCATGACCCACAGTCAGATACACCCTGTGAAGTGTAAAGCACCCCCACTGTCCTCAGTAATATTAACACACTGACAGAGTACACAGATTAATATTAACACACTCACTGACACGCTGTGTATATCATGACCCACAGTCAGATACACCCTGTGAAGTGTAAAACACCCCCACTGTCCTCAGGAATATTAACACACTGACAGAGAACACAGATTAATATTAACACACTCACTGACACACTGTGTATATCATGACCCACAGTCAGATAAACCCTGTGAAGTGTAAAACACCCCCACTGTCCTCAGTAATATTAACACACAGACAGAGAACACAGATTAATATTAACACACTCACTGACACACTGTGTATATCATGACCCACAGTCAGATACACCCTGTGAAGTGTAAAACCCCCCCACTGTCCTCAGTAATATTAACACACTGACAGAGAACACAGATTAATATTAACACACTCACTGACACACTGTGTATATCATGACCCACAGTCAGATACACCCTGTGAAGTGTAAAACACCCCCACTGTCCTCAGTAATATTAACACACTGACAGAGAACACAGATTAATATTAACACACTCACTGACACACTGTGTATATCATGACCCACAGTCAGATACACCCTGTGAAGTGTAAAACACCCCCACTGTCCTCAGTAATATTAACACACTGACAGAGAACACAGATTAATATTAACACACTCACTGACACACTGTGTATATCATGACCCACAGTCAGATACACCCTGTGAAGTGTAAAACAACCCCACTGTGCTCAGTAATATTAACACACTGACAGAGAACACAGATTAATATTAACACACTCACTGACACACTGTGTATATCATGACCCACAGTCAGATACACCCTGTGAAGTGTAAAACACCCCCACTGTCCTCAGCAATATTAACACACTGACAGAGAACACAGATTAATATTAACACACTCACTGACACACTGTGTACATCATGACCCAGAGTCAGATACACCCAGTGAAGTGTAAAACACCCCCACTGTCCTCAGTAATATTAACACACTGACAGAGAACACAGATTAATATTAACACACTCACTGACACACTGTGTATATCATGACCCACAGTCAGATAAACCCTGTGAAGTGTAAAACACCCCCACTGTCCTCAGGAATATTAACACACTGACAGAGAGCACAGATTAATATTAACACACTCACTGACATACTGTGTATATCATGACCCACAGTCAGATACACCCTGTGAAGTGTAAAACACCCCCACTGTCCTCAGGAATATTAACACACTGACAGAGAACACAGATTAATATTAACACACTCACTGACACACTGTGTATATCATGACCCACAGTCAGATACACCCTGTGAAGTGTAAAACACCCCCACTGTCCTCAGTAATATTAACAGACTGACAGAGTACACAGATTAATATTAACACACTCACTGACACACTGTGTATATCATGACCCACAGTCAGATACACCCTGTGAAGTGTAAAACACCCCCACTGTCCTCAGCAATATTAACACACTGACAGAGAACACAGATTAATATTAACACACTCACTGACACACTGTGTATATCATGACCCACAGTCAGATACACCCTGTGAAGTGTAAAACACCCCCACTGTCCTCAGTAATATTAACACACTGACAGAGAACACAGATTAATATTAACACACTCACTGACACACTGTGTACATCATGACCCAGAGTCAGATACACCCGGTGAAGTGTAAAACACCCCCACTGTCCTCAGTAATATTAACACACTGACAGAGAACACAGATTAATATTAACACACTCACTGACACACTGTGTACATCATGACCCACAGTCAGATACACCCTGTGAAGTGTAAAACACCCCCACTGTCCTCAGTAATATTAACACACTGACAGAGAACACAGATTAATATTAACACACTCACTGACACACTGTGTACATCATGACCTACAGTCAGATACACCCTGTGAAGTGTAAAACACCCCCACTGTCCTCAGTAATATTAGCACAATGACAGAGAACACAGATTAATATTAACACACTCACTGACACACTGTGTATATCATGACCCACAGTCAGATAAACCCTGTGAAGTGTAAAACACCCCCACTGTCCTCAGGAATATTAACACACTGACAGAGAACACAGATTAATATTAACACACTCACTGACACACTGTGTACATCATGACCCACAGTCAGATACACCCTGTGAAGTGTAAAACACCCCCACTGTCCTCAGGAATATTAACACACTGACAGAGAACACAGATTAATATTAACACACTCACTGACACACTGTGTACATTATGACCTACAGTCAGATACACCCTGTGAAGTGTAAAACATCCCCACTGCCCTCAGGAATATTAACACACTGACAGAGAACACAGATTAATATTAACACACTCACTGACACACTGTGTATATCATGACCCACAGTCAGATAAACCCTGTGAAGTGTAAAACACCCCCACTGTCCTCAGCAATATTAACACACTGACAGAGAACACAGATTAATATTAACACACTCACTGACACACTGTGTATATCATGTTTCGCAGTCAGATACACACTGTGAAGTGTAAAACACCCCCACTGTCCTCAGTAATATTAACACACTGACAGAGAACACAGATTAATATTAACACACTCACTGACACACTGTGTATATCATGACCCACAGTCAGATAAACCCTGTGAAGTGTAAAACACCCCCACTGTCCTCAGTAATATTAACACACTGACAGAGAACACAGATTAATATTAACACCCTCACTGACACACTGTGTATATCATGACCCACAGTCAGATACACCCTGTGAAGTGTAAAACACCCCCACTGTCCTCAGGAATATTAACACACTGACAGAGAACACAGATTAATATTAACACACTCACTGACACACTGTGTATATCATGATCCACAGTCAGATACACCCTGTGAAGTGTAAAACACCCCCACTGTCCTCTGTAATATTAACACACTGACAGAGAACACAGATTAATATTAACACACTCACTGACACACTGTGTATATCATGACCCACAGTCAGATACACCCTGTGAAGTGTAAAACACCCCCACTGTCCTCAGGAATATTAACACACTGACAGAGAACACAGATTAATATTAACAGACTCACTGACACACTGTGTATATCATGATCCACAGTCAGATACAGCCTGTGAAGTGTAAAACACCCCCACTGTCCTCAGGAATATTAACACACTGACAGAGAACACAGATTAATATTAACACACTCACTGACACACTGTGTATATCATGACCCACAGTCAGATAAACCCTGTGAAGTGTAAAACACCCCCACTGTCCTCAGGAATATTAACACACTGACAGAGAACACAGATTAATATTAACACACTCACTGACACACTGTGTATATCATGACCCACAGTCAGATACACCCTGTGAAGTGTAAAACACCCCCACTGTCCTCAGTAATATTAACACACTGACAGAGAACACAGATTAATATTAACACACTCACTGACACACTGTGTATATCATGACCCACAGTCAGATAAACCCTGTGAAGTGTAAAACACCCCCACTGTCCTCAGTAATATTAACACACTGACAGAGAACACAGATTAATATTAACACACTCACTGACACACTGTGTATATCATGACCCACAGTCAGATAAACCCTGTTAAGTGTAAAACACCCCCACTGTCCTCAGTAATATTAACACACTGACAGAGAACACAGATTAATATTAACACACTCACTGACACACTGTGTATATCATGACCCACAGTCAGATAAACCCTGTGAAGTGTAAAACACCCCCACTGTCCTCAGGAATATTAACACACTGACAGAGAACACAGATTAATATTAACACACTCACTGACACACTGTGTATATCATGACCCAGAGTCAGATACACCCTGTGAAGTGTAAAACACCCCCACTGTCCTCAGGAATATTAACACACTGACAGAGAACACAGATTAATATTAACACACTCACTGACACACTGTGTACATCATGACCCACAGTCAGATAAACCCTGTGAAGTGTAAAACACCCCCACTGTCCTCAGCAATATTAACACACTGACAGAGAACACAGATTAATATTAACACACTCACTGACACACTGTGTATATCATGACCCACAGTCAGATACACCCTGTGAAGTGTAAAACACCCCCACTGTCCTCAGGAATATTAACACACTGACAGAGAACACAGATTAATATTAACACACTCACTGACACACTGTGTACATCATGACCCACAGTCAGATAAACCCTGTGAAGTGTAAAACACCCCCACTGTCCTCAGTAATATTAACACACTGACAGAGAACACAGATTAATATTAACACACTCACTGACACACTGTGTATATCATGACTCACAGTCAGATAAACCCTGTGAAGTGTAAAACACCCCCACTGTCCTCAGTAATATTAACACAGTGACAGAGAACACAGATTAATATTGACACACTCACTGACACACTGTGTATATCATGACCCACAGTCAGATAAACCCTGTGAAGTGTAAAACACCCCCACTGTCCTCAGTAATATTAACACAGTGACAGAGAACACAGATTAATATTAACACACTCACTGACACACTGTGTATATCATGACCCACAGTCAGATACACCCGGTGAAGTGTAAAACATCCCCACTGTCCTCAGGAATATTAACACACTGACAGAGAACACAGATTAATATTAACACACTCACTGACACACTGTGTACATCATGACCCACAGTCAGATAAACCCTGTGAAGTGTCAAACAGCCCCACTGTCCTCAGTAATATTAACACACTGACAGAGAACACAGATTAATATTAACACACTCACTGAGACACTGTGTATATCATGACCCAAAGTCAGTTACACCCTGTGAAGTGTAAAACACCCCCACTGTCCTCAGTAATATTAGCACAATGACAGAGAACACAGATTAATATTAACACACTCACTGACACACTGTGTATATCATGACCCACAGTCAGATAAACCCTGTGAAGTGTAAAACACCCCCACTGTCCTCAGGAATATTAACACACTGACAGAGAACACAGATTAATATTAACACACTCACTGACACACTGTGTACATCATGACCCACAGTCAGATACACCCTGTGAAGTGTAAAACACCCCCACTGTCCTCAGGAATATTAACACACTGACAGAGAACACAGATTAATATTAACACACTCACTGACACACTGTGTACATTATGACCTACAGTCAGATACACCCTGTGAAGTGTAAAACATCCCCACTGCCCTCAGGAATATTAACACACTGACAGAGAACACAGATTAATATTAACACACTCACTGACACACTGTGTATATCATGACCCACAGTCAGATAAACCCTGTGAAGTGTAAAACACCCCCACTGTCCTCAGCAATATTAACACACTGACAGAGAACACAGATTAATATTAACACACTCACTGACACACTGTGTATATCATGTTTCGCAGTCAGATACACACTGTGAAGTGTAAAACACCCCCACTGTCCTCAGTAATATTAACACACTGACAGAGAACACAGATTAATATTAACACACTCACTGACACACTGTGTATATCATGACCCACAGTCAGATAAACCCTGTGAAGTGTAAAACACCCCCACTGTCCTCAGTAATATTAACACACTGACAGAGAACACAGATTAATATTAACACCCTCACTGACACACTGTGTATATCATGACCCACAGTCAGATACACCCTGTGAAGTGTAAAACACCCCCACTGTCCTCAGGAATATTAACACACTGACAGAGAACACAGATTAATATTAACACACTCACTGACACACTGTGTATATCATGATCCACAGTCAGATACACCCTGTGAAGTGTAAAACACCCCCACTGTCCTCTGTAATATTAACACACTGACAGAGAACACAGATTAATATTAACACACTCACTGACACACTGTGTATATCATGACCCACAGTCAGATACACCCTGTGAAGTGTAAAACACCCCCACTGTCCTCAGGAATATTAACACACTGACAGAGAACACAGATTAATATTAACAGACTCACTGACACACTGTGTATATCATGATCCACAGTCAGATACAGCCTGTGAAGTGTAAAACACCCCCACTGTCCTCAGGAATATTAACACACTGACAGAGAACACAGATTAATATTAACACACTCACTGACACACTGTGTATATCATGACCCACAGTCAGATAAACCCTGTGAAGTGTAAAACACCCCCACTGTCCTCAGGAATATTAACACACTGACAGAGAACACAGATTAATATTAACACACTCACTGACACACTGTGTATATCATGACCCACAGTCAGATACACCCTGTGAAGTGTAAAACACCCCCACTGTCCTCAGTAATATTAACACACTGACAGAGAACACAGATTAATATTAACACACTCACTGACACACTGTGTATATCATGACCCACAGTCAGATAAACCCTGTGAAGTGTAAAACACCCCCACTGTCCTCAGTAATATTAACACACTGACAGAGAACACAGATTAATATTAACACACTCACTGACACACTGTGTATATCATGACCCACAGTCAGATAAACCCTGTTAAGTGTAAAACACCCCCACTGTCCTCAGTAATATTAACACACTGACAGAGAACACAGATTAATATTAACACACTCACTGACACACGGTGTATATCATGACCCACAGTCAGATAAACCCTGTGAAGTGTAAAACACCCCCACTGTCCTCAGGAATATTAACACACTGACAGAGAACACAGATTAATATTAACACACTCACTGACACACTGTGTATATCATGACCCAGAGTCAGATACACCCTGTGAAGTGTAAAACACCCCCACTGTCCTCAGGAATATTAACACACTGACAGAGAACACAGATTAATATTAACACACTCACTGACACACTGTGTACATCATGACCCACAGTCAGATAAACCCTGTGAAGTGTAAAACACCCCCACTGTCCTCAGCAATATTAACACACTGACAGAGAACACAGATTAATATTAACACACTCACTGACACACTGTGTATATCATGACCCACAGTCAGATACACCCTGTGAAGTGTAAAACACCCCCACTGTCCTCAGGAATATTAACACACTGACAGAGAACACAGATTAATATTAACACACTCACTGACACACTGTGTACATCATGACCCACAGTCAGATAAACCCTGTGAAGTGTAAAACACCCCCACTGTCCTCAGTAATATTAACACACTGACAGAGAACACAGATTAATATTAACACACTCACTGACACACTGTGTATATCATGACTCACAGTCAGATAAACCCTGTGAAGTGTAAAACACCCCCACTGTCCTCAGTAATATTAACACAGTGACAGAGAACACAGATTAATATTGACACACTCACTGACACACTGTGTATATCATGACCCACAGTCAGATAAACCCTGTGAAGTGTAAAACACCCCCACTGTCCTCAGTAATATTAACACAGTGACAGAGAACACAGATTAATATTAACACACTCACTGACACACTGTGTATATCATGACCCACAGTCAGATACACCCGGTGAAGTGTAAAACATCCCCACTGTCCTCAGGAATATTAACACACTGACAGAGAACACAGATTAATATTAACACACTCACTGACACACTGTGTACATCATGACCCACAGTCAGATAAACCCTGTGAAGTGTCAAACAGCCCCACTGTCCTCAGTAATATTAACACACTGACAGAGAACACAGATTAATATTAACACACTCACTGAGACACTGTGTATATCATGACCCAAAGTCAGTTACACCCTGTGAAGTGTAAAACACCCGCACTGTCCTCAGGAATATTAACACACTGACAGAGAACACAGATTAATATTAACACTCTCACTGACACATTGTGTATATCATGACCCACAGTCAGATACACCCTGTGAAGTGTAAAACACCCCCACTGTCCTCAGGAATATTAACACACTGACAGAGAACACAGATTAATATTAACACACTCACTGACACACTGTGTATATCATGACCCACAGTCAGATACACCCTGTGAAGTGTAAAACACCCCCACAGTCCTCAGGAATATTAACACACTGACAGAGAACACAGATTAATATTAACACACTCACTGACACACTGTGTACATCATGACCCACAGTCAGATAAACCCTGTGAAGTGTAAAACACCCCCACTGTCCTCAGGAATATTAACACACTGACAGAGAACACAGATTAATATTAACACACTCACTGACACACTGTGTATATCATGACCCACAGTCAGATACATCCTGTGAAGTGTAAAACATCCCCACTGTCCTCAGTAATATTAACACACTGACAGAGAACACAGATTAATATTAACACACTCACTGACACACTGTGTATATCATGACCCACAGTCAGATACACCCTGTGAAGTGTAAAACACCCCCACTGTCCTCAGGAATATTAACACACTGACAGAGAACACAGATTAATATTAACACACTCACTGACACACTGTGTATATCATAACCCACAGTCAGATACACCCTGTGAAGTGTAAAAAACCCCCACTGTCCTCAGGAATATTAACACACTGACAGAGAACACAGATTAATATTAACACACTCACTGACACACTGTGTACATCATGACCCACAGTCAGATACACCCGGTGAAGTGTAAAACACCCCCACTGTCCTCAGTAATATTAACACATTGACAGAGAACACAGATTAATATTAACACGCTCACTGACACACTGTGTACATCATGACCCACAGTCAGATACACCCTGTGAAGTGTAAAACACCCCCACTGTCCTCAGTAATATTAACACACTGACAGAGAACACAGATTAATATTAAAACACTCACTGACACACTGTGTATATCATGACCCACAGTCAGATACACCCTGTGAAGTGTAAAACACCCCCATTGTCCTCAGGAATATTAACACACTGACAGAGAACACAGATTAATATTAACACGCTCACTGACACACTGTGTACATCATGACCCACAGTCAGATACACCCTGTGAAGTGTAAAACACCCCCACTGTCCTCAGTAATATTAACAAATTGACAGAGAACACAGATTAATATTAACACGCTCACTGACACACTGTGTACATCATGACCCACAGTCAGATACACCATGTGAAGTGTAAAACACAACCACTGTCCTCAGTAAAATTAACACCTGACAGAGAACACAGATTAATATTAACACACTCACTGACACACTGTGTACATCATGACCCACAGTCAGATAAACCCTGTGAAGTGTAAAACACCCCCACTGTCCTCAGTAATATTAACACACTGACAGAGAACACAGATTAATATTAACACACTCACTGACACACTGTGTATATCATGACTCAGAGTCAGATAAACCCTGTGAAGTGTAAAACACCCCCACTGTCCTCAGTAATATTAACACACTGACAGAGAACACAGATTAATATTAACACACTCACTGACACACTGTGTACATCATGACCCACAGTCAGATAAACCCTGTGAAGTGTAAAACACCACCACTGTCCTCAGTAATATTAACACACTGACAGAGAACACAGATTAATATTAACACACTCACTGACACACTGTGTACATCATGACCCACAGTCAGATACACCCTGTGAAGTGTAAAACACCCCCACTGTCCTCAGGAATATTAACACACTGACAGAGAACACAGATTAATATTAACACACTCACTGACACACTGTGTATATCATGACCCACAGTCAGATACACCCTGTGAAGTGTAAAACACCCCCACTGTCCTCAGGAATATTAACACACTTTCAGAGAACACAGATTAATATTAACACTCTCACTGACACATTGTGTATATCATGACCCACTGTCAGATACACCCTGTGAAGTGCAAAACACCCCCACTGTCCTCAGGAATATTAACACCCTGACAGAGAACACAGATTAATATTAACACACTCACTGACACACTGTGTATATCATGACCCACAGTCAGATACACCCTGTTAAGTGTAAAACACCCCCACTGTCCTCAGGAATATTAACACACTGACAGAGAACACAGATTAATATTAACACACTCACTGACACACTGTGTATGTCATGACCCACAGTCAGATAAACCCTGTGAAGTGTAAAACACCCCCACTGTCCTCAGTAATATTAACACACTGACAGAGAACACAGATTAATATTAACACACTCACTGACACACTGTGTATATCATGACCCAGAGTCAGATACACCCTGTGAAGTGTAAAACACCCCCACTGTCCTCAGGAATATTAACACACTGACAGAGAACACAGATTAATATTAACACACTCACTGACACACTGTGTACATCATGACCCACAGTCAGATAAACCCTGTGAAGTGTAAAACACCCCCACTGTCCTCAGCAATATTAACACACTGACAGAGAACACAGATTAATATTAACACACTCACTGACACACTGTGTATATCATGACCCACAGTCAGATACACCCTGTGAAGTGTAAAACACCCCCACTGTCCTCAGGAATATTAACACACTGACAGAGAACACAGATTAATATTAACACACTCACTGACACACTGTGTACATCATGACCCACAGTCAGATAAACCCTGTGAAGTGTAAAACACCCCCACTGTCCTCAGTAATATTAACACACTGACAGAGAACACAGATTAATATTAACACACTCACTGACACACTGTGTATATCATGACTCACAGTCAGATAAACCCTGTGAAGTGTAAAACACCCCCACTGTCCTCAGTAATATTAACACAGTGACAGAGAACACAGATCAATATTGACACACTCACTGACACACTGTGTATATCATGACCCACAGTCAGATAAACCCTGTGAAGTGTAAAACACACCCACTGTCCTCAGTAATATTAACACAGTGACAGAGAACACAGATTAATATTAACACACTCACTGACACATTGTGTATATCATGACCCACAGTCAGATACACCCTGTGAAGTGTAAAACACCCCCACTGTCCTCAGGAATATTAACACACTGACAGAGAACACAGATTAATATTAACACACTCACTGACACACTGTGTATATCATGACCCACAGTCAGATACACCCTGTGAAGTGTAAAACACCCCCACAGTCCTCAGGAATATTAACACACTGACAGAGAACACAGATTAATATTAACACACTCACTGACACACTGTGTACATCATGACCCACAGTCAGATAAACCCTGTGAAGTGTAAAACACCCCCACTGTCCTCAGGAATATTAACACACTGACAGAGAACACAGATTAATATTAACACACTCACTGACACACTGTGTATATCATGACCCACAGTCAGATACATCCTGTGAAGTGTAAAACATCCCCACTGTCCTCAGTAATATTAACACACTGACAGAGAACACAGATTAATATTAACACACTCACTGACACACTGTGTATATCATGACCCACAGTCAGATACACCCTGTGAAGTGTAAAACACCCCCACTGTCCTCAGGAATATTAACACACTGACAGAGAACACAGATTAATATTAACACACTCACTGACACACTGTGTATATCATGACCCACAGTCAGATACACCCTGTGAAGTGTAAAACACCCCCACTGTCCTCAGGAATATTAACACACTGACAGAGAACACAGATTAATATTAACACACTCACTGACACACTGTGTACATCATGACCCACAGTCAGATACACCCGGTGAAGTGTAAAACACCCCCACTGTCCTCAGCAATATTAACACACTGACAGAGAACACAGATTAATATTAACACACTCACTGTCACACTGTTTGTATCATGACCCATAGTCAGATACACCCTGTGAAGTGTAAAACATCCCCACTGTCCTCAGGAATATTAACACACTGACAGAGAACACAGATTAATATTAACACACTCACTGACACACTGTGTGTATCATGACCCACAGTCAGATACACTCTGAGAAGTGTAAAACACCCCCACTGTCCTCAGTAATATTAACACACTGACAGAGAACACAGATTAATATTAACACGCTCACTGACACACTGTGTACATCATGACCCACAGTCAGATAAACCCTGTGAAGTGTAAAATACTCCCCCTGTCCTCAGGAATATTAACACACTGACAGGGAACACAGATTAATATTAACACACTCACTGACACACTGTGTACATCATGACTCACAGTCAGATACACCCTGTGAAGTGTAAAACACCCCCACTGTCCTCAGGAATATTAACACACTGACAGAGAACACAGATTAATATTAACACACTCACTGACACACTGTGTATATCATGACCCACAGTCAGATACACTCTGTGAAGTGTAAAACACCCCCACTGTCCTCAGTAATATTAACACACTGACAGAGAACACAGATTAATATTAACAGACTCACTGACACACTGTGTACATCATGACCCACAGTCAGATAAACCCTGTGAAGTGTAAAATACCCCCCCTGTCCTCAGGAATATTAACACACTGACAGAGAACACAGATTAATATTAACACACTCACTGACACACTGTGTACATCATGACCCACAGTCAGATACACCCTGTGAAGTGTAAAACACCCCCACTGTCCTCAGGAATATTAACACACTGACAGAGAACACAGATTAATATTAACACACTCACTGACACACTGTGTATATCATGACCCACAGTCAGATACACTCTGTGAAGTGTAAAACACCCCCACTGTCCTCAGTAATATTAACACACTGACAGAGAACACAGATTAATATTAACAGACTCACTGACACACTGTGTACATCATGACCCACAGTCAGATAAACCCTGTGAAGTGTAAAATACCCCCACTGTCCTCAGTAATATTAACACACTGACAGAGAACACAGATTAATATTAACACACTCACTGACACACTGTGTATATCATGACCCACTTTCAGATACACCCTGTGAAGTGTAAAACACCCCCACTGTCCTCAGTAATATTAACACACTGACAGAGAACACAGATTAATATTAACACACTCACTGACACACTGTGTACATCATGACCCACAGTCAGATACACCCTGTGAAGTGTAAAACACCCCCACTGTCCTCAGTAATATTAACACACTGACAGAGAACACAGATTAATATTAACACACTCACTGACACACTGTGTATATCATGACTAACAGTCAGATAAACACTGTGAAGTGTAAAACACCCCCACTGTCCTCAGTAATATTAACACACTGACAGAGAACACAGATTAATATTAACACACTCACTGACACACTGTGTATATCATGACCCACAGTCAGATACACCCTGTGAAGTGTAAAACACCCCCACTGTCCTCAGTAATATTAACACACTGACAGAGAACACAGATTAATATTAACACACTCACTGACACACTGTGTATATCATGACCCACAGTCAGATACACCCTGTGAAGTGTAAAACACCCCCACTGTCCTCAGTAATATTAACACACTGACAGCGAACACAGATTAATATTAACACACTCACTGACACACTGTGTACATCATGACCCACAGTCAGATACACCCTGTGAAGTGTAAAACACCCCCACTGTCCTCAGGAATATTAACACACTGACAGAGAACACAGATTAATATTAACACACTCACTGACACACTGTGTATATCATGACCCACAGTCAGATACACCCGGTGAAGTGTAAAACATCCCCACTGTCCTCAGGAATATTAACACACTGACAGAGAACACAGATTAATATTAACACACTCACTGACACACTGTGTACATCATGACCCACAGTCAGATAAACCCTGTGAAGTGTCAAACACCCCCACTGTCCTCAGAAATATTAACACACTGAGAGAGAACACAGATTAATATTAACACACTCACTGACACACTGTGTATATCATGACCCACAGTCAGTTACACCCTGTGAAGTGTAAAACACCCCCACTGTCCTCAGGAATATTAACACACTGACAGAGAACACAGATTAATATTAACACTCTCACTGACACATTGTGTATATCATGACCCACAGTCAGATACACCCTGTGAAGTGTAAAACACCCCCACTGTCCTCAGGAATATTAACACACTGACAGAGAACACAGATTAATATTAACACACTCACTGACACACTGTGTATATCATGACCCACAGTCAGATACACCCTGTGAAGTGTAAAACACCCCCACAGTCCTCAGGAATATTAACACACTGACAGAGAACACAGATTAATATTAACACACTCACTGACACACTGTGTATATCATGACCCACAGTCAGATACACCCTGTGAAGTGTAAAACACCCCCACAGTCCTCAGGAATATTAACACACTGACAGAGAACACAGATTAATATTAACACACTCACTGACACACTGTGTATATCATGACCCAGAGTCAGATTAACCCGGTGAAGTGTAAAACACCCCCACTGTCCTCAGGAATATTAACACACTGACAGAGAACACAGATTAATATTAACACTCTCACTGACACACTGTGTATATCATGACCCACAGTCAGTTACACCCTGTGAAGTGTAAAACACCCCCACTGTGCTCAGGAATATTAACACACTGACAGAGAACACAGATTAATATTAACACTCTCACTGACACATTGTGTATATCATGACCCACAGTCAGATACACCCTGTGAAGTGTAAAACACCCCCACTGTCCTCAGGAATATTAACACACTGACAGAGAACACAGATTAATATTAACACACTCACTGACACACTGTGTATATCATGACCCACAGTCAGATACACCCTGTGAAGTGTAAAACACCCCCACTGTCCTCAGGAATATTAACACACTGACAGAGAACACAGATTAATATTAACACACTCACTGACACACTGTGTACATCATGACCCACAGTCAGATACACCCGGTGAAGTGTAAAACACCCCCACTGTCCTCAGCAATATTAACACACTGACAGAGAACACAGATTAATATTAACACACTCACTGACACATTGTGTATATCATGACCCGCAGTCTGATAAACCCTGTGAAGTGTAAAACACCCCCACTGTCCTCAGTAATATTAACACATTGACAGAGAACACAGATTAATATTAACACGCTCACTGACACACTGTGTACATCATGACCCACAGTCAGATACACCCTGTGAAGTGTAAAACACCCCCACTGTCCTCAGTAATATTAACACACTGACAGAGTACACAGATTAATAATAACACACTCACTGACACACTGTGTACATCATGACCCACAGACAGATACACCATGTGAAGTGTAAAACACACCCACTGTCCTCAGTAATATTAACACCTGCCAGAGAACACAGATTAATATTAACACACTCACTGACACACTGTGTACATCATGACCCACAGTCAGATAAACCCTGTGAAGTGTAAAACACCCCCACTGTCCTCAGTAATATTAACACACTGACAGAGAACACAGATTAATATTAACACACTCACTGACACACTGTGTATATCATGACTCACAGTCAGATAAACCCTGTGAAGTGTAAAACACCCCCACTGTCCTCAGTAATATTAACACACTGACAGAGAACACAGATTAATATTAACACACTCACTGACACACTGTGTACATCATGACCCACAGTCAGATAAACCCTGTGAAGTGTAAAACACCCCCACTGTCCTCAGTAATATTAACACACTGACAGAGAACACAGATTAATATTAACACACTCACTGACACACTGTGTACATCATGACCCACAGTCAGATACACCCTGTGAATTGTAAAACACCCCCACTGTCCTCAGGAATATTAACACACTGACAGAGAACACAGATTAATATTAACACACTCACTGACACACTGTGTATATCATGACCCACAGTCAGATACACCCTGTGAAGTGTAAAACACCCCCACTGTCCTCAGGAATATTAACACACTTTCAGAGAACACAGATTAATATTAACACTCTCACTGACACATTGTGTATATCATGACCCACAGTCAGATACACCCTGTGAAGTGTAAAACACCCCCACTGTCCTCAGGAATATTAACACACTGACAGAGAACACAGATTAATATTAACACACTCACTGACACACTGTGTACATCATGAACCACAGTCAGATACACCCTGTGAAGTGTAAAACATCCCCACTGTCCTCAGTAATATTAACACACTGACAGAGAACACAGATTAATATTAACAGACTCACTGACACACTGTGTACATCATGACCCACAGTCAGATACACCCTGTGAAGTGTAAAACACCCCCACTGTCCTCAGTAATATTAACACACTGACAGAGTACACAGATTAATAATAACACACTCACTGACACACTGTGTACATCATGACCCACAGACAGATACACCATGTGAAGTGTAAAACACACCCACTGTCCTCAGTAATATTAACACCTGCCAGAGAACACAGATTAATATTAACACACTCACTGACACACTGTGTACATCATGACCCACAGTCAGATAAACCCTGTGAAGTGTAAAACACCCCCACTGTCCTCAGTAATATTAACACACTGACAGAGAACACAGATTAATATTAACACACTCACTGACACACTGTGTATATCATGACTCACAGTCAGATAAACCCTGTGAAGTGTAAAACACCCCCACTGTCCTCAGTAATATTAACACACTGACAGAGAACACAGATTAATATTAACACACTCACTGACACACTGTGTACATCATGACCCACAGTCAGATAAACCCTGTGAAGTGTAAAACACCCCCACTGTCCTCAGTAATATTAACACACTGACAGAGAACACAGATTAATATTAACACACTCACTGACACACTGTGTACATCATGACCCACAGTCAGATACACCCTGTGAATTGTAAAACACCCCC
This sequence comes from Heterodontus francisci, assembly GCF_036365525.1. NCBI lineage: Eukaryota > Metazoa > Chordata > Chondrichthyes > Heterodontiformes > Heterodontidae > Heterodontus > Heterodontus francisci. The sequence continues at coordinate 2,541,209 of NW_027141861.1, read as the reverse complement.
ACTGTCCTCAGGAATATTAACACACTGACAGAGAACACAGATTAATATTAACACACTCACTGACACACTGTGTATATCATGACCCACAGTCAGATACACCCTGTGAAGTGTAAAACACCCCCACTGTCCTCAGGAATATTAACACACTTTCAGAGAACACAGATTAATATTAACACTCTCACTGACACATTGTGTATATCATGACCCACAGTCAGATACACCCTGTGAAGTGTAAAACACCCCCACTGTCCTCAGTAATATTAACACACTGACAGAGAACACAGATTAATATTAACACACTCACTGACACACTGTGTCTATCATGACCCACAGTCAGATAGACCCTGTGAAGTGTAAAACACCCCCACTGTCCTCAGGAATATTAACACACTGACAGAGAACACAGATTAATATTAACACACTCACTGACACACTGTGTATATCATGACCCATAGTCAGATACACCCTGTGAAGTGTAAAACACCCCCACTGTCCTCAGGAATATTAACACACTGACAGAGAACACAGATTAATATTAACACACTCACTGACACACTGTGTATATCATGACCCACAGTCAGATAAACCCTGTGAAGTGTAAAATACCCCCCCTGTCCTCAGTAATATTAACACACTGACAGAGAACACAGATTAATATTAACACACTCACTGACACACTGTGTATATCATGACCGACAGTCAGATACACCCTGTGAAGTGTAAAACACCCCCACTGTCCTCAGTAATATTAACACACTGACAGAGAACACAGATTAATATTAACACACTCACTGACTCACTGTGTACATCATGACCCACAGTCAGATACACCCTGTGAAGTGTAAAACACCCCCACTGTCCTCAGTAATATTAACACACTGACAGAGAACACAGATTAATATTAACACACTCACTGACACACTGTGTACATCATGACCCACAGTCAGATACACCCTGTGAAGTGTAAAACGCCCCCACTGTCCTCAGTAATATTAGCACACTGACAGAGAACACAGATTAATATTAACACACTCACTGACACACTGTGTATATCATGACCCACAGTCAGATACACCCTGTGAAGTGTAAAACACCCCCACTGTCCTCAGTAATATTAACACACTGACAGAGAACACAGATTAATATTAACACTCTCACTGACACACTGTGTATATCATGACCCACAGTCAGATACACCCTGTGAAGTGTAAAACATCCCCACTGTCCTCAGGAATATTAACACACTGACAGAGAACACAGATTAATATTAACACTCTCACTGACACACTGTGTATATCATGACCCACAGTCAGATACACCCGGTGAAGTGTAAAACACCCCCACTGTCCTCAGGAATATTAACACACTGACAGAGTACACAGATTAATATTAACAGACTCACTGACACACGGTGTATATCATGACCCACAGTCAGATACACCCTGTGAAGTGTAAAACACCCCCACTGTCCTCAGTAATATTAACACACTGACAGAGAACACAGATTAATATTAACACACTCACTGACACACTGTATATCATGACCCACAGTCAGATACACCCTGTGAAGTGTAAAACACCCCCACTGTCCTCAGTAATATTAACACACTGACAGAGTACTCAGATTAATATTAACACACTCACTGACACACTGTGTATATCATGACCCACAGTCAGATACACCCTGTGAAGTGTAAAACACCCCCACTGTCCTCAGCAATATTAACACACTGACAGAGAACACAGATTAATATTAACACACTCACTGACACACTGTGTACATCATGACCCACAGTCAGATACACCCTGTGAAGTGTAAAACGCCCCCACTGTCCTCAGTAATATTAGCACACTGACAGAGAACACAGATTAATATTAACACACTCACTGACACACTGTGTATATCATGACCCACAGTCAGATACACCCTGTGAAGTGTAAAACACCCCCACTGTCCTCAGTAATATTAACACACTGACAGAGAACACAGATTAATATTAAGTCTCTCACTGACACACTGTGTATATCATGACCCACAGTCAGATACACCCTGTGAAGTGTAAAACATCCGCACTGTCCTCAGGAATATTAACACACTGACAGAGAACACAGATTAATATTAACACTCTCACTGACACACTGTGTATATCATGACCCACAGTCAGATACACCCGGTGAAGTGTAAAACACCCCCACTGTCCTCAGGAATATTAACACACTGACAGAGTACACAGATTAATATTAACAGACTCACTGACACACGGTGTATATCATGACCCACAGTCAGATACACCCTGTGAAGTGTAAAACACCCCCACTGTCCTCAGTAATATTAACACACTGACAGAGAACACAGATTAATATTAACACACTCACTGACACACTGTATATCATGACCCACAGTCAGATACACCCTGTGAAGTGTAAAACACCCCCACTGTCCTCAGTAATATTAACACACTGACAGAGTACTCAGATTAATATTAACACACTCACTGACACACTGTGTATATCATGACCCACAGTCAGATACACCCTGTGAAGTGTAAAACACCCCCACTGTCCTCAGCAATATTAACACACTGACAGAGAACACAGATTAATATTAACACACTCACTGACACACTGTGTACATCATGACCCACAGTCAGATACACCCTGTGAGGTGTAAAACACCCCCACTGTCCTCAGTAATATTAACACACTGACAGAGTACACAGATTAATATTAACACACTCACTGACACACTGTGTATATCATGACCCACAGTCAGATACACCCTGTGAAGTGTAAAACACCCCCACTGTCCTCAGTAATATTAACACACTGACAGAGAACACAGATTAATATTAACACACTCACTGACACACTGTGTATATCATGACCCACAGTCAGATACACCCTGTGAAGTGTAAAACACCCCCACTGTCCTCAGTAATATTAACACACTGACAGAGAACACAGATTAATATTAACACACTCACTGACACACTGTGTACATCATGACCCACAGTCAGATACACCCTGTGAAGTGTAAAACACCCCCACTGTCCTCAGTAATATTAACACACTGACAGAGAACACAGATTAATATTAACACACTCACTGACACACTGTGTACATCATGACCCACAGTCAGATACACCCTGTGAAGTGTAAAACACCCCCACTGTCCTCAGTAATATTAGCACAATGACAGAGAACACAGATTAATATTTACACACTCACTGACACACTGTGTATATCATGACCCACAGTCAGATACACCCTGTGAAGTGTAAAACACCCCCACTGTCCTCAGTAATATTAACACACTGACAGAGAACACAGATTAATATTAACACACTCACTGATACACTGTGTACATCATGGCCCACAGTCAGATAAACACTGTGAAGTGTAAAACACCCCCACTGTCCTCAGTAATATTAACACACTGACAGAGGACACAGATTAATATTAACACACTCACTGAAACACTGTGTACATCATGACCCACAGTCAGATACACCCTGTGAAGTGTAAAACACCCCCACTGTCCTCAGGAATATTAACACACTGACAGAGAACACAGATTAATATTAACACACTCACTGACACACTGTGTATATCATGACCCACAGTCAGATACACCCTGTGAAGTGTAAAACACCCCCACTGTCCTCAGGAATATTAACACACTGACAGAGAACACAGATTAATATTAACACACTCACTGACATACTGTGTATATCATGACCCACAGTCAGATACACCCTGTGAAGTGTAAGACACCCCCACTGTCCTCAGGAATATTAACACACTGACAGAGAACACAGATTAATATTAACACACTCACTGACACACTGTGTATATCATGACCCACAGTCAGATACACCCTGTGAAGTGTAAAACACCCCCACTGTCCTCAGTAATATTAACACACTGACAGAGTACACAGATTAATATTAACACACTCACTGACACACTGTGTATATCATGACCCACAGTCAGATGCACCCTGTGAAGTGTAAAACACCCCCACTGTCCTCAGCAATATTAACACACTGACAGAGAACACAGATTAATATTAACACACTCACTGATACACTGTGTATATCATGGCCCACAGTCAGATAAACACTGTGAAGTGTAAAACACCCCCACTGTCCTCAGTAATATTAACACACTGACAGAGAACACAGATTAATATTAACAGACTCACTGACACACTGTGTACATCATGACCCACAGTCAGATAAACCCTGTGAAGTGTAAAATACCCCCCCTGTCCTCAGTAATATTAACACACTGACAGAGAACACAGATTAATATTAACACACTCACTGACACACTGTGTATATCATGACCCACAGTCAGATACACCCTGTGAAGTGTAAAACACCCATACTGTCCTCAGTAATATTAACACACTGACAGAGAACACAGATTAATATTAACACACTCACTGACACACTGTGTACATCATGACCCACAGTCAGATACACCCTGTGAAGTGTAAAACACCCCTACTGTCCTCAGTAATATTAACACACTGACAGAGAACACAGATTAATATTAACACACTCACTGACACACTGTGTACATCATGACCCACAGTCAGATACACCCTGTGAAGTGTAAAACGCCCCCAATGTCCTCAGTAATATTAGCACACTGACAGAGAACACAGATTAATATTAACACACTCACTGACACACTGTGTATATCATGACCCACAGTCAGATACACCCTGTGAAGTGTAAAACACCCCCACTGTCCTCAGTAATATTAACACACTGACAGAGAACACAGATTAATATTAACACTCTCACTGACACACTGTGTATATCATGACCCACAATCAGATACACCCTGTGAAGTGTAAAACATCCCCACTGTCCTCAGGAATATTAACACACTGACAGAGAACACAGATTAATATTAACACTCTCACTGACACACTGTGTATATCATGACCCACAGTCAGATACACCCGGTGAAGTGTAAAACACCCCCACTGTCCTCAGGAATATTAACACACTGACAGAGTACACAGATTAATATTAACAGACTCACTGACACACGGTGTATATCATGACCCACAGTCAGATACACCCTGTGAAGTGTAAAACACCCCCACTGTCCTCAGTAATATTAACACACTGACAGAGAACACAGATTAATATTAACACACTCACTGACACACTGTATATCATGACCCACAGTCAGATACACCCTGTGAAGTGTAAAACACCCCCACTGTCCTCAGTAATATTAACACACTGACAGAGTACACAGATTAATATTAACACACTCACTGACACACTGTGTATATCATGACCCACAGTCAGATACACCCTGTGAAGTGTAAAACACCCCCACTGTCCTCAGCAATATTAACACACTGACAGAGAACACAGATTAATATCAACACACTCACTGACACACTGTGTACATCATGACCCACAGTCAGATACACCCTGTGAAGTGTAAAACACCCCCACTGTCCTCAGTAATATTAACACACTGACAGAGTACACAGATTAATATTAACACACTCACTGACACACTGTGTATATCATGACCCACAGTCAGATACACCCTGTGAAGTGTAAAACACCCCCACTGTCCTCAGTAATATTAACACACTGACAGAGAACACAGATTAATATTAACACACTCACTGACACACTGTGTATATCATGACCCACAGTCAGATACACCCTGTGAAGTGCAAAACACCCCCACTGTCCTCAGTAATATTAACACACTGACAGAGAACACAGATTAATATTAACACACTCACTGATACACTGTGTATATCATGGCCCACAGTCAGATAAACACTGTGAAGTGTAAAACACCCCCACTGTCCACAGTAATATTAACACACTGACAGAGGACACAGATTAATATTAACACACTCACTGAAACACTGTGTACATCATGACCCACAGTCAGATACACCCTGTGAAGTGTAAAACACCCCCACTGTCCTCAGGAATATTAACACACTGACAGAGAACACAGATTAATATTAACACACTCACTGACACACTGTGTATATCATGACCCACAGTCAGATACACCCTGTGAAGTGTAAAACACCCCCACTGTCCTCAGGAATATTAACACACTGACAGAGAACACAGATTAATATTAACACACTCACTGACATACTGTGTATATCATGACCCACAGTCAGATACACCCTGTGAAGTGTAAAACACCCCCACTGTCCTCAGGAATATTAACACACTGACAGAGAACACAGATTAATATTAACACACTCACTGACACACTGTGTATATCATGACCCACAGTCAGATACACCCTGTGAAGTGTAAAACACCCCCACTGTCCTCAGTAATATTAACACACTGACAGAGTACACAGATTAATATTAACACACTCACTGACACACCGTGTATATCATGACCCACAGTCAGATGCACCCTGTGAAGTGTAAAACACCCCCACTGTCCTCAGCAATATTAACACACTGACAGAGAACACAGATTAATATTAACACACTCACTGACACACTGTGTATATCATGACCCACAGTCAGATACACCCTGTGAAGTGTAAAACACCCCCACTGTCCTCAGGAATATTAACACACTGACAGAGAACACAGATTAATATTAACACACTCACTGACACACTGTGTACATCATGACCCAGAGTCAGATACACCAGGTGAAGTGTAAAATACCCCCACTGTCCTCAGTAATATTAACATACTGACAGAGAACACAGATTAATATTAACACATTCACTGACACACTGTGTACATCATGACCCACAGTCAGATACACCCTGTGAAGTGTAAAACACCCCCACTGTCCTCAGTAATATTAACACACTGACAGAGAACACAGATTAATATTAACACACTCACTGACACACTGTGTACATCATGACCCACAGTCAGATACACCCTGTGAAGTGTAAAACACCCCCACTGTCCTCAGTAATATTAACACACTGACAGAGAACACAGATTAATATTAACACACTCACTGACACACTGTGTACATCATGACCCACAGTCAGATACACCCTGTGAAGTGTAAAACACCCCCACTGTCCTCAGTAATATTAGCACAATGACAGAGAACACAGATTAATATTAACACACTCACTGACACACTGTGTATATCATGACCCACAGTCAGATAAACCCTGTGAAGTGTAAAACACCCCCACTGTCCTCAGGAATATTAACACACTGACAGAGAACACAGATTAATATTAACACACTCACTGACACACTGTGTACATCATGACCTACAGTCAGATACACCCTGTGAAGTGTAAAACACCCCCACTGTCCTCAGGAATATTAACACACTGACAGAGAACACAGATTAATATTAACACACTCACTGACACACTGTGTACATTATGACCTACAGTCAGATACACCCTGTGAAGTGTAAAACATCCCCACTGCCCTCAGGAATATTAACACACTGACAGAGAACACAGATTAATATTAACACACTCACTGACACACTGTGTATATCATGACCCACAGTCAGATAAACCCTGTGAAGTGTAAAACACCCCCACTGTCCTCAGGAATATTAACACACTGACAGAGAACACAGATTAATATTAACACACTCACTGACACACTGTGTATATCATGATCCACAGTCAGATACACCCTGTGAAGTGTAAAACACCCCCACTGTCCTCAGTAATATTAACACACTGACAGAGAACACAGATTAATATTAACACACTCACTGACACACTGTGTATATCATGACCCACAGTCAGAAAAACCCTGTGAAGTGTAAAACACCCCCACTGTCCTCAGTAATATTAACACACTGACAGAGAACACAGATTAATATTAACACACTCACTGACACACTGTGTACATCATGACCCACAGTCAGATACACCCTGTGAAGTGTAAAACACCCCCACTGTCCTCAGGAAGATTAACACACTGACAGAGAACACAGATTAATATTAACAGACTCACTGACACACTGTGTACATCATGACCCACAGTCAGATACACCCTGTGAAGTGTAAAACACCCCCACTGTCCTCAGTAATATTAACACACTGACAGAGAACACAGATTAATATTAACACACTCACTGACACACTGTGTACATCATGACCCACAGTCAGATACACCCTGTGAAGTGTAAAACACCCCCACTGTCCTCAGTAATATTAGCACAATGACAGAGAACACAGATTAATATTAACACACTCACTGACACACTGTGTATATCATGACCCACAGTCAGATAAACCCTGTGAAGTGTAAAACACCCCCACTGTCCTCAGGAATATTAACACACTGACAGAGAACACAGATTAATATTAACACACTCACTGACACACTGTGTACATCATGACCCACAGTCAGATACACCCTGTGAAGTGTAAAACACCCCCACTGTCCTCAGGAATATTAACACACTGACAGAGAACACAGATTAATATTAACACACTCACTGACACACTGTGTACATTATGACCTACAGTCAGATACACCCTGTGAAGTGTAAAACATCCCCACTGCCCTCAGGAATATTAACACACTGACAGAGAACACAGATTAATATTAACACACTCACTGACACACTGTGTATATCATGACCCACAGTCAGATAAACCCTGTGAAGTGTAAAACACCCCCACTGTCCTCAGGAATATTAACACACTGACAGAGAACACAGATTAATATTAACACACTCACTGACACACTGTGTATATCATGATCCACAGTCAGATACACCCTGTGAAGTGTAAAACACCCCCACTGTCCTCAGTAATATTAACACACTGACAGAGAACACAGATTAATATTAACACACTCACTGACACACTGTGTATATCATGACCCACAGTCAGATAAACCCTGTGAAGTGTAAAACACCCCCACTGTCCTCAGTAATATTAACACACTGACAGAGAACACAGATTAATATTAACACACTCACTGACACACTGTGTATATCATGACCCACAGTCAGATACACCCTGTGAAGTTTAAAACACCCCCACTGTCCTCAGGAATATTAACACACTGACAGAGAACACAGATTAATATTAACAGACTCACTGACACACTGTGTATATCATGATCCACAGTCAGATACACCCTGTGAAGTGTAAAACACCCCCACTGTCCTCTGTAATATTAACACACTGACAGAGAACACAGATTAATATTAACACACTCACTGACACACTGTGTATATCATGACCCACAGTCAGATACACCCTGTGAAGTGTAAAACACCCCCACTGTCCTCAGGAATATTAACACACTGACAGAGAACACAGATTAATATTAACACACTCACTGACACACTGTGTATATCATGATCCACAGTCAGATAAACCCTGTGAAGTGTAAAACACCCCCACTGTCCTCAGGAATATTAACACACTGACAGAGAACACAGATTAATATTAACACACTCACTGACACACTGTGTACATCATGACCCACAGTCAGATACACCCTGTGAAGTGTAAAACACCCCCACTGTCCTCAGGAATATTAACACACTGACAGAGAACACAGATTAATATTAACACACTCACTGACACACTGTGTACATTATGGCCTACAGTCAGATACACCCTGTGAAGTGTAAAACATCCCCACTGCCCTCAGGAATATTAACACACTGACAGAGAACACAGATTAATATTAACACACTCACTGACACACTGTGTATATCATGAACCACAGTCAGATAAACCCTGTGAAGTGTAAAACACCCCCACTGTCCTCAGGAATATTAACACACTGACAGAGAACACAGATTAATATTAACACACTCACTGACACACTGTGTATATCATGATCCACAGTCAGATACACCCTGTGAAGTGTAAAACACCCCCACTGTCCCCAGTAATATTAACACACTGACAGAGAACACAGATTAATATTAACACACTCACTGACACACTGTGTATATCATGACCCACAGTCAGATAAACCCTGTGAAGTGTAAAACACCCCCACTGTCCTCAGTAATATTAACACACTGACAGAGAACACAGATTAATATTAACACACTCACTGACACACTGTGTATATCATGACCCACAGTCAGATACACCCTGTGAAGTGTAAAACACCCCCACTGTCCTCAGGAATATTAACACACTGACAGAGAACACAGATTAATATTAACAGACTCACTGACACACTGTGTATATCATGATCCACAGTCAGATACACCCTGTGAAGTGTAAAACACCCCCACTGTCCTCTGTAATATTAACACACTGACAGAGAACACAGATTAATATTAACACACTCACTGACACACTGTGTATATCATGACCCACAGTCAGATACACCCTGTGAAGTGTAAAACACCCCCACTGTCCTCAGGAATATTAACACACTGACAGAGAACACAGATTAATATTAACACACTCACTGACACACTGTGTATATCATGATCCACAGTCAGATACACCCTGTGAAGTGTAAAACACCCCCACTGTCCTCAGTAATATTAACACACTGACAGAGAACACAGATTAATATTAACACACTCAATGACACACTGTGTATATCATGACCCACAGTCAGATAAACCCTGTGAAGTGTAAAACACCCCCACTGTCCTCAGGAATATTAACACACTGACAGAGAACACAGATTAATATTAACACACTCACTGACACACTGTGTATATCATGACCCACAGTCAGATACACCCTGTGAAGTGTAAAACACCCCCACTGTCCTCAGTAATATTAACACAGTGACAGAGAACACAGATTAATATTAACACACTCACTGACACACTGTGTATATCATGACCCACAGTCAGATAAACCCTGTGAAGTGTAAAACACCCCCACTGTCCTCAGTAATATTAACACACTGACAGAGAACACAGATTAATATTAACACACTCACTGACACACTGTGTATATCATGACCCACAGTCAGATAAACCCTGTTAAGTGTAAAACACCCCCACTGTCCTCAGTAATATTAACACACTGACAGAGAACACAGATTAATATTAACACACTCACTGACACACTGTGTATATCATGACCCACAGTCAGATAAACCCTGTGAAGTGTAAAACACCCCCACTGTCCTCAGTAATATTAACACACTGACAGAGAACACAGATTAATATTAACACACTCACTGACACACTGTGTATATCATGACCCAGAGTCAGATACACCCTGTGAAGTGTAAAACACCCCCACTGTCCTCAGGAATATTAACACACTGACAGAGAACACAGATTAATATTAACACACTCACTGACACACTGTGTACATCATGACCCACAGTCAGATACACCCTGTGAAGTGTAAAACACCCCCACTGTCCTCAGCAATATTAACACACTGACAGAGAACACAGATTAATATTAACACACTCACTGACACACTGTGTATATCATGACCCACAGTCAGATACACCCTGTGAAGTGTAAAACACCCCCACTGTCCTCAGGAATATTAACACACTGACAGAGAACACAGATTAATATTAACACACTCACTGACACACTGTGTACATCATGACCCACAGTCAGATAAACCCTGTGAAGTGTAAAACACCCCCACTGTCCTCAGTAATATTAACACACTGACAGAGAACACAGATTAATATTAACACACTCACTGACACACTGTGTATATCATGACTCACAGTCAGATAAACCCTGTGAAGTGTAAAACACCCCCATAGTCCTCAGTAATATTAACACAGTGACAGAGAACACAGATTAATATTAACACACTCACTGACACACTGTGTATATCATGACCCACAGTCAGATAAACCCTGTGAAGTGTAAAACACCCCCACTGTCCTCAGTAATATTAACACACTGACAGAGAACACAGATTAATATTAACACACTCACTGACACACTGTGTATATCATGACCCACAGTCAGATACACCCGGTGAAGTGTAAAACATCCCCACTGTCCTCAGGAATATTAACACACTGACAGAGAACACAGATTAATATTAACACACTCACTGACACACTGTGTACATCATGACCCACAGTCAGATAAACCCTGTGAAGTGTCAAACACCCCCACTGTCCTCAGTAATATTAACACACTGACAGAGAACACAGATTAATATTAACACACTCACTGACACACTGTGTATATCATGACCCAAAGTCAGTTACACCCTGTGAAGTGTAAAACACCCGCACTGTCCTCAGGAATATTAACACACTGACAGAGAACACAGATTAATATTAACACTCTCACTGACACATTGTGTATATCATGACCCACAGTCAGATACACCCTGTGAAGTGTAAAACACCCCCACTGTCCTCAGGAATATTAACACACTGACAGAGAACACAGATTAATATTAACACACTCACTGACACACTGTGTATATCATGACCCACAGTCAGATACACCCTGTGAAGTGTAAAACACCCCCACAGTCCTCAGGAATATTATCACACTGACAGAGAACACAGATTAATATTAACACACTCACTGACACACTGTGTACATCATGACCCACAGTCAGATAAACCCTGTGAAGTGTAAAACACCCCCACTGTCCTCAGGAATATTAACACACTGACAGAGAACACAGATTAATATTAACACACTCACTGACACACTGTGTATATCATGACCCACAGTCAGATACATCCTGTGAAGTGTAAAACATCCCCACTGTCCACAGTAATATTAACACACTTACAGAGAACACAGATTAATATTAACACACTCACTGACACACTGTGTATATCATGACCCACAGTCAGATACACCCTGTGAAGTGTAAAACACCCCCACTGTCCTCAGGAATATTAACACACTGACAGAGAACACAGATTAATATTAACACACTCACTGACACACTGTGTATATCATGACCCACAGTCAGATACACCCTGTGAAGTGTAAAACACCCCCACTGTCCTCAGGAATATTAACACACAGACAGAGAACACAGATTAATATTAACACACTCACTGACACACTGTGTACATCATGACCCACAGTCAGATACACCCGGTGAAGTGTAAAACACCCCCACTGTCCTCAGTAATGTTAACACATTGACAGAGAACACAGATTAATATTAACACGCTCACTGACACACTGTGTACATCATGACCCACAGTCAGATACACCCTGTGAAGTGTAAAACACCCCCACTGTCCTCAGTAATATTAACACACTGACAGAGAACACAGATTAATATTAACACACTCACTGACACACTGTGTATATCATGACCCACAGTCAGATACACCCTGTGAAGTGTAAAACAACCCCACTGTCCTCAGCAATATTATCATCTGACAGAGAACACAGATTAATATTAACACACTCACTGACACACTGTGTACATCATGACCCACAGTCAGATAAACCCTGTGAAGTGTAAAACACCCCCACTGTCCTCAGTAATATTAACACACTGACAGAGAATACAGATTAATATTAACACACTCACTGACACACTGTGTATATCATGACTCACAGTCAGATAAACCCTGTGAAGTGTAAAACACCCCCACTGTCCTCAGTAATATTAACACACTGACAGAGAACACAGATTAATATTAACACACTCACTGACACACTGTGTACATCATGACCCACAGTCAGATACACCCTGTGAAGTGTAAAACACCCCCACTGTCCTCAGGAATATTAACACACTGACAGAGAACACAGATTAATATTAACACACTCACTGACACACTGTGTATATCATGACCCACAGTCAGATACACCCTGTGAAGTGTAAAACACCCCCACTGTCCTCAGGAATATTAACACACTTTCAGAGAACACAGATTAATATTAACACTCTCACTGACACATTGTGTTTATCATGACCCACTGTCAGATACACCCTGTGAAGTGCAAAACACCCCCACTGTCCTCAGGAATATTAACACACTGACAGAGAACACAGATTAATATTAACACACTCACTGACACACTGTGTATATCATGACCCACAGTCAGATACACCCTGTGAAGTGTAAAACACCCCCACTGTCCTCAGGAATATTAACACACTGACAGAGAACACAGATTAATATTAACACACTCACTGACACACTGTGTATATCATGACCGACAGTCAGATACACCCTGTGAAGTGTAAAACAACCCCATTGTCCTCAGTAATATTAACACACTGACAGAGAACACAGATTAATATTAACACACTCACTGACACACTGTGTATATCATGACCCACAGTCAGATACACCCTGTGAAGTGTAAAACAACCCCATTGTCCTCAGGAATATTAACACACTGACAGAGAACACAGATTAATATTAACACGCTCACTGACACACTGTGTACATCATGACCCACAGTCAGATACACCCTGTGAAGTGTAAAACACCCCCACTGTCCTCAGTAATATTAACACACTGACAGAGAACACAGATTAATATTAACACGCTCACTGACACACTGTGTACATCATGACCCACAGTCAGATACACCATGTGAAGTGTAAAACACCCCCACTGTCCTCAGTAATATTAACACACTGACAGAGAACACAGATTAATATTAACAGATTCACTGACACACTGTGTACATCATGACCCACAGTCAGATAAACCCTGTGAAGTGTAAAATACCCCCCCTGTCCTCAGTAATATTAACACACTGACAGAGAACACAGATTAATATTAACACACTCACTGACACACTGTGTATATCATGACCCACAGTCAGATACACCCTGTGAAGTGTAAAACACCCCCACTGTCCTCAGTAATATTAACACACTGACAGAGAACACAGATTAATATTAACACACTCACTGACACACTGTGTACATTATGACCCACAGTCAGATACACCCTGTGAAGTGTAAAACACCCCCACTGTCCTCAGTAATATTAACACACTGACAGAGAACACAGATTAATATTAACACACTCACTGACACACTGTGTATATCATGACTCACAGTCAGATAAACCCTGTGAAGTGTAAAACACCCCCACTGTCCTCAGTAATATTAACACACTGACAGAGAACACAGATTAATATTAACACACTCACTGACACACTGTGTATATCATGACCCACAGTCAGATACACCCTGTGAAGTGTAAAACACCCCCACTGTCCTCAGTAATATTAACACACTGACAGAGAACACAGATTAATATTAACACACTCACTGACACACTGTGTATATCATGACCCACAGTCAGATACACCCTGTGAAGTGTAAAACACCCCCACTGTCCTCAGTAATATTAACACACTGACAGCGAACACAGATTAATATTAACACACTCACTGACACACTGTGTACATCATGACCCACAGTCAGATACACCCTGTGAAGTGTAAAACACCCCCACTGTCCTCAGGAATATTAACACACTGACAGAGTACACAGATTAATATTAACACACTCACTGACACACTGTGTACATCATGACCCACAGTCAAATAAACCCTGTGAAGTGTAGAACACCCCCACTGTCCTCAGGAATATTAACACACTGACAGAGAACACAGATTAATATTAACACACTCACTGACACACTGTGTATATCATGACCCACAGTCAGATAAACCCTGTGAAGTGTAAAACACCCCCACTGTCCTCAGCAATATTAACACATTGACAGAGAACACAGATTAATATTAACACACTCACTGACACACTGTGTATATCATGACCCACAGTCAGATACACCCTGTGAAGTGTAAAACACCCCCACTGTCCTGAGTAATATTAGCACACTGACAGAGAACACAGATTAATATTAACACACTCACTGACACACTGTGTACATCATGACCCACAGTCAGATACACCCTGTGAAGTGTAAAACACCCCCACTGTCCTCAGTAATATTAACACACTGACAGAGAACACAGATTAATATTACACACTCACTGACACACTGTGTATATCATGACCCACAGTCAGATACACCCTGTGAAGTGTAAAACACCCCCACTGTCCTCAGTAATATTAACACACTGACAGAGAACACAGATTAATATTAACACACTCACTGACACACTGTGTGCATCATGACCCACAGTCAGATACACCCTGTGAAGTGTAAAACACCCCCACTGTCCTCAGTAATATTAACACACTGACAGAGAACACAGATTAATATTAACACACGTACTGACACACTGTGTATATCATGACCCACAGTCAGATACACCCTGTGAAGTGTAAAACACCCCCACTGTCCTCAGTAATATTAACACACTGACAGAGAACACAGATTAATATTAACACACTCACTGACACACTGTGTATATCATGACCCAGAGTCAGATACACCCTGTGAAGTGTAAAACACCCCCACTGTCCTCAGTAATATTAACACACTGACAGAGAACACAGATTAATATTAACACACTCACTGACACACTGTGTACATCATGACCCACAGTCAGATACACCCTGTGAAGTGTAAAACACCCCCACTGTCCTCAGTAATATTAACACACTGACAGAGAACACAGATTAATATTAACACTCTCACTGACACACTGTGTACATCATGACCCACAGTCAGATACACCCGGTGAAGTGTAAAACACCCCCACTGTCCTCAGCAATATTAACACACTGACAGAGAACACAGATTAATATTAACACACTCACTGACACACTGTGTATATCATGACTCACAGTCAGATAAACCCTGTGAAGTGTAAAACACCCCCACTGTCCTCAGTAATATTAACACACTGACAGAGAACACAGATTAATATTAACACACTCACTGACACACTGTGTATATCATGACTCACAGTCAGATAAACCCTGTGAAGTGTAAAACACCCCCACTGTCCTCAGTAATATTAACACACTGACAGAGAACACAGATTAATATTAACACACTCACTGACACACTGTGTACATCATGACCCACAGTCAGATAAACCCTGTGAAGTGTAAAACACCCCCACTGTCCTCAGTAATATTAACACACTGACAGAGAACACAGATTAATATTAACACACTCACTGACACACTGTGTACATCATGACCCACAGTCAGATAAACCCTGTGAAGTGTAAAACACCCCCACTGTCCTCAGGAATATTAACACACTGACAGAGAACACAGATTAATATTAACTCACTCACTGACACACTGTGTACATCATGACCCACAGTCAGATACACCCGGTGAAGTGTAAAACACCCCCACTGTCCTCAGTAATATTAACACATTGACAGAGAACACAAATTAATATTAACACGCTCACTGACACACTGTGTACATCATGACCCACAGTCAGATACACCCTGTGAAGTGTAAAACACCCCCACTGTCCTCAGTAATATTAACACACTGACAGAGTCCACAGATTAATATTAACACACTCACTGACACACTGTGTACATCATGACACACAGTCAGATACACCATGTGAAGTGTAAAACACACCCACTGTCCTCAGTAATATTAACACCTGACAGAGAACACAGATTAATATTAACACACTCACTGACACACTGTGTACATCATGACCCACATTCAGATAAACCCTGTGAAGTGTAAAACACCCCCACTGTCCTCAGTAATATTAACACACTGACAGAGAACACAGATTAATATTAACACACTCATTGACACACTGTGTATATCATGACTCACAGTCAGATAAACCCTGTGAAGTGTAAAACACCCCCACTGTCCTCAGTAATATTAACACACTGACAGAGAACACAGATTAATATTAACACACTCACTGACACACTGTGTACATCATGACCCACAGTCAGATAAACCCTGTGAAGTGTTAAACACCCCCACTGTCCTCAGTAATATTAACACACTGACAGAGAACACAGATTAATATTAACACACTCACTGACACACTGTGTATATCATGACCCACAGTTAGATACACCCTGTGAAGTGTAAAACACCCCCACTGTCCTCAGGAATATTAACACACTGACAGAGAACACAGATTAATATTAACACACTCACTGACACACTGTGTATATCATGACCAACAGTCAGATACACCCGGTGAAGTGTAAAACACCCCCACTGTCCTCAGGAATATTAACACACTGACAGAGAACACAGATTAATATTAACACACTCACTGACACACTGTGTATATCATGACCCACAGTCAGATACACCCTGTGAAGTGTAAAACACCCCCACTGTCCTCAGGAATATTAACACACTGACAGAGAACACAGATTAATATTAACACACTCACTGACACACTGTGTATATCATGACCCATAGTCAGATACACCCTGTGAAGTGTAAAACACCCCCACTGTCCTCAGGAATATTAACACACTGACAGAGAACACAGATTAATATTAACACACTCACTGACACACTGTGTATATCATGACCCACAGTCAGATACACTCTGTGAAGTGTAAAACACCCCCACTGTCCTCAGTAATATTAACACACTGACAGAGAACACAGATTAATATTAACAGACTCACTGACACACTGTGTACATCATGACCCACAGTCAGATAAACCCTGTGAAGTGTAAAATACCCCCCCTGTCCTCAGGAATATTAACACACTGACAGAGAACACAGATTAATATTAACACACTCACTGACACACTGTGTATATCATGACCCACAGTCAGATAAACTCTGTGAAGTGTAAAACACCCCCACTGTCCTCAGGAATATTAACACACTGACAGAGAACACAGATTAATATTAACACACTCACTGACACACTGTGTACATCATGACCCACAGTCAGATACACCCTGTGAAGTGTAAAACACCCCCACTGTCCTCAGGAATATTAACACACTGACAGAGAACACAGATTAATATTAACACACTCACTGAAACACTGTGTATATCATGACCCACAGTCAGATACACCCTGTGAAGTGTAAAACACCCCCACTGTCCTCAGTAATATTAACACACTGACAGAGAACACAGATTAATATTAACACACTCACTGACACACTGTGTATATCATGACCCACAGTCAGATACACCCTGTGAAGTGTAAAACACCCCCACTGTCCTCAGGAATAGTAACACACTGACAGAGAACACAGATTAATATTAACGCTCTCACTGACACACTGTGTATATCATGACCCACAGTCAGATACACCCTTTGAAGTGTAAAACACCCCCACTGTCCTCAGGAATATTAACACACTGACAGAGAACACAGATTAATATTAACACACTCACTGACACACTGTGTATATCATGACCCACAGTTAGATACACCCTGTGAAGTGTAAAACACCCCCACTGTCCTCAGGAATATTAACACACTGACAGAGAACACAGATTAATATTAACACACTCACTGACACACTGTGTATATCATGACCCACAGTCAGATACACCCGGTGAAGTGTAAAACACCCCCACTGTCCTCAGGAATATTAACACACTGACAGAGAACACAGATTAATATTAACACACTCACTGACACACTGTGTATATCATGACCCACAGTCAGATACACCCTGTGAAGTGTAAAACACCCCCACTGTCCTCAGGAATATTAACACACTGACAGAGAACACAGATTAATATTAACACACTCACTGACACACTGTGTATATCATGACCCATAGTCAGATGCACCCTGTGAAGTGTAAAACACCCCCACTGTCCTCAGGAATATTAACACACTGACAGAGAACACAGATTAATATTAACACACTCACTGACACACTGTGTATATCATGACCCACAGTCAGATAAACTCTGTGAAGTGTAAAACACCCCCACTGTCCTCAGGAATATTAACACACTGACAGAGAACACAGATTAATATTAACACACTCACTGACACACTGTGTACATCATGACCCACAGTCAGATACACCCTGTGAAGTGTAAAACACCCCCACTGTCCTCAGGAATATTAACACACTGACAGAGAACACAGATTAATATTAACACACTCACTGAAACACTGTGTATATCATGACCCACAGTCAGATACACCCTGTGAAGTGTAAAACACCCCCACTGTCCTCAGTAATATTAACACACTGACAGAGAACACAGATTAATATTAACACACTCACTGACACACTGTGTATATCATGACCCACAGTCAGATACACCCTGTGAAGTGCAAAACACCCCCACTATCCTCAGTAATATTAACACACTGACAGAGAACACAGATTAATATTAACACACTCACTAACACACTGTGAATATCATGACCCACAGTCAGATACACCCTGTGAAGTGCAAAACACCTCCACTGTCCTCAGTAATATTAACACACTGACAGAGAACACAGATTAATATTAACACACTCACTGACACAATGTGTATATCATGACCCACAGTCAGATACACCCTGTGAAGTGTAAAACACCCCCACTGTCCTCAGTAATATTAACACACTGACAGAGAACACAGATTAATATTAACACACTCACGGAATCACTGTGTACATCATGACCCACAGTCAGATACACCCTGTGAAGTGTAAAACACCCCCACTGTCCTCAGGAATATTAACACACTGACAGAGAACACAGATTAATATTAACACACTCACTGACACACTGTGTATATCATGACCCACAGTCAGATAAACCCTGTGAAGTGTAAAACTCCCCCACTGTCCTCAGTAATATTAACACACTGACAGAGAACACAGATTAATATTAACACACTCACTGACACACTGTGTATATCATGACCCACAGTCAGATACACCCTGTGAAGTGTAAAACACCCCCACTGTCCTCAGGAATATTAACACACTGACAGAGAACACAGATTAATATTAACACACTCACTGACACACTGTGTATATTATGACCCACAGTCAGATATTCCCTGTGAAGTGTAAAACACCCCCACTGTCCTCAGGAATATTAACACACTGACAGAGAACACAGATTAATATTAACACACTCACTGACACACTGTGTATATCATGGCCCACAGTCAGATACACCCTGTGAAGTGTAAAACACCCCCACTGTCCTCAGTAATGTTAACACACTGACAGAGAACAAAGATTAATATTAACACACTCACTGACACACTGTGTAAATCATGACCCACAGTCAGATGCACCCTGTGAAGTGTAAAACACCCCCACTGTCCTCAGTAATATTAACACACTGACAGAGAACACAGATTAATATTAACACACTCACTGACACACTATGTATATCATGACCCACAGTCAGATACACCCTGTGAAGTGTAAAACACCCCCACTGTCCTCAGTATTATTAACACACTGACAGAGAACACAGATTAATATTAACACACTCACTGACACACTGTGTATATCATGACCCACAGTCAGATACACCCGGTGAAATGTAAAACACCCCCACTGTCCTCAGTAATATTAACACACTGACAGAGAACACAGATTAATATTAACACATTCACTGACACACTGTGTATATCATGACCCACAGTCAGATACACCCTGTGAAGTGTAAAACACCCCCACTGTCCTCAGTAATATTAACACACTGACAGAGAACACAGATTAATATTAACACACTCACTGACACACTGTGTATATCATGACCCACAGTCAGATACACCCTGTGAAGTGTAAAACACCCCTACTGTCCTCAGGAATATTAACACACTGACAGAGAACACAGATTAATATTAACACACTCACTGACACACTGTGTATATCATGACCCACAGTCAGATAAACCCTGTGAAGTGTAAAACACCCCCACTGTCCTCAGGAATATTAACACACTGACAGAGAACACAGATTAATATTAACACACTCACTGACACACTGTGTATATCATGACCCACAGTCAGATACACCCTGTGAAGTGTAAAACACCCCACTGTCCTCAGGAATATTAACACACTGACAGAGAACACAGATTAATATTAACACACTCACTGACACACTGTGTATATCATGACCCAGAGTCAGATACACCCTGTGAAGTTTAAAACACCCCCACTGTCCTCAGTAATATTAACACACTGACAGAGAACACAGATTAATATTAACACACTCACTGACACACTGTGTATATCATGACCCACAGTCAGATACACCCTGTGAAGTGTAAAACATCCCCACTGTCCTCAGGAATATTAACACACTGACAGAGAACACAGATTAATATTAACACACTCACTGACACACTGTGTATATCATCACCCAGAGTCAGATACACCCTGTGAAGTGTAAAACACCCCCACTGTCCTCAGTAATATTAACACACTGACAGAGAACACAGATTAATATTAACACACTCACTGACACACTGTGTATGTCATGACCCACAGTCAGATACACCCTGTGAAGTGTAAAACATCCCCACTGTCCTCAGGAATATTAACACACTGACAGAGAACACAGATTAATATTAACACACTCACTGACACACTGTGTATATCATGACCCACAGTCAGATACACCCGGTGAAGTGTAAAACATCCCCACTGTCCTCAGGAATATTAACACCTGACAGAGAACACAGATTAATATTAACACACTCACTGACACACTGTGTATATCATGACCCACAGTCAGATACACCCGGTGAAGTGTAAAACATCCCCACAGTCCTCAGGAATATTAACACACTGACAGAGAACACAGATTAATATTAACACACTCACTGACACATTGTGTACATCATGACCCACAGTCAGATAAACCCTGTGAAGTGTAAAACACCCCCACTGTCCTCAGTAGTATTAACACACTGACAGAGAACACAGATTAATATTAACACACTCACTGACACACTGTGTGCATCATGACCCACAGTCAGATACACCCTGTGAAGTGTAAAACATTCCCACTGTCGGCAGGAATATTAACACACTGACAGAGAACACAGATTAATATTAACACACTCACTGACACACTGTGTATATCATGACCCACAGTCAGATACACCCTGTGAAGTGTAAAACACGCCCACTGTCCTCAGTAATATTAACACACTGACAGAGAACACAGATTAATATTAACAGACTCACTGAAATAATGTGTACATCATGACCCACAGTCAGATACACCCTGTGAAGTGTAAAACACCCCCACTGTCCTCAGGAATATTAACACACTGACAGAGGACACAGATTAATATTAACACACTCACTGACACACTGTGTATATCATGACCCACAGTCAGATACACCCTGTGAAGTGTAAAACACCCCCACTGTCCTCAGTAATATTAACACACTGACAGAGAACAAAGATTAATATTAACACACTCACTGACACGCTGTGTAAATCATGACCCACAGTCAGATGCACCCTGTGAAGTGTAAAACACCCCCACTGTCCTCAGTAATATTAACACACTGACAGAGAACACAGATTAATATTAACACACTCACTGACACACTGTATATATCATGACCCACAGTCAGATACACCCTGTGAAGTGTAAAACACCCCCACTGTCCTCAGTAATATTAACTCTGACAGAGAACACAGATTAATATTAACACACTCACTGACACACTGTGTATATCATGACCCACAGTCAGATACACCCTGTGAAGTGTAAAACACCCCCACTGTCCTCAGTAATATTAACACACTGACAGAGAACACAGATTAATATTAACACACTCACTGACACACTGTGTATATCATGACCCACAGTCAGATACACCCTGTGAAGTGTAAAACACCCCCACTGTCCTCAGGAATATTAACACACTGACAGAGAACACAGATTAATATTAACACACTCACTGACACACTGTGTATATCATGACCCACAGTCAGATAAACCCTGTGAAGTGTAAAACACCCCCACTGTCCTCAGGAATATTAACACACTGACAGAGAACACAGATTAATATTAACACACTCACTGACACACTGTATATATCATGACCCACAGTCAGATACACCCTGTGAAGTGTAAAACACCCCCACTGTCCTCAGGAATATTAACACACTGACAGAGAACACAGATTAATATTAACACACTCACTGACACACTGTGTATATCATGACCCACAGTCAGATACACCCTGTGAAGTGTAAAACACCCCACTGTCCTCAGGAATATTAACACACTGACAGAGAACACAGATTAATATTAACACACTCACTGACACACTGTGTATATCATGACCCACAGTCAGATACACCCTGTGAAGTGTAAAACATCCCCACTGTCCTCAGGAATATTAACACACTGACAGAGAACACAGATTAATATTAACACACTCACTGACACACTGTGTATATCATCACCCAGAGTCAGATACACCCTGTGAAGTGTAAAACACCCCCACTGTCCTCAGTAATATTAACACACTGACAGAGAACACAGATTAATATTAACACACTCACTGACACACTGTGTATGTCATGACCCACAGTCAGATACACCCTGTGAAGTGTAAAACATCCCCACTGTCCTCAGGAATATTAACACACTGACAGAGAACACAGATTAATATTAACACACTCACTGACACACTGTGTATATCATGACCCACAGTCAGATACACCCGGTGAAGTGTAAAACATCCCCACTGTCCTCAGGAATATTAACACCTGACAGAGAACACAGATTAATATTAACACACTCACTGACACACTGTGTATATCATGACCCACAGTCAGATACACCCGGTGAAGTGTAAAACATCCCCACAGTCCTCAGGAATATTAACACACTGACAGAGAACACAGATTAATATTAACACACTCACTGACACATTGTGTACATCATGACCCACAGTCAGATAAACCCTGTGAAGTGTAAAACACCCCCACTGTCCTCAGTAGTATTAACACACTGACAGAGAACACAGATTAATATTAACACACTCACTGACACACTGTGTGCATCATGACCCACAGTCAGATACACCCTGTGAAGTGTAAAACATTCCCACTGTCGGCAGGAATATTAACACACTGACAGAGAACACAGATTAATATTAACACACTCACTGACACACTGTGTATATCATGACCCACAGTCAGATACACCCTGTGAAGTGTAAAACACGCCCACTGTCCTCAGTAATATTAACACACTGACAGAGAACACAGATTAATATTAACAGACTCACTGAAATAATGTGTACATCATGACCCACAGTCAGATACACCCTGTGAAGAGTAAAACACCCCCACTGTCCTCAGGAATATTAACACACTGACAGAGGACACAGATTAATATTAACACACTCACTGACACACTGTGTATATCATGACCCACAGTCAGATACACCCTGTGAAGTGTAAAACACCCCCACTGTCCTCAGTAATATTAACACACTGACAGAGAACAAAGATTAATATTAACACACTCACTGACACGCTGTGTAAATCATGACCCACAGTCAGATGCACCCTGTGAAGTGTAAAACACCCCCACTGTCCTCAGTAATATTAACACACTGACAGAGAACACAGATTAATATTAACACACTCACTGACACACTGTATATATCATGACCCACAGTCAGATACACCCTGTGAAGTGTAAAACACCCCCACTGTCCTCAGTAATATTAACTCTGACAGAGAACACAGATTAATATTAACACACTCACTGACACACTGTGTATATCATGACCCACAGTCAGATACACCCTGTGAAGTGTAAAACACCCCCACTGTCCTCAGTAATATTAACACACTGACAGAGAACACAGATTAATATTAACACACTCACTGACACACTGTGTATATCATGACCCACAGTCAGATACACCCTGTGAAGTGTAAAACACCCCCACTGTCCTCAGGAATATTAACACACTGACAGAGAACACAGATTAATATTAACACACTCACTGACACACTGTGTATATCATGACCCACAGTCAGATAAACCCTGTGAAGTGTAAAACACCCCCACTGTCCTCAGGAATATTAACACACTGACAGAGAACACAGATTAATATTAACACACTCACTGACACACTGTATATATCATGACCCACAGTCAGATACACCCTGTGAAGTGTAAAACACCCCCACTGTCCTCAGGAATATTAACACACTGACAGAGAACACAGATTAATATTAACACACTCACTGACACACTGTGTATATCATGACCCACAGTCAGATACACCCTGTGAAGTGTAAAACACCCCACTGTCCTCAGGAATATTAACACACTGACAGAGAACACAGATTAATATTAACACACTCACTGACACACTGTGTATATCATGACCCAGAGTCAGATACACCCTGTGAAGTTTAAAACACCCCCACTGTCCTCAGTAATATTAACACACTGACAGAGAACACAGATTAATATTAACACACTCACTGACACACTGTGTATATCATGACCCACAGTCAGATACACCCTGTGAAGTGTAAAACATCCCCACTGTCCTCAGGAATATTAACACACTGACAGAGAACACAGATTAATATTAACACACTCACTGACACACTGTGTATATCATCACCCAGAGTCAGATACACCCTGTGAAGTGTAAAACACCCCCACTGTCCTCAGTAATATTAACACACTGACAGAGAACACAGATTAATATTAACACACTCACTGACACACTGTGTATGTCATGACCCACAGTCAGATACACCCTGTGAAGTGTAAAACATCCCCACTGTCCTCAGGAATATTAACACACTGACAGAGAACACAGATTAATATTAACACACTCACTGACACACTGTGTATATCATGACCCACAGTCAGATACACCCGGTGAAGTGTAAAACATCCCCACTGTCCTCAGGAATATTAACACCTGACAGAGAACACAGATTAATATTAACACACTCACTGACACACTGTGTATATCATGACCCACAGTCAGATACACCCGGTGAAGTGTAAAACATCCCCACAGTCCTCAGGAATATTAACACACTGACAGAGAACACAGATTAATATTAACACACTCACTGACACACTGTGTACATCATGACCCACAGTCAGATAAACCCTGTGAAGTGTAAAACACCCCCACTGTCCTCAGTAGTATTAACACACTGACAGAGAACACAGATTAATATTAACACACTCACTGACACACTGTGTACATCATGACGCACAGTCAGATACACCCTGTGAAGTGTAAAACATTCCCACTGTCGGCAGGAATATTAACACACTGACAGAGAACACAGATTAATATTAACACACTCACTGACACACTGTGTATATCATGACCCACAGTCAGATACACCCTGTGAAGTGTAAAACACGCCCACTGTCCTCAGTAATATTAACACACTGACAGAGAACACAGATTAATATTAACAGACTCACTGAAATAATGTGTACATCATGACCCACAGTCAGATACACCCTGTGAAGTGTAAAACACCCCCACTGTCCTCAGGAATATTAACACACTGACAGAGGACACAGATTAATATTAACACACTCACTGACACACTGTGTATATCATGACCCACAGTCAGATACACCCTGTGAAGTGTAAAACACCCCCACTGTCCTCAGTAATATTAACACACTGACAGAGAACACAGATTAATATTAACACACTCACTGACACACTGTGTACATCATGACCCACAGTCAGATACACCCTGTGAAGTGTAAAACACCCCCACTGTCCTCAGTAATATTAACACACTGACAGAGAACACAGATTAATATTAACACACTCACTGACACACTGTGTACATCATGACCCACAGTCAGATACACCCTGTGAAGTGTAAAACACCCCCACTGTCCTCAGCAATATTAACACACTGACAGAGAACACAGATTAATATTAACACACTCACTGACACACTGTGTATATCATGACTCACAGTCAGATACACCCTGTGAAGTGTAAAACATCCCCACTGTCCTCAGTAATATTAACACACTGACAGAGAACACAGCTTAATATTAACACACTCACTGACACACTGTGTACATCATGACCCACAGTCAGATACACCCTGTGAAGTGTAAAACACCCCCACTGTCCTCAGGAATATTAACACACTGACAGTGAACACAGATTAATATTAACACACTCACTGACACACTGTGTATATCATGACCCACAGTCAGATACACCCTGTGAAGTGTAAAACACCCCCACTGTCCTCAGGAATATTAACACACTGACAGAGAACACAGATTAATATTAACACACTCACTGACACACTGTGTATATCATGACCCACAGTCAGATACACCCTGTGAAGTGTAAAACACCCCCACAGTCCTCAGGAAAATTAACACACTGTCAGTGAACACAGATTAATATTAACACACTCACTGACACACTGTGTATGTCATGACCCACAGTCAGATACACCCTGTGAAGTGTAAAACACCCCCACTATCCTCAGTAATATTAACACACTGACAGAGTACACAGATTAATATTAACACGCTCACTGACACACTGTGTATATCATGACCCACAGTCAGATACACCCTGTGAAGTGTAAAACAACCCCACTGTCCTCAGTAATATTAACACACTGACAGAGAACACAGATTAATATTAACACACTCACTGACACACTGTGTATATCATGACCCACAGTCAGATACACCCTGTGAAGTGTAAAACACCCCCACTGTCCTCAGCAATATTAACACACTGACAGAGAACACAGATTAATATTAACACACTCACTGACACACTGTGTATATCATGACCCACAGCCAGATACACCCTGTGAAGTGTAAAACACCCCCACTGTCCTCAGCAATATTAACACACTGACAGAGTACACAGATTAATATTAACACATTCACTGACACACTGTGTATATCATGACCCACAGTCAGATAAACCCTGTGAAGTGTAAAACACCCCCACTGTCCTCAGTAATATTAACACACTGACAGAGAACACAAATTAATATTAACACACTCACTGACACACTGTGTATATCATGACCACAGTCAGATACACCCTGTGAAGTGTGAAACACCCCCACTGTCCTCAGTAATATTAACACACTGACAGAGAACACAGATTAATATTAACACAATCACTGACACACTGTGTATATCATTACCCACAGTCAGATACACCCTGTGAAGTGTAAAACACCCCCACTGTCCTCAGGAATATTAACACACTGACAGAGAACACAGATTAATATTAACACACTCACTGACACACTGTGTATATCATGACCCACAGTCAGATACACCCTGTGAAGTGTAAAACACCCCACTGTCCTCAGGAATATTAACACACTGACAGAGAACACAGATTAATATTAACACACTCACTGACACACTGTGTATATCATGACCCAGAGTCAGATACACCCTGTGAAGTTTAAAACACCCCCACTGTCCTCAGTAATATTAACACACTGACAGAGAACACAGATTAATATTAACACACTCACTGACACACTGTGTATATCATGACCCACAGTCAGATACACCCTGTGAAGTGTAAAACATCCCCACTGTCCTGAGGAATATTAACACACTGACAGAGAACACAGATTAATATTAACACACTCACTGACACACTGTGTATATCATCACCCAGAGTCAGATACACCCTGTGAAGTGTAAAATACCCCCACTGTCCTCAGTAATATTAACACACTGACAGAGAACACAGATTAATATTAACACACTCACTGACACACTGTGTATATCATGACCCACAGTCAGATACACCCTGTGAAGTGTAAAACATACCCACTGTCCTCAGGAATATTAACACACTGACAGAGAACACAGATTAATATTAACACACTCACTGACACACTGTGTATATCATGACCCACAGTCAGATACACCCGGTGAAGTGTAAAACATCCCCACTGTCCTCAGGAATATTAACACCTGACAGAGAACACAGATTAATATTAACACACTCACTGACACACTGTGTATATCATGACCCACAGTCAGATACACCCGGTGAAGTGTAAAACATCCCCACAGTCCTCAGGAATATTAACACACTGACAGAGAACACAGATTAATATTAACACACTCACTGACACACTGTGTACATCATGACCCACAGTCAGATAAACCCTGTGAAGTGTAAAACACCCCCACTGTCCTCAGTAGTATTAACACACTGACAGAGAACACAGATTAATATTAACACACTCACTGACACACTGTGTACATCATGACCCACAGTCAGATACACCCTGTGAAGTGTAAAACATTCCCACTGTCGGCAGGAATATTAACACACTGACAGAGAACACAGATTAATATTAACACACTCACTGACACACTGTGTATATCATGACCCACAGTCAGATACACCCTGAGAAGTGTAAAACACGCCCACTGTCCTCAGTAGTATTAACACACTGACAGAGAACACAGATTAATATTAACACACTCACTGAAATACTGTGTACATCATGACCCACAGTCAGATACACCCTGTGAAGTGTAAAACACCCCCACTGTCCTCAGGAATATTAACACAATGACAGAGGACACAGATTAATATTAACACACTCACTGACACACTGTGTATATCATGACCCCAGTCAGATACACCCTGTGAAGTGTAAAACACCCCCACTGTCCTCAGTAATATTAACACACTGACAGAGAACACAGATTAATATTAACACACTCACTGACACACTGTGTACATCATGACCCACAGTCAGATAAACCCTGTGAAGTGTAAAACACCCCCACTGTCCTCAGTAATATTAACACACTGACAGAGAACACAGATTAATATTAACACACTCACTGACACACTGTGTACATCATGACCCGCAGTCAGATACACCCTGTGAAGTGTAAAACACCCCCACTGTCCTCAGGAATATTAACACACTGACAGAGAACACAGATTAATATTAACACACTCACTGACACACTGTGTATATCATGACTCACAGTCAGATACACCCTGTGAAGTGTAAAACACCCCCACTGTCCTCAGGAATATTAACACACTGACAGCGAACACAGATTGATATTAACACACTCACTGACACACTGTGTATATCACGACCCACAGTCAGATACACCCTGTGAAGTGTAAAACACCCCCACTGTCCTCAGTAATATTAACACACTGACAGAGAACACAGATTAATATTAACACACTCACTGACACACTGTGTATATCATGACCCACAGTCAGATACACCCTGTGAAGTGTAAAACACCCCCACTGTCCTCAGTAATATTAACACACTGACAGAGAACACAGATTAATATTAACACACTCACTGACACACTGTGTATATCATGACCCACAGTCAGATACACCCTGTGAAGTGTAAAACACCCCCACTGTCCTCAGCAATATTAACACACTGACAGAGAACACAGATTAATATTAACACACTCACTGACACACTGTGTATATCATGACCCACAGCCAGATACACCCTGTGAAGTGTAAAACACCCCCACTGTCCTCAGCAATATTAACACACTGACAGAGTACACAGATTAATATTAACACATTCACTGACACACTGTGTATATCATGACCCACAGTCAGATAAACCCTGTGAAGTGTAAAACACCCCCACTGTCCTCAGTAATATTAACACACTGACAGAGAACACAAATTAATATTAACACACTCACTGACACACTGTGTATATCATGACCACAGTCAGATACACCCTGTGAAGTGTGAAACACCCCCACTGTCCTCAGTAATATTAACAAACTGACAGAGAACACAGATTAATATTAACACAATCACTGACACACTGTGTATATCATGACCCACAGTCAGATACACCCTGTGAAGTGTAAAACATCCCCACTGTCCTCAGGAATATTAACACACTGACAGAGAACACAAATTAATATTAACACACTCACTGACACACTGTGTATATCATGACCCACAGTCAGATACACCCTGTGAAGTGTAAAACACCCCCACTGTCCTCAGGAATATTAACACACTGACAGAGAACACAGATTAATATTAACACACTCACTGACACACTGTGTATATCATGACCCACAGTCAGATACACCCTGTGAAGTGTAAAACACCCCCACTGTCCTCAGTAATATTAACACACTGACAGAGAACACAGATTAATATTAACACACTCACTGACACACTGTGTATATCATGACCCATAGTCAGATACACCCTGTGAAGTGTAAAACACCCCCACTGTCCTCAGGAATATTAACACACTGACAGAGAACACAGATTAATATTAACACATTCACTGACACACTGTGTATATCATGACCCACAGTTAGATACACCCTGTGAAGTGTAAAACATCCCCACTGTCCTCAGCAATATTAACACACTGACAGAGAACACAGATTAATATTAACACACTCACTGACACACTGTGTACATCATGACCCACAGTCAGATACACCCTGTGAAGTGTAAAACACCCCCACTGTCCTCAGTAATATTAACACACTGAGAGAGAACACAGATTAATATTAACACACTCACTGACACACTGTGTATATCATGACCCACAGTCAGATACACCCTGTGAAGTGTAAAACACCCCCACTGTCCTCAGTAATATTAACACACTGACAGAGAACACAGATTAATATTCACATACTCACTGACACACTGTGTATATCATGACCCACAGTCAGATACACCCTGTGAAGTGTAAAACACCCCCACTGTCCTCAGGAATATTAACACACTGACAGAGAACACAGATTAATATTAACACACTCACTGACACACTGTGTATATCATGACCCACAGTCAGATACACCCTGTGAAGTGTAAAACACCCACACTGTCATCAGGAATATTAACACAGTGACAGAGAACACAGATTAATATTAACACACTCACTGACACACTGTGTACATCATGACCCACAGTCAGATACATCCCTGTGAAGTGTAAAACATCCCCACTGTCCTCAGTAATATTAACACACTGACAGAGAACACAGATTAATATTAACAGACTCACTGACACACTGTGTACATCATGACCCACAGTCAGATACACCCTGTGAAGTGTAAAACACCCCCACTGTCCTCAGGAATATTAACACACTGACAGAGAACACAGATTAATATTAACACACTCACTGACACACTGTGTATATCATGACCCACAGTCAGATACACCCTGTGAAGTGTAAAACACCCCCACTGTCCTCAGCAATATTAACACACTGACAGAGAACACAGATTAATATTAACACACTCACTGACACACTGTGTATATCATGATCCACAGTCAGATACACCCTGTGAAGTGTAAAACACCCCCACTGTCCTCAGTAATATTAACACACTGACAGAGAACACAGATTAATATTAACACACTCACTGACACACTGTGTATATCATGACCCACAGTCAGATACACCCTGTGAAGTGTAAAACACCCCCACTGTCCTCAGTAATGTTAACACACTGACAGAGAACACAGATTAATATTAACACACTCACTGACACACTGTGTACATCATGACCCACAGTCAGATACACCCTGTGAAGTGTAAAACACCCCCACTGTCCTCAGGAATATTAACACACTGACAGAGAACACAGATTAATATTAACACACTCACTGACACACTGTGTCCATCATGACCCACAGTCAGATAAACCCTGTGAAGTGTAAAACACCCCCACTGTCCTCAGTAATGTTAACACACTGACAGAGAACACAGATTAATATTAACACACTCACTGACACACTGTGTACATCAAGACCCACAGTCAGATGCACCCTGTGAAGTGTAAAACACCCCCACTGTCCTCAGTAATATTAACACACTGACAGAGAACACAGATTAATATTCACATACTCACTGACACACTGTGTACATCATGACCCACAGTCAGATACACCCTGTGAAGTGTAAAACACCCCCACTGTCCTCAGGAATATTAACACACTGACAGAGAACACAGATTAATATTAACACACTCACTGACACACTGTGTATATCATGACCCACAGTCAGATACACCCTGTGAAGTGTAAAACACCCACACTGTCATCAGGAATATTAACACACTGACAGAGAACACAGATTAATATTAACACACTCACTGACACACTGTGTACATCATGACCCACAGTCAGATACTTCCCTGTGAAGTGTAAAACATCCCCACTGTCCTCAGTAATATTAACACACTGACAGAGAACACAGATTAATATTAACAGACTCACTGACACACTGTGTACATCATGACCCACAGTCAGATACACCCTGTGAAGTGTAAAACACCCCCACTGTCCTCAGGAATATTAACACACTGACAGAGAACACAGATTAATATTAACACACTCACTGACACACTGTGTATATCATGACCCACAGTCAGATACACCCTGTGAAGTGTAAAACACCCCCACTGTCCTCAGCAATATTAACACACTGACAGAGAACACAGATTAATATTAACACACTCACTGACACACTGTGTATATCATGATCCACAGTCAGATACACCCTGTGAAGTGTAAAACACCCCCACTGTCCTCAGTAATATTAACACACTGACAGAGAACACAGATTAATATTAACACACTCACTGACACACTGTGTATATCATGACCCACAGTCAGATACACCCTGTGAAGTATAAAACACCCCCACTGTCCTCAGTAATATTAACACACTGACAGAGAACACAGATTAATATTAACACACTCACTGACACACTGTGTATATCATGACCCACAGTCAGATACACCCTGTGAAGTGTAAAACACCCCCACTGTCCTCAGTAATGTTAACACACTGACAGAGAACACAGATTATTATTAACACACTCACTGACACACTGTGTACATCATGACCCACAGTCAGATACACCCTGTGAAGTGTAAAACACCCCCACTGTCCTCAGGAATATTAACACACTGACAGAGAACACAGATTAATATTAACACACTCACTGACACACGGTGTCCATCATGACCCACAGTCAGATAAACCCTGTGACGTGTAAAACACCCCCACTGTCCTCAGTAATGTTAACACACTGACAGAGAACACAGATTAATATTAACACACTCACTGACACACTGTGTACATCAAGACCCACAGTCAGATGCACCCTGTGAAGTGTAAAACACCCCCACTGTCCTCAGGAATATTAACACACTGACAGAGAACACAGATTAATATTAACACACTCACTGACACACTGTGTATATCATGACCCACAGTCAGATACACCCTGTGAAGTGTAAAACACCCCCACTGTCCTCAGTAATATGAACACACTGACAGAGAACACAGATTAATATTAACACACTCACTGACACACTGTGTATATCATGACCCACAGTCAGATACACCCTGTGAAGTGTAAAACACCCCCACTGTCCTCAGTAATATTAACACACTGACAGAGAACACAGATTAATATTAACAGACTCACTGATACACTGTGTACATCATGACCCACAGTCAGATACACCCTGTGAAGTGTAAAACACCCCCACTGTCCTCAGGAATATTAACACACTGACAGAGAACACAGATTAATATTAACACACTCACTGACACACTGTGTATATCATGACCCACAGTCAGATACACCCTGTGAAGTGTAAAGCACCCCCACTGTCCTCAGTAATATTAACACACTGACAGAGAACACAGATTAATATTAACACACTCACTGACACACTGTGTATATCATGACCCACAGTCAGATACACCCTGTGAAGTGTAAAATACCCCCACTGTCTTCAGTAATATTAAAACACTGACAGAGAACACAGATTAATATTCACACACTCACTGACACACTGTGTATATCATGACCCACAGTCAGATACAACCTGTGAAGTGTAAAACACCCCCACTGTCCTCAGGAATATTAACACACTGACAGAGAACACAGA
The DNA here is from genome assembly GCF_036365525.1 of Heterodontus francisci. Classification (NCBI taxonomy): domain Eukaryota; kingdom Metazoa; phylum Chordata; class Chondrichthyes; order Heterodontiformes; family Heterodontidae; genus Heterodontus; species Heterodontus francisci. Next base: position 2,505,444 of record NW_027141861.1, on the reverse strand, counting down.
TTAATATTAACACACTCACTGACACACTGTGTATATCATGACCCACAGTCAGATACACCCTGTGAAGTGTAAAACACCCCCACTGTCCTCAGGAATATTAACACACTGACAGAGAACACAGATTAATATTAACACACTCACTGACACACTGTGTACATCATGACCCACAGTCAGATACACCCTGTGAAGTGTAAAACATCCCCACTGTCCTCAGTAATATTAACACACTGACAGAGAACACAGATTAATATTAACAGACTCACTGACACACTGTGTACATCATGACCCACAGTCAGATACACCCTGTGAAGAGTAAAACACCCCCACTGTCCTCAGGAATATTAACACACTGACAGAGAACACAGATTAATATTAACACACACACTGACACACTGTGTATATCATGACCCACAGTCAGATACACCCTGTGAAGTGTAAAACACCCCCACTGTCCTCAGTAATATTAACACACTGACAGAGAACACAGATTAATATTAACACACTCACTGACACACTGTGTATATCATGACCCACAGTCAGATACACCCTGTGAAGTGTAAAACACCCCCACTGTCCTCAGGAATATTAACACACTGACAGAGAACACAGATTAATGTTAACACACTCACTGACAAACTGTGTATATCATGACCCACAGTCAGATACACCCTGTGAAGTGTAAAACACCCCCACTGTCCTCAGTAATATTAACACACTGACAGAGAACACAGAGTAATATTAACACACTCACTGACACACTGTGTATATCATGACCCACAGTCAGATACACCCTGTGAAGTGTAAAACACCCCCACTGTCCTCAGGAATATTAACACACTGACAGAGAACACAGATTAATATTAACACGCTCACTGACACACTGTGTATATCATGACCCACAGTCAGATACACCCTGTGAAGTGTAAAACACCCCCACTGTCCTCAGTAATATTAACACACTGAGAGAGAACACAGATTAATATTAACACACTCACTGACACACTGTGTATATCATGACCCACAGTCAGATACACCCTGTGAAGTGTAAAACACCCCCACTGTCCTCAGTAATATTAACACACTGACAGAGAACACAGATTAATATTCACATACTCACTGACACACTGTGTATATCATGACCCACAGTCAGATACACCCTGTGAAGTGTAAAACACCCCCACTGTCCTCAGTAATATTAACACACTGACAGAGAACACAGATTAATATTCACATACTCACTGACACACTGTGTATATCATGACCCACAGTCAGATACACCCTGTGAAGTGTAAAACACCCCCACTGTCCTCAGGAATATTAACACACTGACAGAGAACACAGATTAATATTAACACACTCACTGACACACTGTGTATATCATGACCCACAGTCTGATACAACCTGTGAAGTGTAAAACACCCCCACTGTCCTCAGTAATATTAACACACTGACAGAGAACACAGATTAATATTAACACACTCACTGACACACTGTGTATATCATGACCCACAGTCAGATACACCCGGTGAAGTGTAAAACATCCCCACTGTCCTCAGTAATATTAACACACTGACAGAGAACACAGATTAATATTAACACACTCACTGACACACTGTGTACATCATGACCCACAGTCAGATACACCCTGTGAAGTGTTAAACACCCCCACTGTCCTCAGTAATATTAACTCACTGACAGAGAACACAGATTAATATTAACACACTCACTGACACACTGTGTATATCATGACCCACAGTCAGATACACCCTGTGAAGTGTAAAACACCCCCACTGTCCTCAGTAATATTAACACACTGACAGAGAACACAGATTAATATTAACACACTCACTGACACACTGTGTACATCATGACTCACAGTCAGATAAACCCTGTGAAGTGTAAAACACCCCCACTGTCCTCAGGAATATTAACACACTGACAGAGAACACAGATTAATATTAACACACTCACTGACACACTGTGTATATCATGACCCACAGTCAGATACACCCTGTGAAGTGTAAAACACCCCCACTGTCCTCAGGAATATTAACACACTGACAGAGAACACAGATTAATATTAACACACTCACTGACACACTGTGTACATCATGACCCACAGTCAGATACACCCTGTGAAGTGTAAAACATCCCCACTGTCCTCAGTAATATTAACACACTGGCAGAGAACACAGATTAATATTAACAGACTCACTGACACACTGTGTACATCATGACCCACAGTCAGATACACCCTGTGAAGTGTAAAACACCCCCACTGTCCACAGGAATATTAACACACTGACAGAGAACACAGATTAATATTAACACACTCACTGACACACTGTGTATATCATGACCCACAGTCAGATACACCCTGTGAAGTGTAAAACACCCCCACTGGCCACAGGAATATTAACACACTGACAGAGAACACAGATTAATATTAACACACTCACTGACACACTGTGTACATCATGACCCACAGTCAGATACACCCTGTGAAGAGTAAAACACCCCCACTGTCCTCAGGAATATTAACACACTGACAGAGAACACAGATTAATATTAACACACTCACTGACACACTGTGCATATCATGACCCACAGTCAGATACACCCTGTGAAGTGTAAAACACCCCCACTGTCCTCAGTAATATTAACACACTGACAGAGAACACAGATTAATATTAACACACTCACTGACACACTGTGTATATCATGACCCACAGTCAGATACACCCTGTGAAGTGTAAAACACCCCCACTGTCCTCAGGAATATTAACACACTGACAGAGAACACAGATTAATATTAACACACTCACTGACACACTGTGTATATCATGACCCACAGTCAGATACACCCTGTGAAGTGTAAAACACCCCCACTGTCCTCAGTAATATTAACACACTGACAGAGAACACAGAGTAATATTAACACACTCACTGACACACTGTGTATATCATGACCCACAGTCAGATACACCTTGTGAAGTGTAAAACACCCCCACTGTCCTCAGGAATATTAACACACTGACAGAGAACACAGATTAATATTAACACGCTCACTGACACACTGTGTATATCATGACCCACAGTCAGATACACCCTGTGAAGTGTAAAACACCCCCACTGTCCTCAGTAATATTAACACACTGAGAGAGAACACAGATTAATATTAACACACTCACTGACACACTGTGTATATCATGACCCACAGTCAGATACACCCTGTGAAGTGTAAAACACCCCCACTGTCCTCAGTAATATTAACACACTGACAGAGAACACTGATTAATATTCACATACTCACTGACACACTGTGTATATCATGACCCACAGTCAGATACACCCTGTGAAGTGTAAAACACCCCCACTGTCCTCAGTAATATTAACACACTGACAGAGAACACAGATTAATATTCACATACTCACTGACACACTGTGTATATCATGACCCACAGTCAGATACACCCTGTGAAGTGTAAAACACCCCCACTGTCCTCAGGAATATTAACACACTGACAGAGAACACAGATTAATATTAACACACTCACTGACACACTGTGTATATCATGACCCACAGTCAGATACACCCTGTGAAGTGTAAAACACCCCCACTGTCCTCAGGAATATTAACACACTGACAGAGAACACAGATTAATATTAACACACTCACTGACACACTGTGTATATCATGACCCACAGTCAGATACACCCGGTGAAGTGTAAAACATCCCCACTGTCCTCAGTAATATTAACACACTGACAGAGAACACAGATTAATATTAACACACTCACTGACAAACTGTGTACATCATGACCCACAGTCAGATACACCCTGTGAAGTGTTAAACACCCCCACTGTCCTCAGTAATATTAACACACTGACAGAGAACACAGATTAATATTAACACACTCACTGACACACTGTGTATATCATGACCCACAGTCAGATACACCCTGTGAAGTGTAAAACACCCCCACTGTCCTCAGTAATATTAACACACTGACAGAGAACACAGATTAATATTAACACACTCACTGACACACTGTGTACATCATGACTCACAGTCAGATAAACCCTGTGAAGTGTAAAACACCCCCACTGTCCTCAGGAATATTAACACACTGACAGAGAACACAGATTAATATTAACACACTCACTGACACACTGTGTATATCATGACCCACAGTCAATTAAACCCTGTGAAGTGTAAACCACCCCCACTGTCCTCAGTAATATTAACACACCGACAGAGAACACAGATTAATATTAACACACTCACTGACACACTGTGTACATCATGACCCAAAGTCAGATACACCCTGTGAAGTGTAAAACACCCCCACTGTCCTCAGGAATATTAACACACTGACAGAGAACACAGATTAATATTAACACACTCACTGACACACTGTGTATATCATGACCCACAGTCAGATACACCCTGTGAAGTGTAAAACACCCCCACTGTCCTCAGTAATATTAACACACTGACAGAGAACACAGATTAATATTAACACACTCACTGACACACTGTGTACATCATGACCCACAGTTGGATACAAACTGTGAAGTGTAAAACACCCCCACTGTCCTCAGTAATATTAACACACTGACAGAGAACACAGATTAATATTAACACACTCACTGACACACTGTGTATATCATGACCCACAGTCAGATAAACCCTGTGAAGTGTAAAACATCCCCACTGTCCTCAGGTATATTAACACACTGACAGAGAACACAGATTAATATTAACACACTCACTGACACACTGTGTATATCATGACCCACAGCCAGATGCACACTGTGAAGTGTAAAACACCCCCACTGTCCTCAGTAATATTAACACACTGACAGAGAACACAGAGTAATATTAACACACTCACTGACACACTGTGTACATCATGACCCACAGTCAGATACACCCTGTGAAGTGTAAAACACCCCCACTGTCCTCAGTAATATTAACACACTGACAGAGAACACAGATTAATATTAACACACTCACTGACACACTGTGTATATCATGACCCACAGCCAGATGTACCCTGTGAAGTGTAAAACACCCCCACTGTCCACAGGAATATTAACACACTGACAGAGAACACAGATTAATATTAACACCCTCCTGCACACTGTGTACATCATGACCCACAGTCAGATACACCCTGTGAAGTGTAAAACACCCCCACTGTCCTCAGGAATATTAACACACTGACAGAGAACACAGATTAATATTAACACTCTCACTGAAACACTGTGTACATCATGACCCACAGTCAGATACACCCTGTGAAGTGTAAAACACCCCCACTGTCCTCAGTAATATTAACACACTGACAGAGAACACAGATTAATATTAACACTCTCACTGACACACTGTGTATATCATGACCCACTGTCAGATAAACCCTGTGAAGTGTAAAACACCCCCACTGTCCTCAGTAATATTAACACATTGACAGAGAACACAGATTAATATTAACACACTCACTGACACACTGTGTATATCATGACCCACAGTCAGATAAACCCTGTGAAGTGTAAAACACCCCCACTGTCCTCAGGAATATTAACACACTGACAGAGAACACAGATTAATATTAACACACACACTGACACACTGTGTATATCATGACCCACAGTCAGATACACCCTGTGAAGTGTAAAACATCCCCACTGTCCTCAGTAATATTAACACACTGACAGAGAACACAGAGTAATATTAACACACTCACTGACACACTGTGTACATCATGAACCACAGTCAGACACACTCTGTGAAGTGTAAAACACCCCCACTGTCCTCAGGAATATTAACACACTGACAGAGAACACAGATAAATATTAACACACTCACTGACACACTGTGTATATCATGACCCACAGTCAGATACACCCTGTGAAGTGTACAACACCCCCACTGTCCTCAGTAATATTAACACACTGACAGAGAACAGAGATTAATATTAACACACTCACTGACACACTGTGTATGTCATGACCCACAGTCAGATACACCCTGTGAAGTGTAAAACACCCCCACTGTCCTCAGTAATATTAACACACTGACAGAGAACACAGAGTAATATTAACACACTCACTGACACACTGTGTACATCATGAACCACAGTCAGATACACTCTGTGAAGTGTAAAACACCCCCACTGTCCTCAGGAATATTAACACACTGACAGAGAACACAGATTAATATTAACACACTCATTGACACACTGTGTATATCATGACCCACAGTCAGATACACCCTGTGAAGTGTAAAACACCCCCACTGTCCTCAGTAATATTAACACACTGACAGAGAACACAGATTAATATTAACACACTCACTGACACACTGTGTATGTCATGACCCACAGTCAGATACACCCTGTGAAGTGTAAAACACCCCCACTGTCCTCAGCAACATTAACACACTGACAGAGAACACAGATTAATATTAACACACTCACTGACACACTGTGCACATCATGACCCACAGTCAGATACACCCTGTGAAGTGTAAAACACCCCCACTGTCCTCAGTAATATTAACACACTGACAGAGAACACAGATTAATATTAACAAACTCACTGACACACTGTGTATATCATGACCCACAGTCAGATACACCCTGTGAAGTGTAAAACATCCCCACTGTCTTCAGTAATATTAACACACTGACAGAGAACACAGATTAATATTAACACACTCACTGACACACTGTGTATATCATGACCCACAGTCAGATACACCCTGTGAAGTGTAAAACACCCCCACTGTCCTCAGGAATATTAACACACTGACAGAGAACACAGATTAATATTAACACACTCACTGACACACTGTGTATATCATGATCCACAGTCAGATACACCCTGTGAAGTGTAAAACATTCCCACTGTCCTCAGTAATATTAACACACTGACAGAGAACACAGATTAATATTAACACACTCACTGACACACTGTGTATATCATGACCCACAGTCAGATACACCCTGTGAAGTGTAAAACATCCCCACTGTCCTCAGGAATATTAACACACTGACAGAGAACACAGATTAATATTAACACACTCACTGACACACTTTGTACATCATGACTCACAGTCAGATACACCCTGTGAATTGTAAAACACCCCCACTGTCCTCAGTAATATTAACACACTGACAGAGAACACAGATTAATATTAACACACTCACTGACACACTGTGTATATCATGACCCACAGTCAGATAAACCCTGTGAAGTGTAAAACACCCCCACTGTCCTCAGGAATATTAACACACTGACAGAGAACACAGATTAATATTAACACACTCACTGACAAACTGTGTACATCATGAACCACAGTCAGATACACTCTGTGAAGTGTAAAACACCCCCACTGTCCTCAGGAATATTAACACACTGACAGAGAACACAGATTAATATTAACACACTCACTGACACACTGTGTATATCATGACCCACAGTCAGATACACCCTGTGAAGTGTAAAACACCCCCACTGTCCTCAGTAATATTAACACACTGACAGAGAACACAGATTAATATTAACACACTCACTGACACACTGTGTATGTCATGACCCACAGTCAGATACACCCTGTGAAGTGTAAAACACCCCCACTGTCCTCAGTAATATTAACACACTGACAGAGAACACAGATTAATATTAACACACTCACTGACACACTGTGTATATCATGACCCACAGTCAGATAAACCCTGTGAAGTGTAAAACACCCCCACTGTCCTCAGTAATATTAACACACTGACAGAGAACACAGATTAATTTTAACATGCTCACTGACACTCTGTGTACATCATGACCCACATAAGATACACCCTGTGAAGTGTAAAACACCCCCACTGTCCTCAGCAATATTAACACACTGACAGAGAACACAGATTAATATTAACACTCTCACTGACACACTGTGTATATCATGACCCACAGTCAGATACACCCTGTGAAGTGTAAAACACCCCCACTGTCCTCAGTAATATTAACACACTGACAGAGAACACAGGTTAATATTAACACACTCACTGACACACTGTGTATATCATGACCCACTGTCAGATAAACCCTGTGAAGTGTAAAACATCCCCACTGTCCTCAGGAATATTAACACACTGACAGAGAACACAGATTAATATTAACACACTCACTGACACACTTTGTACATCATGACTCACAGTCAGATACACCCTGTGAAGTGTAAAACACCCCCACTGTCCTCAGTAATACGAACACACTGACAGAGAACACAGATTAATATTAACACACTCACTGACACACTGTGTATATCATGACCCACAGTCAGATAAACCCTGTGAAGTGTAAAACACCCCCACTGTCCTCAGGAATATTAACACACTGAGAGAGAACACAGATTAATATTAACACACTCACTGACACACTGTGTATATCATGACCCACAGTCAGATACACCCTGTGAAGTGTAAAACACCCCCACTGTCCTCAGTAATATTAACACACTGACAGAGAACACAGATTAATATTCACATACTCACTGACACACTGTGTATATCATGACCCACAGTCAGATACACCCTGTGAAGTGTAAAACACCCCCACTGTCCTCAGTAATATTAACACACTGACAGAGAACACAGATTAATATTCACATACTCACTGACACACTGTGTATATCATGACCCACAGTCAGATACACCCTGTGAAGTGTAAAACACCCCCACTGTCCTCAGGAATATTAACACACTGACAGAGAACACAGATTAATATTAACACACTCACTGACACACTGTGTATATCATGACCCACAGTCTGATACACCCTGTGAAGTGTAAAACACCCCCACTGTCCTCAGTAATATTAACACACTGACAGAGAACACAGATTAATATTAACACACTCACTGACACACTGTGTATATCATGACCCACAGTCAGATACACCCGGTGAAGTGTAAAACATCCCCACTGTCCTCAGTAATATTAACACACTGACAGAGAACACAGATTAATATTAACACACTCACTGACACACTGTGTACATCATGACCCACAGTCAGATACACCCTGTGAAGTGTTAAACACCCCCACTGTCCTCAGTAATATTAACTCACTGACAGAGAACACAGATTAATATTAACACACTCACTGACACACTGTGTATATCATGACCCACAGTCAGATACACCCTGTGAAGTGTAAAACACCCCCACTGTCCTCAGTAATATTAACACACTGACAGAGAACACAGATTAATATTAACACACTCACTGACACACTGTGTACATCATGACTCACAGTCAGATAAACCCTGTGAAGTGTAAAACACCCCCACTGTCCTCAGCAATATTAACACACTGACAGAGAACACAGATTAATATTAACACACTCACTGACACACTGTGTATATCATGACCCACAGTCAGATACACCCTGTGAAGTGTAAAACACCCCCACTGTCCTCAGGAATATTAACACACTGACAGAGAACACAGATTAATATTAACACACTCACTGACACACTGTGTACATCATGACCCACAGTCAGATACACCCTGTGAAGTGTAAAACATCCCCACTGTCCTCAGTAATATTAACACACTGGCAGAGAACACAGATTAATATTAACAGACTCACTGACACACTGTGTACATCATGACCCACAGTCAGATACACCCTGTGAAGTGTAAAACACCCCCACTGTCCACAGGAATATTAACACACTGACAGAGAACACAGATTAATATTAACACACTCACTGACACACTGTGTATATCATGACCCACAGTCAGATACACCCTGTGAAGTGTAAAACACCCCCACTGGCCACAGGAATATTAACACACTGACAGAGAACACAGATTAATATTAACACACTCACTGACACACTGTGTACATCATGACCCACAGTCAGATACACCCTGTGAAGAGTAAAACACCCCCACTGTCCTCAGGAATATTAACACACTGACAGAGAACACAGATTAATATTAACACACACACTGACACACTGTGTATATCATGACCCACAGTCAGATACACCCTGTGAAGTGTAAAACACCCCCACTGTCCTCAGTAATATTAACACACTGACAGAGAACACAGATTAATATTAACACACTCACTGACACACTGTGTATATCATGACCCACAGTCAGATACACCCTGTGAAGTGTAAAACACCCCCACTGTCCTCAGGAATATTAACACACTGACAGAGAACACAGATTAATGTTAACACACTCACTGACACACTGTGTATATCATGACCCACAGTCAGATACACCCTGTGAAGTGTAAAACACCCCCACTGTCCTCAGTAATATTAACACACTGACAGAGAACACAGAGTAATATTAACACACTCACTGACACACTGTGTATATCATGACCCACAGTCAGATACACCCTGTGAAGTGTAAAACACCCCCACTGTCCTCAGGAATATTAACACACTGACAGAGAACACAGATTAATATTAACACGCTCACTGACACACTGTGTATATCATGACCCACAGTCAGATACACCCTGTGAAGTGTAAAACACCCCCACTGTCCTCAGTAATATTAACACACTGAGAGAGAACACAGATTAATATTAACACACTCACTGACACACTGTGTATATCATGACCCACAGTCAGATACACCCTGTGAAGTGTAAAACACCCCCACTGTCCTCAGTAATATTAACACACTGACAGAGAACACTGATTAATATTCACATACTCACTGACACACTGTGTATATCATGACCCACAGTCAGATACACCCTGTGAAGTGTAAAACACCCCCACTGTCCTCAGTAATATTAACACACTGACAGAGAACACAGATTAATATTCTCATACTCACTGACACACTGTGTATATCATGACCCACAGTCAGATACACCCTGTGAAGTGTAAAACACCCCCACTGTCCTCAGGAATATTAACACACTGACAGAGAACACAGATTAATATTAACACACTCACTGACACACTGTGTATATCATGACCCACAGTCAGATACACCCTGTGAAGTGTAAAACACCCCCACTGTCCTCAGTAATATTAACACACTGACAGAGAACACAGATTAATATTAACACACTCACTGACACACTGTGTATATCATGACCCACAGTCAGATACACCCGGTGAAGTGTAAAACATCCCCACTGTCCTCAGTAATATTAACACACTGACAGAGAACACAGATTAATATTAACACACTCACTGACAAACTGTGTACATCATGACCCACAGTCAGATACACCCTGTGAAGTGTTAAACACCCCCACTGTCCTCAGTAATATTAACACACTGACAGAGAACACAGATTAATATTAACACACTCACTGACACACTGTGTATATCATGACCCACAGTCAGATACACCCTGTGAAGTGTAAAACACCCCCACTGTCCTCAGTAATATTAACACACTGACAGAGAACACAGATTAATATTAACACACTCACTGACACACTGTGTACATCATGACTCACAGTCAGATAAACCCTGTGAAGTGTAAAACACCCCCACTGTCCTCAGGAATATTAACACACTGACAGAGAACACAGATTAATATTAACACACTCACTGACACACTGTGTATATCATGACCCACAGTCAATTAAACCCTGTGAAGTGTAAACCACCCCCACTGTCCTCAGTAATATTAACACACTGACAGAGAACACAGATTAATATTAACACACTCACTGACACACTGTGTACATCATGACCCAAAGTCAGATACACCCTGTGAAGTGTAAAACACCCCCACTGTCCTCAGGAATATTAACACACTGACAGAGAACACAGATTAATATTAACACACTCACTGACACACTGTGTATATCATGACCCACAGTCAGATACACCCTGTGAAGTGTAAAACACCCCCACTGTCCTCAGTAATATTAACACACTGACAGAGAACACAGATTAATATTAACACACTCACTGACACACTGTGTACATCATGACCCACAGTTGGATACAAACTGTGAAGTGTAAAACACCCCCACTGTCCTCAGTAATATTAACACACTGACAGAGAACACAGATTAATATTAACACACTCACTGACACACTGTGTATATCATGACCCACAGTCAGATAAACCCTGTGAAGTGTAAAACATCCCCACTGTCCTCAGGTATATTAACACACTGACAGAGAACACAGATTAATATTAACACACTCACTGACACACTGTGTATATCATGACCCACAGCCAGATGCACACTGTGAAGTGTAAAACACCCCCACTGTCCTCAGTAATATTAACACTCTGACAGAGAACACAGAGTAATATTAACACACTCACTGACACACTGTGTACATCATGACCCACAGTCAGATACACCCTGTGAAGTGTAAAACACCCCCACTGTCCTCAGTAATATTAACACACTGACAGAGAACACAGATTAATATTAACACACTCACTGACACACTGTGTATATCATGACCCACAGCCAGATGTACCCTGTGAAGTGTAAAACACCCCCACTGTCCACAGGAATATTAACACACTGACAGAGAACACAGATTAATATTAACACCCTCCTGCACACTGTGTACATCATGACCCACAGTCAGATACACCCTGTGAAGTGTAAAACACCCCACTGTCCTCAGTAATATTAACACACTGACAGAGAACACAGATTAATATTAACACTCTCACTGAAACACTGTGTACATCATGACCCACAGTCAGATACACCCTGTGAAGTGCAAAACACCCCCACTGTCCTCAGTAATATTAACACACTGACAGAGAACACAGATTAATATTAACACTCTCACTGACACACTGTGTATATCATGACCCACTGTCAGATAAACCCTGTGAAGTGTAAAACACCCCCACTGTCCTCAGTAATATTAACACATTGACAGAGAACACAGATTAATATTAACACACTCACTGACACACTGTGTATATCATGACCCACAGTCAGATAAACCCTGTGAAGTGTAAAACACCCCCACTGTCCTCAGGAATATTAACACACTGACAGAGAACACAGATTAATATTAACACACACACTGACACACTGTGTATATCATGACCCACAGTCAGATACACCCTGTGAAGTGTAAAACATCCCCACTGTCCTCAGTAATATTAACACACTGACAGAGAACACAGAGTAATATTAACACACTCACTGACACACTGTGTACATCATGAACCACAGTCAGACACACTCTGTGAAGTGTAAAACACCCCCACTGTCCTCAGGAATATTAACACACTGACAGAGAACACAGATAAATATTAACACACTCACTGACACACTGTGTATATCATGACCCACAGTCAGATACACCCTGTGAAGTGTACAACACCCCCACTGTCCTCAGTAATATTAACACACTGACAGAGAACAGAGATTAATATTAACACACTCACTGACACACTGTGTATGTCATGACCCACAGTCAGATACACCCTGTGAAGTGTAAAACACCCCCACTGTCCTCAGTAATATTAACACACTGACAGAGAACACAGAGTAATATTAACACACTCACTGACACACTGTGTACATCATGAACCACAGTCAGATACACTCTGTGAAGTGTAAAACACCCCCACTGTCCTCAGGAATATTAACACACTGACAGAGAACACAGATTAATATTAACACACTCATTGACACACTGTGTATATCATGACCCACAGTCAGATACACCCTGTGAAGTGTAAAACACCCCCACTGTCCTCAGTAATATTAACACACTGACAGAGAACACAGATTAATATTAACACACTCACTGACACACTGTGTATGTCATGACCCACAGTCAGATACACCCTGTGAAGTGTAAAACACCCCCACTGTCCTCAGCAATATTAACACACTGACAGAGAACACAGATTAATATTAACACACTCACTGACACACTGTGCACATCATGACCCACAGTCAGATACACCCTGTGAAGTGTAAAACACCCCCACTGTCCTCAGTAATATTAACACACTGACAGAGAACACAGATTAATATTAACAAACTCACTGACACACTGTGTATATCATGACCCACAGTCAGATACACCCTGTGAAGTGTAAAACATCCCCACTGTCTTCAGTAATATTAACACACTGACAGAGAACACAGATTAATATTAACACACTCACTGACACACTGTGTATATCATGACCCACAGTCAGATACACCCTGTGAAGTGTAAAACACCCCCACTGTCCTCAGGAATATTAACACACTGACAGAGAACACAGATTAATATTAACACACTCACTGACACACTGTGTATATCATGATCCACAGTCAGATACACCCTGTGAAGTGTAAAACATTCCCACTGTCCTCAGTAATATTAACACACTGACAGAGAACACAGATTAATATTAACACACTCACTGACACACTGTGTATATCATGACCCACAGTCAGATACACCCTGTGAAGTGTAAAACATCGCCACTGTCCTCAGGAATATTAACACACTGACAGAGAACACAGATTAATATTAACACACTCACTGACACACTTTGTACATCATGACTCACAGTCAGATACACCCTGTGAATTGTAAAACACCCCCACTGTCCTCAGTAATATTAACACACTGACAGAGAACACAGATTAATATTAACACACTCACTGACACACTGTGTATATCATGACCCACAGTCAGATAAACCCTGTGAAGTGTAAAACACCCCCACTGTCCTCAGGAATATTAACACACTGACAGAGAACACAGATTAATATTAACACACTCACTGACACACTGTGTACATCATGAACCACAGTCAGATACACTCTGTGAAGTGTAAAACACCCCCACTGTCCTCAGGAATATTAACACACTGACAGAGAACACAGATTAATATTAACACACTCACTGACACACTGTGTATATCATGACCCACAGTCAGATACACCCTGTGAAGTGTAAAACACCCCCACTGTCCTCAGTAATATTAACACACTGACAGAGAACACAGATTAATATTAACACACTCACTGACACACTGTGTATGTCATGACCCACAGTCAGATACACCCTGTGAAGTGTAAAACACCCCCACTGTCCTCAGTAATATTAACACACTGACAGAGAACACAGATTAATATTAACACACTCACTGACACACTGTGTATATCATGACCCACAGTCAGATAAACCCTGTGAAGTGTAAAACACCCCCACTGTCCTCAGTAATATTAACACACTGACAGAGAATACAGATTAATTTTAACATGCTCACTGACACTCTGTGTACATCATGACCCACATAAGATACACCCTGTGAAGTGTAAAACACCCCCACTGTCCTCAGCAATATTAACACACTGACAGAGAACACAGATTAATATTAACACTCTCACTGACACACTGTGTATATCATGACCCACAGTCAGATACACCCTGTGAAGTGTAAAACACCCCCACTGTCCTCAGTAATATTAACACACTGACAGAGAACACAGGTTAATATTAACACACTCACTGACACACTGTGTATATCATGACCCACTGTCAGATAAACCCTGTGAAGTGTAAAACACCCCCACTGTCCTCAGTAATATTAACACACTGACAGAGAACACAGATTAATATTAACACACTCACTGACACACTGTGTATATCATGACCCACAGTCAGATAAACCCTGTGAAGTGTAAAACACCCCCTCTGTCCTCAGGAATATTAACACACTGACAGAGAACACAGATTAATATTAACACACTCACTGACACACTGTGTACATCATGACCCACAGTCAGATACACCCTGTGAAGTGTAAAGCATCCCCACTGTCCTCAGGAATATTAACACACTGACAGAGAACACAGATTAATATTAACACACTCACTGACACACTGTGTACATCATGACTCACAGTCAGATACACCCTGTGAAGTGTAAAACACCCCCACTGTCCTCAGTCATATTAACACACTGACAGAGAACACAGATTAATATTAACACACTCACTGACACACTGTGTATATCATGACCCACAGTCAGATAAACCCTGTGAAGTGTAAAACACCCCCACTGTCCTCAGGAATATTAACACACTGACAGAGAACACAGATTAATATTAACACACTCACTGACACACTGTGTATATCATGACCCACAGTCAGATACACCCTGTGAAGTGTAAAACACCCCCACTGTCCTCAGCAATATTAACACACTGACAGAGAACACAGATTAATATTAACACACTCACTGACACACTGTGTATATCATGACCCACAGTCAGATACACCCTGTGAAGTGTAAAACACCCCCACTGTCCTCAGGAATAGTAACACACTGACAGAGAACACAGATTAATATTAACGCTCTCACTGACACACTGTGTACATCATGACCCACAGTCAGATACACCCTGTGAAGTGTAAAACTCCCCCACTGTCCTCAGTAATATTAACACACTGACAGAGAACACAGATTAATATTAACACACTCACTGACACACTGTGTATATCATGACCCACAGTCAGATAAACCCTGTGAAGTGTAAAACACCCCCCACTGTCCTCAGGAATATTAACACACTGACAGAGAACACAGATTAATATTAACACACTCACTGACACACTGTGTATATCATGACCCACAGTTAGATACAAACTGTGAAGTGTAAAACACCCCCACTGTCCTCAGTAATATTAACACACTGACAGAGAACACAGATTAATATTAACACACTCACTGACACACTGTGTACATCATGACCCACAGTCAGATACACCCGGTGAAGTGTAAAACACCCCCACTGTCCTCAGCAATATTAACACACTGACAGAGTACACAGATTAATATTAACACACTCACTGACACACTGTGTACATCATGACCCACAGTCAGATACACCCTGTGAAGTGTAAAACATCCCCACTGTCCTCAGCAATATTAACACACTGACAGAGAACACAGATTAATATTAACACACTCACTGACACACTGTGTACATCATGACCCACAGTCAGATACACCCTGTGAAGTGTAAAACACCCCACTGTCCTCAGGAATATTAACACACTGACATAGAACACAGATTAATATTAACACACTCACTGACACACTGTGTACATCATGACCCACAGTCAGATACACCCTGTGAAGTGTAAAACACCCCCACTGTCCTCAGTAATATTAACACACTGACAGAGAACACAGATTAATATTAACACACTCACTGACACACTGTGTATATCATGACCCACAGTCAGATAAACCCTGTGAAGTGTAAAACACCCCCACTGTCCTCAGGAATATTAACACACTGACGGAGAACACAGATTAATATTAACACACTCACTGACACACTGTGTATATCATGACCCACAGTCAGATACACCCTGTGAAGTGTAAAACACCCCCACTGTCCTCAGGAATATTAACACACTGACGGAGAACACAGATTAATATTAACACACTCACTGACACACTGTGTACATCATGACCCACAGTCAGATAAACCCTGTGAAGTGTAAAACACCCCCACTGTCCTCAGTAATATTAACACCTGACAGAGAACACAGATTAATATTAACACTCTCACTGACACACTGTGTATGTCATGACCCACAGTCAGATACACCCTGTGAAGTGCAAAACACCCCCACTGTCCTCAGTAATATTAACACACTGACAGAGAACACAGATTAATATTAACACACTCACTGACACACTGTGTATATCATGACCCACAGTCAGATACACCCTGTGAAGTGTAAAACATCGCCACTGTCCTCAGGAATATTCACACACTGACAGAGAACACAGATTAATATTAACACACTCACTGACACACTGTGTATATCATGACCCACAGTCAGATACACCCTGTGAAGTGTAAAACATCCCCACTGTCCTCAGGAATATTAACACACTGACAGAGAACACAGATTAATATTAACACACTCACTGACACACTGTGTATATCATGACCCACAGTCAGATACACCCTGTGAAGTGTAAAACACCCCCACTGTCCTCAGGAATATTAACACACTGACAGAGAACACAGATTAATATTAACACACTCACTGACACACTGTGTATATCATGACCCACAGTCAGATACACCCGGTGAAGTGTAAAACATCCCCACTGTCCTCAGGAATATTAACACACTGACAGAGAACACAGATTAATATTAACACACTCACTGACACACTGTGTACATCATGACCCACAGTCAGATGCACCCTGTGAAGTGTAAAGCATCCCCACTGTCCTCAGGAATATTAACACACTGACAGAGAACACAGATTAATATTAACACACTCACTGACACACTGTGTATATCATGACCCACAGTCAGATAAACCCTGTGAAGTGTAAAACATCGCCACTGTCCTCAGGAATATTCACACACTGACAGAGAACACAGATTAATATTAACACACTCACTGACACACTGTGTATATCATGACCCACAGTCAGATACACCCTGTGAAGTGTAAAACATCCCCACTGTCCTCAGGAATATTAACACACTGACAGAGAACACAGATTAATATTAACACACTCACTGACACACTGTGTATATCATGACCCACAGTCAGATACACCCTGTGAAGTGTAAAACACCCACACTGTCCTCAGTAATATTAACACACTGACAGAGAACACAGATTAATATTAACACACTCACTGACACACTGTGTATATCATGACCCACAGTCAGATACACCCTGTGAAGTGTAAAACACCCCCACTGTCCTCAGGAATATTAACACACTGACAGAGAACACAGATTAATATTAACACACTCACTGACACACTGTGTATATCATGACCCACAGTCAGATACACCCTGTGAAGTGTAAAGCATCCCCACTGTCCTCAGGAATATTAACACACTGACAGAGAACACAGATTAATATTAACACACTCACTGACACACTGTGTATATCATGACCCACAGTCAGATAAACCCTGTGAAGTGTAAAACATCCCCACTGTCCTCAGGAATATTAACACACTGACAGAGAACACAGATTAATATTAACACACTCACTGACACACTGTGTATATCATGACCCACAGTCAGATAAACCCTGTGAAGTGTAAAACACCCCCACTGTCCTCAGGAATATTAACACACTGACAGAGAACACAGATTAATATTAACACTCTCACTGACACACTGTGTACATCATGACCCACAGTCAGATAAACCCTGTGAAGTGTAAAACACCCCCACTGTCCTCAGGAATATTAACACACTGACAGAGAACACAGATTAATATTAACACACTCACTGACACACTGTGTATATCATGACCCACAGTTAGATACAAACTGTGAAGTGTAAAACACCCCCATTGTCCTCAGTAATATTAACACACTGACAGAGAACACAGATTAATATTAACACACTCACTGACACATTGTGTACATCATGACCCACAGTCAGATACACCCGGTGAAGTGTAAAACACCCCCACTGTCCTCAGGAATGTTAACACACTGACAGAGAACACAGATTAATATTAACACACTCACTGACACATTGTGTACATCATGACCCACAGTCAGATACACCCTGTGAAGTGTAAAACATCCGCACTGTCCTCAGTAATATTAACACACTGACAGAGAACAAAGATTGATATTAACACACTCACTGACACACTGTGTACATCATGACCCACAGTCAGATACACCCTGTGAAGTGTAAAACACCCCCACTGTCCTCAGGAATGTTAACACACTGACAGAGTACACAGATTAATATTAACACACTCACTGACACATTGTGTACATCATGACCCACAGTCAGATAAACCCTGTGAAGTGTAAAACATCCCCACTGTCCTCAGTAATATTAACACACTGACAGAGAACACAGATTAATATTAACACACTCACTGACACACTGTGTACATCATGACCCACAGTCAGATACACCCTGTGAAGTGTAAAACATCCGCACTGTCCTCAGTAATATTAACACACTGACAGAGAACAAAGATTAATATTAACACACTCACTGACACACTGTGTACATCATGACCCACAGTCAGATACACCCTGTGAAGTGTAAAACACCCCCACTGTCCTCAGCAATATTAACACACAGACAGAGAACACAGATTAATATTAACACACTCACTGACGCACTGTGTACATCATGACCCACAGTCAGATACACCCTGTGAAGTGTAAAACACCCCCACTGTCCTCAGGAGTATTAACACACTGACAGAGAACAAAGATTAATATTAACACACTCACTGACACACTGTGTATATCATGACCCACAGTCAGATAAACCCTGTGAAGTGTAAAACACCCCCACTGTCCTCAGCAATATTAACACACTGACAGAGAACACAGATTAATATTAACACACTCACTGACACACTGTGTAAATCATGACCCACAGTCAGATGCACCCTGTGAAGTGAAAAACACCCCCACTGTCCTCAGGAATGTTAACACACTGACAGAGAACACAGATTAATATTAACACACTCACTGACACACTGTGTATATCATGACCCACAGTCAGATAAACCCTGTGAAGTGTAAAACTTTCCCACTGTCCTCAGGAATATTAACACACTGACAGAGAACACAGATTAATATTAACACACTCACTGACACACTGTGTATATCATGACCCACAGTCAGATACACCCTGTGAAGTGTAAAACACCCCCACTGTCCTCAGGAATGTTAACACACTGACAGAGAACACAGATTAATATTAACACTCTCACTGACACACTGTGTATATCATGACCCACAGTCAGATACACCTGGTGAAGTGTAAAACACCCCCACTGTCCTCAGTAATATTAACACACTGACAGAGAACACAGATTAATATTAACACACTCACTGACACACTGTGTACATCATGACCCACAGTCAGATACACCCTGTGAAGTGTAAAACACCCCCACTGTCCTCAGTAATATTAACACACTGACAGAGAACACAGATTAATATTAACACACTCACTGACACACTGTGTATATCATGACCCACAGTCAGATACACCCGGTGAAGTGTAAAACACCCCCACTGTCCTCAGTAATATTAACACACTGACAGAGAACACAGATTAATATTAACACACTCACTGACACACTGTGTATATCATGACCCAGAATCAGATACACCCTGTGAAGTGTAAAAGACCCCCACTGTCCTCAGTAATATTAACACACTGACAGAGAACACAGATTAATATTAACACACTCACTGACACACTGTGTATATCATGACCCACAGTCAGATACACTCTGTGAAGTGTAAAACACCCCCACTGTCCTCAGTAATATTAACACACTGACAGAGAACACAGATTAATATTAACACACTCACTGACACACTGTGTACATCATGACCCACAGTCAGATACACCCTGTGAAGTGTAAAACACCCCCACTGTCCTCAGCAATATTAACACACTGACAGAGAACACAGATTAATATTAACACACTCACTGACACACTGTGTATATCATGACTCACAGTCAGATACACCCGGTGAAGTGTAAAACATCCCCACTGTCCTCAGCAATATTAACACAATGACAGAGTACACAGATTAATATTAACACACTCACTGACACACTGTGTACATCATGACCCACAGTCAGATACGCCCTGTGAAGTGTAAAACACCCCCACTGTCCTCAGGAATATTAACACACTGACAGAGAACACAGATTAATATTAACACACTCACTGACACACTGTGTATATCATGACCCACAGTCAGATACACCCTGTGAAGTGTAAAACACCCCCACTGTCCTCAGGAATATTAACACACTGACAGAGAACACAGATTAATATTAACACACTCACTGACACACTGTGTATATCATGCCCCACAGTCAGATACACCCTGTGAAGTGTAAAACACCCCCACTGTCCTCAGGAATATTAACACACTGACAGAGAACACAGATTAATATTAACACACACACTGACAGACTGTGTACATCATGACCCACAGTCAGATACACCCTGTGAAGTGTAAAACACCCCCACTGTCCTCAGGAATATTAACACACTGACAGAGAACACAGATTAATATTAACACACTCACTGACACACTGTGTATATCATGACCCACAGTCAGATACACCCTGTGAAGTGTAAAACACCCCCACTGTCCTCAGGAATATTAACACCTGACAGAGAACACAGATTAATATTAACACACTCACTGACACACTGTGTATATCATGACCCACAGTCAGATACACCCTGTGAAGTGTAAAACACCCCCACTGTCCTCAGGAATATTAACACACTGACAGAGAACACAGATTAATATTAACACACTCACTGACACACTGTGTATATCATGACCGACAGTCAGATAAACCCTGTGAAGTGTAAAACACCCCCACTGTCCTCAGGAATATTAACACACTGACAGAGAACACAGATTAATATTAACACACTCACTGACACACTGTGTACATCATGACCCACAGTCAGATACACCCTGTGAAGTGTAAAACACCCCCACTGTCCTCAGTAATATTAACACACTGACAGAAAACACAGTTTAATATTAACACACTCACTGACACACTGTGTACATCATGACCCACAGTCAGATACACCCTGTGAAGTGTAAAACATCCCCACTGTCCTCAGTAATATTAACACACTGACAGTGAACACAGATTAATATTAACACACTCACTGACACACTGTGTATATCATGACCCACAGTCAGATACACCCTGTGAAGTGTAAAACACCCCCACTGTCCTCAGTAATATTAACACACTGACAGAGAACACAGATTAATATTAACACACTCACTGACACACTGTGTATATCATGACCCACAGTCAGATACACCCTGTGAAGTGTAAAACACCCCCACTGTCCTCAGTAATATTAACACACTGACAGAGAACACAGATTAATATTAACACACTCACTGACACACTGTGTATATCATGACCCACAGTCAGATAAACCCTGTGAAGTGTAAAACACCCCCACTGCCCTCAGGAATATTAACACACTGACAGAGAACACAGATTAATATTAACACACTCACTGACACACTGTGTATATCATGACCCACAGTCAGATACACCCTGTGAAGTGTAAAACACCCCCACTGTCCTCAGTAATATTAACACACTGACAGAGAACACAGATTAATATTAACACACTCACTGACACACTTCGTACACCATGACCCACAGTCAGATACACCTTGTGAAGTGTAAAACACCCCCACTGTCCTCAGGAATATTAACACACTGACAGAGAACACAGATTAATATTAACACACTCACTGACACACTGTGTACATCATGACCCACAGTCAGATACACCCTGTGAAGTGTAAAACACCCCCACTGTCCTCAGTAATATTAACACCTGACAGAGAACACAGATTAATATTAACACACTCACTGACACACTGTGTACATCATGACCCACAGTCAGATACACCCTGTGAAGTGTAAAACACCCCCACTGTCCTCAGGAATATTAACACCTGACAGATAACACAGATTAATATTAACACACTCACTGACACACTGTGTATATCATGACCCACAGTCAGATACACCCTGTGAAGTGTAAAACACCCCCACTGTCCTCAGTAATATTAACACACTGACAGAGAACACAGATTAATATTAACACACTCACTGACACACTGTGTCCATCATGACCCACAGTCAGATACACCCTGTGAAGTGTAAAACACCCCCACTGTCCTCAGTAATATTAACACACTGACAGAGAACACAGATTAATATTAACACACTCACTGACACACTGTGTATATCATGACCCACAGTCAGATACACCCTGTGAAGTGTAAAACACCCCCACTGTCCTCAGTAATATTAACACACTGACAGAGAACACAGATTAATATTAACACACTCACTGACACACTGTGTATATCATGACCCACAGTCAGATAAACCCTGTGAAGTGTAAAACACCCCCACTGTCCTCAGGAATATTAACACCTGACAGAGAACACAGATTAATATTAACACACTCACTGACACACTGTGTATATCATGACCCACAGTCAGATACACCCTGTGAAGTGTAAAACACCCCACTGTCCTCAGGAATATTAACACACTGACAGAGAACACAGATTAATATTAACACACTCACTGACACACTGTGTACATCATGACCCAGAGTCAGATACACCCTGTGAAGTGTAAAACACCCCCACTGTCCTCAGGAATATTAACACACTGACAGAGAACACAGATTAATATTAACACACTCACTGACAGACTGTGTATATCATGACCCACAGTCAGATACACCCTGTGAAGTGTAAAACACCCCCACTGTCCTCAGTAATATTAACACACTGACAGAGAACACAGATTAATATTAACACACTCACTGACATACTGTGTATATCATGACCAACAGTCAGATACACCCTGTGAAGTGTAAAACACCCCCACTGTCCTCAGGAATATTAACACACTGACAGAGAACACAGATTAATATTAACACACTCACTGACACACTGTGTATATCATGACCCAGAGTCAGATAAACCCTGTGAAGTGTAAAACACCCCCACTGTCCTCAGTAGTATTAACACACTGACAGAGAACACAGATTAATATTAACACACTCACTGACACACTGTGCATATCATCACCCACACTCAGATACACCCGGTGAAGTGTAAAACATCCCCACTGTCCTCAGGAATATTAACACACTGACAGAGAACACAGATTAATATTAACACACTCACTGACACACTGTGTATATCATGACCCACAGTCAGATAAACCCTGTGAAGTGTAAAACACCCCCACTGTCCTCAGTAATATTAACAGACTGACAGAGAACACAGATTAATATTAACACACTCACTGACACACTGTGTACATCATGACCCACAGTCAGATAAACCCTGTGAAGTGTAAAACACCCCCACTGTCCTCAGTAATATTAACACACTGACAGAGAACACAGATTAATATTAACACACTCACTGACACACTGTGTATATCATGACCCACAGTCAGATACACCCTGTGAAGTGTAAAACACCCCCACTGTCCTCAGTAATATTAACACACTGACAGAGAACACAGATTAATATTAACACACTCACTGACACACTGTGTATATCATGACCCACAGTCAGATACACCCTGTGAAGTGTTAAACACCCCCACTGTCCTCAGGAATATTAACACACTGACAGAGAACACAGATTAATATTAACACACTCACTGACACACTGTGTATATCATGACCCACAGTCACATAAACCCTGTGAAGTGTAAAACACCCCCACTGTCCTCAGTAGTATTAACACACTGACAGAGAACACAGATTAATATTAACACACTCACTGACACACTGTGTATATCATGACCCAGAGTCAGATACACCCTGTGAAGTGTAAAACAACCCCACTGTCCTCAGTAATATTAACACACTGACAGAAAACACAGATTAATATTAACACACTCACTGACACACTGTGTATATCATGACCCACAGTCAGATACACCCTGTGAAGTGTAAAACACCCCCACTGTCCTCAGTAATATTAACACACTGACAGAGAACACAGATTAATATTAACACACACACTGACACACTGTGTATATCATGACCCACAGTCAGGTACACCCTGTGAAGTGTAAAACACCCCCACTGTCCTCAGTAATATTAACACACTGACAGAGAACACAGATTAATATTAACACACTCACTGACACACTGTGTATATCATGACCCACAGTCAGATACACCCTGTGAAGTGTAAAACACCCCCACTGTCCTCAGGAATATTAACACACTGACAGAGAACACAGATTAATATTAACACACTCACTGACACACTGTGTATATCATGACCCACAGTCAGATACACCCTGTGAAGTGTAAAACACCCCACTGTCCTCAGCAATATTAACACACCGACAGAGAACACAGATTAATATTAACACACTCACTGACACACTGTGTACATCATGACCCACAATCAGATACACCCTGTGAAGTGTAAAACATCCCCACTGTCCTCAGTAATATTAACACACTGACAGAGAACACAGATTAATATTAACACACTCACTGACACACTGTGTACATCATGACCCACAGTCAGATACACCCTGTGAAGTGTAAAACACCCCCACTGTCCTCAGGAATATTAACACACTGACAGAGAACACAGATTAATATTAACACACTCACTGACACACTGTGTATATCATGACCCACAGTCAGATACACCCTGTGAAGTGTAAAACATCCCCACTGTCCTCAGGAATATTAACACACTGACAGAGAACACAGATTAATATTAACACACTCACTGACACACTGTGTATATCATGACCCACAGTCAGATACACCCTGTGAAGTGTAAAACACCCCCACTGTCCTCAGGAATATTAACACACTGACAGAGAACACAGATTAATATTAACACACTCACTGACACACTGAGTCCATCATGACCCACAGTCAGATACACCCTGTGAAGTGTAAAACACCCCCACTGTCCTCAGGAATATTAACACACTGACAGAGAACACAGATTAATATTAACACACTCACTGACACACTGTGTATATCATGACCCACAGTCAGATACACCCTGTGAAGTGTAAAACACCCCCACTGTCCTCAGTAATATTAACACACTGACAGAGAACACAGATTAATATTAACACACTCACTGACACACTGTGTACATCATGACCCACAGTCAGATACACCCTGTGAAGTGTAAAACACCCCCACTGTCCTCAGGAATATTAACACACTGACAGAGAACACAGATTAATATTAACACACTCACTGACACACTGCGTATATCATGACCCACAGTCAGATACACCCTGTGAAGTGTAAAACACACCCACTGTCCTCAGGAATATTAACACACTGACAGAGAACACAGATTAATATTAACACACTCACTGACACACTGTGTAAATCATGACCCAGAGTCAGACACACCCTGTGAAGTGTAAAACACCCCCACTGTCCTCAGGAATATTAACACACTGACAGAGAACACAGATTAATATTAACACACTCACTGACACACTGTGTACATCATGACCCAGAGTCATATACTCCCTGTGAAGTGTAAAACACCCCCACTGTCCTCAGTAATATTAACACACTGACAGAGAACACAGATTAATATTAACACACTCACTGACACACTGTGTACATCATGACCCACAGTCAGATAAACCCTGTGAAGTGTAAAACACCCCCACTGTCCTCAGTAATATTAACACACTGACAGAGAACACAGATTAATATTAACACACTCACTGACACACTGTGTATATCATGACCCACAGTCAGATAAACCCTGTGAAGTGTAAAACACCCCCACTGTCCTCAGTAATATTAACACACTGACAGAGAACACAGATTAATATTAACACACTCACTGACACACTGTGTATATCATGACCCACAGTCAGATACACCCTGTGAAGTGTAAAACACCCCCACTGTCCTCAGGAATATTAACACCCTGACAGAGAACACAGATTAATATTAACACACTCACTGACACACTGTGTTTATCATGACCCAGAGTCAGATACACCCTGTGAAGTGTAAAACACCCTCACTGTCCTCAGTAATATTAACACACTGACAGAGAACACAGATTAATATTAACACACTCACTGACACACTGTGTACATCATGACCCACAGTCAGATACACCCTGTGAAGTGTAAAACACCCCCACTGTCCTCAGTAATATTAACACACTGACAGAGAACACAGATTAATATTAACACACTCACTGACACACTGTGTAAATCATGACCCACAGTCAGATACACCCTGTGAAGTGTAAAACACCCCCACTGTCCTCAGTAATATTAACACACTGACAGAGAACACGGATTAATATTAACACACTCACTGAGACACTGTGTACATCATGACCCACAGTCAGATAAACCCTGTGAAGTGTAAAACACCCCCACTGTCCTCAGGAATATTAACACACTGACAGAGAACACAGATTAATATTAACACACTCACTGACACACTGTGTACATCATGACCCACAGTCAGATACACCCTGTGAAGTGTAAAACACCCCCACTGTCCTCAGGAATATTAACACACTGACAGAGAACACAGATTAATATTAACACACTCACTGACACACTGTGTACATCATGACCCACAGTCAGATACACCCTGTGAAGTGTAAAACACCCCCACTGTCCTCAGGAATATTAACACACTGACAGAGTACACAGATTAATATTAACACTCTCACTGACACACTGTGTATATCATGACCCACAGTCAGATACACCCTGTGAAGTGTAAAACATCCCCACTGTCCTCAGGAATATTAACACACTGACAGAGAACACAGATTAATATTAACACACTCACTGACACACTGTGTATATCATGACCCACAGTCAGATAAACCCTGTGAAGTGTAAAACACCCCCAAAGTCCTCAGGAATATTAACACACTGTCAGAGAACACAGATTAATATTAACACACTCACTGACTCACTGTGTATATCATGACCCACAGTCAGATACACCCGGTGAAGTGTAAAACACCCCCACTGTCCTCAGTAATATTAACACACTGACAGAGAACACAGATTAATATTAACACACTCACTGACACACTGTGTATATCATGACCCACAGCCAGATACACCCTGTGAAGTGTAAAACACACCAACTGTCCTCAGGAATATTAACACACTGACAGAGAACACAGATTAATATTAACACACTCACTGACACACTGTGTATATCATGACCCACAGTCAGATACACCCTGTGAAGTGTAAAACACCCCCACTGTCCTCAGTAATATTAACACACTGACAGAGAACACAGATTAATATTAACACACTCACTGACACACTGTGTATATCATGACCCACAGTCAGATACACCCTGTGAAGTCTAAAACACACCCACTGTCCTCAGGAATATTAACACACTGACAGAGAACACAGATTAATATTAACACACTCACTGACACACTGTGTATATCATGACCCACAGTCAGATACACCCTGTGAAGTGTAAAACACCCCCACTGTCCTCAGGAATATTAACACACTGACAGAGAACACAGATTAATATTAACACACTCACTGACACACTGTGTATATCATGACCCACAGTCAGATACACCCTGTGAAGTGTAAAACACCCCACTGTCCTCAGCAATATTAACACACCGACAGAGAACACAGATTAATATTAACACACTCACTGACACACTGTGTACATCATGACCCACAGTCAGATACACCCTGTGAAGTGTAAAACATCCCCACTGTCCTCAGTAATATTAACACACTGACAGAGAACACAGATTAATATTAACACACTCACTGACACACTGTGTACATCATGACCCACAGTCAGATACACCCTGTGAAGTGTAAAACACCCCCACTGTCCTCAGGAATATTAACACACTGACAGAGAACACAGATTAATATTAACACACTCACTGACACACTGTGTATATCATGACCCACAGTCAGATACACCCTGTGAAGTGTAAAACATCCCCACTGTCCTCAGGAATATTAACACACTGACAGAGAACACAGATTAATATTAACACACTCACTGACACACTGTGTATATCATGACCCACAGTCAGATACACCCTGTGAAGTGTAAAACACCCCCACTGTCCTCAGGAATATTAACACACTGACAGAGAACACAGATTAATATTAACACACTCACTGACACACTGTGTATATCATGAACCACAGTCAGGTACACCCTGTGAAGTGTAAAACACACCCACTGTCCTCAGGAATATTAACACACTGAAAGAGAACACAGATTAATATTAACACACTCACTGACACACTGTGTATATCATGACCCACAGTCAGATACACCCTGTGAAGTGTAAAACACCCCACTGTCCTCAGCAATATTAACACACCGACAGAGAACATAGATTAATATTAACACACTCACTGACACACTGTGTACATCATGACCCACAGTCAGATACACCCTGTGAAGTGTAAAACACCCCCACTGTCCTCAGGAATATTAACACACTGACAGAGAACACAGATTAATATTAACACACTCACTGACACACTGTGTATATCATGACCCACAGTCAGATACACCCTATGAAGTGTAAAACACCCCCACTGTCCTCAGGAATATTAACACACTGACAGAGAACACAGATTAATATTAACACACTCACTGACACACTGAGTACATCATGACCCACAGTCAGATACACCCTGTGAAGTGTAAAACACCCCCACTGTCCTCAGGAATATTAACACACTGACAGAGAACACAGATTAATATTAACACACTCACTGACACACTGTGTATATCATGACCCACAGTCAGATACACCCTGTGAAGTGTAAAACACCCCCACTGTCCTCAGTAATATTAACACACTGACAGAGAACACAGATTAATATTAACACACTCACTGACACACTGTGTACATCATGACCCACAGTCAGATACACCCTGTGAAGTGTAAAACACCCCCACTGTCCTCAGGAATATTAACACACTGACAGAGAACACAGATTAATATTAACACACTCACTGACACACTGCGTATATCATGACCCACAGTCAGATACACCCTGTGAAGTGTAAAACACACCCACTGTCCTCAGGAATATTAACACACTGACAGAGAACACAGATTAATATTAACACACTCACTGACACACTGTGTAAATCATGACCCACAGTCAGATACACCCTGTGAAGTGTAAAACACCCCCACTGTCCTCAGTAATATTAACACACTGACGGAGAACACGGATTAATATTAACACACTCACTGACACACTGTGTACATCATGACCCACAGTCAGATAAACCCTGTGAAGTGTAAAACACCCCCACTGTCCTCAGGAATATTAACACACTGACAGAGAACACAGATTAATATTAACACACTCACTGACACACTGTGTACATCATGACCCACAGTCAGATACACCCTGTGAAGTGTAAAACACCCCCACTGTCCTCAGGAATATTAACACACTGACAGAGAACACAGATTAATATTAACACACTCACTGACACACTGTGTACATCATGACCCACAGTCAGATACACCCTGTGAAGTGTAAAACACCCCCACTGTCCTCAGGAATATTAACACACTGACAGAGTACACAGATTAATATTAACACTCTCACTGACACACTGTGTATATCATGACCCACAGTCAGATACACCCTGTGAAGTGTAAAACATCCCCACTGTCCTCAGGAATATTAACACACTGACAGAGAACACAGATTAATATTAACACACTCACTGACACACTGCGTATATCATGACCCACAGTCAGATAAACCCTGTGAAGTGTAAAACACCCCCAAAGTCCTCAGGAATATTAACACACTGTCAGAGAACACAGATTAATATTAACACACTCACTGACTCACTGTGTATATCATGACCCACAGTCAGAAACACCCGGTGAAGTGTAAAACACCCCCACTGTCCTCAGTAATATTAACACACTGACAGAGAACACAGATTAATATTAACACACTCACTGACACACTGTGTATATCATGACCCACAGCCAGATACACCCTGTGAAGTGTAAAACACCCCCACTGTCCTCAGGAATATTAACACACTGACAGAGAACACAGATTAATATTAACACACTCACTGACACACTGTGTATATCATGACCCACAGTCAGATACACCCTGTGAAGTGTAAAACACCCCCACTGTCCTCAGTAATATTAACACACTGACAGAGAACACAGATTAATATTAACACACTCACTGACACACTGTGTATATCATGACCCACAGTCAGATACACCCTGTGAAGTCTAAAACAAACCCACTGTCCTCAGGAATATTAACACACTGACAGAGAACACAGATTAATATTAACACACTCACTGACACACTGTGTATATCATGACCCACAGTCAGATACACCCTGTGAAGTGTAAAACACCCCCACTGTCCTCAGGAATATTAACACACTGACAGAGAACACAGATTAATATTAACACACTCACTGACACACTGTGTATATCATGACCCACAGTCAGATACACCCTGTGAAGTGTAAAACACCCAACTGTCCTCAGCAATATTAACACACTGACAGAGAACACAGATTAATATTAACACACTCACTGACACACTGTGTACATCATGACCCACAGTCAGATACACCCTGTGAAGTGTAAAACATCCCCACTGTCCTCAGTAATATTAACACACTGACAGAGAACACAGATTAATATTAACACACTCACTGACACACTGTGTACATCATGACCCACAGTCAGATACACCCTGTGAAGTGTAAAACACCCCCACTGTCCTCAGGAATATTAACACACTGACAGAGAACACAGATTAATATTAACACACTCACTGACACACTGTGTATATCATGACCCACAGTCAGATACACCCTGTGAAGTGTAAAACATCCCCACTGTCCTCAGGAATATTAACACACTGACAGAGAACACAGATTAATATTAACACACTCACTGACACACTGTGTATATCATGACCCACAGTCAGATACACCCTGTGAAGTGTAAAACACCCCCACTGTCCTCAGGAATATTAACACACTGACAGAGAACACAGATTAATATTAACACACTCACTGAAACACTGTGTATATCATGAACCACAGTCAGGTACACCCTGTGAAGTGTAAAACACCCCCACTGTCCTCAGGAATATTAACACACTGACAGAGAACACAGATTAATATTAACACACTCACTGACACACTGTGTATATCATGACCCACAGTCAGATACACCCTGTGAAGTGTAAAACACCCCACTGTCCTCAGCAATATTAACACACCGACAGAGAACATAGATTAATATTAACACACTCACTGACACACTGTGTACATCATGACCCACAGTCAGATACACCCTGTGAAGTGTAAAACACCCCCACTGTCCTCAGGAATATTAACACACTGACAGAGAACACAGATTAATATTAACACACTCACTGACACACTGTGTATATCATGACCCACAGTCAGATAAACCCTATGAAGTGTAAAACACCCCCACTGTCCTCAGGAATATTAACACACTGACAGAGAAC
Source organism: Heterodontus francisci (assembly GCF_036365525.1). Taxonomy (NCBI): domain Eukaryota; kingdom Metazoa; phylum Chordata; class Chondrichthyes; order Heterodontiformes; family Heterodontidae; genus Heterodontus; species Heterodontus francisci. Next base: position 2,472,283 of record NW_027141861.1, on the reverse strand, counting down.
ACAGATTAATATTAACACACTCACTGACACACTGAGTACATCAAGACCCACATTCAGATACACCCTGTGAAGTGTAAAACACCCCCACTGTCCTCAGGAAAATTAACACACTGACAGAGAACACAGATTAATATTAACACACTCACTGACACACTGTGTACATCATGACCCACAGTCAGATACACCCTGTGAAGTGTAAAACACCCCCACTGTCCTCAGGAATATTAACACACTGACAGAGAACACAGATTAATATTAACACACTCACTGACACACTGCGTATATCATGACCCACAGTCAGATACACCCTGTGAAGTGTAAAACACACCCACTGTCATCAGGAATATTAACACACTGACAGAGAACACAGATTAATATTAACACACACACTGACACACTGTGTACATCATGACCCACAGTCAGATACACCCTGTGAAGTGTAAAACACCCCCACTGTCCTCAGGAATATTAACACACTGACAGAGTACACAGATTAATATTAACACTCTCACTGACACACTGTGTATATCATGACCCGCAGTCAGATACACCCTGTGAAGTGTAAAACATCCCCACTGTCCTCAGGAATATTAACACACTGACAGAGAACACAGATTAATATTATCACACTCACTGACACACTGCGTATATCATGACCCACAGTCAGATAAACCCTGTGAAGTGTAAAACACCCCCAAAGTCCTCAGGAATATTAACACACTGTCAGAGAACACAGATTAATATTAACACACTCACTGACTCACTGTGTATATCATGACCCACAGTCAGATACACCCGGTGAAGTGTAAAACACCCCCACTGTCCTCAGTAATATTAACACACTGACAGAGAACACAGATTAATATTAACACACTCACTGACACACTGTGTATATCATGACCCACAGCCAGATACACCCTGTGAAGTGTAAAACACCCCCACTGTCCTCAGGAATATTAACACACTGACAGAGAACACAGATTAATATTAACACACTCACTGACACACTGTGTATATCATGACCCACAGTCAGATACACCCTGTGAAGTGTAAAACACCCCCACTGTCCTCAGTAATATTAACACACTGACAGAGAACACAGATTAATATTAACACACTCACTGACACACTGTGTATATCATGACCCACCGTCAGATACACCCTGTGAAGTCTAAAACACACCCACTGTCCTCAGGAATATTAACACACTGACAGAGAACACAGATTAATATTAACACTCTCACTGACACACTGTGTATATCATGACCCACAGTCAGATACACCCTGTGAAGTGTAAAACACCCCCACTGTCCTCAGGAATATTAACACACTGACAGAGAACACAGATTAATATTAACACACTCACTGACACACTGTGTATATCATGACCCACAGTCAGATACACCCTGTGAAGTGTAAAACACCCCACTGTCCTCAGCAATATTAACACACCGACAGAGAACACAGATTAATATTAACACACTCACTGACACACTGTGTACATCATGACCCACAGTCAGATACACCCTGTGAAGTGTAAAACATCCCCACTGTCCTCAGTAATATTAACACACTGACAGAGAACACAGATTAATATTAACACACTCACTGACACACTGTGTACATCATGACCCACAGTCAGATACACCCTGTGAAGTGTAAAACACCCCCACTGTCCTCAGGAATATTAACACACTGACAGAGAACACAGATTAATATTAACACACTCACTGACACACTGTGTATATCATGACCCACAGTCAGATACACCCTGTGAAGTGTAAAACATCCCCACTGTCGTCAGGAATATTAACACACTGACAGAGAACACAGATTAATATTAACACACTCACTGACACACTGTGTATATCATGACCCACAGTCAGATACAACCTGTGAAGTGTAAAACACCCCCACTGTCCTCAGGAATATTAACACACTGACAGAGAACACAGATTAATATTAACACACTCACTGACACACTGTGTATATCATGAACCACAGTCAGGTACACCCTGTGAAGTGTAAAACACCCCCACTGTCCTCAGGAATATTAACACACTGACAGAGAACACAGATTAATATTAACACACTCACTGACACACTGTGTATATCATGACCCACAGTCAGATACACCCTGTGAAGTGTAAAACACCCCACTGTCCTCAGCAATATTAACACACCGACAGAGAACATAGATTAATATTAACACACTCACTGACACACTGTGTACATCATGACCCACAGTCAGATACACCCTGTGAAGTGTAAAACACCCCCACTGTCCTCAGGAATATTAACACACTGACAGAGAACACAGATTAATATTAACACACTCACTGACACACTGTGTATATCATGACCCACAGTCAGATACACCCTATGAAGTGTAAAACACCCCCACTGTCCTCAGGAATATTAACACACTGACAGAGAACACAGATTAATATTAACACACTCACTGACACACTGAGTACATCATGACCCACAGTCAGATACACCCTGTGAAGTGTAAAACACCCCCACTGTCCTCAGGAATATTAACACACTGACAGAGAACACAGATTAATATTAACACACTCACTGACACACTGTGTATATCATGACCCACAGTCAGATACACCCTGTGAAGTGTAAAACACCCCCACTGTCCTCAGTAATATTAACACACTGACAGAGAACACAGATTAATATTAACACACTCACTGACACACTGTGTACATCATGACCCACAGTCAGATACACCCTGTGAAGTGTAAAACACCCCCACTGTCCTCAGGAATATTAACACACTGACAGAGAACACAGATTAATATTAACACACTCACTGACACACTGCGTATATCATGACCCACAGTCAGATACACCCTGTGAAGTGTAAAACACACCCACTGTCCTCAGGAATATTAACACACTGACAGAGAACACAGATTAATATTAACACACTCACTGACACACTGTGTAAATCATGACCCAGAGTCAGATACACCCTGTGAAGTGTAAAACACCCCCACTGTCCTCAGGAATATTAACACACTGACAGAGAACACAGATTAATATTAACACACTCACTGACACACTGTGTACATCATGACCCAGAGTCATATACTCCCTGTGAAGTGTAAAACACCCCCACTGTCCTCAGGAATATTAACACACTGACAGAGAACACAGATTAATATTAACACACTCACTGACACACTGTGTACATCATGACCCACAGTCAGATAAACCCTGTGAAGTGTAAAACACCCCCACTGTCCTCAGTAATATTAACACACTGACAGAGAACACAGATTAATATTAACACACTCACTGACACACTGTGTATATCATGACCCACAGTCAGATAAACCCTGTGAAGTGTAAAACACCCCCACTGTCCTCAGGAATATTAACACACTGACAGGGAACACAGATTAATATTAACACACTCACTGACACACTGTGTATATCATGACCCAAAGTCAGATACACCCTGTGAAGTGTAAAACACCCCCACTGTCCTCAGGAATATTAACACCCTGACAGAGAACACAGATTAATATTAACACACTCACTGACACACTGTGTTTATCATGACCCAGAGTCAGATACACCCTGTGAAGTGTAAAACACCCTCACTGTCCTCAGTAATATTAACACACTGACAGAGAACACAGATTAATATTAACACACTCACTGACACACTGTGTACATCATGACCCACAGTCAGATACACCCTGTGAAGTGTAAAACACCCCCACTGTCCTCAGTAATATTAACACACTGACAGAGAACACAGATTAATATTAACACACTCACTGACACACTGTGTAAATCGTGACCCACAGTCAGATACACGCTGTGAAGTGTAAAACACCCCCACTGTCCTCAGTAATATTAACACACTGACAGAGAACACGGATTAATATTAACACACTCACTGACACACTGTGTACATCATGACCCACAGTCAGATAAACCCTGTGAAGTGTAAAACACCCCCACTGTCCTCAGGAATATTAACACACTGACAGAGAACACAGATTAATATTAACACACTCACTGACACACTGTGTACATCATGACCCACAGTCAGATGCACCCTGTGAAGTGTAAAACACCCCCACTGTCCTCAGGAATATTAACACACTGACAGAGAACACAGATTAATATTAACACACTCACTGACACACTGTGTACATCATGACCCACAGTCAGATACACCCTGTGAAGTGTAAAACACCCCCACTGTCCTCAGGAATATTAATACACTGACAGAGTACACAGATTAATATTAACACTCTCACTGACACACTGTGTATATCATGACCCACAGTCAGATACACCCTGTGAAGTGTAAAACATCCCCACTGTCCTCAGGAATATTAACACACTGACAGAGAACACAGATTAATATTAACACACTCACTGACACACTGTGTATATCATGACCCACAGTCAGATAAACCCTGTGAAGTGTAAAACACCCTCAAAGTCCTCAGGAATATTAACACACTGTCAGAGAACACAGATTAATATTAACACACTCACTGACTCACTGTGTATATCATGACCCACAGTCAGATACACCCGGTGAAGTGTAAAACACCCCCACTGTCCTCAGTAATATTAACACACTGACAGAGAACACAGATTAATATTAACACACTCACTGACACACTGTGTATATCATGACCCACAGTCAGATACACCCTGTGAAGTGTAAAACACCCCCACTGTCCTCAGTAATATTAACACACTGACAGAGAACACAGATTAATATTAACACACTCACTGACACACTGTGTATATCATGACCCACAGTCAGATACACCCTGTGAAGTCTAAAACACACCCACTGTCCTCAGGAATATTAACACACTGACAGAGAACACAGATTAATATTAACACACTCACTGACACACTGTGGAGATCATGACCCACAGTCAGATACACCCTGTGAAGTGTAAAACACCCCTACTGTCCTCAGTAATATTAACACACTGACAGAGAACACAGATTAATATTAACACACTCACTGACGCACTGTGTATATCATGACCCACAGTCAGATACACCCTGTGAAGTGTAAAACACCCCCACTGTCCTCAGTAATATTAACACACTGACAGAGAACACAGATTAATATTAACACACTCACTGACACACTGTGTATATCATGACCCACAGTCAGATACACCCTGTGAAGTGTAAAACACCCCCACTGTCCTCAGTAATATTAACACACTGACAGAGAACACAGATTAATATTAACACACTCACTGACACACTGTGTATATCATGACCCACAGTCAGATAAACCCTGTGAAGTGTAAAACACCCCCACTGTCCTCAGGTATATTAACACACTGACAGAGAACACAGATTAATATTAACACACTCACTGACACACTGTGTATATCATGACCCACAGTCAGATAAACCCTGTGAAGTGTAAAACACCCCCACTGTCCTCAGGTATATTAACACACTGACAGAGAACACAGATTAATATTAACACACTCACTGACACACTGTGTATATCATGACCCACAGTCAGATACACCCTGTGAAGTGTAAAACACCCCCACTGTCCTCAGGAATATTAACACACTGACAGAGAACACAGATTAATATTAACACACTCACTGACACACTGTGTATATCATGACCCACAGTCAGATACACCCTGTGAAGTGTAAAACACCCCCACTGTCCTCAGGAATATTAACACACTGACAGTGAACACAGATTAATATTAACACACTCACTGACACACTGTGTATGTCATGACCCACAGTCAGATACACGCTGTGAAGTGTAAAACACCCCCACTGTCCTCAGGAATATTAACACACAGATAGAGTACACAGATTAATATTAACACACTCACTGACACACTGTGTATATCATGACCCACAGTCAGATACACCCTGTGAAGTGTAAAACACCCCCACTGTCCTCAGTAATATTAACACACTGACAGAGAACACAGATTAATATTAACACACTCACTGACACACTGTGTATATCATGACCCACAGTCAGATACACCCTGTGAAGTGTAAAACACCCCCACTGTCCTCAGGAATATTAACACACTGATAGAATACACAGATTAATATTAACACACTCACTGACACACTGTGTATATCATGACCCACAGTCAGATACACCCTGTGAAGTGTAAAACACCCCCACTGTCCTCAGTAATATTAACACACTGACAGAGAACACAGATTAATATTAACACACTCACTGACACACTGTGTATATCATGACCCACAGTCAGATACACCCTGTGAAGTGTAAAACACCCCCACTGTCCTCAGCAATATTAACACACTGACAGAGAACACAGATTAATATTAACACACTCACTGAGACACTGTGTACATCATGACCCACAGTCAGATACACCCTGTGAAGTGTAAAACACCCCCACTGTCCTCAGTAATATTAACACACTGACAGAGAACACAGATTAATATTAACACACTCACTGACACACTGTGTATATCATGACCCACAGCCAGATACACCCTGTGAAGTGTAAAACACCCCCACTGTCCTCAGCAATATTAACACACTGACAGAGTACACAGATTAATATTAACACATTCACTGACACACTGTGTATATCATGACCCACAGTCAGATAAACCCTGTGAAGTGTGAAACACCCCCACTGTCCTCAGTAATATTAACACACTGACAGAGAACACAAATTAATATTAACACACTCACTGACACACTGTGTATATCATGACCCACAGTCAGATACACCCTGTGAAGTGTGAAACACCCCCACTGTCCTCAGTAATATTAACACACTGACAGAGAACACAAATTAATATTAACACACTCACTGACACACTGTGTATATCATGACCCACTGTAAGATACACCCTGTGAAGTGTAAAACACCCCCACTGTCCTCAGTAATATTAACACACTGACAGAGAACACAGATTAATATTAACACACTCACTGACACACTGTGTATATCATGACCCTCAGTCAGATACACACTGTGAAGTGTAAAACAACCCCACTGTTCTCAGGAATATTAAAACACTGACAGAGAACACAGATTAATATTAACACATTCACTGACACACTGTGTATATCATGACCCACAGTTAGATACACCCTGTGAAGTGTAAAACACCCCCAATGTCCTCAGTAATATTAACACACTGACAGAGAACACAGATTAATATTAACACACTCACTGACACACTGTGTATATCATGACCCACAGTCAGATAAACCCTGTGAAGTGTAAAACACCCCCACTGTCCTCAGGTATATTAACACACTGACAGAGAACACAGATTAATATTAACACACTCACTGACACACTGTGTATATCATGACCCACAGTCAGATACACCCTGTGAAGTGTAAAACACCCCCACTGTCCTCAGGAATATTAACACACTGACAGAGAACACAGATTAATATTAACACACTCACTGACACACTGTGTATATCATGACCCACAGTCAGATACACCCTGTGAAGTGTAAAACACCCCCACTGTCCTCAGGAATATTAACACACTGACAGAGAACACAGATTAATATTAACACACTCACTGACACACTGTGTATGTCATGACCCACAGTCAGATACACGCTGTGAAGTGTAAAACACCCCCACTGTCCTCAGGAATATTAACACACTGATAGAGTACACAGATTAATATTAACACACTCACTGACACACTGTGTATATCATGACCCACAGTCAGATACACCCTGTGAAGTGTAAAACACCCCCACTGTCCTCAGTAATATTAACACACTGACAGAGAACACAGATTAATATTAACACACTCACTGACACACTGTGTATATCATGACCCACAGTCAGATACACCCTGTGAAGTGTAAAACACCCCCACTGTCCTCAGGAATATTAACACACTGATAGAATACACAGATTAATATTAACACACTCACTGACACACTGTGTATATCATGACCCACAGTCAGATACACCCTGTGAAGTGTAAAACACCCCCACTGTCCTCAGTAATATTAACACACTGACAGAGAACACAGATTAATATTAACACACTCACTGAAACACTGTGTATATCATGACCCACAGTCAGATACACCCTGTGAAGTGTAAAACACCCCCACTGTCCTCAGTAATATTAACACACTGACAGAGAACACAGATTAATATTAACACACTCACTGACACACTGTGTATATCATGACCCACAGCCAGATACACCCTGTGAAGTGTAAAACACCCCCACTGTCTTCAGCAATATTAACACACTGACAGAGTACACAGATTAATATTAACACATTCACTGACACACTGTGTATATCATGACCCACAGTCAGATAAACCCTGTGAAGTGTGAAACACCCCCACTGTCCTCAGTAATATTAACACACTGACAGAGAACACAAATTAATATTAACACACTCACTGACACACTGTGTATAACATGACCCACAGTCAGATACACCCTGTGAAGTGTGAAACACCCCCACTGTCCTCAGTAATATTAACACACTGACAGAGAACACAAATTAATATTAACACACTCACTGACACACTGTGTACATCATGACCCACTGTAAGATACACCCTGTGAAGTGTAAAACACCCCCACTGTCCTCAGTAATATTAACACACTGACAGAGAACACAGATTAATATTAACACACTCACTGACACACTGTGTATATCATGACCCTCAGTCAGATACACACTGTGAAGTGTAAAACACCCCCACTGTCCTCAGGAATATTAACACACTGACAGAGAACACAGATTAATATTAACACATTCACTGACACACTGTGTATATCATGACCCACTGTAAGATACACCCTGTGAAGTGTAAAACACCCCCACTGTCCTCAGTAATATTAACACACTGACAGAGAACACAGATTAATATTAACACACTCACTGACACACTGTGTATATCATGACCCTCAGTCAGATACACACTGTGAAGTGTAAAACACCCCCACTGTCCTCAGGAATATTAACACACTGACAGAGAACACAGATTAATATTAACACATTCACTGACACACTGTGTATATCATGACCCACAGTTAGATACACCCTGTGAAGTGTAAAACACCCCCACTGTCCTCAGTAATATTAACACACTGAGAGAGAACACAGATTAATATTCACACACTCACTGACACACTGTGTATATCATGACCCACAGTCAGATACACCCTGTGAAGTGTAAAACACCCCCACTGTCCTCAGGAATATTAACACACTGACAGAGAACACAGATTAATATTAACACACTCACTGACACACTGTGTATATCATGACCCACAGTTAGATACACCCTGTGAAGTGTAAAACACCCCCACTGTCCTCAGCAATATTAACACACTGACAGAGAACACAGATTAATATTAACACACTCACTGACACACTGTGTTTATCATGACCCACAGCCAGATACACCCTGTGAAGTGTAAAACACCCCCACTGTCCTCAGGAATATTAACACACTGACAGAGAACACAGATTAATATTAACACACTCACTGACACACTGTGTATATCATGACCCACAGTCAGATACACCCTGTGAAGTGTAAAACACCCCCACTGTCCTCAGTAATATTAACACACTGACAGAGAACACAGATTAATATTAACACACTCACTGACACACTGTGTATATCATGACCCAGAGTCAGATACACCCTGTGAAGTGTAAAACACCCCCACTGTCCTCAGGAATATTAACACACTGACAGAGAACACAGATTAATATTAACACACTCACTGACACACTGTGCACATCATGACCCACAGTCAGATACACCCTGTGAAGTGTAAAACACCCCCACTGTCCTCAGGAATATTAACACACTGACAGAGAACACAGATTAATATTAACACACTCACTGACACACTGTGTACATCATGAACCACAGTCAGATACACCCTGTGAAGTTTAAAACATCCCCACTGTCCTCAGTAATATTAACACACTGACAGAGAACACAGATTAATATTAACAGACTCACTGACACACTGTGTACATCATGACCCACAGTCAGATACACCCTGTGAAGTGTAAAACACCCCCACTGTCCTCAGTAATATTAACACACTGACAGAGTACACAGATTAATATTAACACATTCACTGACACACTGTGTATATCATGACCCACAGTCAGATAAACCCTGTGAAGTGTGAAACACCCCCACTGTCCTCAGTAATATTAACACACTGACAGAGAACACAAATTAATATTAACACACTCACTGACACACTGTGTATATCATGACCCACAGTCAGATACAACCTGTGAAGTGTGAAACACCCCCACTGTCCTCAGTAATATTAACACACTGACAGAGAACACAAATTAATATTAACACACTCACTGACACACTGTGTATATCATGACCCACTGTAAGATACACCCTGTGAAGTGTAAAACACCCCCACTGTCCTCAGTAATATTAACACACTGACAGAGAACACAGATTAATATTAACACACTCACTGACACACTGTGTATATCATGACCCTCAGTCAGATACACACTGTGAAGTGTAAAACACCCCCACTGTCCTCAGGAATATTAACACACTGACAGAGAACACAGATTAATATTAACACATTCACTGACACACTGTGTATATCATGACCCACAGTTAGATACACCCTGTGAAGTGTAAAACACCCCCACTGTCCTCAGTAATATTAACACACTGACAGAGAACACAGATTAATATTAACACACTCACTGACACACTGTGTATATCATGACCCACAGTCAGATAAACCCTGTGAAGTGTAAAACACCCCCACTGTCCTCAGGTATATTAACACACTGACAGAGAACACAGATTAATATTAACACACTCACTGACACACTGTGTATATCATGACCCACAGTCAGATACACCCTGTGAAGTGTAAAACACCCCCACTGTCCTCAGGAATATTAACACACTGACAGAGAACACAGATTAATATTAACACACTCACTGACACACTGTGTATATCATGACCCACAGTCAGATACACCCTGTGAAGTGTAAAACACCCCCACTGTCCTCAGGAATATTAACACACTGACAGTGAACACAGATTAATATTAACACACTCACTGACACACTGTGTATGTCATGACCCACAGTCAGATACACGCTGTGAAGTGTAAAACACCCCCACTGTCCTCAGGAATATTAACACACTGATAGAGTACACAGATTAATATTAACACACTCACTGACACACTGTGTATATCATGACCCACAGTCAGATACACCCTGTGAAGTGTAAAACACCCCCACTGTCCTCAGTAATATTAACACACTGACAGAGAACACAGATTAATATTAACACACTCACTGACACACTGTGTATATCATGACCCACAGTCAGATACACCCTGTGAAGTGTAAAACACCCCCACTGTCCTCAGGAATATTAACACACTGATAGAATACACAGATTAATATTAACACACTCACTGACACACTGTGTATATCATGACCCACAGTCAGATACACCCTGTGAAGTGTAAAACACCCCCACTGTCCTCAGTAATATTAACACACTGACAGAGAACACAGATTAATATTAACACACTCACTGAAACACTGTGTATATCATGACCCACAGTCAGATACACCCTGTGAAGTGTAAAACACCCCCACTGTCCTCAGTAATATTAACACACTGACAGAGAACACAGATTAATATTAACACACTCACTGACACACTGTGTATATCATGACCCACAGCCAGATACACCCTGTGAAGTGTAAAACACCCCCACTGTCCTCAGCAATATTAACACACTGACAGAGTACACAGATTAATATTAACACATTCACTGACACACTGTGTATATCATGACCCACAGTCAGATAAACCCTGTGAAGTGTGAAACACCCCCACTGTCCTCAGTAATATTAACACACTGACAGAGAACACAAATTAATATTAACACACTCACTGACACACTGTGTATATCATGACCCACAGTCAGATACACCCTGTGAAGTGTGAAACACCCCCACTGTCCTCAGTAATATTAACACACTGACAGAGAACACAAATTAATATTAACACACTCACTGACACACTGTGTACATCATGACCCACTGTAAGATACACCCTGTGAAGTGTAAAACACCCCCACTGTCCTCAGTAATATTAACACACTGACAGAGAACACAGATTAATATTAACACACTCACTGACACACTGTGTATATCATGACCCTCAGTCAGATACACACTGTGAAGTGTAAAACACCCCCACTGTCCTCAGGAATATTAACACACTGACAGAGAACACAGATTAATATTAACACATTCACTGACACACTGTGTATATCATGACCCACAGTTAGATACACCCTGTGAAGTGTAAAACACCCCCACTGTCCTCAGTAATATTAACACACTGAGAGAGAACACAGATTAATATTCACACACTCACTGACACACTGTGTATATCATGACCCACAGTCAGATACACCCTGTGAAGTGTAAAACACCCCCACTGTCCTCAGGAATATTAACACACTGACAGAGAACACAGATTAATATTAACACACTCACTGACACACTGTGTATATCATGACCCACAGTTAGATACACTCTGTGAAGTGTAAAACACCCCCACTGTCCTCAGCAATATTAACACACTGACAGAGAACACAGATTAATATTAACACACTCACTGACACACTGTGTTTATCATGACCCACAGCCAGATACACCCTGTGAAGTGTAAAACACCCCCACTGTCCTCAGGAATATTAACACACTGACAGAGAACACAGATTAATATTAACACACTCACTGACACACTGTGTATATCATGACCCACAGTCAGATACACCCTGTGAAGTGTAAAACACCCCCACTGTCCTCAGTAATATTAACACACTGACAGAGAACACAGATTAATATTAACACACTCACTGACACACTGTGTATATCATGACCCAGAGTCTGATACACCCTGTGAAGTGTAAAACACCCCCACTGTCCTCAGGAATATTAACACACTGACAGAGAACACAGATTAATATTAACACACTCACTGACACACTGTGCACATCATGACCCACAGTCAGATACACCCTGTGAAGTGTAAAACACCCCCACTGTCCTCAGGAATATTAACACACTGACAGAGAACACAGATTAATATTAACACACTCACTGACACACTGTGTACATCATGAACCACAGTCAGATACACCCTGTGAAGTGTAAAACATCCCCACTGTCCTCAGTAATATTAACACACTGACAGAGAACACAGATTAATATTAACAGACTCACTGACACACTGTGTACATCATGACCCACAGTCAGATACACCCTGTGAAGTGTAAAACACCCCCACTGTCCTCAGGAATATTAACACACTGACAGAGAACACAGATTAATATTAACACACTCACTGACACACTGTGTACATCATGACCCACAGTCAGATACACCCTGTGAAGTGTAAAACACCCCCACTGTCCTCAGTAATATTAACACACTGACAGAGAACACAGATTAATATTAACACACTCACTGACACACTGTGTATATCATGACCCACAGTCAGATACACCCTGTGAAGTGTAAAACACCCCCACTGTCCTCAGGAATATTAACACACTGATAGAGTACACAGATTAATATTAACACACTCACTGAAACACTGTGTTAATCATGACCCACAGTCAGATACACCCTGTGAAGTGTAAAACACCCCCACTGTCCTCAGTAATATTAACACACTGACAGAGAACACAGATTAATATTAACACACTCACTGACACACTGTGTATATCATGACCCACAGTCAGATACACCCTGTGAAGTGTAAAACACCCCCACTGTCCTCAGTAATATTAACACACTGACAGAGAACACAGATTAATATTAACACACTCACTGACACACTGTGTATATCATGACCCACAGTCAGATACACCCTGTGAAGTGTAAAACACCCCCACTGTCCTCAGGAATATTAACACACTGACAGAGAACACAGATTAATATTAACACACTCACTGACACACTGTGTATATCATGACCCACAGTCAGATACACCCTGTGAAGTGTAAAACACCCCCACTGTCCTCAGGAATATTAACACACTGACAGTGAACACAGATTAATATTAACACACTCACTGACACACTGTGTATGTCATGACCCACAGTCAGATACACCCTGTGAAGTGTAAAACACCCCCACTGTCCTCAGGAATATTAACACACTGATAGAGTACACAGATTAATATTAACACACTCACTGACACACTGTGTATATCATGACCCACAGTCAGATACACCCTGTGAAGTGTAAAACACCCCCACTGTCCTCAGTAATATTAACACACTGACAGAAAACACAGATTAATATTAACACACTCACTGACACACTGTGTATATCATGACCCACAGTGAGATGCACCCTGTGAAGTGTAAAACACCCCCACTGTCCTCAGTAATATTAACACACTGACAGAGAACACAGATTAATATTAACACACTCACTGACACACTGTGTATATCATGACCCACAGCCAGATACACCCTGTGAAGTGTAAAACACCCCCACTGTCCTCAGCAATATTAACACACTGACAGAGTACACAGATTAATATTAACACATTCACTGACACACTGTGTATATCATGACCCACAGTCAGATAAACCCTGTGAAGTGTGAAACACCTCCACTGTCCTCAGTAATATTAACACACTGACAGAGAACACAGATTAATATTAACACATTCACTGACACACTGTGTATATCATGACCCACAGTTAGATACACCCTGTGAAGTGTAAAACACCCCCACTGTCCTCAGTAATATTAACACACTGACAGAGAACACAGATTAATATTAACACACTCACTGACACACTGTGTATATCATGACCCACAGTCAGATACACCCTGTGATGTCTAAAATACCCCCACTGTCCTCAGGAATATTAACACACTGACAGAGAACACAGATTAATATTAACACACTCACTGACACACTGTGTATATCATGACCCACAGTCAGATACACCCTGTGAAGTGTAAAACACCCCCACTGTCCTCAGTAATATTAACACACTGACATAGAACACAGATTAATATTAACACACTCACTGACACACTGTGTATATCATGACCCACAGTCAGATACACCCTGTGAAGTGTAAAACACCCCCACTGTCCTCAGGAATATTAACACACTGACAGAGAACACAGATTAATATTAACACACTCACTGACACACTGTGTATATCATGACCCACAGTCAGATACACCCTGTGAAGTGTAAAACACCCCCACTGTCCTCAGGAATATTAACACACTGACAGAGAACACAGATTAATATTAACACACTCACTGACACACTGTGTATATCATGACCCACAGTCAGATACACCCTGTGAAGTGTAAAACACCCCCACTGTCCTCAGGAATATTAACACACTGACAGTGAACACAGATTAATATTAACACACTCACTGACACACTGTGTATGTCATGACCCACAGTCAGATACACCCTGTGAAGTGTAAAACACCCCCACTGTCCTCAGGAATATTAACACACTGATAGAGTACACAGATTAATATTAACACACTCACTGACACACTGTGTATATCATGACCCACAGTCAGATACACCCTGTGAAGTGTAAAACACCCCCACTGTCCTCAGGAATATTAACACACTGACAGAGAACACAGATTAATATTAACACACTCACTGAGACACTGTGTACATCATGACCCACAGTCAGATACACCCTGTGAAGTGTAAAACACCCCCACTGTCCTCAGTAATATTAACACACTGACAGAGAACACAGATTAATATTAACACACTCACTGACACACTGTGTATATCATGACCCACAGCCAGATACACCCTGTGAAGTGTAAAACACCCCCACTGTCCTCAGCAATATTAACACACTGACAGAGTACACAGATTAATATTAACACATTCACTGACACACTGTGTATATCATGACCCACAGTCAGATAAACCCTGTGAAGTGTGAAACACCCCCACTGTCCTCAGTAATATTAACACACTGACAGAGAACACAAATTAATATTAACACACTCACTGACACACTGTGTATATCATGACCCACAGTCAGATACACCCTGTGAAGTGTGAAACACCCCCACTGTCCTCAGTAATATTAACACACTGACAGAGAACACAAATTAATATTAACACACTCACTGACACACTGTGTATATCATGACCCACTGTAAGATACACCCTGTGAAGTGTAAAACACCCCCACTGTCCTCAGTAATATTAACACACTGACAGAGAACACAGATTAATATTAACACACTCACTGACACACTGTGTATATCATGACCCTCAGTCAGATACACACTGTGAAGTGTAAAACAACCCCACTGTTCTCAGGAATATTAAAACACTGACAGAGAACACAGATTAATATTAACACATTCACTGACACACTGTGTATATCATGACCCACAGTTAGATACACCCTGTGAAGTGTAAAACACCCCCAATGTCCTCAGTAATATTAACACACTGACAGAGAACACAGATTAATATTAACACACTCACTGACACACTGTGTATATCATGACCCACAGTCAGATAAACCCTGTGAAGTGTAAAACACCCCCACTGTCCTCAGGTATATTAACACACTGACAGAGAACACAGATTAATATTAACACACTCACTGACACACTGTGTATATCATGACCCACAGTCAGATACACCCTGTGAAGTGTAAAACACCCCCACTGTCCTCAGGAATATTAACACACTGACAGAGAACACAGATTAATATTAACACACTCACTGACACACTGTGTATATCATGACCCACAGTCAGATACACCCTGTGAAGTGTAAAACACCCCCACTGTCCTCAGGAATATTAACACACTGACAGAGAACACAGATTAATATTAACACACTCACTGACACACTGTGTATGTCATGACCCACAGTCAGATACACGCTGTGAAGTGTAAAACACCCCCACTGTCCTCAGGAATATTAACACACTGATAGAGTACACAGATTAATATTAACACACTCACTGACACACTGTGTATATCATGACCCACAGTCAGATACACCCTGTGAAGTGTAAAACACCCCCACTGTCCTCAGTAATATTAACACACTGACAGAGAACACAGATTAATATTAACACACTCACTGACACACTGTGTATATCATGACCCACAGTCAGATACACCCTGTGAAGTGTAAAACACCCCCACTGTCCTCAGGAATATTAACACACTGATAGAATACACAGATTAATATTAACACACTCACTGACACACTGTGTATATCATGACCCACAGTCAGATACACCCTGTGAAGTGTAAAACACCCCCACTGTCCTCAGTAATATTAACACACTGACAGAGAAAACAGATTAATATTAACACACTCACTGAAACACTGTGTATATCATGACCCACAGTCAGATACACCCTGTGAAGTGTAAAACACCCCCACTGTCCTCAGTAATATTAACACACTGACAGAGAACACAGATTAATATTAACACACTCACTGACACACTGTGTATATCATGACCCACAGCCAGATACACCCTGTGAAGTGTAAAACACCCCCACTGTCTTCAGCAATATTAACACACTGACAGAGTACACAGATTAATATTAACACATTCACTGACACACTGTGTATATCATGACCCACAGTCAGATAAACCCTGTGAAGTGTGAAACACCCCCACTGTCCTCAGTAATATTAACACACTGACAGAGAACACAAATTAATATTAACACACTCACTGACACACTGTGTATAACATGACCCACAGTCAGATACACCCTGTGAAGTGTGAAACACCCCCACTGTCCTCAGTAATATTAACACACTGACAGAGAACACAAATTAATATTAACACACTCACTGACACACTGTGTACATCATGACCCACTGTAAGATACACCCTGTGAAGTGTAAAACACCCCCACTGTCCTCAGTAATATTAACACACTGACAGAGAACACAGATTAATATTAACACACTCACTGACACACTGTGTATATCATGACCCTCAGTCAGATACACACTGTGAAGTGTAAAACACCCCCACTGTCCTCAGGAATATTAACACACTGACAGAGAACACAGATTAATATTAACACATTCACTGACACACTGTGTATATCATGACCCACAGTTAGATACACCCTGTGAAGTGTAAAACACCCCCACTGTCCTCAGTAATATTAACACACTGAGAGAGAACACAGATTAATATTCACACACTCACTGACACACTGTGTATATCATGACCCACAGTGAGATACACCCTGTGAAGTGTAAAACACCCCCACTGTCCTCAGGAATATTAACACACTGACAGAGAACACAGATTAATATTAACACACTCACTGACACACTGTGTATATCATGACCCACAGTTAGATACACCCTGTGAAGTGTAAAACACCCCCACTGTCCTCAGGAATATTAACACACTGACAGAGAACACAGATTAATATTAACACACTCACTGACACACTGTGTTTATCATGACCCACAGCCAGATACACCCTGTGAAGTGTAAAACACCCCCACTGTCCTCAGGAATATTAACACACTGACAGAGAACACAGATTAATATTAACACACTCACTGACACACTGTGTATATCATGACCCACAGTCAGATACACCCTGTGAAGTGTAAAACACCCCCACTGTCCTCAGTAATATTAACACACTGACAGAGAACACAGATTAATATTAACACACTCACTGACACACTGTGTATATCATGACCCAGAGTCAGATACACCCTGTGAAGTGTAAAACACCCCCACTGTCCTCAGGAATATTAACACACTGACAGAGAACACAGATTAATATTAACACACTCACTGACACACTGTGCACATCATGACCCACAGTCAGATACACCCTGTGAAGTGTAAAACACCCCCACTGTCCTCAGGAATATTAACACACTGACAGAGAACACAGATTAATATTAACACACTCACTGACACACTGTGTACATCATGAACCACAGTCAGATACACCCTGTGAAGTTTAAAACATCCACACTGTCCTCAGTAATATTAACACACTGACAGAGAACACAGATTAATATTAACAGACTCACTGACACACTGTGTACATCATGACCCACAGTCAGATACACCCTGTGAAGTGTAAAACACCCCCACTGTCCTCAGTAATATTAACACACTGACAGAGTACACAGATTAATATTAACACATTCACTGACACACTGTGTATATCATGACCCACAGTCAGATAAACCCTGTGAAGTGTGAAACACCCCCACTGTCCTCAGTAATATTAACACACTGACAGAGAACACAAATTAATATTAACACACTCACTGACACACTGTGTATATCATGACCCACAGTCAGATACAACCTGTGAAGTGTGAAACACCCCCACTGTCCTCAGTAATATTAACACACTGACAGAGAACACAAATTAATATTAACACACTCACTGACACACTGTGTATATCATGACCCACTGTAAGATACACCCTGTGAAGTGTAAAACACCCCCACTGTCCTCAGTAATATTAACACACTGACAGAGAACACAGATTAATATTAACACACTCACTGACACACTGTGTATATCATGACCCTCAGTCAGATACACACTGTGAAGTGTAAAACACCCCCACTGTCCTCAGGAATATTAACACACTGACAGAGAACACAGATTAATATTAACACATTCACTGACACACTGTGTATATCATGACCCACAGTTAGATACACCCTGTGAAGTGTAAAACACCCCCACTGTCCTCAGTAATATTAACACACTGACAGAGAACACAGATTAATATTAACACACTCACTGACACACTGTGTATATCATGACCCACAGTCAGATAAACCCTGTGAAGTGTAAAACACCCCCACTGTCCTCAGGAATATTAACACACTGACAGAGAACACAGATTAATATTAACACACTCACTGACACACTGTGTATATCATGACCCACAGTCAGATACACCCTGTGAAGTGTAAAACACCCCCACTGTCCTCAGGAATATTAACACACTGACAGAGAACACAGATTAATATTAACACACTCACTGACACACTGTGTATATCATGACCCACAGTCAGATACACCCTGTGAAGTGTAAAACACCCCCACTGTCCTCAGGAATATTAACACACTGACAGTGAACACAGATTAATATTAACACACTCACTGACACACTGTGTATGTCATGACCCACAGTCAGATACACGCTGTGAAGTGTAAAACACCCCCACTGTCCTCAGGAATATTAACACACTGATAGAGTACACAGATTAATATTAACACACTCACTGACACACTGTGTATATCATGACCCACAGTCAGATACACCCTGTGAAGTGTAAAACACCCCCACTGTCCTCAGTAATATTAACACACTGACAGAGAACACAGATTAATATTAACACACTCACTGACACACTGTGTATATCATGACCCACAGTCAGATACACCCTGTGAAGTGTAAAACACCCCCACTGTCCTCAGGAATATTAACACACTGATAGAATACACAGATTAATATTAACACACTCACTGACACACTGTGTATATCATGACCCACAGTCAGATACACCCTGTGAAGTGTAAAACACCCCCACTGTCCTCAGTAATATTAACACACTGACAGAGAACACAGATTAATATTAACACACTCACTGAAACACTGTGTATATCATGACCCACAGTCAGATACACCCTGTGAAGTGTAAAACACCCCCACTGTCCTCAGTAATATTAACACACTGACAGAGAACACAGATTAATATTAACACACTCACTGACACACTGTGTATATCATGACCCACAGCCAGATACACCCTGTGAAGTGTAAAACACCCCCACTGTCCTCAGCAATATTAACACACTGACAGAGTACACAGATTAATATTAACACATTCACTGACACACTGTGTATATCATGACCCACAGTCAGATAAACCCTGTGAAGTGTGAAACACCCCCACTGTCCTCAGTAATATTAACACACTGACAGAGAACACAAATTAATATTAACACACTCACTGACACACTGTGTATATCATGACCCACAGTCAGATACACCCTGTGAAGTGTGAAACACCCCCACTGTCCTCAGTAATATTAACACACTGACAGAGAACACAAATTAATATTAACACACTCACTGACACACTGTGTACATCATGACCCACTGTAAGATACACCCTGTGATGTGTAAAACACCCCCACTGTCCTCAGTAATATTAACGCACTGACAGAGAACACAGATTAATATTAACACACTCACTGACACACTGTGTATATCATGACCCTCAGTCAGATACACACTGTGAAGTGTAAAACACCCCCACTGTCCTCAGGAATATTAACACACTGACAGAGAACACAGATTAATATTAACACATTCACTGACACACTGTGTATATCATGACCCACAGTTAGATACACCCTGTGAAGTGTAAAACACCCCCACTGTCCTCAGTAATATTAACACACTGAGAGAGAACACAGATTAATATTCACACACTCACTGACACACTGTGTATATCATGACCCACAGTCAGATACACCCTGTGAAGTGTAAAACACCCCCACTGTCCTCAGGAATATTAACACACTGACAGAGAACACAGATTAATATTAACACACTCACTGACACACTGTGTATATCATGACCCACAGTTAGATACACTCTGTGAAGTGTAAAACACCCCCACTGTCCTCAGCAATATTAACACACTGACAGAGAACACAGATTAATATTAACACACTCACTGACACACTGTGTTTATCATGACCCACAGCCAGATACACCCTGTGAAGTGTAAAACACCCCCACTGTCCTCAGGAATATTAACACACTGACAGAGAACACAGATTAATATTAACACACTCACTGACACACTGTGTATATCATGACCCACAGTCAGATACACCCTGTGAAGTGTAAAACACCCCCACTGTCCTCAGTAATATTAACACACTGACAGAGAACACAGATTAATATTAACACACTCACTGACACACTGTGTATATCATGACCCAGAGTCTGATACACCCTGTGAAGTGTAAAACACCCCCACTGTCCTCAGGAATATTAACACACTGACAGAGAACACAGATTAATATTAACACACTCACTGACACACTGTGCACATCATGACCCACAGTCAGATACACCCTGTGAAGTGTAAAACACCCCCACTGTCCTCAGGAATATTAACACACTGACAGAGAACACAGATTAATATTAACACACTCACTGACACACTGTGTACATCATGAACCACAGTCAGATACACCCTGTGAAGTGTAAAACATCCCCACTGTCCTCAGTAATATTAACACACTGACAGAGAACACAGATTAATATTAACAGACTCACTGACACACTGTGTACATCATGACCCACAGTCAGATACACCCTGTGAAGTGTAAAACACCCCCACTGTCCTCAGGAATATTAACACACTGACAGAGAACACAGATTAATATTAACACACTCACTGACACACTGTGTACATCATGACCCACAGTCAGATACACCCTGTGAAGTGTAAAACACCCCCACTGTCCTCAGTAATATTAACACACTGACAGAGAACACAGATTAATATTAACACACTCACTGACACACTGTGTATATCATGACCCACAGTCAGATACACCCTGTGAAGTGTAAAACACCCCCACTGTCCTCAGGAATATTAACACACTGATAGAGTACACAGATTAATATTAACACACTCACTGAAACACTGTGTTAATCATGACCCACAGTCAGATACACCCTGTGAAGTGTAAAACACCCCCACTGTCCTCAGTAATATTAACACACTGACAGAGAACACAGATTAATATTAACACACTCACTGACACACTGTGTATATCATGACCCACAGTCAGATACACCCTGTGAAGTGTAAAACACCCCCACTGTCCTCAGTAATATTAACACACTGACAGAGAACACAGATTAATATTAACACACTCACTGACACACTGTGTATATCATGACCCACAGTCAGATACACCCTGTGAAGTGTAAAACACCCCCACTGTCCTCAGGAATATTAACACACTGACAGAGAACACAGATTAATATTAACACACTCACTGACACACTGTGTATATCATGACCCACAGTCAGATACACCCTGTGAAGTGTAAAACACCCCCACTGTCCTCAGGAATATTAACACACTGACAGTGAACACAGATTAATATTAACACACTCACTGACACACTGTGTATGTCATGACCCACAGTCAGATACACCCTGTGAAGTGTAAAACACCCCCACTGTCCTCAGGAATATTAACACACTGATAGAGTACACAGATTAATATTAACACACTCACTGACACACTGTGTATATCATGACCCACAGTCAGATACACCCTGTGAAGTGTAAAACACCCCCACTGTCCTCAGTAATATTAACACACTGACAGAAAACACAGATTAATATTAACACACTCACTGACACACTGTGTATATCATGACCCACAGTGAGATGCACCCTGTGAAGTGTAAAACACCCCCACTGTCCTCAGTAATATTAACACACTGACAGAGAACACAGATTAATATTAACACACTCACTGACACACTGTGTATATCATGACCCACAGCCAGATACACCCTGTGAAGTGTAAAACACCCCCACTGTCCTCAGCAATATTAACACACTGACAGAGTACACAGATTAATATTAACACATTCACTGACACACTGTGTATATCATGACCCACAGTCAGATAAACCCTGTGAAGTGTGAAACACCTCCACTGTCCTCAGTAATATTAACACACTGACAGAGAACACAGATTAATATTAACACACTCACTGACACACTGTGTATATCATGACCCACAGTCAGATACACCCTGTGAAGTGTAAAACACCCCCACTGTCCTCAGGAATATTAACACACTGACAGAGAACACAGATTAATATTAACACATTCACTGACACACTGTGTATATCATGACCCACAGTTAGATACACCCTGTGAAGTGTAAAACACCCCCACTGTCCTCAGTAATATTAACACACTGACAGAGAACACAGATTAATATTAACACACTCACTGACACACTGTGTATATCATGACCCACAGTCAGATACACCCTGTGATGTCTAAAATACCCCCACTGTCCTCAGGAATATTAACACACTGACAGAGAACACAGATTAATATTAACACACTCACTGACACACTGTGTATATCATGACCCACAGTCAGATACACCCTGTGAAGTGTAAAACACCCCCACTGTCCTCAGTAATATTAACACACTGACATAGAACACAGATTAATATTAACACACTCACTGACACACTGTGTATATCATGACCCACAGTCAGATACACCCTGTGAAGTGTAAAACACCCCCACTGTCCTCAGGAATATTAACACACTGACAGAGAACACAGATTAATATTAACACACTCACTGACACACTGTGTATATCATGACCCACAGTCAGATACACCCTGTGAAGTGTAAAACACCCCCACTGTCCTCAGGAATATTAACACACTGACAGAGAACACAGATTAATATTAACACACTCACTGACACACTGTGTATATCATGACCCACAGTCAGATACACCCTGTGAAGTGTAAAACACCCCCACTGTCCTCAGGAATATTAACACACTGACAGTGAACACAGATTAATATTAACACACTCACTGACACACTGTGTATGTCATGACCCACAGTCAGATACACCCTGTGAAGTGTAAAACACCCCCACTGTCCTCAGGAATATTAACACACTGATAGAGTACACAGATTAATATTAACACACTCACTGACACACTGTGTATATCATGACCCACAGTCAGATACACCCTGTGAAGTGTAAAACACCCCCACTGTCCTCAGTAATATTAACACACTGACAGAAAACACAGATTAATATTAACACACTCACTGACACACTGTGTATATCATGACCCACAGTGAGATACACCCTGTGAAGTGTAAAACACCCCCACTGTCCTCAGGAATATTAACACACTGATAGAATACACAGATTAATATTAACACACTCACTGACACACTGTGTATATCATGACCCACAGTCAGATACACCCTGTGAAGTGTAAAACACCCCCACTGTCCTCAGTAATATTAACACACTGACAGAGAACACAGATTAATATTAACACACTCACCGAAACACTGTGTATATCATGACCCACAGTCAGATACACCCTCTGAAGTGTAAAACACCCCCACTGTCCTCAGTAATATTAACACACTGACAGAGAACACAGATTAATATTAACACACTCACTGACACACTGTGTATATCATGACCCACAGCCAGATACACCCTGTGAAGTGTAAAACACCCCCACTGTCCTCAGCAATATTAACACACTGACAGAGTACACAGATTAATATTAACACATTCACTGACACACTGTGTATATCATGACCCACAGTCAGATAAACCCTGTGAAGTGTGAAACACCCCCACTGTCCTCAGTAATATTAACACACTGACAGAGAACACAAATTAATATTAACACACTCACTGACACACTGTGTATATCATGACCCACAGTCAGATACACCCTGTGAAGTGTGAAACACCCCCACTGTCCTCAGTAATATTAACACACTGACAGAGAACACAAATTAATATTAACACACTCACTGACACACTGTGTACATCATGACCCACTGTAAGATACACCCTGTGAAGTGTAAAACACCCCCACTGTCCTCAGTAATATTAACACACTGACAGAGAACACAGATTAATATTAACACACTCACTGACACACTGTGTATATCATGACCCTCAGTCAGATACACACTGTGAAGTGTAAAACACCCCCACTGTCCTCAGGAATATTAACACACTGACAGAGAACACAGATTAATATTAACACATTCACTGACACACTGTGTATATCATGACCCACAGTTAGATACACCCTGTGAAGTGTAAAACACCCCCACTGTCCTCAGTAATATTAACACACTGAGAGAGAACACAGATTAATATTCACACACTCACTGACACACTGTGTATATCATGACCCACAGTCAGATACACCCTGTGAAGTGTAAAACACCCCCACTGTCCTCAGGAATATTAACACACTGACAGAGAACACAGATTAATATTAACACACTCACTGACACACTGTGTATATCATGACCCACAGTTAGATACACCCTGTGAAGTGTAAAACACCCCCACTGTCCTCAGCAATATTAACACACTGACAGAGAACACAGATTAATATTAACACACTCACTGACACACTGTGTTTATCATGACCCACAGCCAGATACACCCTGTGAAGTGTAAAACACCCCCACTGTCCTCAGGAATATTAACACACTGACAGAGAACACAGATTAATATTAACACACTCACTGACACACTGTGTATATCATGACCCACAGTCAGATACACCCTGTGAAGTGTAAAACACCCCCACTGTCCTCAGTAATATTAACACACTGACAGAGAACACAGATTAATATTAACACACTCACTGACACACTGTGTATATCATGACCCAGAGTCAGATACACCCTGTGAAGTGTAAAACACCCCCACTGTCCTCAGGAATATTAACACACTGACAGAGAACACAGATTAATATTAACACACTCACTGACACACTGTGCACATCATGACCCACAGTCAGATACACCCTGTGAAGTGTAAAACACCCCCACTGTCCTCAGGAATATTAACACACTGACAGAGAACACAGATTAATATTAACACACTCACTGACACACTGTGTACATCATGAACCACAGTCAGATACACCCTGTGAAGTGTAAAACATCCCCACTGTCCTCAGTAATATTAACACACTGACAGAGAACACAGATTAATATTAACAGACTCACTGACACACTGTGTACATCATGACCCACAGTCAGATACACCCTGTGAAGTGTAAAACACCCCCACTGTCCTCAGGAATATTAACACACTGACAGAGAACACAGATTAATATTAACACACTAACTGACACACTGTGTACATCATGACCCACAGTCAGATACACCCTGTGAAGTGTAAAACACCCCCACTGTCCTCAGTAATATTAACACACTGACAGAGAACACAGATTAATATTAACACACTCACTGACACACTGTGTATATCATGACCCACAGTCAGATACACCCTGTGAAGTGTAAAACACCCCCACTGTCCTCAGGAATATTAACACACTGTAGAGTACACAGATTAATATTAACACACTCACTGAAACACTGTGTTAATCATGACCCACAGTCAGATACACCCTGTGAAGTGTAAAACACCCCCACTGTCCTCAGTAATATTAACACACTGACAGAGAACACAGATTAATATTAACACACTCACTGACACACTGTGTATATCATGACCCACAGTCAGATACACCCTGTGAAGTGTAAAACACCCCCACTGTCCTCAGCAATATTAACACACTGACAGAGAACACAGATTAATATTAACACACTCACTGACACACTGTGTACATCATGACCCACAGTCAGATACACCCTGTGAAGTGTAAAACACCCCCACTGTCCTCAGTAATATTAACACACTGACAGAGAACACAGATTAATATTAACACACTCACTGACACACTGTGTATATCATGACCCACAGCCAGATACACCCTGTGAAGTGTAAAACACCCCCACTGTCCTCAGCAATATTAACACACTGACAGAGTGCACAGATTAATATTAACACATTCACTGACACACTGTGTATATCATGACCCACAGTCAGATAAACCCTGTGAGGTGTGAAACACCTGCACTGTCCTCAGTAATATTAACACACTGACAGAGAACACAGATTAATATTAACACACTCACTGACACACTGTGTATATCATGACCCACAGTCAGATACACCCTGTGAAGTGTAAAACACCCCCACTGTCCTCAGGAATATTAACACACTGACAGAGAACACAGATTAATATTAACACATTCACTGACACACTGTGTATATCATGACCCACAGTTAGATACACCCTGTGAAGTGTAAAACACCCCCACTGTCCTCAGTAATATTAACACACTGACAGAGAACACAGATTAATATTAACACACTCACTGACACACTGTGTATATCATGACCCACAGTCAGATACACCCTGTGATGTCTAAAATACCCCCACTGTCCTCAGGAATATTAACACACTGACAGAGAACACAGATTAATATTAACACACTCACTGACACACTGT
This sequence comes from Heterodontus francisci, assembly GCF_036365525.1. Taxonomy (NCBI): domain Eukaryota; kingdom Metazoa; phylum Chordata; class Chondrichthyes; order Heterodontiformes; family Heterodontidae; genus Heterodontus; species Heterodontus francisci. The sequence goes on along the minus strand of NW_027141861.1, from coordinate 2,443,947 downwards.
GTATATCATGACCCACAGTCAGATACACCCTGTGAAGTGTAAAACACCCCCACTGTCCTCAGTAATATTAACACACTGACAGAGAACACAGATTAATATTAACACACTCACTGACACACTGTGTATATCATGACCCACAGTCAGATACACCCTGTGAAGTGTAAAACACCCCCACTGTCCTCAGGAATATTAACACACTGACAGAGAACACAGATTAATATTAACACACTCACTGACACACTGTGTATATCATGACCCACAGCCAGATACACCCTGTGAAGTGTAAAACACCCCCACTGTCCTCAGCAATATTAACACACTGACAGAGTACACAGATTAATATTAACACATTCACTGACACACTGTGTATATCATGACCCACAGTCAGATAAACCCTGTGAAGTGTGAAACACCCCCACTGTCCTCAGTAATATTAACACACTGACAGAGAACACAAATTAATATTAACACACTCACTGACACACTGTGTATATCATGACCCACAGTCAGATACACCCTGTGAAGTGTGAAACACCCCCACTGTCCTCAGTAATATTAACACACTGACAGAGAACACAAATTAATATTAACACACTCACTGACACACTGTGTACATCATGACCCACTGTAAGATACACCCTGTGAAGTGTAAAACACCCCCACTGTCCTCAGTAATATTAACACACTGACAGAGAACACAGATTAATATTAACACACTCACTGACACACTGTGTATATCATGACCCTCAGTCAGATACACACTGTGAAGTGTAAAACACCCCCACTGTCCTCAGGAATATTAACACACTGACAGAGAACACAGATTAATATTAACACATTCACTGACACACTGTGTATATCATGACCCACAGTTAGATACACCCTGTGAAGTGTAAAACACCCCCACTGTCCTCAGTAATATTAACACACTGAGAGAGAACACAGATTAATATTCACACACTCACTGACACACTGTGTATATCATGACCCACAGTCAGATACACCCTGTGAAGTGTAAAACACCCCCACTGTCCTCAGGAATATTAACACACTGACAGAGAACACAGATTAATATTAACACACTCACTGACACACTGTGTATATCATGACCCACAGTTAGATACACCCTGTGAAGTGTAAAACACCCCCACTGTCCTCAGCAATATTAACACACTGACAGAGAACACAGATTAATATTAACACACTCACTGACACACTGTGTTTATCATGACCCACAGCCAGATACACCCTGTGAAGTGTAAAACACCCCCACTGTCCTCAGGAATATTAACACACTGACAGAGAACACAGATTAATATTAACACACTCACTGACACACTGTGTATATCATGACCCACAGTCAGATACACCCTGTGAAGTGTAAAACACCCCCACTGTCCTCAGTAATATTAACACACTGACAGAGAACACAGATTAATATTAACACACTCACTGACACACTGTGTATATCATGACCCAGAGTCAGATACACCCTGTGAAGTGTAAAACACCCCCACTGTCCTCAGGAATATTAACACACTGACAGAGAACACAGATTAATATTAACACACTCACTGACACACTGTGCACATCATGACCCACAGTCAGATACACCCTGTGAAGTGTAAAACACCCCCACTGTCCTCAGGAATATTAACACACTGACAGAGAACACAGATTAATATTAACACACTCACTGACACACTGTGTACATCATGAACCACAGTCAGATACACCCTGTGAAGTGTAAAACATCCCCACTGTCCTCAGTAATATTAACACACTGACAGAGAACACAGATTAATATTAACAGACTCACTGACACACTGTGTACATCATGACCCACAGTCAGATACACCCTGTGAAGTGTAAAACACCCCCACTGTCCTCAGGAATATTAACACACTGACAGAGAACACAGATTAATATTAACACACTAACTGACACACTGTGTACATCATGACCCACAGTCAGATACACCCTGTGAAGTGTAAAACACCCCCACTGTCCTCAGTAATATTAACACACTGACAGAGAACACAGATTAATATTAACACACTCACTGACACACTGTGTATATCATGACCCACAGTCAGATACACCCTGTGAAGTGTAAAACACCCCCACTGTCCTCAGGAATATTAACACACTGTAGAGTACACAGATTAATATTAACACACTCACTGAAACACTGTGTTAATCATGACCCACAGTCAGATACACCCTGTGAAGTGTAAAACACCCCCACTGTCCTCAGTAATATTAACACACTGACAGAGAACACAGATTAATATTAACACACTCACTGACACACTGTGTATATCATGACCCACAGTCAGATACACCCTGTGAAGTGTAAAACACCCCCACTGTCCTCAGCAATATTAACACACTGACAGAGAACACAGATTAATATTAACACACTCACTGACACACTGTGTACATCATGACCCACAGTCAGATACACCCTGTGAAGTGTAAAACACCCCCACTGTCCTCAGTAATATTAACACACTGACAGAGAACACAGATTAATATTAACACACTCACTGACACACTGTGTATATCATGACCCACAGCCAGATACACCCTGTGAAGTGTAAAACACCCCCACTGTCCTCAGCAATATTAACACACTGACAGAGTGCACAGATTAATATTAACACATTCACTGACACACTGTGTATATCATGACCCACAGTCAGATAAACCCTGTGAGGTGTGAAACACCTGCACTGTCCTCAGTAATATTAACACACTGACAGAGAACACAGATTAATATTAACACACTCACTGACACACTGTGTATATCATGACCCACAGTCAGATACACCCTGTGAAGTGTAAAACACCCCCACTGTCCTCAGGAATATTAACACACTGACAGAGAACACAGATTAATATTAACACATTCACTGACACACTGTGTATATCATGACCCACAGTTAGATACACCCTGTGAAGTGTAAAACACCCCCACTGTCCTCAGTAATATTAACACACTGACAGAGAACACAGATTAATATTAACACACTCACTGACACACTGTGTATATCATGACCCACAGTCAGATACACCCTGTGATGTCTAAAATACCCCCACTGTCCTCAGGAATATTAACACACTGACAGAGAACACAGATTAATATTAACACACTCACTGACACACTGTGTATATCATGACCCACAGTCAGATACACCCTGTGAAGTGTAAAACACCCCCACTGTCCTCAGTAATATTAACACACTGACAGAGAACACAGATTAATATTAACACACTCACTGACACACTGTGTATATCATGACCCACAGTCAGATACACCCTGTGAAGTGTAAAACACCCCCACTGTCCTCAGGAATATTAACACACTGACAGAGAACACAGATTAATATTAACACACTCACTGACACACTGTGTATATCATGACCCACAGCCAGATACACCCTGTGAAGTGTAAAACACCCCCACTGTCCTCAGCAATATTAACACACTGACAGAGTACACAGATTAATATTAACACATTCACTGACACACTGTGTATATCATGACCCACAGTCAGATAAACCCTGTGAAGTGTGAAACACCCCCACTGTCCTCAGTAATATTAACACACTGACAGAGAACACAAATTAATATTAACACACTCACTGACACACTGTGTATATCATGACCCACAGTCAGATACACCCTGTGAAGTGTGAAACACCCCCACTGTCCTCAGTAATATTAACACACTGACAGAGAACACAAATTAATATTAACACACTCACTGACACACTGTGTACATCATGACCCACTGTAAGATACACCCTGTGAAGTGTAAAACACCCCCACTGTCCTCAGTAATATTAACACACTGACAGAGAACACAGATTAATATTAACACACTCACTGACACACTGTGTATATCATGACCCTCAGTCAGATACACACTGTGAAGTGTAAAACACCCCCACTGTCCTCAGGAATATTAACACACTGACAGAGAACACAGATTAATATTAACACATTCACTGACACACTGTGTATATCATGACCCACAGTTAGATACACCCTGTGAAGTGTAAAACACCCCCACTGTCCTCAGTAATATTAACACACTGAGAGAGAACACAGATTAATATTCACACACTCACTGACACACTGTGTATATCATGACCCACAGTCAGATACACCCTGTGAAGTGTAAAACACCCCCACTGTCCTCAGGAATATTAACACACTGACAGAGAACACAGATTAATATTAACACACTCACTGACACACTGTGTATATCATGACCCACAGTTAGATACACCCTGTGAAGTGTAAAACACCCCCACTGTCCTCAGCAATATTAACACACTGACAGAGAACACAGATTAATATTAACACACTCACTGACACACTGTGTTTATCATGACCCACAGCCAGATACACCCTGTGAAGTGTAAAACACCCCCACTGTCCTCAGGAATATTAACACACTGACAGAGAACACAGATTAATATTAACACACTCACTGACACACTGTGTATATCATGACCCACAGTCAGATACACCCTGTGAAGTGTAAAACACCCCCACTGTCCTCAGTAATATTAACACACTGACAGAGAACACAGATTAATATTAACACACTCACTGACACACTGTGTATATCATGACCCAGAGTCAGATACACCCTGTGAAGTGTAAAACACCCCCACTGTCCTCAGGAATATTAACACACTGACAGAGAACACAGATTAATATTAACACACTCACTGACACACTGTGCACATCATGACCCACAGTCAGATACACCCTGTGAAGTGTAAAACACCCCCACTGTCCTCAGGAATATTAACACACTGACAGAGAACACAGATTAATATTAACACACTCACTGACACACTGTGTACATCATGAACCACAGTCAGATACACCCTGTGAAGTGTAAAACATCCCCACTGTCCTCAGTAATATTAACACACTGACAGAGAACACAGATTAATATTAACAGACTCACTGACACACTGTGTACATCATGACCCACAGTCAGATACACCCTGTGAAGTGTAAAACACCCCCACTGTCCTCAGGAATATTAACACACTGACAGAGAACACAGATTAATATTAACACACTAACTGACACACTGTGTACATCATGACCCACAGTCAGATACACCCTGTGAAGTGTAAAACACCCCCACTGTCCTCAGTAATATTAACACACTGACAGAGAACACAGATTAATATTAACACACTCACTGACACACTGTGTATATCATGACCCACAGTCAGATACACCCTGTGAAGTGTAAAACACCCCCACTGTCCTCAGGAATATTAACACACTGTAGAGTACACAGATTAATATTAACACACTCACTGAAACACTGTGTTAATCATGACCCACAGTCAGATACACCCTGTGAAGTGTAAAACACCCCCACTGTCCTCAGTAATATTAACACACTGACAGAGAACACAGATTAATATTAACACACTCACTGACACACTGTGTATATCATGACCCACAGTCAGATACACCCTGTGAAGTGTAAAACACCCCCACTGTCCTCAGCAATATTAACACACTGACAGAGAACACAGATTAATATTAACACACTCACTGACACACTGTGTACATCATGACCCACAGTCAGATACACCCTGTGAAGTGTAAAACACCCCCACTGTCCTCAGTAATATTAACACACTGACAGAGAACACAGATTAATATTAACACACTCACTGACACACTGTGTATATCATGACCCACAGCCAGATACACCCTGTGAAGTGTAAAACACCCCCACTGTCCTCAGCAATATTAACACACTGACAGAGTGCACAGATTAATATTAACACATTCACTGACACACTGTGTATATCATGACCCACAGTCAGATAAACCCTGTGAGGTGTGAAACACCTGCACTGTCCTCAGTAATATTAACACACTGACAGAGAACACAGATTAATATTAACACACTCACTGACACACTGTGTATATCATGACCCACAGTCAGATACACCCTGTGAAGTGTAAAACACCCCCACTGTCCTCAGGAATATTAACACACTGACAGAGAACACAGATTAATATTAACACATTCACTGACACACTGTGTATATCATGACCCACAGTTAGATACACCCTGTGAAGTGTAAAACACCCCCACTGTCCTCAGTAATATTAACACACTGACAGAGAACACAGATTAATATTAACACACTCACTGACACACTGTGTATATCATGACCCACAGTCAGATACACCCTGTGATGTCTAAAATACCCCCACTGTCCTCAGGAATATTAACACACTGACAGAGAACACAGATTAATATTAACACACTCACTGACACACTGTGTATATCATGACCCACAGTCAGATACACCCTGTGAAGTGTAAAACACCCCCACTGTCCTCAGTAATATTAACACACTGACAGAGAACACAGATTAATATTAACACACTCACTGACACACTGTGTATATCATGACCCACAGTCAGATACACCCTGTGAAGTGTAAAACACCCCCACTGTCCTCAGGAATATTAACACACTGACAGAGAACACAGATTAATATTAACACACTCACTGACACACTGTGTATATCATGACCCACAGTCAGATACACCCTGTGAAGTGTAAAACACCCCCACTGTCCTCAGGAATATTAACACACTGACAGAGAACACAGATTAATATTAACACACTCACTGACACACTGTGTATATCATGACCCACAGTCAGATACACCCTGTGAAGTGTAAAACACCCCCACTGTCCTCAGGAATATTAACACACTGACAGAGAACACAGATTAATATTAACACACTCACTGACACACTGTGTATATCATGACCCACAGTCAGATACACCCTGTGAAGTGTAAAACACCCCCACTGTCCTCAGGAATATTAACACACTGACAGAGAACACAGATTAATATTAACACACTCACTGACACACTGTGTACATCATGAACCACAGTCAGATACACCCTGTGAAGTGTAAAACATCCCCACTGTCCTCAGTAATATTAACACACTGACAGAGAACACAGATTAATATTAACAGACTCACTGACACACTGTGTACATCATGACCCACAGTCAGATACACCCTGTGAAGTGTAAAACACCCCCACTGTCCTCAGGAATATTAACACACTGACAGAGAACACAGATTAATATTAACACACTAACTGACACACTGTGTACATCATGACCCACAGTCAGATACACCCTGTGAAGTGTAAAACACCCCCACTGTCCTCAGTAATATTAACACACTGACAGAGAACACAGATTAATATTAACACACTCACTGACACACTGTGTATATCATGACCCACAGTCAGATACACCCTGTGAAGTGTAAAACACCCCCACTGTCCTCAGGAATATTAACACACTGATAGAGTACACAGATTAATATTAACACACTCACTGAAACACTGTGTTAATCATGACCCACAGTCAGATACACCCTGTGAAGTGTAAAACACCCCCACTGTCCTCAGTAATATTAACACACTGACAGAGAACACAGATTAATATTAACACACTCACTGACACACTGTGTATATCATGACCCACAGTCAGATACACCCTGTGAAGTGTAAAACACCCCCACTGTCCTCAGCAATATTAACACACTGACAGAGAACACAGATTAATATTAACACACTCACTGACACACTGTGTACATCATGACCCACAGTCAGATACACCCTGTGAAGTGTAAAACACCCCCACTGTCCTCAGTAATATTAACACACTGACAGAGAACACAGATTAATATTAACACACTCACTGACACACTGTGTATATCATGACCCACAGCCAGATACACCCTGTGAAGTGTAAAACACCCCCACTGTCCTCAGCAATATTAACACACTGACAGAGTACACAGATTAATATTAACACATTCACTGACACACTGTGTATATCATGACCCACAGTGAGATAAACCCTGTGAAGTGTGAAACACCTCCACTGTCCTCAGTAATATTAACACACTGACAGAGAACACAGATTAATATTAACACACTCACTGACAAACTGTGTATATCATGACCCACAGTCAGATACACCCTGTGAAGTGTAAAACACCCCCACTGTCCTCAGGAATATTAACACACTGACAGAGAACACAGATTAATATTAACACATTCACTGACATACTGTGTATATCATGACCCACAGTTAGATACACCCTGTGAAGTGTAAAACACCCCCACTGTCCTCAGTAATATTAACACACTGACAGAGAACACAGATTAATATTAACACACTCACTGACACACTGTGTATATCATGACCCACAGTCAGATACACCCTGTGATGTCTAAAATACCCCCACTGTCCTCAGGAATATTAACACACTGACAGAGAACACAGATTAATATTAACACACTCACTGACACACTGTGTATATCATGACCCACAGTCAGATACACCCTGTGAAGTGTAAAACACCCCCACTGTCCTCAGGTATATTAACACACTGACAGAGAACACAGATTAATATTAACACACTCACTGACACACTGTGTATATCATGACCCACAGTCAGATACACCCTGTGAAGTGTAAAACATCCCCACTGTCCTCAGGAATATTAACACACTGACAGAGAACACAGATTAATATTAACACACTCACTGACACACTGTGTATATCATGACCCACAGTCAGATACACCCTGTGAAGTGTAAAACACCCCCACTGTCCTCAGGAATATTAACACACTGACAGAGAACACAGATTAATATTAACACACTCACTGACACACTGTGTATATCATGACCCACAGTCAGATACACCCTGTGAAGTGTAAAACACCCCCACTGTCCTCAGGAATATTAACACACTGACAGTGAACACAGATTAATATTAACACACTCACTGACACACTGTGTATGTCATGACCCACAGTCAGATACACCCTGTGAAGTGTAAAACACCCCCACTGTCCTCAGGAATATTAACACACTGATAGAGTACACAGATTAATATTAACACACTCACTGACACACTGTGTATATCATGACCCACAGTCAGATACACCCTGTGAAGTGTAAAACACCCCCACTGTCCTCAGTAATATTAACACACTGACAGAAAACACAGATTAATATTAACACACTCACTGACACACTGTGTATATCATGACCCACAGTGAGATGCACCCTGTGAAGTGTAAAACACACCCACTGTCCTCAGGAATATTAACACACTGATAGAATACACAGATTAATATTAACACACTCACTGATACACTGTGTATATCATGACCCACAGTCAGATACACCCTGTGAAGTGTAAAACACCCCCACTGTCCTCAGTAATATTAACACACTGACAGAGAACACAGATTAATATTAACACACTCACTGACACACTGTGTATATCATGACCCACAGTCAGATACACCCTGTGAAGTGTAAAACACCCCCACTGTCCTCAGTAATATTAACACACTGACAGAGAACACAGATTAATATTAACACACTCACTGACACACTGTGTATATCATGACCCACAGCCAGATACACCCTGTGAAGTGTAAAACACCCCCACTGTCCTCAGCAATATTAACACACTGACAGAGTACACAGATTAATATTAACACATTCACTGACACACTGTGTATATCATGACCCACAGTCAGATAAACCCTGTGAAGTGTGAAACACCCCCACTGTCCTCAGTAATATTAACACACTGACAGAGAACACAGATTAATATTAACACACTCACTGACACACTGTGTATATCATGACCCACAGTCAGATACACCCTGTGAAGTGTGAAACACCCCCACTGTCCTCAGTAATATTAACACACTGACAGAGAACACAAATTAATATTAACACACTCACTGACACACTGTGTACATCATGACCCACTGTCAGATACACCCTGTGAAGTGTAAAACACCCCCACTGTCCTCAGGAATATTAACACACTGACAGAGAACACAGATTAATATTAACACACTCACTGACACACTGTGTATATCATGACCCACAGTTAGATACACGCTGTGAAGTGTAAAACACCCCCACTGTCCTCAGCAATATTAACACACTGAGAGAGAACACAGATTAATATTCACACACTCACTGACACACTGTGTATATCATGACCCACAGTCAGATACACCCTGTGAAGTGTAAAACACCCCCACTGTCCTCAGGAATATTAACACACTGACAGAGAACACAGATTAATATTAACACACTCACTGACACACTGTGTATATCATGACCCACAGTTAGATACACCCTGTGAAGTGTAAAACACCCCCACTGTCCTCAGCAATATTAACACACTGACAGAGAACACAGATTAATATTAACACACTCACTGACACACTGTGTATATCATGACCCACAGCCAGATACACCCTGTGAAGTGTAAAACACCCCCACTGTCCTCAGGAATATTAACACACTGACAGAGAACACAGATTAATATTAACACACTCACTGACACACTGAGTATATCATGACCCACAGTCAGATACACCCTGTGAAGTGTAAAACACCCCCACTGTCCTCAGTAATATTAACACACTGACAGAGAACACAAATTAATATTAACACACTCACTGACACACTGTGTACATCATGACCCACTGTCAGATACACCCTGTGAAGTGTAAAACACCCCCACTGTCCTCAGTAATATTAACACACTGACAGAGAACACAGATTAATATTAACACACTCACTGACACACTGTGTATATCATGACCCACAGTCAGATACACACTGTGAAGTGTAAAACACCCCCACTGTCCTCAGGAATATTAACACACTGACAGAGAACACAGATTAATATTAACACATTCACTGACACACTGTGTATATCATGACCCACAGTTAGATACACCCTGTGAAGTGTAAAACACCCCCACTGTCCTCAGTAATATTAACACACTGAGAGAGAACACAGATTAATATTCACACACTCACTGACACAATGTGTATATCATGACCCACAGTCAGATACACCCTGTGAAGTGTAAAACACCCCCACTGTCCTCAGGAATATTAACACACTGACAGAGAACACAGATTAATATTAACACACTCACTGACACACTGTGTATATCATGACCCACAGTTAGATACACCCTGTGAAGTGTAAAACACCCCCACTGTCCTCAGCAATATTAACACACTGACAGAGAACAGAGATTAATATTAACACACTCACTGACACACTGTGTATATCATGACCCACAGCCAGATACACCCTGTGAAGTGTAAAACACCCCCACTGTCCTCAGGAATATTAACACACTGACAGAGAACACAGATTAATATTAACACACTCACTGACACACTGTGTATATCATGACCCACAGTCAGATACACCCTGTGAAGTGTAAAACACCCCCACTGTCCTCAGTAATATTAACACACTGACAGAGAACACAGATTAATATTAACACACTCACTGACACACTGTGTATATCATGACCCAGAGTCAGATACACCCTGTGAAGTGTAAAACACCCCCACTGTCCTCAGCAATATTAACACACTGACAGAGAACACAGATTAATATTAACACACTCACTGACACACTGTGCACATCATGACCCACAGTCAGATACACCCTGTGAAGTGTAAAACACCCCCACTGTCCTCAGGAATATTAACACACTGACAGAGAACACAGATTAATATTAACACACTCACTGACACACTGTGTACATCATGACCCACAGTCAGATACACCCTGTGAAGTGTAAAACACCCCCACTGTCCTCAGGAATATTAACACACTGACAGAGAACACAGATGAATATTAACACACTCACTGACACACTGTGTATATCATGACCCACAGTCAGATACACCCGGTGAAGTGTAAAACACCCCCACTGTCCTCAGTAATATTAACACACTGACAGAGAACACAGATTAATATTAACACACTCACTGACACACTGTGTACATCATGACCCACAGTCAGATACACCCTGTGAAGTGTAAAACATCCCCACTGTCCTCAGTAATATTAACACACTGACAGAGAACACAGATTAATATTAACAGAATCACTGACACACTGTGTACATCATGACCCACAGTCAGATACACCCTGTGAAGTGTAAAACACCCCCACTGTCCTCAGGAATATTAACACACTGACAGAGAACACAGATTAATATTAACACACTCACTGACACACTGTGTACATCATGACCCACAGTCAGATACACCCTGTGAAGTGTAAAACACCCCCACTGTCCTCAGTAATATTAACACACTGACAGAGAACACAGATTAATATTAACACACTCACTGACACACTGTGTATATCATGACCCACAGTCAGATACACCCTGTGAAGTGTAAAACACCCCCACTGTCCTCAGGAATATTAACACACTGATAGAGTACACAGATTAATATTAACACACTCACTGACACACTGTGTATATCATGACCCACAGTCAGATACACCCTGTGAAGTGTAAAACACCCCCACTGTCCTCAGTAATATTAACACACTGACAGAGAACACAGATTAATATTAACACACTCACTGACACACTGTGTATATCATGACCCACAGTCAGATACACCCTGTGAAGTGTAAAACACCCCCACTGTCCTCAGCAATATTAACACACTGACAGAGTACACAGATTAATATTAACACATTCACTGACACACTGTGTATATCATGACCCACAGTCAGATAAACCCTGTGAAGTGTGAAACACCTCCACTGTCCTCAGTAATATTAACACACTGACAGAGAACACAGATTAATATTAACACACTCACTGACACACTGTGTATATCATGACCCACAGTCAGATACACCCTGTGAAGTGTAAAACACCCCCACTGTCCTCAGGAATATTAACACACTGACAGAGAACACAGATTAATATTAACACATTCACTGACACACTGTGTATATCATGACCCACAGGTAGATACACCCTGTGAAGTGTAAAACACCCCCACTGTCCTCAGTAATATTAACACACTGAGAGAGAACACAGATTAATATTCACACACTCACTGACACACTGTGTATATCATGACCCACAGTCAGATACACCCTGTGAAGTGTAAAACACCCCCACTGTCCTCAGGAATATTAACACACTGACAGAGAACACAGATTAATATTAACACACTCACTGACACACTGTGTACATCATGACCCACAGTTAGATACACCCTGTGAAGTGTAAAACACCCCCACTGTCCTCAGCAATATTAACACACTGACAGAGAACACAGATTAATATTAACACACTCACTGACACACTGTGTATATCATGACCCACAGCCAGATACACCCTGTGATGTGTAAAACACCCCCACTGTCCTCAGGAATATTAACACACTGACAGAGAACACAGATTAATATTAACACACTCACTGACACACTGTGTATATCATGACCCACAGTCAGATACACCCTGTGAATTGTAAAACACCCCCCCTGTCCTCAGTAATATTAACACACTGACAGAGAACACAGATTAATATTAACACACTCACTGACACACTGTGTATATCATGACCCAGAGTCAGATACACCCTGTGAAGTGTAAAACACCCCCACTGTCCTCAGGAATATTAACACACTGACAGAGAACACAGATTAATATTAACACACTCACTGACACACTGTGTACATCATGACCCACAGTCAGATACACCCTGTGAAGTGTAAAACACCCCCACTGTCCTCAGGAATATTAACACACTGACAGAGAACACAGATTAATATTAACACACTCACTGACAAACTGTGTACATCATGACCCCCAGTCAGATCCACCCTGTGAAGTGTAAAACACCCCCACTGTCCTCAGCAATATTAACACACTGACAGAGAACACAGATTAATATTAACACACTCACTGACACACTGTGTATATCATGACCCACAGTCAGATACACCCTGTGAAGTGTAAAACACCCCCACTGTCCTCAGGAATATTAACACACTGACAGAGACAACAGATTAATATTAACACACTCACTGACAAACTGTGTATATCATGACCCACAGTCAGATACACCCTGTGAAGTGTAAAACACCCCCACTGTCCTCAGGAATATTAACACACTGACAGAGAACACAGATTAATATTAACACACTCACTGACACACTGTGTATATCATGACCCACAGTCAGATACACCCTGTGAAGTGTAAAACATCCCCACTGTCCTCAGGAATATTAACACACTGACAGAGAACACAGATTAATATTAACACACTCACTGACAAACTGTGTCCATCATGACCCACAGTCAGATCCACCCTGTGAAGTGTAAAACACCCCCACTGTCCTCAGCAATATTAACACACTGACAGAGAACACAGATAAATATTAACACACTCACTGACACACTGTGTATATCATGACCCACAGTCAGATACACCCTGTGAAGTGTAAAACACCCCCACTGTCCTCAGTAATATTAACACACTGACAGAGAACACAGATTAATATTAACACACTCACTGACACACTGTGTACATCATGACCCACAGTCAGATAAACCCTGTGAAGTGTAAAACACCCCCACTGTCCTCAGTAATATTAACACACTGACAGAGAACACAGATTAATAATAACACACTCACTGACACACTGTGTATATCATGACCCACAGTCAGATACACCCTGTGAAGTGTAAAACACCCCCACTGTCCTCAGTAATATTAACACACTGACAGGGAACACAGATTAATATTAACACACTCACTGACACACTGTGATTATCATGACCCACAGTCAGATACACCCTGTGAAGTGTAAAACACCCCCACTGTCCTCAGGAATATTAACACACTGACAGAGAACACAGATTAATATTAACACACTCACTGACACACTGTGTATATCATGACCCACAGTCAGATAAACCCTGTGAAGTGTAAAACACCCCCACTGTCCTCAGTAATATTAACACACTGACAGAGAACACAGATTAATATTAACACACTCACTGACACACTGTGTATATCATGACCCACAGTCAGATACACCCTGTGAAGTGTAAAACACCCCCACTGTCCTCAGTAATATTAACACACTGACAGAGAACACAGATTAATATTAACACACTCACTGACACACTGTGTATATCATGACCCAGAGTCAGATACACCCTGTGAAATGTAAAACACCCCCACTGTCCTCAGGTATATTAACACACTGACAGAGAACACAGATTAATATTAACACACTCACTGACACACTGTGTACATCATGACCCACAGTCAGATACACCCTGTGAAGTGCAAAACACACCCAATGTCCTCAGTAATATTAACACACTGACAGAGAACACAGATTAATATTAACACACTCACTGACACACTGTGTACATCATGACCCACAGTCAGATACACCCTGTGAAGTGTAAAACATCCCCACTGTCCTCAGTAATATTAACACACTGACAGAGAACACAGATTAATATTAACACACTCACTCACACACTGTGTATATCATGACCCAGAGTCAGATACACCCTGTGAAGTGGAAAACACCCCCACTGTCCTCAGCAATATTAACACACTGACAGAGAACACAGATTAATATTAACACACTCACTGACACATTGTGTATATCATGACCCACAGTCAGATACACCATGTGAAGTGTAAAACACCCCCACTGTCCTCAGGAATATTAACACACTGACAGAGACAACAGATTAATATTAACACACTCACTGACAAACTGTGTATATCATGACCCACAGTCAGATACACCCTGTGAAGTGTAAAACACCCCCACTGTCCTCAGGAATATTAACACACTGACAGAGAACACAGATTAATATTAACACACTCACTGACACACTGTGTATATCATGACCCACAGTCAGATACACCCTGTGAAGTGTAAAACATCCCCACTGTCCTCAGGAATATTAACACACTGACAGAGAACACAGATTAATATTAACACACTCACTGACAAACTGTGTACATCATGACCCACAGTCAGATCCACCCTATGAAGTGTAAAACACCCCCACTGTCCTCAGCAATATTAACACACTGACAGAGAACACAGATAAATATTAACACACTCACTGACACACTGTGTATATCATGACCCACAGTCAGATACACCCTGTGAAGTGTAAAACACCCCCACTGTCCTCAGTAATATTAACACACTGACAGAGAACACAGATTAATATTAACACACTCACTGACACACTGTGTACATCATGACCCACAGTCAGATAAACCCTGTGAATTGTAAAACACCCCCACTGTCCTCAGTAATATTAACACACTGACAGAGAACACAGATTAATAATAACACACTCACTGACACACTGTGTATATCATGACCCACAGTCAGATACACCCTGTGAAGTGTAAAACACCCCCACTGTCCTCAGTAATATTAACACACTGACAGGGAACACAGATTAATATTAACACACTCACTGACACACTGTGATTATCATGACCCACAGTCAGATACACCCTGTGAAGTGTAAAACACCCCCACTGTCCTCAGGAATATTAACACACTGACAGAGAACACAGATTAATATTAACACACTCACTGACACACTGTGTGTATCATGACCCACAGTCAGATAAACCCTGTGAAGTGTAAAATTCCCCCACTGTCCTCAGTAATATTAACACACTGACAGAGAACACAGATTAATATTAACACACTCACTGACACACTGTGTATATCATGACCCACAGTCAGATACACCCTGTGAAGTGTAAAACACCCCCACTGTCCTCAGTAATATTAACACACTGACAGAGAACACAGATTAATATTAACACACTCACTGACACACTGTGTATATCATGACCCAGAGTCAGATACACCCTGTGAAGTGTAAAACACCCCCACTGTCCTCAGGTATATTAACACACTGACAGAGAACACAGATTAATATTAACACACTCACTGACACACTGTGTATATCATGACCCACAGTCAGATACACCCTGTGAAGTGCAAAACACCCCCAATGTCCTCAGTAATATTAACACACTGACAGAGAACACAGATTAATATTAACACACTCACTGACACACTTTGTACATCATGACCCACAGTCAGATACACCCTTTGAAGTGTAAAACATCCCCACTGTCCTCAGTAATATTAACACACTGACAGAGAACACAGATTAATATTAACACACTAACTCACACACTGTGTATATCATGACCCAGAGTCAGATACACCCTGTGAAGTGGAAAACACCCCCACTGTCCTCAGCAATATTAACACACTGACAGAGAACACAGATTAATATTAACACACTCACTGACACATTGTGTATATCATGACCCACAGTCAGATACACCCTGTGAAGTGTAAAACACCCCCACTGTCCTCAGTAATATTAACACACTGACAGAGAACACAGATTAATATTAACACACTCACTGACACACTGTGTATATCATGACCCACAGTCAGATAAACCCTGTGAAGTGTAAAACACCCCCACTGTCCTCAGTAATAATAACACACTGACAGAGAACACAGATTAATATTAACACACTCACCGACACACTGTGTATATCATGACCCAGAGTCAGATACACCCTGTGAAGTGTAAAACACCCCCACTGTCCTCAGTAATATTAACACACTGACAGAGAACACAGATTAATATTAACACACTCACTCACACACTGTGCATATCATGACCCACAGTCAGATACACCCTGTGAAGTGTAAAACACCCCCACTGTCCTCAGGAATATTAACACACTGACAGAGAACACAGATTAATATTAACACACTCACTGACACACTGTGTATATCATGACCCACAGTCAGATACACCCGGTGAAGTGTAAAACATCCCCACTGTCCTCAGGAATATTAACACACTGACAGAGAACACAGATTAATATTAACACACTCACTGACACACTGTGTACATCATGACCCGCAGTCAGATACACACTGTGAAGTGAAAAGCATCCCCCACTGTCCTCAGGAATATTAACACACTGACAGAGAACACAGATTAATATTTACACACTCACTGACACACTGTGTATATCATGACCCACAGTCAGATACACCCGGTGAAGTGTAAAACACCCCCACTGTCCTCAGTAATATTAACACACTGACAGAGAACACAGATTAATATTAACACACTCACTCACACACTGTGTATATCATGACCCACAGTCAGATAAACCCTGTGAAGTGTAAAACACCCCCACTGTCCTCAGTAATATTAACACCTCACAGAGAACACAGATTAATATTAACACACTCACTGACACACTGTGTATATCATGACCCACAGTCAGATAAACCCTGTGAAGTGTAAAACACCCCCACTGTCCTCAGTAATGTTAACACACTGACAGAGAACACAGATTAATATTAACACACTCACTGACACACTGTGTACATCATGACCCACAGTCAGATGCACCCTGTGAAGTGTAAAACACCCCCACTGTCCTCAGGAATATTAACACACTGACAGAGAACACAGATTAATATTAACACACTCACTGACACACTGTGTATATCATGACCCACAGTCAGATACACCCTGTGAAGTGTAAAACACCCCCACTGTCCTCAGGAATATTAACACACTGACAGAGAACACAGATTAATATTAACACACTCACTGACACACTGTGGATATCATGACCCACAGTCAGATAAACCCTGTGAAGTGTAAAACATCCCCACTGTCCTCAGGAATATTAACACACTGACAGAGAACACAGATTAATATTAACACACTCACTGACAGACTGTGTATATCATGACCCACAGTCAGATACACCCTGTGAAGTGTAAAACACCCCCACTGTCCTCAGTAATATTAACACACTGACAGAGAACACAGATTAATATTAACACACTCACTGACACACTGTGTATATCATGACCCACAGTCAGATACACCCTGTGAAGTGTAAAACACCCCCACTGTCCTCAGTAATATGAACACACTGACAGAGAACACAGATTAATATTAACACACTCACTGACACACTGTGTATATCATGACCCACAGTCAGATACACCCTGTGAAGTGTAAAACACCCCCACTGACCTCAGTAATATTAACACACTGACAGAGAACACAGATTAATATTAACAGACTCACTGACACACTGTGTACATCATGACCCACAGTCAGATACACCCTGTGAAGTGTAAAACACCCCCACTGTCCTCAGGAATATTAACACACTGACAGAGAACACAGATTAATATTAACACACTCACTGACACACTGTGCATATCATGACGCACAGTCAGATACACCCTGTGAAGTGTAAAACAACCCCACTGTCCTCAGGAATATTAACACTCTGACAGAGAACACAGATTAATATTAACACACTCACTGACACACTGTGTACATCATGACCCACAGTCAGATACACCCTGTGAAGTGTAAAACATCCCCACTGTCCTCAGTAATATTAACACACTGACAGAGAACACAGATTAATATTAACAGACTCACTGACACACTGTGTACATCATGACCCACAGTCAGATACACCCTGTGAAGTGTAAAACACCCCCACTGTCCTCAGGAATATTAACACACTGACAGAGAACACAGATTAATATTAACACACTCACTGACACGCTGTGTATATCATGACCCACAGTCAGATACACCCTGTGAAGTGTAAAACACCCCCACTGTCCTCAGGAATATTAACACACTGACAGAGAACACAGATTAATATTAACACACTCACTGACACACTGTGTACATCATGACCCACAGTCAGATACACCCTGTGAAGTGTAAAACATCCCCACTGTCCTCAGTAATATTAACACACTGACAGAGAACACAGATTAATATTAACACACTCACTGACACACTGTGTATATCATGACCCACAGTCAGATACACCCTGTGAAGTGTAAAACACCCCCACTGTCCTCAGTAATATTAACACACTGACAGAGAACACAGATTAATATTAACACACTCACTGACACACTGTGTATATCATGACCCACAGTCAGATACACCCTGTGAAGTGTAAAACACACCCACTGTCCTCAGCAATATTAACACACTGACAGAGAACACAGATTAATACTAACACACTCACTGACACACTGTGTATATCATGACCCACAGTCAGATACACCCTGTGAAGTGTATAACACCCCCACTGTCCTCAGGAATATTAACACACTGACAGAGAACACAGATTAATATTAACACACTCACTGACACACTGTGTATATCATGACCCACAGTCAGATACACCCTGTGAAGTGTAAAACATCCCCACTGTCCTCAGGAATATTAACACACTGACAGAGAACACAGATTAATATTAACACACTCACTGACAAACTGTGTCCATCATGACCCACAGTCAGATCCACCCTGTGAAGTGTAAAACACCCCCACTGTCCTCAGCAATATTAACACACTGACAGAGAACACAGATAAATATTAACACACTCACTGACACACTGTGTATATCATGACCCACAGTCAGATACACCCTGTGAAGTGTAAAACACCCCCACTGTCCTCAGTAATATTAACACACTGACAGAGAACACAGATTAATATTAACACACTCACTGACACACTGTGTACATCATGACCCCCATCAGATAAACCCTGTGAAGTGTAAAACACCCCCACTGTCCTCAGTAATATTAACACACTGACAGAGAACACAGATTAATAATAACACACTCACTGACACACTGTGTATATCATGACCCACAGTCAGATACACCCTGTGAAGTGTAAAACACCCCCACTGTCCTCAGTAATATTAACACACTGACAGGGAACACAGATTAATATTGACACACTCACTGACACACTGTGATTATCATGACCCACAGTCAGATACACCCTGTGAAGTGTAAAACACCCCCACTGTCCTCAGGAATATTAACACACTGACAGAGAACACAGATTAATATTAACACACTCACTGACACACTGTGTATATCATGACCCACAGTCAGATAAACCCTGTGAAGTGTAAAACACCCCCACTGTCCTCAGTAATATTAACACACTGACAGAGAACACAGATTAATATTAACACACTCACTGACACACTGTGTATATCATGACCCACAGTCAGATACACCCTGTGAAGTGTAAAACACCCCCACTGTCCTCAGTAATATTAACACACTGACAGAGAACACAGATTAATATTAACACACTCACTGACACACTGTGTATATCATGACCCAGAGTCAGATACACCCTGTGAAGTGTAAAACACCCCCACTGTCCTCAGGTATATTAACACACTGACAGAGAACACAGATTAATATTAACACACTCACTGACACACTGTGTATATCATGACCCACAGTCAGATACACCCTGTGAAGTGCAAAACACACCCAATGTCCTCAGTAATATTAACACACTGACAGAGAACACAGATTAATATTAACACACTCACTGACACACTGTGTACATCATGACCCACAGTCAGATACACCCTGTGAAGTGTAAAACATCCCCACTGTCCTCAGTAATATTAACACACTGACAGAGAACACAGATTAATATTAACACACTCACTCACACACTGTGTATATCATGACCCAGAGTCAGATACACCCTGTGAAGTGGAAAACACCCCCACTGTCCTCAGCAATATTAACACACTGACAGAGAACACAGATTAATATTAACACACTCACTGACACATTGTGTATATCATGACCCACAGTCAGATACACCCTGTGAAGTGTAAAACACCCCCACTGTCCTCAGGAATATTAACACACTGACAGAGACAACAGATTAATATTAACACACTCACTGACAAACTGTGTATATCATGACCCACAGTCAGATACACCCTGTGAAGTGTAAAACACCCCCACTGTCCTCAGGAATATTAACACACTGACAGAGAACACAGATTAATATTAACACACTCACTGACACACTGTGTATATCATGACCCACAGTCAGATACACCCTGTGAAGTGTAAAACATCCCCACTGTCCTCAGGAATATTAACACACTGACAGAGAACACAGATTAATATTAACACACTCACTGACAAACTGTGTACATCATGACCCACAGTCAGATCCACCCTATGAAGTGTAAAACACCCCCACTGTCCTCAGCAATATTAACACACTGACAGAGAACACAGATAAATATTAACACACTCACTGACACACTGTGTATATCATGACCCACAGTCAGATACACCCTGTGAAGTGTAAAACACCCCCACTGTCCTCAGTAATATTAACACACTGACAGAGAACACAGATTAATATTAACACACTCACTGACACACTGTGTACATCATGACCCACAGTCAGATAAACCCTGTGAATTGTAAAACACCCCCACTGTCCTCAGTAATATTAACACACTGACAGAGAACGCAGATTAATAATAACACACTCACTGACACACTGTGTATATCATGACCCACAGTCAGATACACCCTGTGAAGTGTAAAACACCCCCACTGTCCTCAGTAATATTAACACACTGACAGGGAACACAGATTAATATTAACACACTCACTGACACACTGTGATTATCATGACCCACAGTCAGATACACCCTGTGAAGTGTAAAACACCCCCACTGTCCTCAGGAATATTAACACACTGACAGAGAACACAGATTAATATTAACACACTCACTGACACACTGTGTATATCATGACCCACAGTCAGATAAACCCTGTGAAGTGTAAAACACCCCCACTGTCCTCAGTAATATTAACACACTGACAGAGAACACAGATTAATATTAACACACTCACTGACACACTGTGTATATCATGACCCACAGTCAGATACACCCTGTGAAGTGTAAAACACCCCCACTGTCCTCAGTAATATTAACACACTGACAGAGAACACAGATTAATATTAACACACTCACTGACACACTGTGTATATCATGACCCAGAGTCAGATACACCCTGTGAAGTGTAAAACACCCCCACTGTCCTCAGGTATATTAACACACTGACAGAGAACACAGATTAATATTAACACACTCACTGACACACTGTGTATATCATGACCCACAGTCAGATACACCCTGTGAAGTGCAAAACACCCCCAATGTCCTCAGTAATATTAACACACTGACAGAGAACACAGATTAATATTAACACACTCACTGACACACTGTGTACATCATGACCCACAGTCAGATACACCCTGTGAAGTGTAAAACATCCCCACTGTCCTCAGTAATATTAACACACTGACAGAGAACACAGATTAATATTAACACACTCACTCACACACTGTGTATATCATGACCCAGAGTCAGATACACCCTGTGAAGTGGAAAACACCCCCACTGTCCTCAGCAATATTAACACACTGACAGAGAACACAGATTAATATTAACACACTCACTGACACATTGTGTATATCATGACCCACAGTCAGATACACCCTGTGAAGTGTAAAACACCCCCACTGTCCTCAGTAATATTAACACACTGACAGAGAACACAGATTAATATTAACACACTCACTGACACACTGTGTATATCATGACCCACAGTCAGATAAACCCTGTGAAGTGTAAAACACCCCCACTGTCCTCAGTAATAATAACACACTGACAGAGAACACAGATTAATATTAACACACTCACTGACACACTGTGTATATCATGACCCAGAGTCAGATACACCCTGTGAAGTGTAAAACACCCCCACTGTCCTCAGTAATATTAACACACTGACAGAGAACACAGATTAATATTAACACACTCACTCACACACTGTGCATATCATGACCCACAGTCAGATACACCCTGTGAAGTGTAAAACACCCCCACTGTCCTCAGTAATATTAACACACTGACAGAGAACACAGATTAATATTAACACACTCACTGACACACTGTGTATATCATGACCCACAGTCAGATACACCCGGTGAAGTGTAAAACATCCCCACTGTCCTCAGGAATATTAACACACTGACAGAGAACACAGATTAATATTAACACACTCACTGACACACTGTGTACATCATGACCCACAGTCAGATACACCCTGTGAAGTGAAAAGCATCCCCCACTGTCCTCAGGAATATTAACACACTGACAGAGAACACAGATTAATATTAACACACTCACTGACACACTGTGTATATCATGACCCACAGTCAGATAAACCCTGTGAAGTGTAAAACACCCCCACTGTCCTCAGTAATATTAACACCTCACAGAGAACACAGATTAATATTAACACACTCACTGACACACTGTGTATATCATGACCCACAGTCAGATAAACCCTGTGAAGTGTAAAACACCCCCACTGTCCTCAGTAATGTTAACACACTGACAGAGAACACAGATTAATATTAACACACTCACTGACACACTGTGTACATCATGACCCACAGTCAGATGCACCCTGTGAAGTGTAAAACACCCCCACTGTCCTCAGGAATATTAACACACTGACAGAGAACACAGATTAATATTAACACACTCACTGACACACTGTGTATATCATGACCCACAGTCAGATACACCCTGTGAAGTGTAAAACATCCCCACTGTCCTCAGGAATATTAACACACTGACAGAGAACACAGATTAATATTAACACACTCACTGACAAACTGTGTACATCATGACCCACAGTCAGATCCACCCTATGAAGTGTAAAACACCCCCACTGTCCTCAGCAATATTAACACACTGACAGAGAACACAGATAAATATTAACACACTCACTGACACACTGTGTATATCATGACCCACAGTCAGATACACCCTGTGAAGTGTAAAACACCCCCACTGTCCTCAGTAATATTAACACACTGACAGAGAACACAGATTAATATTAACACACTCACTGACACACTGTGTACATCATGACCCACAGTCAGATAAACCCTGTGAATTGTAAAACACCCCCACTGTCCTCAGTAATATTAACACACTGACAGAGAACGCAGATTAATAATAACACACTCACTGACACACTGTGTATATCATGACCCACAGTCAGATACACCCTGTGAAGTGTAAAACACCCCCACTGTCCTCAGTAATATTAACACACTGACAGGGAACACAGATTAATATTAACACACTCACTGACACACTGTGATTATCATGACCCACAGTCAGATACACCCTGTGAAGTGTAAAACACCCCCACTGTCCTCAGGAATATTAACACACTGACAGAGAACACAGATTAATATTAACACAATCACTGACACACTGTGTATATCATGACCCACAGTCAGATAAACCCTGTGAAGTGTAAAACACCCCCACTGTCCTCAGTAATATTAACACACTGACAGAGAACACAGATTAATATTAACACACTCACTGACGCACTGTGTATATCATGACCCACAGTCAGATACACCCTGTGAAGTGTAAAACACCCCCACTGTCCTCAGTAATATTAACACACTGACAGAGAACACAGATTAATATTAACACACTCACTGACACACTGTGTATATCATGACCCAGAGTCAGATACACCCTGTGAAGTGTAAAACACCCCCACTGTCCTCAGGTATATTAACACACTGACAGAGAACACAGATTAATATTAACACACTCACTGACACACTGTGTATATCATGACCCACAGTCAGATACACCCTGTGAAGTGCAAAACACCCCCAATGTCCTCAGTAATATTAACACACTGACAGAGAACACAGATTAATATTAACACACTCACTGACACACTGTGTACATCATGACCCACAGTCAGATACACCCTGTGAAGTGTAAAACATCCCCACTGTCCTCAGTAATATTAACACACTGACAGAGAACACAGATTAATATTAACAAACTCACTCACACACTGTGTATATCATGACCCAGAGTCAGATACACCCTGTGAAGTGGAAAACACCCCCACTGTCCTCAGCAATATTAACACACTGACAGAGAACACAGATTAATATTAACACACTCACTGACACATTGTG
This sequence comes from Heterodontus francisci, assembly GCF_036365525.1. Lineage (NCBI taxonomy): Eukaryota > Metazoa > Chordata > Chondrichthyes > Heterodontiformes > Heterodontidae > Heterodontus > Heterodontus francisci. Next base: position 2,417,963 of record NW_027141861.1, on the reverse strand, counting down.
TATATCATGACCCACAGTCAGATACACCCTGTGAAGTGTAAAACACCCCCACTGTCCTCAGTAATATTAACACACTGACAGAGAACACAGATTAATATTAACACACTCACTGACACATTGTGTATATCATGACCCACAGTCAGATACACCCTGTGAAGTGTAAAACACCCCCACTGTCCTCAGTAATAATAACACACTGACAGAGAACACAGATTAATATTAACACACTCACTGACACACTGTGTATATCATGACCCAGAGTCAGATACACCCTGTGAAGTGTAAAACACCCCCACTGTCCTCAGTAATATTAACACACTGACAGAGAACACAGATTAATATTAACACACTCACTCACACACTGTGCATATCATGACCCACAGTCAGATACACCCTGTGAAGTGTAAAACAACCCCACTGTCCTCAGTAATATTAACACACAGACAGAGAACACAGATTAATATTAACACACTCACTGACACACTGTGTATATCATGACCCACAGTCAGATACACCCGGTGAAGTGTAAAACATCCCCACTGTCCTCAGGAATATTAACACACTGACAGAGAACACAGATTAATATTAACACACTCACTGACACACTGTGTACATCATGACCCACAGTCAGATACACCCTGTGAAGTGAAAAGCATCCCCCACTGTCCTCAGGAATATTAACACACTGACAGAGAACACAGATTAATATTAACACACTCACTGACACACTGTGTATATCATGACCCACAGTCAGATAAACCCTGTGAAGTGTAAAACACCCCCACTGTCCTCAGTAATATTAACACCTCACAGAGAACACAGATTAATATTAACACACTCACTGACACACTGTGTATATCATGACCCACAGTCAGATAAACCCTGTGAAGTGTAAAACACCCCCACTGTCCTCAGTAATGTTAACACACTGACAGAGAACACAGATTAATATTAACACACTCACTGACACACTGTGTACATCATGACCCACAGTCAGATGCACCCTGTGAAGTGTAAAACACCCCCACTGTCCTCAGGAATATTAACACACTGACAGAGAACACAGATTAATATTAACACACTCACTGACACACTGTGTATATCATGACCCACAGTCAGATACACCCTGTGAAGTGTAAAACACCCCCACTGTCCTCAGGAATATTAACACACTGACAGAGAGCACAGATTAATATTAACACACTCACTGACACACTGTGGATATCATGAACCACAGTCAGATAAACCCTGTGAAGTGTAAAACATCCCCACTGTCCTCAGGAATATTAACACACTGACAGAGAACACAGATTAATATTAACACACTCACTGACAGACTGTGTATATCATGACCCACAGTCAGATACACCCTGTGAAGTGTAAAACACCCCCACTGTCCTCAGTAATATTAACACACTGGCAGAGAACACAGATTAATATTAACACACTCACTGACACACTGTGTATATCATGACCCACAGTCAGATACACCCTGTGAAGTGTAAAACACCCCCACTGTCCTCAGTAATATGAACACACTGACAGAGAACACAGATTAATATTAACACACTCACTGACACACTGTGTATATCATGACCCACAGTCAGATACACCCTGTGAAGTGTAAAACACCCCCACTGTCCTCAGTAATATTAACACACTGACAGAGAACACAGATTAATATTAACAGACTCACTGACACACTGTGTACATCATGACCCACAGTCAGATACACCCTGTGAAGTGTAAAACACCCCCACTGTCCTCAGGAATATTAACACACTGACAGAGAACACAGATTAATATTAACACACTCACTGACACACTGTGTATATCATGACCCACAGTCAGATACACCCGGTGAAGTGTAAAACATCCCCACTGTCCTCAGGAATATTAACACACTGACAGAGAACACAGATTAATATTAACACACTCACTGACACACTGTGTACATCATGACCCACAGTCAGATACACCCTGTGAAGTGAAAAGCATCCCCCACTGTCCTCAGGAATATTAACACACTGACAGAGAACACAGATTAATATTAACACACTCACTGACACACTGTGTATATCATGACCCACAGTCAGATAAACCCTGTGAAGTGTAAAACACCCCCACTGTCCTCAGTAATATTAACACCTCACAGAGAACACAGATTAATATTAACACACTCACTGACACACTGTGTATATCATGACCCACAGTCAGATAAACCCTGTGAAGTGTAAAACACCCCCACTGTCCTCAGTAATGTTAACACACTGACAGAGAACACAGATTAATATTAACACACTCACTGACACACTGTGTACATCATGACCCACAGTCAGATGCACCCTGTGAAGTGTAAAACACCCCCACTGTCCTCAGGAATATTAACACACTGACAGAGAACACAGATTAATATTAACACACTCACTGACACACTGTGTATATCATGACCCACAGTCAGATACACCCTGTGAAGTGTAAAACACCCCCACTGTCCTCAGGAATATTAACACACTGACAGAGAGCACAGATTAATATTAACACACTCACTGACACACTGTGGATATCATGACCCACAGTCAGATAAACCCTGTGAAGTGTAAAACATCCCCACTGTCCTCAGGAATATTAACACACTGACAGAGAACACAGATTAATATTAACACACTCACTGACAGACTGTGTATATCATGACCCACAGTCAGATACACCCTGTGAAGTGTAAAACACCCCCACTGTCCTCAGTAATATTAACACACTGGCAGAGAACACAGATTAATATTAACACACTCACTGACACACTGTGTATATCATGACCCACAGTCAGATACACCCTGTGAAGTGTAAAACACCCCCACTGTCCTCAGTAATATGAACACACTGACAGAGAACACAGATTAATATTAACACACTCACTGACACACTGTGTATATCATGACCCACAGTCAGATACACCCTGTGAAGTGTAAAACACCCCCACTGTCCTCAGTAATATTAACACACTGACAGAGAACACAGATTAATATTAACAGACTCACTGACACACTGTGTACATCATGACCCACAGTCAGATACACCCTGTGAAGTGTAAAACACCCCCACTGTCCTCAGGAATATTAACACACTGACAGAGAACACAGATTAATATTAACACACTCACTGACACACTGTGTATATCATGACCCACAGTCAGATACACCCTGTGAAGTGTAAAACACCCCCACTGTCCTCAGGAATATTAACACACTGACAGAGAACACAGATTAATATTAACACACTCACTGACACACTGTGTATATCGTGACCCACAGTCAGATACACCCTGTGAAGTGTAAAACACCCCCACTGTCCTCAGTAATATTAACACACTGACAGAGAACACAGATTAATATTAACACACTCACTGACACACTGTGTATATCATGACCCAGAGTCAGATACACCCTGTGAAGTGTAAAACACCCCCAATGTCCTCAGTAATATTAACACACTGACAGAGAACACAGATGAATATTAACACACTCACTGACACACTGTGTATATCATGACCCACAGTCAGATACACCCTGTGAAGTGTAAAACTTCCCCACTGTCCTCAGTAATATTAACACACTGACTGAGAACACAGATTAATATTAACACACTCACTGACACACTGTGTATATCATGACACACAGTCAGATACACCCTGTGAAGTGTAAAACATCCCCACTGTCCTCAGGAATATTAACACACTGACAGAGAACACAGATTAATATTAACACACTCACTGACACACTGTGTATATCATGACCCACAGTCAGATACACCCTGTGAAGTGTAAAACACCCCCACTGTCCTCAGTAATATTAACACACTGACAGAGAACACAGATTAATATTAACACACTCACTGACACACTGTGTACATCATGACCCACAGTCAGATACACCCTGTGAAGTGTAAAACACCCCCACTGTCCTCTGGAATATTAACACACTGACAGAGAACACAGATTAATATTAACACACTCACTGACACACTGTGTATATCATGACCCACAGTCAGATACACCCTGTGAAGTGTAAAACACCCCCACTGTCCTCAGGAATATTAACACACTGACAGAGAACACAGATTAATATTAACACACTCACTGACACACTGTGTATATCATGACCCACAGTCAGATACACCCTGTGAAGTGTATAACACCCCCACTGTCCTCAGGAATATTAACACACTGACAGAGAACACAGATTAATATTAACACACTCAATGACACACTGTGTACATCATGACCCACAGTCAGATACACCCTGTGAAGTGTAAAACATCCCCACTGTCCTCAGTAATATTAACACACTGACAGAGAACACAGATTAATATTAACACACTCACTGACACACTGTGTATATCATGACCCACAGTCAGATACACCCTGTGAAGTGTAAAACACCCCCACTGTCCTCAGTAATATTAACACACTGACAGAGAACACAGATTAATATTAACACACTCACTGACACACTGTGTATATCATGACCCACAGTCAGATACACCCTGTGAAGTGTAAAACACACCCACTGTCCTCAGCAATATTAACACACTGACAGAGAACACAGATTAATACTAACACACTCACTGACACACTGTGTATATCATGACCCACAGTCAGATACACCCTGTGAAGTGTAAAACACCCCCACTGTCCTCAGTAATATAAACACACTGACAGAGAACACAGATTAATATTAACACACTCACTGACACACTGTGTATATCATGACCCACAGTCAGATACACCCTGTGAAGTGTAAAACATCCCCACTGTCCTCAGGAATATTAACACACTGACAGAGAACACAGATTAATATTAACACACTCACTGACACACTGTGTATATCATGCCCACAGTCAGATAAACCCTGTGAAGTGTAAAACACCCCCACTGTCCTCAGTAATATTAACACACTGACAGAGAACACAGATTAATATTAACAGACTCACTGACACACTGTGTATATCATGACCCACAGTCAGATACACCCTGTGAAGTGTAAAACATCCCCACTGTCCTCAGGAATATTAACACACTGACAGAGAACACAGATTAATATTAACACACTCACTGACACACTGTGTATATCATGACCCACATTCAGATAAACCCTGTGAAGTGTAAAACACCCCCACTGTCCTCAGTAATATTAACACACTGACAGAGAACACAGATTAATATTAACACACTCACTGACACACTGTGTACATCATGACCCACAGTCAGATACACCCTGTGAAGTGTAAAACACCCCCACTGTCCTCAGTAATAATAACACACTGACAGAGAACACAGATTAATATTAGCACACTCACTGACACACTGTGTATATCATGACCCACAGTCAGATAAACCCTGTGAAGTGTAAAACACCCCCACTGTCCTCAGTAATATTAACACACTGACAGAGAACACAGATTAATATTAACACACTCACTGACACACTGTGTATATCATGACCCACAGTCAGACACACCCTGTGAAGTGTAAAACACCCCCACTGTCCTCAGGAATATTAACACACTGACAGAGAACACAGATTAATATTAACACACTCACTGACACACTGTGTACATCATGACCCACAGTCAGATACACCCTGTGAAGTGTAAAACACCCCCACTGTCCTCAGTAATATTAACACACTGACAGAGAACACAGATGAATATTAACACACTCACTGACACACTGTGTATATCATGACCCACAGTCAGATACACCCTGTGAAGTGTAAAACTTCCCCACTGTCCTCAGTAATATTAACACACTGACTGAGAACACAGATTAATATTAACACACTCACTGACACACTGTGTATATCATGACCCACAGTCAGATACACCCTGTGAAGTGTAAAACATCCCCACTGTCCTCAGGAATATTAACACACTGACAGAGAACACAGATTAATATTAACACACTCACTGACACACTGTGTATATCATGACCCACAGTCAGATACACCCTGTGAAGTGTAAAACACCCCCACTGTCCTCAGTAATATTAACACACTGACAGAGAACACAGATTAATATTAACACACTCACTGACACACTGTGTACATCATGACCCACAGTCAGATACACCCTGTGAAGTGTAAAACACCCCCACTGTCCTCTGGAATATTAACACACTGACAGAGAACACAGATTAATATTAACACACTCACTGACACACTGTGTATATCATGACCCACAGTCAGATACACCCTGTGAAGTGTAAAACACCTGCACTGTCCTCAGGAATATTAACACACTGACAGAGAACACAGATTAATATTAACACACTCACTGACACACTGTGTATATCATGACCCACAGTCAGATACACCCTGTGAAGTGTAAAACATCCTCACTGTCCTCAGCAATATTAACACACTGACAGAGAACACAGATTAATATTAACACACTCACTGACACACTGTGTACATCATGACCCACAGTCAGATAAACCCTGTGAAGTGTAAAACACCCCCACTGTCCTCAGTAATATTAACACACTGACAGAGAACACAGATTAATATTAACACACTCACTGACACACTGTGTATATCATGACTCACAGTCAGATAAACCCTGTGAAGCGTAAAACACTCCCACTGTCCTCAGTAATATTAACACACTGACAGAGAACACAGATTAATATTAACACACTCACTGACAAACTGTGTATATCATGACCCACAGTCAGATACACCCTGTGAAGTGTAAAATATCCCCACTGTCCTCAGGAATATTAACACACTGACAGAGAACACAGATTAATATTAACACACTCACTGACACACTGTGTATATCATGACCCACAGTCAGATACACCCTGTGAAGTGTAAAACACCTGCACCGTCCTCAGTAATATTAACACACTGACAGAGAACACAGATTAATATTAACACACTCACTGACACACTGTGTACATCATGACCCACAGTCAGATACACCCTGTGAAGTGTAAAACACCCCCACTGTCCTCAGGAATATTAACACACTGACAGAGAACACAGATTAATATTAACACACTCACTGACACACTGTGTACATCATGACCCACAGTCAGATAAACCCTGTGAAGTGTAAAACACCCCCACTGTCCTCAGTAATATTAACACACTGACAGAGAACACAGATTAATATTAACACACTCACTGACACACTGTGTACATCATGACTCACAGTCAGATAAACCCTGTGAAGCGTAAAACACTCCCACTGTCCTCAGTAATATTAACACACTGACAGAGAACACAGATTAATATTAACACACTCACTGACACACTGTGTATATCATGACCCACAGTCAGATACACCCTGTGAAGTGTAAAATATCCCCACTGTCCTCAGGAATATTAACACACTGACAGAGAACACAGATTAATATTAACACACTCACTGACACACTGTGTATATCATGACCCACAGTCAGATACACCCTGTGAAGTGTAAAACACCCCCACTGTCCTCAGTAATATTAACACACTGACAGAGAACACAGATTAATATTAACACACTCACTGACACACTGTGTATATCATGACCCACAGTCAGATAAACCCTGTGAAGTGTAAAACACCACCACTGTCCTCAGCAATATTAACACACTGACAGAGAACACAGATTAATATTAACACACTCACTGACACACTGTGTATATCATGACCCACAGTCAGATACACCCTGTGAAGTGTAAAACACCCCCACTGTCCTCAGGAATATTAACACTCTGACAGAGAACACAGATTAATCTTAACACACTCACTGACACACTGTGTATATCATGACCCACAGTCAGATACACCCTGTGAAGTGTAAAACACCCCCACTGTCCTCAGTAATATTAACACACTGACAGAGAACACAGATTAATATTAACACACTCACTGACACACTGTGTATATCATGACCCACAGTCAGATAAACCCTGTGAAGTGTAAAACATTCCCACTGTCCTCAGTAATATTAGCACACTGACAGAGAACACAGATTAATATTAACACACTCACTGACACACTGTGTACATCATGACCCACAGTCAGATGCACCCTGTGAAGTGTAAAACACCCCCACTGTCCTCAGTAATATTAACACACTGACAGAGAACACAGATTAATATTAACACACTCACTGACACACTGTGTATATCATGACCCAGAGTAAGATAAACCCTGTGAAGTGTAAAACACCCCCACTGTCCTCAAGAATATTATCACACTGACAGAGAACACAGATTAATATTAACACACTCACTGACACACTGTGTATATCATGACCCACAGTCAGATACACCCTGTGAAGTGTAAAACATCCCCACTGTCCTCAGCAATATTAACACACTGACAGAGAACACAGATTAATATTAACACACTCACTGACACACTGTGTATATCATGACCCACAGTCAGATACACCCTGTGAAGTGTAAAACATCCCCACTGTCCTCAGTAATATTAACACACTGACAGAGAACACAGATTAATATTAACACACTCACTGACACACTGTGTATATCATGACCCACAGTCAGATACACCCTGTGAAGTGTAAAACACCCCCACTGTCCTCAGGAATATTAACACACTGACAGAGAACACAGATTAATATTAACACACTCACTGACACACTGTGTATATCATGACCCACAGTCAGATACACCCTGTGAAGTGTAAAACACCCCCACTGTCCTCAGGAATATTAACACACTGACAGAGAACACAGATTAATATTAACACACTCACTGACACACTGTGTATATCAAGACCCACAGTCAGATACACCCTGTGAAGTGTAAAACGCCCCCACTGTCCTCAGTAATATTAACACACTGACAGAGAACACAGATTAATATTAACAGACTCACTGACACACTGTGTATATCATGACCCACAGTCAGATACACCCTGTGAAGTGTAAAACACCCCCACTGTACTCAGGAATAATAACACACTGACAGAGAACACAGATTAATATTAACACACTCACTGACACACTGTGTATATCATGACCCACAGTCAGATACACCCTGTGAAGTGTAAAACATCCCCACTGTCCTCAGTAATATTAACACACTGACAGAGAACACAGATTAATATTAACACACTCACTTACACACTGTGCATATCATGACCCACAGTCAGATACACCCTGTGAAGTGTAAAACATCCCCACTGTCCTCAGTAATATTAACACACTGACAGAGAACACAGATTAATATTAACACACTCACTGACACACTGTGTATATCATGACCCACAGTCAGATAAACCCTGTGAAGTGTAAAACACCCCCACTGTCCTCAGTAATATTAACACACTGACAGAGAACACAGATTAACATTAACACACTCACTGACACACTGTGTACATCATGACCCACAGTCAGATACACCCTGTGAAGTGTAAAAGACCCCCACTGTCCTCAGTAATATTAACACACTGACAGAGAACACAGATTAATATTAACACACTCACTGACACACTGTGTATATCATGACCCACAGTCAGATACACCCTGTGAAGTGTAAAACACCCCCACTGTCCTCAGGAATATTAACACACTGACAGAGAAGACAGATTAATATTAACACACTCACTGACACACTGTGTACATCATGACCCACAGTCAGATACACCCTGTGAAGTGTAAAACACCCCCACTGTCCTCAGGAATATTAACACACTGACAGAGAACACAGATTAATATTAGCACACTCACTGACACACTGTGTACATCATGACCCACAGTCAGATACACCCTGTGAAGTGTAAAACACCCCCACTGTCCTCAGGAATATTAACACACTGACAGAGAACACAGATTAATATTAACACACTCACTGACACACTGTGTATATCATGACCCACAGTCAGATACACCCTGTGAAGTGTAAAACATCCCCACTGTCCTCAGTAATATTAACACACTGACTGAGAGCACAGATTAATATTAACACACTCACTGACACACTGTGTACATCATGACCCACAGTCAGATACACCCTGTGAAGTGTAAAACACCCCCACTGTCCTCAGGAATATTAACACACTGACAGAGAACACAGATTAATATTAACACACTCACTGATACACTGTGTATATCATGACCCACAGTCAGATACACCCGGTGAAGTGTAAAACACCCCCACTGTCCTCAGGAATATTAACACACTGACAGAGAACACAGATTAATATTAACACACTCACTGACACACTGTGTACATCATGACCCACAGTCAGATGCACCCTGTGAAGTGTAAAACACCCCCACTGTCCTCAAGAATATGATCACACTGACAGAGAACACAGATTAATATTAACACACTCACTGACACACTGTGTATATCATGACCCACAGTCAGATACACCCTGTGAAGTGTAAAACATCCCCACTGTCCTCAGGAATATTAACACACTGACAGAGAACACAGATTAATATTAACACACTCACTGACACACTGTGTATATCATGACTCACAGTCACATACACCCTGTGAAGTGTAAAACATCCCCACTGTCCTCAGGAATATTAACACACTGACAGAGAACACAGATTAATCTTAACACACTCACTGACACACTGTGTATATCATGACCCACAGTCAGATACACCCTGTGAAGTGTAAAACACCCCCACTGTCCTCAGTAATATTAACACACTGACAGAGAACACAGATTAATATTAACACACTCACTGACACACTGTGTATATCATGACCCACAGTCAGATACACCCTGTGAAGTGTAAAACAACCCCACTGTCCTCAGGAATATTAACACACTGACAGAGAACACAGATTAATATTAACACATTCACTGACACACTGTGTATATCATGACCCACAGTCAGATAAACCCTGTGAAGTGTAAAACACCCCCACTGTCCTCAGGAATATTAACACACTGACAGAGAACACAGATTAATATTAACACACTCACTGACACACTGTGTATATCATGACCCACAGTCAGATACACCCTGTGAAGTGTAAAACACCCCCACTGTCCTCAGGAATATTAACACACTGACAGAGAACACAGATTAATATTAACACACTCACTGACACATTGTGTATATCATGACCCACAGTCAGATACACCCTGTGAAGTGTAAAACACCCCCACTGTCCTCAGTAATATTAACACACTGACAGAGAACACAGATTAATATTAACAGACTCACTGACACACTGTGTATATCATGACCCACAGTCAGATACACCCTGTGAAGTGTAAAACACCCCCACTGTCCTCAGTAATATTAACACACTGACAGAGAACACAGATTAATATTAACACACACACTGACACACTGTGTATATCATGACCCACAGTCAGATAAACCCTGTGAAGTGTAAAACACCCCCACTGTCCTCAGTAATATTAACACACTGACAGAGAACACAGATTAATATTAACACACTCACTGACACACTGTGTATATCATGACCCACAGTCAGATACACCCTGTGAAGTGTAAAACATCCCCACTGTCCTCAGGAATATTAACACACTGACAGAGAACACAGATTAATATTAACACACTCACTGACACACTGTGTATATCATGACCCACAGTCAGATACACCCTGTGAAGTGTAAAACACCCCCACTGTCCTCAGGAATATTAACACACTGACAGAGAACACAGATTAATATTAACACACTCACTGACACACTGTGTATATCATGACCCACAGTCAGATACACCCTGTGAAGTGTAAAACACCCCCACTGTCCTCAGTAATATTAACACACTGACAGAGAACACAGATTAATATTAACACACTAACTGACACACTGTGTACATCATGACCCACAGCCAGATATACCCTGTGAAGTGTAAAACATCCCCACTGTCCTCAGTAATATTAACACACTGACAGAGAACACAGATTAATATTAACACACTCACTGACACACTGTGCATATCATGACCCACAGTCAGATACACACTGTGAAGTGTAAAACACCACCACTGTCGTCAGCAATATTATCACACTGACAGAGAACACAGATTAATATTAACACACTCACTGACACACTGTGTATATCATGACCCACAGTCAGATAAGCCCTGTGAAGTGTAAAACACCCCCACTGTCCTCAGGAATATTAACACACTGACAGAGAACACAGATTAATATTAACACACTCACTGACACACTGTGTACATCATGACCCACAGTCAGATGCACCCTGTGAAGTGTAAAACACCCCCACTGTCCTCAAGAATATTATCACACTGACAGAGAACACAGATTAATATTAACACACTCACTGACACACTGTGTATATCATGACCCACAGTCAGATACACCCTGTGAAGTGTAAAACACCCCCACTGTCCTCAGTAATATTAACACACTGAAAGAGAACACAGATTAATATTAACACACTCCCTGACACACTGTGGACATCATGACCCACAGTCAGATACACCCTGTGAAGTGTAAAACACCCCCACTGTCCTCAGTAATATTAACACACTGACAGAGAACACAGATTAATATTAACACACTCACTGACACACTGTGTATATCATGACCCACAGTCAGATACACCCTGTGAAGTGTAAAACACCCCCACTGTCCTCAGGAATATTGACACACTGACAGAGAACACAGATTAATATTAACACACTCACTGACACACTGTGTACATCATGACCCACAGTCAGATAAACCCTGTGAAGTGTAAAACACCCCCACTGTCCTCAGGAATATTAACACACTGACAGAGAACACAGATTAATATTAACACACTCACTGACACACTGTGTATATCATGACCCACAGTCAGATAAACCCTGTGAAGTGTAAAACACCCCCACTGTCCTCAGGAATATTAACACACTGACAGAGAACACAGATTAATATTAACACACTCACTGACACACTGTGTATATCATGACCCACAGTCAGATACACCCTGTGAAGTGTAAAACACCCCCACTGTCCTCAGGAATATTAACACACTGACAGAGAACACAGATTAATATTAACAGACTCACTGACACACTGTGTATATCATGACCCACAGTCAGATACACCCTGTGAAGTGTAAAACATCCCCACTGTCCTCAGAAATATTAACACACTGACAGAGATAACAGATTAATATTAACACACTCACTGACACACTGTGTATATCATGACCCACAGTCAGATACTGCCTGTGAAGTTAAAACACCCCCACTGTCCTCAGGAATATTAACACACTGACAGAGAACACAGATTAATATTAACACACTCACTGACACACTGTGTATATCATGACCCACAGTCAGATACACCCAGTGAAGTGTAAAACACCCCCACTGTCCTCAGTAATATTAACACACTGACAGAGAACACAGATTAATATTAACACACTCACTGACACACTGTGTACATCATGACCCACAGCCAGATAAACCCTGTGAAGTGTAAAACACCCCCACTGTCCTCAGGAATATTAACACACTGACAGAGAACACAGATTAATATTAACACACTCACTGACACACTGTTTACATCATGACCCACAGTCAGATGCACCCTGTGAAGTGTAAAACACCCCCACTGTCCTCAAGAATATTATCACACTGACAGAGAACACAGATTAATATTAACACACTCACTGACACACTGTGTATATCATGACCCACAGTCAGATAAACCCTGTGAAGTGTAAAACACCCCCACTGTCCTCAGGAATATTAACACACTGACAGAGAACACAGATTAATATTAACACACTCACTGACACACTGTGTATATCATGACCCACAGTCAGATACACCCTGTGAAGTGTAAAACACCCCCACTGTCCTCAGTAATATTAACACACTGACAGAGAACACAGATTAATATTAACACACTCACTGACACACTGTGTATATCATGACCCACAGTCAGATACACCCTGTGAAGTGTAAAACATCCCCACTGTCCTCAGTAATATTAACACACTGACAGAGAACACAGATTAATATTAACACACTCACTGACACATTGTGTATATCATGACCCACGGTCAGATAAACCCTGTGAAGTGTAAAACACCCCCACTGTCCTCAGGAATATTAACACACTGACAGAGAACACAGATTAATATTAACACACTCACTGACACACTGTGTATATCATGACCCACAGTCAGATACACCCTGTGAAGTGTAAAACATCCCCACTGTCCTCAGGAATATTAACACACTGACAGAGAACACAGATTAATATTAACACACTCACTGACACACTGTGTATATCATGACCCACAGTCAGATACACCCTGTGAAGTGTCAAACACCCCCACTGTCCTCAGTAATATTAACACACTGACAGAGAACACAGATTAATATTAACACACTCACTGACCCACTGTGTATATCATGACCCACAGTCATATACACCCTGTGAAGTGTAAAACACCCCCACTGTCCTCAGGAATATTAACACACTGACAGAGAACACAGATTAATATTAACACACTCACTGACACACTGTGTACATCATGACCCACAGTCAGATAAACCCTGTGAAGTGTAAAACACCCCCACTGTCCTCAGGAATATTAACACACTGACAGAGAACACAGATTAATATTAACACACTCACTGACACACTGTGTATATCATGACCCACAGTCAGATACACCCTGTGAAGTGTAAAACACCCCCACTGTCCTCAGGAATATTAACACACTGACAGAGAACACAGATTAATATTAACACACTCACTGACACACTGTGTATATCATGACCCACAGTCAGATACACCCTGTGAAGTGTAAAACACCCCCACTGTCCTCAGTAATATTAACACACTGACAGAGAACACAGATTAATATTAACACACTCACTGACACACTGTGTACATCATGAACCACAGCCAGATACACCCTGTGAAGTGTAAAACATCCCCACTGTCCTCAGTAATATTAACACACTGACAGAGAACACAGATTAATATTAACACACTCACTGACACACTGTGTATATCATGACCCACAGTCAGATACACCCTGTGAAGTGTAAAACATCCCCACTGTCCTCAGTAATATTAACACACTGACAGAGAACACAGATTAATATTAACACACTCACTGACACACTGTGTATATCATGACCCACAGTCAGATACACTCTGTGAAGTGTAAAACATCCCCACTGTCCTCAGTAATATTAACACACTGACAGAGAACACAGATTAATATTAACACACTCACTGACACACTGTGTATATCATGACCCACAGTCAGATACACCCTGTGAAGTGTAAAACACCCCCACTGTCCTCAGTAATATTAACACACTGACAGAGAACACAGATTAATATTAACACACTCACTGACACACTGTGTATATCATGACCCACAGTCAGATAAACCCTGTGAAGTGTAAAACACCCCCACTGTCCTCAGGAATATTAACACACTGACAGAGAACACAGATTAATATTAACACACTCACTGACACACTGTTTACATCATGACCCACAGTCAGATGCACCCTGTGAAGTGTAAAACACCCCCACTGTCCTCAAGAATATTATCACACTGACAGAGAACACAGATTAATATTAACACACTCACTGACACACTGTGTATATCATGACCCACAGTCAGATAAACCCTGTGAAGTGTAAAACACCCCCACTGTCCTCAGCAATATTAACACACTGACAGAGAACACAGATAAATATTAACACACTCACTGACACACTGTGTATATCATGACCCACAGTCAGATGCACCCAGTGAAGTGTAAAACACCCCCACTGTCCTCAGGAATATTAACACACTGACAGAGAACACAGATTAATATTAACACACTCACTGACACACTGTGTACATCATGACCCACAGTCAGATACACCCTGTGAAGTGTAAAACACCCCCACTGTCCTCAGTAATATTAACACACTGACAGAGAACACAGATTAATATTAACACACTCACTGACACACTGTGTACATCATGACCCACAGTCAGATACACCCTGTGAAGTGTAAAACACACCCACTGTCCTCAGGAATATTAACACACTGACAGAGAACACAGATTAATATTAACACACTCACTGAAACACTGTGTATATCATGACCCACAGTCAGATGCACCCAGTGAAGTGTAAAACACCCCCACTGTCCTCAGGAATATTAACACACTGACAGAGAACACAGATTAATATTAACACACTCACTGACACACTGTGTATATCATGACTCACAGTCAGATGCACCCAGTGAAGTGTAAAACAACCCCACTGTCCTCAGGAATATTAACACACTGACAGAGAACACAGATTAATATTAACACACTCACTGACACACTGTGTATATCATGACCCACAGTCAGATGCACCCAGTGAAGTGTAAAACACCCCCACTGTCCTCAGGAATATTAACACACTGACAGAGAAGACAGATTAATATTAACACACTCACTGACACACTGTGTATATCATGACTCACAGTCAGATGCACCCAGTGAAGTGTAAAACACCCCCACTGTCCTCAGGAATATTAACACACTGACAGAGAACACAGATTAATATTAACACACCCACTGACACACTGTGTATATCATGACTCACAGTCAGATACACCCGGTGAAGTGTAAAACACCCCCACTGTCCTCAGTAATATTAACACACTGACAGAGAACACAGATTAATATTAACACACTCACTGACACACTGTGTACATCATGACCCACAGTCAGATACACCCTGTGAAGTGTAAAACACCCCCACTGTCCTCAGTAATATTAACACATGACAGAGAACACAGATTAATATTAACACACTCACTGACACACTGTGTACATCATGACCCACAATCAGATAAACCCGGTGAAGTGTAAAACATCCCCACTGTCCTCAGGAATATTAACACACTGACAGAGAACACAGATTAATATTAACACACTCACTGACACACTGTGTATATCATGACCCACAGTCAGATGCACCCAGTGAAGTGTAAAACACCCCCACTGTCCTCAGGAATATTAACACACTGACAGAGAACACAGATTAATATTAACACACTCACTGACACACTGTGCACATCATGACCCACAGTCAGATAAACCCTGTGAAGTGTAAAACACCCCCACTGTCCTCAGGAATATTAACACACTGACAGAGAACACAGATTAATATTAACACACTCACTGACACACTGTGTATATCATGACCCATAGTCAGATAAACCCTGTGAAGTGTAAAACACCCCCACTGTCCTCAGGAATATTAACACACTGACAGAGAACACAGATTAATATTAACACACTCACTGACACACTGTGTATATCATGACCCACAGTCAGATACACCCTGTGAAGTGTAAAACACCCCCACTGTCCTCAGTAATATTAACACACTGACAGAGAACACAGATTAATATTAACACACTCACTGACACACTGTGTATATCATGACCCACAGTCAGATACACCCTGTGAAGTGTAAAACATCCCCACTGTCCTCAGTAATATTAACACACTGACAGAGAACACAGATTAATATTAACACACTCACTGACACACTGTGTATATCATGACCCACAGTCAGATAAACCCTGTGAAGTGTAAAACACCCCCACTGTCCACAGGATGATTAACACACTGACAGAGAACACAGATTAATATTAACACACTCACTGACACACTGTGTATATCATGACCCACAGTCAGAAGCACCCTGTGAAGTGTAAAACATCCCCACTGTCCTCAGTAATATTAACACACTGACAGAGAACACAGATTAATATTAACACACTCACTGACACACTGTGTATATCATGACCCACAGTCAGATACACCCTGTGAAGTGTCAAACACCCCCACTGTCCTCAGTAATATTAACACACTGACAGAGAACACAGATTAATATTAACACACTCACTGACACACTGTGTATATCATGACCCACAGTCATATACACCCTGTGAAGTGTAAAACACCCCCACTGTCCTCAGGAATATTAACACACTGACAGAGAACACAGATTAATATTAACACACTCACTGACACACTGTGTACATCATGACCCACAGTCAGATAAACCCTGTGAAGTGTAAAACACCCCCACTGTCCTCAGCAATATTAACACACTGACAGAGAACACAGATTAATATTAACACACTCACTGACACACTGTGTATATCATGACCCACAGTCAGATACACCCTGTGAAGTGTAAAACACCCCCACTGTCCTCAGGAATATTAACACACTGACAGAGAACACAGATTAATATTAACACACTCACTGACACACTGTGTATATCATGACCCACAGTCAGATACACCCTGTGAAGTGTAAAACACCCCCACTGTCCTCAGTAATATTAACACACTGACAGAGAACAGAGATTAATATTAACACACTCACTGACACACTGTGTATATCATGACCCACAGTCAGATACACCCTGTGAAGTGTAAAACACCCCCACTGTCCTCAGTAATATTAACACACTGTCAGAGCACACAGATTAATATTAACAGACTCACTGACACACTGTGTATATCATGACCCACAGTCAGATACACCCTGTGAAGTGTAAAACATCCCCACTGTCCTCAGGAATATTAACACACTGACAGAGAACACAGATTAATATTAACACACTCACTGACACACTGTGTATATCATGACCCACAGTCAGATACACCCTGTGAAGTGTAAAACACCCCCACTGTCCTCAGGAATATTAACACACTGACAGAGAACACAGATTAATATTAACACATTCACTGACACACTGTGTATATCATGACCCACAGTCAGATACACCCTGTGAAGTGTAAAACACCCCCACTGTCCTCAGTAATATTAACACACTGACAGAGAACACAGATTAATATTAACACACTCACTGACACACTGTGTACATCATGACCCACAGCCAGATACACCCTGTGAAGTGTAAAACATCCCCACTGTCCTCAGTAATATTAACACACTGACAAAGAACACAGATTAATATTAACACACTCACTGACACACTGTGTATATCATGACCATCAGTCAGATACACCCTGTGAAGTGTAAAACATCCCCACTGTCCTCAGTAATATTAACACACTGACAGAGAACACAGATTAATATTAACACACTCACTGACACACTGTGTATATCATGACCCACAGTCAGATACACTCTGTGAAGTGTAAAACATCCCCACTGTCCTCAGTAATATTAACACACTGACAGAGAACACAGATTAATATTAACACACTCACTGACACACTGTGTATATCATGACCCACAGTCAGATACACCCTGTGAAGTGTAAAACACTCCCACTGTCCTCAGTAATATTAACACACTGACAGAGAACACAGATTAATATTAACACACTCACTGACACACTGTGTATATCATGACCCACAGTCAGATAAACCCTGTGAAGTGTAAAACACCCCCACTGTCCTCAGGAATATTAACACACTGACAGAGAACACAGATTAATATTAACACACTCACTGACACACTGTTTACATCATGACCCACAGTCAGATGCACCCTGTGAAGTGTAAAACACCCCCACTGTCCTCAAGAATATTATCACACTGACAGAGAACACAGATTAATATTAACACACTCACTGACACACTGTGTATATCATGACCCACAGTCAGATAAACCCTGTGAAGTGTAAAACACCCCCACTGTCCTCAGCAATATTAACACACTGACAGCGAACACAGATAAATATTAACACACTCACTGACACACTGTGTATATCATGACCCACAGTCAGATGCACCCAGTGAAGTGTAAAACACCCCCACTGTCCTCAGGAATATTAACACACTGACAGAGAACACAGATTAATATTAACACACTCACTGACACACTGTGTACATCATGACCCACAGTCAGATACACCCTGTGAAGTGTAAAACACCCCCACTGTCCTCAGTAATATTAACACACTGACAGAGAACACAGATTAATATTAACACACTCACTGACACACTGTGTACATCATGACCCACAGTCAGATACACCCTGTGATGTGTAAAACACCTCCACTGTCCTCAGGAATATTAACACACTGACAGAGAACACAGATTAATATTAACACACTCACTGAAACACTGTGTATATCATGACCCACAGTCAGATGCACCCAGTGAAGTGTAAAACACCCCCACTGTCCTCAGGAATATTAACACACTGACAGAGAAGACAGATTAATATTAACACACTCACTGTCACACTGTGTATATCATGACTCACAGTCAGATGCACCCAGTGAAGTGTAAAACAACCCCACTGTCCTCAGGAATATTAACACACTGACAGAGAACACAGATTAATATTAACACACTCACTGACACACTGTGTATATCATGACCCACAGTCAGATGCACCCAGTGAAGTGTAAAACACCCCCACTGTCCTCAGGAATATTAACACACTGACAGAGAACACAGATTAATATTAACACACTCACTGACACACTGTGTATATCATGACTCACAGTCAGATGCACCCAGTGAAGTGTAAAACACCCCCACTGTCCTCAGGAATATTAACACACTGACAGAGAACACAGATTAATATTAACACACCCACTGACACACTGTGTATATCATGACTCACAGTCAGATACACCCGGTGAAGTGTAAAACACCCCCACTGTCCTCAGTAATATTAACACACTGACAGAGAACACAGATTAATATTAACACACTCACTGACACACTGTGTACATCAAGACCCACAGTCAGATACACCCTGTGAAGTGTAAAACACCCCCACTGTCCTCAGTAATATTAACACACTGACAGAGAACACAGATTAATATTAGCACACTCACTGACACACTGTGTACATCATGACCCACAATCAGATAAACCCGGTGAAGTGTAAAACATCCCCACTGTCCTCAGGAATATTAACACACTGACAGAGAACACAGATTAATATTAACACACTCACTGACACACTGTGTATATCATGACCCACAGTCAGATGCACCCAGTGAAGTGTAAAACACCCCCACTGTCCTCAGGAATATTAACACACTGACAGAGAACACAGATTAATATTAACACACTCACTGACACACTGTGCACATCATGACCCACAGTCAGATAAACCCTGTGAAGTGTAAAACACCCCCACTGTCCTCAGGAATATTAACACACTGACAGAGAACACAGATTAATATTAACACACTCACTGACACACTGTGTATATCATGACCCACAGTCAGATAAACCCTGTGAAGTGTAAAACACCCCCACTGTCCTCAGTAATATTAACACACTGACAGAGAACACAGATTAATATTAACACACTCACTGACACACTGTGTACATCATGACCCACTGTCAGATGCACCCTGTGAAGTGTAAAACACCCCCACTGTCCTCAGGAATATTAACACACTGACAGAGAACACAGATTAATATTAACACACTCACTGACACACTGTGTACATCATGACCCACAGTCAGATACACCCTGTGAAGTGTAAAACACCCCCACTGTCCTCAGGAATATTAACACACTGACAGAGAACACAGATTAATATTAACACACTCACTGACACACTGTGTATATCATGACTCACAGTCAGATACACCCTGTGAAGTGTAAAACATCCCCACTGTCCTCAGGAATATTAACACACTGACAGAGAACACAGATTAATATTAACACACTCACTGACACACTGAGTATATCATGACCCACAGCCAGATACACCCTGTGAAGTGTAAAACACCCCCACTGTCCTTAGTAATATTAACACACTGACAGAGAGCACTGATTAATATTAACACTCTCACTGACACACTGTGTATATCATGACCCACAGTCAGATACACCCTGTGAAGTGTAAAACACCCCCACTGTCCTCAGGAATATTAACACACTGACAGAGAACACAGATTAATATTAACACACTCACTGACACACTGTGCACATCATGACCCACAGTCAGATACACCCTGTGAAGTGTAAAACATCCCCACTGTCCTCAGCAATATTAACACACTGACAGAGAACACAGATTAATATTAACACACTCACTGACACACTGAGTATATCATGACCCACAGCCAGATACACCCTGTGAAGTGTAAAACAACCCCACTGTCCTCAGGAATATTAACACACTGACAGAGAATACAGATTAATATTAACACACTCACTGACACACTGTGTATATCATGACCCACAGTCAGATACACCCTGTGAAGTGTAAAACACCCCCACTGTCCTCAGGAATATTAACACACTGACAGAGAACACAGATTAATATTAACACACTCAATTACACACTGTGTATATCATGACCCACAGTCAGATACACCCTGTGAAGTGTAAAACACCCCCACTGTCCTCAGGAATATTAACACACTGACAGAGAACACAGATTAATATTAACACACTCACTGACACACTGTGTATATAATGACCCACAGTCAGATACACCCGGTGAAGAGTAAAACACCCCCACTGTCCTCAGTAATATTAACACACTGACAGAGAACACAGATTAATATTAACACATTCACTGACACACTGTGTACATCATGACCCACAGTCAGATACACCCTGTGAAGTGTAAAACATCCCCACTGTCCTCAGTAATATTAACACACTGACAGAGAACACAGATTAATATTAACACACTCACTGACACTCTGTGTATATCATGACCCACAGTCAGATACACCCTGTGAAGTGTAAAACACCCCCACTGTCGTCAGCAATATTATCACAATGACAGAGAACACAGATTAATATTAACACACTCACTGACACACTGTGTATATCATGACCCACAGTCAGATACACCCTGTGAAGTGTAAAACACCCCCACTGTCCTCAGTAATATTAACACACTGACAGAGAACACAGATTAATATTAACACACTCACTGACACACTGTGTATATCATGACCCACAGTCAGATAAACCCTGTGAAGTGTAAAACACCCCCACTGTCCTCAGGAATATTAACACACTGACAGAGAACACAGATTAATATTAACACACTCACTGACACACTGTTTACATCATGACCCACAGTCAGATGCACCCTGTGAAGTGTAAAACACCCCCACTGTCCTCAAGAATATTATCACACTGACAGAGAACACAGATTCATATTAACACACTCACTGAAACACTGTGTATATCATGACCCACAGTCAGATAAACCCTGTGAAGTGTAAAACACCCCCACTGTCCTCAGCAATATTAACACACTGACAGAGAACACAGATAAATATTAACACACTCACTGACACACTGTGTATATCATGACCCACAGTCAGATGCACCCAGTGAAGTGTAAAACACCCCCACTGTCCTCAGGAATATTAACACACTGACAGAGAACACAGATTAATATTAACACACTCACTGACACACTGTGTACATCATGACCCACAGTCAGATGCACCCAGTGAAGTGTAAAACACCCCCACTGTCCTCAGGAATATTAACACACTGACAGAGAACACAGATTAATATTAACACACTCACTGACACACTGTGTATATCATGACTCACAGTCAGATGCACCCAGTGAAGTGTAAAACACCCCCACTGTCCTCAGTAATATTAACACACTGACAGAGAACACAGATTAATATTAACACACTCACTGACACACTGTGTACATCATGACCCACAATCAGATAAACCCGGTGAAGTGTAAAACATCCCCACTGTCCTCAGGAATATTAACACACTGACAGAGAACACAGATTAATATTAACACACTCACTGACACACTGTGTATATCATGACCCACAGTCAGATGCACCCAGTGAAGTGTAAAACACTCCCACTGTCCTCAGGAATATTAACACACTGACAGAGAACACAGATTAATATTAACACACTCACTGACACACTGTGCACATCATGACCCACAGTCAGATAAACCCTGTGAAGTGTAAAACACCCCCACTGTCCTCAGTAATATTAACACACTGACAGAGAACACAGATTAATATTAACACACTCACTGACACACTGTGTACATCATGACCCACTGTCAGATGCACCCTGTGAAGTGTAAAACACCCCCACTGTCCTCAGGAATATTAACACACTGACAGAGAACACAGATTAATATTAACACACTCACTGACACACTGTGTACATCATGACCCACAGTCAGATACACCCTGTGAAGTGTAAAACACCCCCACTGTCCTCAGGAATATTAACACACTGACAGAGAACACAGATTAATATTAACACACTCACTGACACACTGTGTATATCATGACTCAAAGTCAGATACACCCTGTGAAGTGTAAAACATCCCCACTGTCCTCAGGAATATTAACACACTGACAGAGAACACAGATTAATATTAACACACTCACTGACACACTGAGTATATCATGACCCACAGCCAGATACACCCTGTGAAGTGTAAAACACCCCCACTGTCCTTAGTAATATTAACACACTGACAGAGAGCACAGATTAATATTAACACTCTCACTGACACACTGTGTATATCATGACCCACAGTCAGATACACCCTGTGAAGTGTAAAACACCCCCACTGTCCTCAGGAATATTAACACACTGACAGAGAACACAGATTAATATTAACACACTCACTGACACACTGAGCACATCATGACCCACAGTCAGATAAACCCTGTGAAGTGTAAAACACCCCCACTGTCCTCAGGAATATTAACACACTGACAGAGAATACAGATTAATATTAACACACTCACTGACACACTGTGTATATCATGACCCACAGTCAGATACACCCTGTGAAGTGTAAAACACCCCCACTGTCCTCAGGAATATTAACACACTGACAGAGAACACAGATTAATATTAACACACTCACTGACACACTGTGTATATCATGACCCACAGTCAGATACACCCTGTGAAGTGTAAAACACCCCCACTGTCCTCAGGAATATTAACACACTGACAGAGAACACAGATTAATATTAACACACTCACTGACACACTGAGTATATCATGACCCACAGTCAGATACACCCGGTGAAGTGTAAAACACCCCCACTGTCCTCAGTAATATTAACACACTGACAGAGAACACAGATTAATATTAACACACTCACTGACACACTGTGTACATCATGACCCACCGCCAGATACACCCTGTGAAGTGTTAAACATCCCCACTGTCCTCAGTAATATTAACACACTGACAGAGAACACAGATTAATATTAACACACTCACTGACACACTGTGTATATCATGACCCACAGTCAGATACACCCTGTGAAGTGTAAAACACCCCCACTGTCGTCAGCAATATTATCACAATGACAGAGAACACAGATTAATATTAACACACTCACTGACACACTGTGTATATCATGACCCACAGTCAGATACACCCTGTGAAGTGTAAAACACCCCCACTGTCCTCAGTAATATTAACACACTGACAGAGAACACAGATTAATATTAACACACTCACTGACACACTGTGTATATCATGACCCACAGTCAGATAAACCCTGTGAAGTGTAAAACACCCCCACTGTCCTCAGGAATATTAACACACTGACAGAGAACACAGATTAATATTAACACACTCACTGACACACTGTTTACATCATGACCCACAGTCAGATGCACCCTGTGAAGTGTAAAACACCCCCACTGTCCTCAAGAATATTATCACACTGACAGAGAACACAGATTAATATTAACACACTCACTGACACACTGTGTATATCATGACCCACAGTCAGATAAACCCTGTGAAGTGTAAAACACCCCCACTGTCCTCAGCAATATTAACACACTGACAGAGAACACAGATAAATATTAACACACTCACTGACACACTGTGTATATCATGACCCACAGTCAGATGCACCCGTTGTAGTGTAAAACACCCCCACTGTCCTCAGTAATATTAACACACTGACAGAGAACACAGATTAATATTAACACACTCACTGACACACTGTGTACATCATGACCCACAGTCAGATACACCCTGTGAAGTGTAAAACACCCCCACTGTCCTCAGGAATATTAACACACAGACAGGGAACACAGATTAATATTAACACACTCACTGACACACTGTCTATATCATGACTCACAGTCAGATGCACCCGGTGAAGTGTAAAACACCCCCACTGTCCTCAGTAATATTAACACACTGACAGAGAACACAGATTAATATTAACACACTCACTGACACACTGTGTATATCATGACTCACAGTCAGATACACCCTGTGAAGTGTAAAACATCCCCACTGTCCTCAGGAATATTAACACACTGACAGAGAACACAGATTAATATTAACACACTCACTGACACACTGAGTATATCATGACCCACAGCCAGATACACCCTGTGAAGTGTAAAACACCCCCACTGTCCTTAGTAATATTAACACACTGACAGAGAGCACAGATTAATATTAACACTCTCACTGACACACTGTGTATATCATGACCCACAGTCAGATACACCCTGTGAAGTGTAAAACACCCCCACTGTCCTCAGGAATATTAACACACTGACAGAGAACACAGATTAATATTAACACACTCACTGACACACTGAGCACATCATGACCCACAGTCAGATAAACCCTGTGAAGTGTAAAACACCCCCACTGTCCTCAGGAATATTAACACACTGACAGAGAATACAGATTAATATTAACACACTCACTGACACACTGTGTATATCATGACCCACAGTCAGATACACCCTGTGAAGTGTAAAACACCCCCACTGTCCTCAGGAATATTAACACACTGACAGAGAACACAGATTAATATTAACACATTCACTGACACACTGTGTATATCATGACCCACAGTCAGATACACCCTGTGAAGTGTAAAACACCCCCACTGTCCTCAGGAATATTAACACACTGACAGAGAACACAGATTAATATTAACACTCTCACTGACACACTGTGTATATCATGACCCACAGTCAGATACACCCGGTGAAGTGTAAAACACCCCCACTGTCCTCAGTAATATTAACACACTGACAGAGAACACAGATTAATATTAACACACTCACTGACACACTGTGTACATCATGACCCACCGCCAGATACACCCTGTGAAGTGTTAAACATCCCCACTGTCCTCAGTAATATTAACACACTGACAGAGAACACAGATTAATATTAACACACTCACTGACACACTGTGTATATCATGACCCACAGTCAGATACACCCTGTGAAGTGTAAAACACCCCCACTGTCGTCAGCAATATTATCACAATGACAGAGAACACAGATTAATATTAACACACTCACTGACACACTGTGTATATCATGACCCACAGTCAGATACACCCTGTGAAGTGTAAAACACCCCCACTGTCCTCAGTAATATTAACACACTGACAGAGAACACAGATTAATATTAACACACTCACTGACACACTGTGTATATCATGACCCACAGTCAGATACACCCGGTGAAGTGTAAAACACCCCCACTGTCCTCAGTAATATTAACACACTGACAGAGAACACAGATTAATATTAACACGCTCACTGACACACTGTGTATATCATGACCCACAGTCAGATACACCCTGTGAAGTGTAAAACACCCCCACTGTCCTCAGGAATATTAACACACTGACAGAGAACACAGATTAATATTAACACACCCACTGACACACTGTGTATATCATGACTCACAGTCAGATACACCCTGTGAAGTGTAAAACATTCCCACTGTCCTCAGTCATATTAACACACTGACAGAGTACACAGATTAATATTAACACACTCACTGACACACTGTGTATACCATGACCCACAGTCAGATACACCCTGTGAAGTGTAAAACATATCCACTGTCCACAGTAATATGAACACACTGACAGAGAACACAGATTAATATTAACACACTCACTGACACACTGTGTACATCATGACCCACAGTCAGATACACCCTGTGAAGTGTAAAACACCCGCACTGTCCTCAGGAATATTAACACACTGACAGAGAACACAGATTAATATTAACACACTCACTGACACACTGTTTACATCATGACCCACAGTCAGATGCACCCTGTGAAGTGTAAAACACACCCACTGTCCTCAAGAATATTATCACACTGACAGAGAACACAGATTAATATTAACACACTCACTGACACACTGTGTATATCATGACCCACAGTCAGATACACCCGGTGAAGTGTAAAACACCCCCACTGTCCTCAGTAATATTAACACACTGACAGAGAACACAGATTAATATTAACACACTCACTGACACACTGTGTACATCATGACCCACCGCCAGATACACCCTGTGAAGTGTTAAACATCCCCACTGTCCTCAGTAATATTAACACACTGACAGAGAACACAGATTAATATTAACACACTCACTGACACACTGTGTATATCATGACCCACAGTCAGATACACCCTGTGAAGTGTAAAACACCCCCACTGTCGTCAGCAATATTATCACAATGACAGAGAACACAGATTAATATTAACACACTCACTGACACACTGTGTATATCATGACCCACAGTCAGATACACCCTGTGAAGTGTAAAACACCCCCACTGTCCTCAGTAATATTAACACACTGACAGAGAACACAGATTAATATTAACACACTCACTGACACACTGTGTATATCATGACCCACAGTCAGATAAACCCTGTGAAGTGTAAAACACCCCCACTGTCCTCAGGAATATTAACACACTGACAGAGAACACAGATTAATATTAACACACTCACTGACACACTGTTTACATCATGACCCACAGTCAGATGCACCCTGTGAAGTGTAAAACACACCCACTGTCCTCAAGAATATTATCACACTGACAGAGAACACAGATTAATATTAACACACTCACTGACACACTGTGTATATCATGACCCACAGTCAGATAAACCCTGTGAAGTGTAAAACACCCCCACTGTCCTCAGCAATATTAACACACTGACAGAGAACACAGATAAATATTAACACACTCACTGACACACTGTGTATATCATGACCCACAGTCAGATGCACCCGTTGAAGTGTAAAACACCCCCACTGTCCTCAGTAATATTAACACACTGACAGAGAACACAGATTAATATTAACACACTCACTGACACACTGTGTACATCATGACCCACAGTCAGATACACCCTGTGAAGTGTAAAACACCCCCACTGTCCTCAGGAATATTAACACACTGACAGAGAACACAGATTAATATTAACACACTCACTGACACACTGTGTATATCATGACTCACAGTCAGATGCACCCGGTGAAGTGTAAAACACCCCCACTGTCCTCAGTAATATTAACACACTGACAGAGAACACAGATTAATATTAACACACTCACTGACACACTGTGTATATCATGACCCACAGTCAGATACACCCGGTGAAGTGTAAAACACCCCCACTGTCCTCAGTAATATTAACACACTGACAGAGAACACAGATTAATATTAACACGCTCACTGACACACTGTGTATATCATGACCCACAGTCAGATACACCCTGTGAAGTGTAAAACACCCCCACTGTCCTCAGGAATATTAACACACTGACAGAGAACACAGATTAATATTAACACACCCACTGACACACTGTGTATATCATGACTCACAGTCAGATACATCCTGTGAAGTGTAAAACATTCCCACTGTCCTCAGTCATATTAACACACTGACAGAGTACACAGATTAATATTAACACACTCACTGACACACTGTGTATACCATGACCCACAGTCAGATACACCCTGTGAAGTGTAAAACATCCCCACTGTCCACAGTAATATGAACACACTGACAGAGAACACAGATTAATATTAACACACTCACTGACACACTGTGTACATCATGACCCACAGTCAGATACACCCTGTGAAGTGTAAAACACCCGCACTGTCCTCAGGAATATTAACACACTGACAGAGAACACAGATTAATATTAACAGACTCACTGACACACTGTTTACATCATGACCCACAGTCAGATGCACCCTGTGAAGTGTAAAACACCCCCACTGTCCTCAAGAATATTATCACACTGACAGAGAACACAGATTAATATTAACACACTCACTGACACACTGTGTATATCATGACCCACAGTCAGATACACCCGGTGAAGTGTAAAACACCCCCACTGTCCTCAGTAATATTAACACACTGACAGAGAACACAGATTAATATTAACACACTCACTGACACACTGTGTACATCATGACCCACCGCCAGATACACCCTGTGAAGTGTTAAACATCCCCACTGTCCTCAGTAATATTAACACACTGACAGAGAACACAGATTAATATTAACACACTCACTGACACACTGTGTATATCATGACCCACAGTCAGATACACCCTGTGAAGTGTAAAACACCCCCACTGTCGTCAGCAATATTATCACAATGACAGAGAACACAGATTAATATTAACACACTCACTGACACACTGTGTATATCATGACCCACAGTCAGATACACCCTGTGAAGTGTAAAACACCCCCACTGTCCTCAGTAATATTAACACACTGACAGAGAACACAGATTAATATTAACACACTCACTGACACACTGTGTATATCATGACCCACAGTCAGATAAACCCTGTGAAGTGTAAAACACCCCCACTGTCCTCAGGAATATTAACACACTGACAGAGAACACAGATTAATATTAACACACTCACTGACACACTGTTTACATCATGACCCACAGTCAGATGCACCCTGTGAAGTGTAAAACACCCCCACTGTCCTCAAGAATATTATCACACTGACAGAGAACACAGATTAATATTAACACACTCACTGACACACTGTGTATATCATGACCCACAGTCAGATAAACCCTGTGAAGTGTAAAACACCCCCACTGTCCTCAGCAATATTAACACACTGACAGAGAACACAGATAAATATTAACACACTCACTGACACACTGTGTATATCATGACCCACAGTCAGATGCACCCGTTGAAGTGTAAAACACCCCCACTGTCCTCAGTAATATTAACACACTGACAGAGAACACAGATTAATATTAACACACTCACTGACACACTGTGTACATCATGACCCACAGTCAGATACACCCTGTGAAGTGTAAAACACCCCCACTGTCCTCAGGAATATTAACACACTGACAGAGAACACAGATTAATATTAACACACTCACTGACACACTGTGTATATCATGACTCACAGTCAGATGCACCCGGTGAAGTGTAAAACACCCCCACTGTCCTCAGTAATATTAACACACTGACAGAGAACACAGATTAATATTAACACACTCACTGACACACTGTGTATATCATGACCCACAGTCAGATACACCCGGTGAAGTGTAAAACACCCCCACTGTCCTCAGGAATATTAACACACTGACAGAGAACACAGATTAATATTAACACGCTCACTGACACACTGTGTATATCATGACCCACAGTCAGATACACCCTGTGAAGTGTAAAACACCCCCACTGTCCTCAGGAATATTAACACACTGACAGAGAACACAGATTAATATTAACACACCCACTGACACACTGTGTATATCATGACTCACAGTCAGATACACCCGGTGAAGTGTAAAACACCCCCACTGTCCTCAGTAATATTAACACACTGACAGAGAACACAGATTAATATTAACACACTCACTGACACACTGTGTACATCATGACCCACAGTCAGATACACCCTGTGAAGTATAAAACACCCCCACTGTCCTCAGTAATATTAACACACTGACAGAGAACACAGATTTATATTAACACACTCACTGACACACTGTGTACATCATGACCCACAATCAGATAAACCCGGTGAAGTGTAAAACATCCCCACTGTTCTCAGGAATATTAACACACTGACAGAGAACACAGATTAATATTAACACACTCACTGACACACTGTGTACATCATGACCCACAGTCAGATACACCCTGTGAAATGTAAAACACCCCCACTGTCCTCAGGAATATTAACACACTGACAGAGAACACAGATTAATATTAACACACTCACTGACACACTGTGTATATCATGACCCACAGTCAGATAAACCCTGTGAAGTGTAAAACACCCCCACTGTCCTCAGTAATATTAACACACTGACAGAGAACACAGATTAATATTAACACACTCACTGACACACTGTGTATATCATGACCCACAGTCAGATGCACCCTGTGAAGTGTAAAACACCCCCACTGTCCTCAGTAATATTAACACACTGACAGAGAACACAGATTAATATTAACACACTCACTGACACACTGTGTATATCATGACTCACAGTCAATAAACCCAGTGAAGTGTAAAACACCCCCACTGTCCTTAGTAATATTAACACACTGACAGAGAGCACAGATTAATATTAACACTCTCACTGACACACTGTGTATATCATGACCCACAGTCAGATACACCCTGTGAGGTGTAAAACACCCCCACTGTCCTCAGTAATATTAACACACTGACAGAGAATACAGATTAATATTAACACACTCACTGACACACTGTGTATATCATGACCCACAGTCAGATACACCCTGTGAAGTGTAAAACACCCCCACTGTCCTCAGGAATATTAACACACTGACAGAGAACACAGATTAATATTAACACACTCACTGACACACTGTGTATATCATGACTCACAGTCAGATACACCCTGTGATGTGTAAAACATCCCCACTGTCCTCAGTAATATTAACACACTGACAGAGAACACAGATTAATATTAACAAACTCACTGACACACTGTGTATATCATGACCCACAGTCAGATACACCCTGTGAAGTGTAAAACACCCCCACTGTCCTCAGGAACATTAACACACTAACAGAGAACACAGATTAATATTAACACACTCACTGACACACTGTGTATATCATGACCCACAGTCAGATACACCCTGTGAAGTGTAAAACACCCCCACTGTCCTCAGTAATATTAACACACTGACAGAGAACACAGATTAATATTAACACACTCACTGACACACTGTGTATATCATGACTCACAGTCAGATAAACCCGGTGAAGTGTAAAACACCCCCACTGTCCTCAGTAATATTAACACACTGACAGAGAACACAGATTAATATTAACACATTCACTGACACACTGTGTATATCATGACCCACAGTCAGATACACCCTGTGAAGTGTAAAACACCCCCACTGTCCTCAGTAATATTAACACACTGACAGAGAACACAGATTAATATTAACAC
Source organism: Heterodontus francisci (assembly GCF_036365525.1). Classification (NCBI taxonomy): domain Eukaryota; kingdom Metazoa; phylum Chordata; class Chondrichthyes; order Heterodontiformes; family Heterodontidae; genus Heterodontus; species Heterodontus francisci. The sequence goes on along the minus strand of NW_027141861.1, from coordinate 2,384,679 downwards.
ACTCACTGACACACTGTGTATATCATGACCCACAGTCAGATACACCCTGTGAAGTGTAAAACACCCCCACTGTCCTCAGGAATATTAACACACTGACAGAGAACACAGATTAATATTAACACACTCACTGACACACTGTGTATATCATGACCCACAGTCAGATACACCCTGTGAAGTGTAAAACACCCCCACTGTCCTCAGTAATATTAACACACTGACAGAGAACACAGATTAATATTAACACACTCACTGACACACTGTGTACATCATGACCCACAGTCAGATACACCCTGTGAAGTGTAAAACACCCCCACTGTCCTCAGGAATATTAACACACTGACAGAGAACACAGATTAATATTAACACACTCACTGACACACTGTGTATATCATGACCCACAGTCAGATAAACCCTGTGAAGTGTAAAACACCCCCACTGTCCTCAGTAATATTAACACACTGACAGAGAACACAGATTAATATTAACACACTCACTGACACACTGTGTACATCATGACCCACTGTCAGATGCACCCAGTGAAGTGTAAAATACCCCCACTGTCCTCAGGAATATTAACACACTGACAGAGAACACAGATTAATATTAACACACTCACTGACACACTGTGTATATCATGACTCACAGTCAGATACACCCTGTGAAGTGTAAAACATCCCCACTGTCCTCAGGAATATTAACACACTGACAGAGAACACAGATTAATATTAACACACTCACTGACACACTGTGTATATCATGACCCACAGTCAGATACACCCTGTGAAGTGTAAAACACCCCCACTGTCCTCAATAATATTAACACACTGACAGAGAATACAGATTAATATTAACACACTCACTGACACACTGTGTACATCATGACCCACTGTCAGATACACCCTGTGAAGTGTAAAACACCCCCACTGTCCTCAGTAATATTAACACACTGACAGAGAACACAGATTAATATTAACACACTCACTGACACACTGTGTATATCATGACCCACAGTCAGATACACCCTGTGAAGTGTAAAACACCCCCACTGTCCTCAGTAATATTAACACACAGACAGAGAACACAGATTAATATTAACACACTCACTGACACACTGTGTATATCATGACCCACAGCCAGATACACCCTGTGAAGTGTAAAACACCCCCACTGTCCTTAGTAATATTAACACACTGACAGAGAGCACAGATTAATATTAACACTCTCACTGACACACTGTGTATATCATGACCCACAGTCAGATACACCCTGTGAAGTGTAAAACACCCCCACTGTCCTCAGTAATATTAACACACTGACAGAGAACACAGATTAATATTAACACACTCACTGACACACTGTGTATATCATGACCCACAGTCAGATACACCCTGTGAAGTGTAAAACACCCCCACTGTCCTCAGTAATATTAACACACTGACAGAGAACACAGATTAATATTAACACACTCACTGACACACTGTGTATATCATGACCCACAGTCAGATACACCCTGTGAAGTGTAAAACACCCCCACTGTCCTCAGTAATATTAACACACTGACAGAGAATACAGATTAATATTAACACACTCACTGACACACTGTGTATATCATGACCCACAGTCAGATACACCCTGTGAAGTGTAAAACACCCCCACTGTCCTCAGGAATATTAACACACTGACAGAGAACACAGATTAATATTAACACACTCACTGACACACTGTGTATATCATGACTCACAGTCAGATTCACCCTGTGAAGTGTAAAACATCCCCACTGTCCTCAGTAATATTAACACACTGACAGAGAACACAGATTAATATTAACAAACTCACTGACACACTGTGTATATCATGACCCACAGTCAGATACACCCTGTGAAGTGTAAAACACCCCCACTGTCCTCAGTAATATTAACACACTGACAGAGAACACAGATTAATATTAACACACTCACTGACACATTGTGTATATCATGACCCACAGTCAGATACACCCTGTGAAGTGTAAAACATCCCCACTGTCCTCAGTAATATTAACACACTGACAGAGATCACAGATTAATATTAACACACTCACTGACACACTGTGTATATCATGACCCACAGTCAGATACACCCTGTGAAGTGTAAAACACCCCCACTGTCCTCAGGAATATTAACACACTGACAGAGAACACAGATTAATATTAACACACTCACTGACACACTGTGTATATCATGACCCACAGTCAGATACACCCTGTGAAGTGTAAAACACCCCCACTGTCCTCAGTAATATTAACACACTGACAGAGAACACAGATTAATATTAACACACTCACTGACACACTGTGTATATCATGACTCACAGTCAGATACACCCGGTGAAGTGTAAAACACCCCCACTGTCCTCAGTAATATTAACACACTGACAGAGAACACAGATTAATATTAACACACTCACTGACACACTGTGTATATCATGACCCACAGTCAGATACACCCTGTGAAGTGTAAAACACCCCCACTGTCCTCAGTAATATTAACACACTGACAGAGAACACAGATTAATATTAACACACTCACTGACACACTGTGTACATCATGATCCACAGTCAGATACACCCTGTGAAGTGTAAAACACCCCCACTGTCCTCAGTAATATTAATACACTGACAGAGAACACAGATTAATATTAACACACTCACTGACACACTGTGTACATCATGACCCACAGTCAGATAAACCCTGTGAAGTGTAAAACACCCCCACTGTCCTCAGTAATATTAACACACTGACAGAGAACACAGATTAATATTAACACACTCACTGACACACTGTGTATATCATGACCCACAGTCAGATACACCCTGTGAAGTGTAAAACACCCCCACTGTCCTCAGTAATATTAACACACTGACAGAGAACACAGATTAATATTAACACACTCACTGATACACTGTGTACATCATGACCCACAGTCAGATACACCCTGTGAAGTGTAAAACACCCCCACTGTCCTCAGGAATATTAACACACTGACAGAGAACACAGATTAATATTAACACACTCACTGACACACTGTGTATATCATGACCCACAGTCAGATACACCCTGTGAAGTGTAAAACACCCCCACTGTCCTCAGGAATATTAACACACTGACAGAGAACACAGATTAATATTAACACACTCCCTGACACACTGTGGACATCATGACCCAGTCAGATACACCCTGTGAAGTGTAAAACACCCCCACTGTCCTCAGGAATATTAACACATGACAGAGAACACATATTAATATTAACACACTCACTGACACACTGTGTACATCATGACCCACAGTCAGATAAACCCTGTGAAGTGTAAAACACCCCCACTGTCCTCAGGAATATTAACACATGACAGAGAACACAGATTAATATTAACACACTCACTGACACACTGTGTATATCATGACCCACAGTCAGATACACCCTGTGAAGTGTAAAACATCCCCACTGTCCTCAGTAATATTAACACACTGACAGGGAACACAGATTAATATTAACACACTCACTGACACACTGTGTACATCATGACCCACAGTCAGATACACCCTGTGAAGTGTAAAACACCCCCACTGTCCTCAGTAATATTAACACACTGACAGAGAACACAGATTAATATTAACACATTCACTGACACACTGTGTATATCATGACCCACAGTCAGATAAACCCTGTGAAGTGTAAAACACCTCCACTGTCCTCAGTAATATTAACACACTGACAGAGAACACAGATTAATATTAACACACTCACTGACACACTGTGTATATCATGACCCACAGTCAGATAAACCCTGTGAAGTGTAAAACACCCCCACTGTCCTCAGTAATATTAACACACTGACAGAGAACACAGATTAATATTAACACACTCACTGACACACTGTGTACATCATGACCCACAGTCAGATACACCCTGTGAAGTGTAAAACACCCCCACTGTCCTCAGTAATATTAACACACTGACAGAGAACACAGATTAATATTAACACACTCACTGACACACTGTGTACATCATGACCCACAGTCAGATACACCCTGTGATGTGTAAAACACCCCCACTGTCCTCAGTAATATTAACACACTGACAGAGAACACAGATTAATATTAACACACTCACTGACACACTGTGTATATCATGACCCACAGTCAGATACACCCTGTGAAGTGTAAAACACCCCCACTGTCCTCAGTAATATTAACACACTGACAGAGAACACAGATTAATATTAACACACTCACTGACACACTGTGTATATCATGACCCACAGTCAGATACACCCTGTGAAGTGTAAAACACCCCCACTGTCCTCAGCAATATTAACACACTGACAGAGAACACAGATTAATATTAACACACTCACTGACACACTGTGTATATCATGACCCACAGTCAGATACACCCTGTGAAGTGTAAAACACCCCCAATGTCCTCAGTAATATTAACACACTGACAGAGAACACAGATTAATATTAACACACTCACTGACATACTGTGTACATCATGACCCACAGTCAGATAAACCCTGTGAAGTGTAAAACACCCCCACTGTCCTCAGGAATATTAACACACTGACAGAGAACACAGATTAATATGAACACACTCACTGACACTCTGTGTACATCATGACCCACAGTCAGATACACCCTGTGAAGTGTAAAACACCCCCACTGTCCTCAGGAATATTAACACACTGACAGAGAACACAGATTAATATTAAAACACTCACTGACACACTGTGTATATCTTGACCTTCAGTCAGATACACCCTGTGAAGTGTAAAACATCCCCACTGTCCTCAGTAATATTAACACACTGACAGAGAACACAGATTAATATTAACACACTCACTGACACACTGTGTACATCATGAACCACAGCCAGATACACCCTGTGAAGTGTAAAACACCCCCACTGTCCTCAGTAATATTAACACACTGACAGAGAACACATATTAATATTAACACACTCACTGACACACTGTGTACATCATGACCCACAGTCAGATACACCCTGTGAAGTGTAAAACACCCCCATTGTCCTCAGTAATATTAACACACTGACAGAGAACACAGATTAATATTAACACACTCACTGACACACTGTGTACATCATGACCCACAGTCAGATACACCCGGTGAAGTGTAAAACATCCCCACTGTCCTCAGTAATATTAACACACTGACAGAGAACACAGATTAATATTAACACACTCACTGACACACTGTGTATATCATGACCCACAGTCAGATACACCCTGTGAATTATAAAACATCCCCACTGTCCTCAGGAATATTAACACACTGACAGAGAACACAGATTAATATTAACACACTCACTGACACACTGTGTATATCATGACCCACAGTCAGATACACCCTGTGAAGTGTAAAACACCCCCACTGTCCTCAGTAATATTAACACACTGACAGAGAACACAGATTAATATTAACACACTCACTGACACACTGTGTATATCATGACCCACAGTCAGATACACCCTGTGAAGTATAAAACATCCCCACTGTCCTCAGTAATATTAACACACTGACAGAGAACACAGATTAATATTAACACACTCACTGACACACTGTGTACATCATGACCCACAGTCAGATACACCCTGTGAAGTGTAAAACATTCCCACTGTCCTCAGTCATATTAACACACTGACAGAGTACACAGATTAATATTAACACACTCACTGACACACTGTTTATACCATGACCCACAGTCAGATACACCCTGTGAAGTGTAAAACATCCCCACTGTCCACAGTAATATGAACACACTGACAGAGAACACAGATTAATATTAACACACTCACTGACACACTGTGTACATCATGACCCACAGTCAGATACACCCTGTGAAGTGTAAAACACCCGCACTGTCCTCAGGAATATTAACACACTGACAGAGAACACAGATTAATATTAACACACTCACTGACACACTGTGGATATCATGACCCACAGTCAGATACACCCTGTGAAGTGTAAAACACCCCCACTGTCCTCAGTAATATTAACACACTGACAGAGAACACAGATTAATATTAACACACTCACTGACCACTGTGTACATCATGACCCACAGTCAGATACACCCTGTGAAGTGTAAAACACCCGCACTGTCCTCAGGAATATTAACACACTGACAGAGAACACAGATTAATATTAACACACTCACTGACACACTGTGTATATCATGACCCACAGTCAGATACACCCTGTGAAGTGTAAAACACCCCCACTGTCCTCAGTAATATTAACACACTGACAGAGAACACATATTAATATTAACACACTCACTGACACACTGTGTACATCATGACCCACAGTCAGATACACCCTGTGAAGTGTAAAACACCCCCACTGTCCTCAGTAATATTAACACACTGACAGAGAACACAGATTAATATTAACACACTCACTGACACACTGTGTATATCATGACCCACAGTCAGATACACCCTGTGAAGTGTAAAACACCCCCACTGTCCTCAGGAATATTAACACACTGACAGAGAACACAGATTAATATGAACACACTCACTGACACACTGTGTACATCATGACCCACAGTCAGATACACCCTGTGAAGTGTAAAACACCCCCACTGTCCTCAGGAATATTAACACACTGACAGAGAACACAGATTAATATTAAAACACTCACTGACACACTGTGTATATCTTGACCCACAGTCAGATACACCCTGTGAAGTGTAAAACACGACCACTGTCCTCAGGAATATTAACACAGTGACAGAGAACACAGATTAATGTTAACACACTCACTGACACACTGTGTACATCATGACCCACAGTCAGATACACCCTGTGAAGTGTAAAACACCCCCACTGTCCTCAGTAATATTAACACACTGACAGAGAACACAGATTAATATTAACACACTCACTGACACACTGTGTATATCATGACCCACAGTCAGATAAACCCTGTGAAGTGTAAAACACCTCCACTGTCCTCAGTAATATTAACACACTGACAGAGAACACAGATTAATATTAACACACTCACTGACACACTGTGTATATCATGACCCAGAGTCAGATACACCCTGTGAAGTGTAAAACATCCCCACTGTCCTCAGCAATATTAACACACTGACAGAGAACACAGATTAATATTAACACTCTCACTGACACACTGTGTACATCATGACCCACAGTCAGATACACCCTGTGAAGTGTAAAACACCCCCACTGTCCTCAGTAATATTAACACACTGACAGAGAACACAGATTAATATTAACACACTCACTGACACACTGTGTATATCATGACCCACAGTCAGATACACCCTGTGAAGTGTAAAACACCCCCACTGTCCTCAGTAATATTAACACACTGACAGAGTACACAGATTAATATTAACACACTCACTGACACACTGTGTATATCATGACCCACAGTCAGATACACCCTGTGAAGTGTAAAACATCCCCACTGTCCTCAGCAATATTAACACACTGACAGAGAACACAGATTAATATTAACACTCTCACTGACACACTGTGTACATCATGACCCACAGTCAGATACACCCTGTGAAGTGTAAAACACCCCCACTGTCCTCAGTAATATTAACACACTGACAGAGAACACAGATTAATATTAACACCCTCACTGACACACTGTGTATATCATGACCCACAGTCAGATACACCCTGTGAAGTGTAAAACACCCCCACTGTCCTCAGTAATATTAACACACTGACAGAGTACACAGATTAATATTAACACACTCACTGATACACTGTGTACATCATGACCCACAGTCAGATACACCCTGTGAAGTATAAAACATCCCCACTGTCCTCAGTAATATTAACACACTGACAGAGAACACAGATTAATATTAACACACTCACTGACACACTGTGTATATCATGACCCACAGTCAGATACACCCTGTGAAGTGTAAAACATCCCCACTGTCCTCAGTAATATTAACACACTGACAGAGAACACAGATTAATATTAACACACTCACTGACACACTGTGGACATCATGACCCACAGTCAGATACACCCTGTGAAGTGTAAAACACCCCCACTGTCCTCAGTAATATTAACACACTGACAGAGAACACAGATTAATATTAACACACTCACTGATACACTGTGTACATCATGACCCACAGTCAGATACACCCTGTGAAGTGTAAAACACCCCCACTGTCCTCAGGAATATTAACACACTGACAGAGAACACAGATTAATATTAACACACTCACTGACACACTGTGTATATCATGACCCACAGTCAGATACACCCTGTGAAGTGTAAAACACCCCCACTGTCCTCAGGAATATTAACACACTGACACAGAACACAGATTAATATTAACACACTCCCTGACACACTGTGGACATCATGACCCACAGTCAGATAAACCCTGTGAAGTGTAAAACACCCCCACTGTCCTCAGGAATATTAACACATGACAGAGAACACATATTAATATTAACACACTCACTGACACACTGTGTACATCATGACCCACAGTCAGATAAACCCTGTGAAGTGTAAAACACCCCCACTGTCCTCAGGAATATTAACACATGACAGAGAACACAGATTAATATTAACACACTCACTGACACACTGTGTATATCATGACCCACAGTCAGATACACCCTGTGAAGTGTAAAACATCCCCACTGTCCTCAGTAATATTAACACACTGACAGGGAACACAGATTAATATTAACACACTCACTGACACACTGTGTACATCATGACCCACAGTCAGATACACCCTGTGAAGTGTAAAACACCCCCACTGTCCTCAGTAATATTAACACACTGACAGAGAACACAGATTAATATTAACACACTCACTGACACACTGTGTATATCATGACCCACAGTCAGATAAACCCTGTGAAGTGTAAAACACCTCCACTGTCCTCAGTAATATTAACACACTGACAGAGAACACAGATTAATATTAACACACTCACTGACACACTGTGTATATCATGACCCACAGTCAGATAAACCCTGTGAAGTGTAAAACACCCCCACTGTCCTCAGTAATATTAACATACTGACAGAGAACACAGATTAATATTAACACACTCACTGACACACTGTGTACATCATGACCCACAGTCAGATACACCCTGTGAAGTGTAAAACACCCCCACTGTCCTCAGTAATATTAACACACTGACAGAGAACACAGATTAATATTAACACACTCACTGACACACTGTGTACATCATGACCCACAGTCAGATACACCCTGTGATGTGTAAAACACCCCCACTGTCCTCAGTAATATTAACACACTGACAGAGAACACAGATTAATATTAACACACTCACTGACACACTGTGTATATCATGACCCAGAGTCAGATACACCCTGTGAAGTGTAAAACACCCCCACTGTCCTCAGTAATATTAACACACTGACAGAGAACACAGATTAATATTAACACACTCACTGACACACTGTGTATATCATGACCCACAGTCAGATACACCCGGTGAAGTGTATAACACCCCCACTGTCCTCAGTAATATTAACACACTGACAGAGAACACAGATTAATATTAACACACTCACTGACACACTGTGTATATCATGACCCACAGTCAGATACACCCTGTGAAGTGTAAAACACCCCCACTGTCCTCAGTAATATTAACACACTGACAGAGAACACAGATTAATATTAACACACTCACTGACACACTGTGTATATCATGACCCACAGTCAGATACACCCTGTGAAGTGTAAAACACCCCCACTGTCCTCAGCAATATTAACACACTGACAGAGAACACAGATTAATATTAACACACTCACTGACACACTGTGTATATCATGACCCACAGTCAGATACACCCTGTGAAGTGTAAAACACCCCCAATGTCCTCAGTAATATTAACACACTGACAGAGAACACAGATTAATATTAACACACTCACTGACATACTGTGTACATCATGACCCACAGTCAGATAAACCCTGTGAAGTGTAAAACACCCCCACTGTCCTCAGGAATATTAACACACTGACAGAGAACACAGATTAATATGAACACACTCACTGACACTCTGTGTACATCATGACCCACAGTCAGATACACCCTGTGAAGTGTAAAACACCCCCACTGTCCTCAGGAATATTAACACACTGACAGAGAACACAGATTAATATTAAAACACTCACTGACACACTGTGTATATCTTGACCCACAGTCAGATACACCCTGTGAAGTGTAAAACATCCCCACTGTCCTCAGTAATATTAACACACTGACAGAGAACACAGATTAATATTAACACACTCACTGACACACTGTGTACATCATGAACCACAGCCAGATACACCCTGTGAAGTGTAAAACACCCCCACTGTCCTCAGTAATATTAACACACTGACAGAGAACACAGATTAATATTAACACACTCACTGACACACTGTGTACATCATGACCCACAGTCAGATACACCCTGTGAAGTGTAAAACACCCCCATTGTCCTCAGTAATATTAACACACAGACAGAGAACACAGATTAATATTAACACACTCACTGACACACTGTGTACATCATGACCCACAGTCAGATACACCCGGTGAAGTGTAAAACATCCCCACTGTCCTCAGTAATATTAACACACTGACAGAGAACACAGATTAATATTAACACACTCACTGACACACTGTGCATATCATGACCCACAGTCAGATACACCCTGTGAAGTATAAAACATCCCCACTGTCCTCAGGAATATTAACACACTGACAGAGAACACAGATTAATATTAACACACTCACTGACACACTGTGTATATCATGACCCACAGTCAGATACACCCTGTGAAGTGTAAAACACCCCCACTGTCCTCAGTAATATTAACACACTGACAGAGAACACAGATTAATATTAACACACTCACTGACACACTGTGTATATCATGACCCACAGTCAGATACACCCTGTGAAGTATAAAACATCCCCACTGTCCTCAGTAATATTAACACACTGACAGAGAACACAGATTAATATTAACACACTCACTGACACACTGTGTACATCATGACCCACAGTCAGATACACCCTGTGAAGTGTAAAACATTCCCACTGTCCTCAGTCATATTAACACACTGACAGAGTACACAGATTAATATTAACACACTCACTGACACACTGTGTATACCATGACCCACAGTCAGATACACCCTGTGAAGTGTAAAACATCCCCACTGTCCACAGTAATATGAACACACTGACAGAGAACACAGATTAATATTAACACACTCACTGACACACTGTGTACATCATGACCCACAGTCAGATACACCCTGTGAAGTGTAAAACACCCGCACTGTCCTCAGGAATATTAACACACTGACAGAGAACACAGATTAATATTAACACACTCACTGACACACTGTGTATATCATGACCCACAGTCAGATAAACCCTGTGAAGTGTAAAACACCTCCACTGTCCTCAGTAATATTAACACACTGACAGAGAACACAGATTAATATTAACACACTCACTGACACACTGTGTATATCATGACCCAGAGTCAGATACACCCTGTGAAGTGTAAAACATCCCCACTGTCCTCAGCAATATTAACACACTGACAGAGAACACAGATTAATATTAACACTCTCACTGACACACTGTGTACATCATGACCCACAGTCAGATACACCCTGTGAAGTGTAAAACACCCCCACTGTCCTCAGTAATATTAACACACTGACAGAGAACACAGATTAATATTAACACACTCACTGACACACTGTGTATATCATGACCCACAGTCAGATACACCCTGTGAAGTGTAAAACACCCCCACTGTCCTCAGTAATATTAACACACTGACAGAGTACACAGATTAATATTAACACACTCACTGACACACTGTGTATATCATGACCCAGAGTCAGATACACCCTGTGAAGTGTAAAACATCCCCACTGTCCTCAGCAATATTAACACACTGACAGAGAACACAGATTAATATTAACACTCTCACTGACACACTGTGTACATCATGACCCACAGTCAGATACACCCTGTGAAGTGTAAAACACCCCCACTGTCCTCAGTAATATTAACACACTGACAGAGAACACAGATTAATATTAACACCCTCACTGACACACTGTGTATATCATGACCCACAGTCAGATACACCCTGTGAAGTGTAAAACACCCCCACTGTCCTCAGTAATATTAACACACTGACAGAGTACACAGATTAATATTAACACACTCACTGATACACTGTGTACATCATGACCCACAGTCAGATACACCCTGTGAAGTATAAAACATCCCCACTGTCCTCAGTAATATTAACACACTGACAGAGAACACAGATTAATATTAACACACTCACTGACACACTGTGTATATCATGACCCACAGTCAGATACACCCTGTGAAGTGTAAAACATCCCCACTGTCCTCAGTAATATTAACACACTGACAGAGAACACAGATTAATATTAACACACTCACTGACACACTGTGGACATCATGACCCACAGTCAGATACACCCTGTGAAGTGTAAAACACCCCCACTGTCCTCAGTAATATTAACACACTGACAGAGAACACAGATTAATATTAACACACTCACTGATACACTGTGTACATCATGACCCACAGTCAGATACACCCTGTGAAGTGTAAAACACCCCCACTGTCCTCAGGAATATTAACACACTGACAGAGAACACAGATTAATATTAACACACTCACTGACACACTGTGTATATCATGACCCACAGTCAGATACACCCTGTGAAGTGTAAAACACCCCCACTGTCCTCAGGAATATTAACACACTGACACAGAACACAGATTAATATTAACACACTCCCTGACACACTGTGGACATCATGACCCACAGTCAGATAAACCCTGTGAAGTGTAAAACACCCCCACTGTCCTCAGGAATATTAACACATGACAGAGAACACATATTAATATTAACACACTCACTGACACACTGTGTACATCATGACCCACAGTCAGATAAACCCTGTGAAGTGTAAAACACCCCCACTGTCCTCAGGAATATTAACACATGACAGAGAACACAGATTAATATTAACACACTCACTGACACACTGTGTATATCATGACCCACAGTCAGATACACCCTGTGAAGTGTAAAACATCCCCACTGTCCTCAGTAATATTAACACACTGACAGGGAACACAGATTAATATTAACACACTCACTGACACACTGTGTACATCATGACCCACAGTCAGATACACCCTGTGAAGTGTAAAACACCCCCACTGTCCTCAGTAATATTAACACACTGACAGAGAACACAGATTAATATTAACACACTCACTGACACACTGTGTATATCATGACCCACAGTCAGATAAACCCTGTGAAGTGTAAAACACCTCCACTGTCCTCAGTAATATTAACACACTGACAGAGAACACAGATTAATATTAACACACTCACTGACACACTGTGTATATCATGACCCACAGTCAGATAAACCCTGTGAAGTGTAAAACACCCCCACTGTCCTCAGTAATATTAACATACTGACAGAGAACACAGATTAATATTAACACACTCACTGACACACTGTGTACATCATGACCCACAGTCAGATACACCCTGTGAAGTGTAAAACACCCCCACTGTCCTCAGTAATATTAACACACTGACAGAGAACACAGATTAATATTAACACACTCACTGACACACTGTGTACATCATGACCCACAGTCAGATACACCCTGTGATGTGTAAAACACCCCCACTGTCCTCAGTAATATTAACACACTGACAGAGAACACAGATTAATATTAACACACTCACTGACACACTGTGTATATCATGACCCAGAGTCAGATACACCCTGTGAAGTGTAAAACACCCCCACTGTCCTCAGGAATATTAACACACTGACAGAGAACACAGATTAATATTAACACACTCACTGACACACTGTGTATATCATGACCCACAGTCAGATACACCCGGTGAAGTGTATAACACCCCCACTGTCCTCAGTAATATTAACACACTGACAGAGAACACAGATTAATATTAACACACTCACTGACACACTGTGTATATCATGACCCACAGTCAGATACACCCTGTGAAGTGTAAAACACCCCCACTGTCCTCAGTAATATTAACACACTGACAGAGAACACAGATTAATATTAACACACTCACTGACACACTGTGTATATCATGACCCACAGTCAGATACACCCTGTGAAGTGTAAAACACCCCCACTGTCCTCAGCAATATTAACACACTGACAGAGAACACAGATTAATATTAACACACTCACTGACACACTGTGTATATCATGACCCACAGTCAGATACACCCTGTGAAGTGTAAAACACCCCCAATGTCCTCAGTAATATTAACACACTGACAGAGAACACAGATTAATATTAACACACTCACTGACATACTGTGTACATCATGACCCACAGTCAGATAAACCCTGTGAAGTGTAAAACACCCCCACTGTCCTCAGGAATATTAACACACTGACAGAGAACACAGATTAATATGAACACACTCACTGACACTCTGTGTACATCATGACCCACAGTCAGATACACCCTGTGAAGTGTAAAACACCCCCACTGTCCTCAGGAATATTAACACACTGACAGAGAACACAGATTAATATTAAAACACTCACTGACACACTGTGTATATCTTGACCCACAGTCAGATACACCCTGTGAAGTGTAAAACATCCCCACTGTCCTCAGTAATATTAACACACTGACAGAGAACACAGATTAATATTAACACACTCACTGACACACTGTGTACATCATGAACCACAGCCAGATACACCCTGTGAAGTGTAAAACACCCCCACTGTCCTCAGTAATATTAACACACTGACAGAGAACACAGATTAATATTAACACACTCACTGACACACTGTGTACATCATGACCCACAGTCAGATACACCCTGTGAAGTGTAAAACACCCCCATTGTCCTCAGTAATATTAACACACAGACAGAGAACACAGATTAATATTAACACACTCACTGACACACTGTGTACATCATGACCCACAGTCAGATACACCCGGTGAAGTGTAAAACATCCCCACTGTCCTCAGTAATATTAACACACTGACAGAGAACACAGATTAATATTAACACACTCACTGACACACTGTGCATATCATGACCCACAGTCAGATACACCCTGTGAAGTATAAAACATCCCCACTGTCCTCAGGAATATTAACACACTGACAGAGAACACAGATTAATATTAACACACTCACTGACACACTGTGTATATCATGACCCACAGTCAGATACACCCTGTGAAGTGTAAAACACCCCCACTGTCCTCAGTAATATTAACACACTGACAGAGAACACAGATTAATATTAACACACTCACTGACACACTGTGTATATCATGACCCACAGTCAGATACACCCTGTGAAGTATAAAACATCCCCACTGTCCTCAGTAATATTAACACACTGACAGAGAACACAGATTAATATTAACACACTCACTGACACACTGTGTACATCATGACCCACAGTCAGATACACCCTGTGAAGTGTAAAACATTCCCACTGTCCTCAGTCATATTAACACACTGACAGAGTACACAGATTAATATTAACACACTCACTGACACACTGTGTATACCATGACCCACAGTCAGATACACCCTGTGAAGTGTAAAACATCCCCACTGTCCACAGTAATATGAACACACTGACAGAGAACACAGATTAATATTAACACACTCACTGACACACTGTGTACATCATGACCCACAGTCAGATACACCCTGTGAAGTGTAAAACACCCGCACTGTCCTCAGGAATATTAACACACTGACAGAGAACACAGATTAATATTAACACACTCACTGACACACTGTGTATATCATGACCCACAGTCAGATACACCCTGTGAAGTGTAAAACACCCCCACTGTCCTCAGTAATATTAACACACTGACAGAGAACACAGATTAATATTAACACACTCACTGACACACTGTGTACATCATGACCCACAGTCAGATACACCCTGTGAAGTGTAAAACACCCGCACTGTCCTCAGGAATATTAACACACTGACAGAGAACACAGATTAATATTAACACACTCACTGACACACTGTGTATATCATGACCCACAGTCAGATACACCCTGTGAAGTGTAAAACACCCCCACTGTCCTCAGTAATATTAACACACTGACAGAGAACACAGATTAATATTAACACACTCACTGACACACTGTGTACATCATGACCCACAGTCAGATACACCCTGTGAAGTGTAAAACACCCCCACTGTCCTCAGTAATATTAACACACTGACAGAGAACACAGATTAATATTAACACACTCACTGACACACTGTGTATATCATGACCCACAGTCAGATACACCCTGTGAAGTGTAAAACACCCCCACTGTCCTCAGGAATATTAACACACTGACAGAGAACACAGATTAATATGAACACACTCACTGACACACTGTGTACATCATGACCCACAGTCAGATACACCCTGTGAAGTGTAAAACACCCCCACTGTCCTCAGGAATATTAACACACTGACAGAGAACACAGATTAATATTAAAACACTCACTGACACACTGTGTATATCTTGACCCACAGTCAGATACACCCTGTGAAGTGTAAAACACGACCACTGTCCTCAGGAATATTAACACACTGACAGAGAACACAGATTAATGTTAACACACTCACTGACACACTGTGTACATCATGACCCACAGTCAGATACACCCTGTGAAGTGTAAAACACCCCCACTGTCCTCAGAAATATTAACACACTGACAGAGAACACAGATTAATATTAACACACTCACTGACACACTGTGTATATCATGACCCACAGTCAGATAAACCCTGTGAAGTGTAAAACACCTCCACTGTCCTCAGTAATATTAACACACTGACAGAGAACACAGATTAATATTAACACACTCACTGACACACTGTGTATATCATGACCCAGAGTCAGATACACCCTGTGAAGTGTAAAACATCCCCAATGTCCTCAGCAATATTAACACACTGACAGAGAACACAGATTAATATTAACACTCTCACTGACACACTGTGTACATCATGACCCACAGTCAGATACACCCTGTGAAGTGTAAAACACCCCCACTGTCCTCAGTAATATTAACACACTGACAGAGAACACAGATTAATATTAACACACTCACTGACACACTGTGTATATCATGACCCACAGTCAGATACACCCTGTGAAGTGTAAAACACCCCCACTGTCCTCAGTAATATTAACACACTGACAGAGTACACAGATTAATATTAACACACTCACTGACACACTGTGTATATCATGACCCACAGTCAGATGCACCCTGTGAAGTGTAAAACACCCCCACTATCCTCAGTAATATTAACACACTGACAGAGTACACAGATTAATATTAACACACTCACTGACACACTGTGTATATCATGACCCACAGTCAGATACACCCTGTGAAGTGTAAAACACCCCCACTGTCCTCAGCAATATTAACACACTGACAGAGAACACAGATTAATATTAACACACTCACTGACACACTGTGTATATCATGACCCAGAGTCAGATACACCCTGTGAAGTGTAAAACATCCCCACTGTCCTCAGCAATATTAACACACTGACAGAGAACACAGATTAATATTAACACTCTCACTGACACACTGTGTACATCATGACCCACAGTCAGATACACCCTGTGAAGTGTAAAACACCCCCACTGTCCTCAGTAATATTAACACACTGACAGAGAACACAGATTAATATTAACACACTCACTGACACACTGTGTATATCATGACCCACAGTCAGATACACCCTGTGAAGTGTAAAACACCCCCACTGTCCTCAGTAATATTAACACACTGACAGAGTACACAGATTAATATTAACACACTCACTGACACACTGTGTACATCATGACCCACAGTCAGATACACCCTGTGAAGTATAAAACATCCCCACTGTCCTCAGTAATATTAACACACTGACAGAGAACACAGATTAATATTAACACACTCACTGACACACTGTGTATATCATGACCCACAGTCAGATACACCCTGTGAAGTGTAAAACATCCCCACTGTCCTCAGTAATATTAACACACTGACAGAGAACACAGATTAATATTAACACACTCACTGACACACTGTGGACATCATGACCCACAGTCAGATACACCCTGTGAAGTGTAAAACATCCCCACTGTCCACAGTAATATGAACACACTGACAGAGAACACAGATTAATATTAACACACTCACTGACACACTGTGTACATCATGACCCACAGTCAGATACACCCTGTGAAGTGTAAAACACCCGCACTGTCCTCAGGAATATTAACACACTGACAGAGAACACAGATTAATATTAACACACTCACTGACACACTGTGTATATCATGACCCACAGTCAGATACACCCTGTGAAGTGTAAAACACCCCCACTGTCCTCAGTAATATTAACACACTGACAGAGAACACAGATTAATATTAACACACTCACTGACACACTGTGTACATCATGACCCACAGTCAGATACACCCTGTGAAGTGTAAAACACCCGCACTGTCCTCAGGAATATTAACACACTGACAGAGAACACAGATTAATATTAACACACTCACTGACACACTGTGTATATCATGACCCACAGTCAGATACACCCTGTGAAGTGTAAAACACCCCCACTGTCCTCAGTAATATTAACAGACTGACAGAGAACACAGATTAATATTAACACACTCACTGACACACTGTGTACATCATGACCCACAGTCAGATACACCCTGTGAAGTGTAAAACACCCCCACTGTCCTCAGTAATATTAACACACTGACAGAGAACACAGATTAATATTAACACACTCACTGACACACTGTGTACATCATGACCCACAGTCAGATACACCCTGTGAAGTGTAAAACACCCCCACTGTCCTCAGTAATATTAACACACTGACAGAGAACACAGATTAATATTAACACACTCACTGACACACTGTGTACATCATGACCCACAGTCAGATACACCCTGTGAAGTATAAAACATCCCCACTGTCCTCAGTAATATTAACACACTGACAGAGAACACAGATTAATATTAACACACTCACTGACACACTGTGTATATCATGACCCACAGTCAGATACACCCTGTGAAGTGTAAAACATCCCCACTGTCCACAGTAATATGAACACACTGACAGAGAACACAGATTAATATTAACACACTCACTGACACACTGTGTACATAATGACCCACAGTCAGATACACCCTGTGAAGTGTAAAACACCCGCACTGTCCTCAGGAATATTAACACACTGACAGAGAACACAGATTAATATTAACACACTCACTGACACACTGTGTATATCATGACCCACAGTCAGATACACCCTGTGAAGTGTAAAACACCCCCACTGTCCTCGGTAATATTAACACACTGACAGAGAACACAGATTAATATTAACACACTCACTGACACAATGTGTACATCATGACCCACAGTCAGATACACCCTGTGAAGTGTAAAACACCCGCACTGTCCTCAGGAATATTAACACACTGACAGAGAACACAGAGTAATATTAACACACTCACTGACACACAGTGTATATCATGACCCACAGTCAGATACACCCTGTGAAGTGTAAAACACCCCCACTGTCCTCAGTAATATTAACACACTGACAGAGAACACAGATTAATATTAACACACTCACTGACACACTGTGTACATCATGACCCACAGTCAGATACACCCTGTGAAGTGTAAAACACCCCCACTGTCCTCAGTAATATTAACACACTGACAGAGAACACAGATTAATATTAACACACTCACTGACACACTGTGTATATCATGACCCACAGTCAGATACACCCTGTGATGTGTAAAACACCCCCACTGTCCTCAGTAATATTAACTCACTGACAGAGAACACAGATTAATATTAACACACTCACTGACACACTGTGTATATCATGACCCACAGTCAGATACACCCTGTGATGTGTAAAACACCCCCACTGTCCTCAGTAATATTAACTCACTGACAGAGAACACAGATTAATATTAACACACTCACTGACACACTGTGTATATCATGACCCACAGTCAGATACACCCTGTGAAGTGTAAAACACCCCCACTGTCCTCAGTAATATTAACTCACTGACAGAGTACACAGATTAATATTAACACACCCACTGACACACTGTGTATATCATGACTCACAGTCAGATACACCCTGTGAAGTGTAAAACACCCCCACAGTCATCAGCAATATCAACACACTGACAGAGAACACAGATTAATATTAACACACTCACTGACACACTGTGTTTATCATGACCCACAGTCAGATACACCCGGTGAAGTGTAAAACACCCCCACTGTCCTCAGCAATATTAACACACTGACAGAGAACACAGATGAATATTAACACTCTCACTGACACACTGTGTACATCATGACCCACAGTTAGATACACCCTGTGAAGTGTAAAACACCCCCACTGTCCTCAGTAATATTAACACACTGACAGAGAACACAGATTAATAATAACACACTCACTGACACACTGTGTATATCATAACCCACAGTCAGATAAACCCTGTGAAGTGTAAAACACCCCCACTGTCCTCAGTAATATTAACACACTGACAGAGAACACAGATTAATATTAACACACTCACTGACGCACTGTGTATATCATGACCCTCAGTCAGATACACCCTGTGAAGTGTAGAACACCCCCACTGTCCTCAGCAATATTAACACACTGACAGAGAACACAGATTAATATTAACACACTCACTGACACACTGTGTATATCATGACCCACAGTCAGATACACCCTGTGAAGTGTAAAACACCCCCACTGTCCTCAGGAATATTAACACACTGACAGAGAACACAGATTAATATTAACACAATCACTGACACACTGTGTACATCATGACCCACAGTCAGATACACCCTGTGAATGTAAAACACCCCCACTGTCCTCAGTAATATTAACACACTGACAGAGAACACAGATTAATATTAACACACTCACTGACACACTGTGTACATCATGACCCACAGTCAGATACACCCTGTGAAGTGTAAAACACCCCCACTGTCCTCAGGAATATTAACACACTGACAGAGAACACAGATTAATATTAACACACTCACTGACACACTGTGTATATCATGACCCACAGTCAGACACACCCTGTGAAGTGTAAAACGCCCCCACTGTCCTCAGTAATATTAACACACTGACAGAGAACACAGATTAATATTAACACACTCACTGACACACTGTGTATATCATGACCCACAGTCAGATAAACCCTGTGAAGTGTAAAACACCCTCACTGTCCTCAGTAATATTAACACACTGACAGAGAACACAGATTAATATTAACACACTCACTGACACACTGTGTATATCATGACCCACAGTCAGATACACCCTGTGAAGTGTAAAACACCCCCACTGTCCTCAGGAATATTAACACACTGACAGAGAACACCGATTAATATTAACACACTCACTGACACACTGTGTATGTCATGACCCACAGTCAGATAAACCCTGTGAAGTGTAAAACACCCCCACTGTCCTCAGTAATATTAACACACTGACAGAGAACACAGATTAATATTAACACACTCACTGACACACTGTGTATATCATGACCCACAGTCAGATACACCCTGTGAAGTGTAAAACACCCCCACTGTCCTCAGGAATATTAACACACTGACAGAGAACACAGCTTAATATTAACACACTCACTGACACACTGTGTATATCATGACTCACAGCCAGATACACCCTGTGAAGTGTAAAACACCCCCACTGTCCTCAGTAATATTAACACACTGACAGAGAACACAGATTAATATTAACACACTCACTGACACACTGTGTATATCATGACCCACAGTCAGATACACCCTGTGAAGTGTAAAACACCCCCACTGTCCTCAGGAATATTAACACACTGACAGAGAACACAGATTAATATTAACACACTCACTGACACACTGTGTATATCATGACCCACAGTCAGATACACCCTGTGAAGTGTAAAACACCCCCACTGTCCTCAGGAATATTAACACACTGACAGAGAACACAGATTAATATTAACACACTCACTGACACACTGTGTATATCATGACCCACAGTCAGATACACCCTGTGAAGTGTAAAACACCCCCACTGTCCTCAGGAATATTAACACACTGACAGAGAACACAGATTAATATTAACACACTCACTGACACACTGTGTATATCATGACCCACAGTCAGATACACCCGGTGAAGTGTAAAACACCCCCACTGTCCTCAGTAATATTAACACCTGACAGAGAACACAGATTAATATTAACACACTCACTGACACACTGTGTACATCATGACCCACAGTCAGATACACCCTGTGAAGTGTAAAACACCCCCACTGTCCTCAGGAATATTAACACACTGACAGAGAACACAGATTAATATTAACACAATCACTGACACACTGTGTATATCATGACCCACAGTCAAATACACCCTGTGAAGTGTAAAACACCCCCACTGTCCTCAGCAATATTCACACACTGACAGAGAACACAGATTAATATTAACACACTCACTGACACACTGTGTACATCATGACCCACAGTCAGATAAACCCTGTGAAGTGTAAAACACCCCCACTGTCCTCAGGAATATTAACACCTGACAGAGAACACAGATTAATATTAACACAGACACTGTCACACTGTGTATATCATGACCCACAGTCAGATACACCCTGTGAAGTGTAAAACACCCCCACTGTCCTCAGGAATATTAACACACTGACAGAGAACACAGATTAATATTAACACACTCACTGACACACTGTGTATATCATGACCCACAGTCAGATACACCCTGTGAAGTGTAAAACACCCCCACTGTCCTCAGTAATATTAACACACTGACAGAGAACACAGATTAATATTAACACACTCACTGACACACTGTGTATATCATGACCCACAGTCAGATACACCCTGTGAAGTGTAAAACATCCCCACTGTCCTCAGTAATATTAACACACTGACAGAGAACACAGATTAATATTAACACACTCACTGACACACTGTGTACATCATGACCCACAGTCAGATACACCCTGTGAAGTGTAAAACACCCCACTGTCCTCAGTAATATTAACACACTGACAGAGAACACAGATTAATATTAACACACTCACTGACACACTGTGTACATCATGACCCACAGTCAGATACACCCTGTGAAGTGTAAAACACCCCCACTGTCCACAGTAATATTAACGCACTGACAGAGAACACAGATTAATATTAACACACTCACTGACACACTGTGTATATCATGACCCACAGTCAAATACTCCCTGTGAAGTGTAAAACACCCCCACTGTCCTCAGGAATATTAACACACTGACAGAGAACACAGATTAATATTAACACACTCACTGACACACTGTGTATATCATGACCCACAGTCAGATACACCCTGTGAAGTGTAAAACACCCCCACTGTCCTCAGTAATATTAACACACTGAAAGAGAACACAGATTAATATTAACACACTCACTGACACACTGTGTATATCATGACCCACAGTCAGATAAACCCTGTGAAGTGTAAAACACCCCCACTGTCCTCAGTAATATTAACACACTGACAGAGAACACCGATTAATATTAACACACTCACTGACACACTGTGTATATCATGACCCACAGTCAGATAAACTCTGTGAAGTGTAAAATACCCCCACTGTCCTCAGCAATATTAACACACTGACAGAGAACACAGATTAATATTAACACACTCACTGACACAGTGTGTATATCATGACCCACTGTCAGATAAACCCTGTGAAGTGTAAAACACCCCCACTATCCTCAGTAATATTAACACACTGACAGAGAACACAGATTAATATTAACACACTCACTGACACACTGTGTACATCATGACCCACAGTCAGATACACCCTGTGAAGTGTAAAACACCCGCACTGTCCTCAGGAATATTAACACACTGACAGAGAACACAGATTAATATTAACACACTCACTGACACACTGTGTATATCATGACCCACAGTCAGATACACCCTGTGAAGTGTAAAACACCCCCACTGTCCTCAGCAATATTAACACACTGACAGAGATCACAGATTAATATTAACACACTCACTGACACACTGTGTATATCATGACCCACAGTCAGATACACCCTGTGAAGTGTAAAACATCCCCACTGTCCTCAGTAATATTAACACACTGACAGAGAACACAGATTAATATTAACACACTCACTGACACACTGTGTATATCATGACCCACAGTCAGATACACCCTGTGAAGTGTAAAACATCCCCACTGTCCTCAGTAATATTAACACACTGACAGAGAACACAGATTAATATTAACACACTCACTGACACACTGTGTATATCATGACCCACAGTCAGATACACCCTGTGAAGTGTAAAACACCCCCACTGTCCTCAGTAATATTAACACACTGACAGAGAACACAGATTAATATTAACACACTCACTGACACACTGTGTATATCATGACCCACAGTCAGAAACACACTGTGATGTGTAAAACACCCCCACTGTCCTCAGTAATATTAAAACACTGACAGAGAACACAGATTAATATTAACACACTCACTGACACACTGTGTATATCATGACCCACAGTCAGATACACCCTGTGAAGTGTAAAACACCCCCACTGTCCTCAGTAATATTAACACACTGACGGAGAACACAGATTAATATTAACACACTCACTGACACACTGTGTACATCATGACCCACAGTCAGATACACCCTGTGAAGTGTAAAACACCCCCACTGTCCTCAGCAATATTAACACACTGACAGAGAACACAGATTAATATTAACACATTCACTGACACACTGTGTACATCATGACCCACAGTCAGATAAACCCAGTGAAGTGTAAAACACCCCCACTGTCCTCAGTAATATTAACACACTGACAGAGAACACAGATTAATATTAACACACTCACTGACACACTGTGTACATCATGACCCACAGTCAGATACACCCTGTGAAGTGTAAAACACCCCCACTGTCCTCAGCAATATTAACACACTGACAGAGAACACAGATTAATATTAACACACTCACTGACACACTGTGTACATCATGACCCACAGTCAGATACACCCGGTGAAGTGTAAAACACCCCCACTGTCCTCAGTAATATTAACACACTGACAGAGAACACAGATTAATATTAACACTCTCACTGACACACTGTGTACATCATGACCCACAGTTAGATACACCCTGTGAAGTGTAAAACACCCCCACTGTCCTCAGTAATATTAACACACTGACAGAGAACACAGATTAATATTAACACAGTCGCTGACACACTGTGTATATCATAACCCACAGTCAGATACACCCTGTGAAGTGTAAAACATCCCCACTGTCCTCAGGAATATTAACACACTGACAGAGAACACAGATTAATATTAACACACTCACTGACACACTGTGTATATCATGACCCACAGTCAGATACACCCTGTGAAGTGTAAAACACCCCCACTGTCCTCAGCAATATTAACACACTGACAGAGAACACAGATTAATATTAACACACTCACTGACACACTGTGTACATCATGACCCACAGTCAGATACACCCTGTGAAGTTCAAAACACCCCCACTGTCCTCAGCAATATTAACACACTGGCAGAGAACACAGATTAATATTAACACACTCACTGACACACTGTGTACATCATGACCCACAGTCAGATACACCCGGTGAAGTGTAAAACACCCCCACTGTCCTCAGTAATATTAACACACTGACAGAGAACACAGATTAATATTAACACTCTCACTGACACACTGTGTACATCATGACCCACAGTTAGATACACCCTGTGAAGTGTAAAACACCCCCACTGTCCTCAGTAATATTAACACACTGACAGAGAACACAGATTAATATTAACACACTCACTGACACACTGTGTATATCAAAACCCACAGTCAGATACACCCTGTGAAGTGTAAAACATCCCCACTGTCCTCAGGAATATTAACACACTGACAGAGAACACAGATTAATATTAACACACTCACTGACACACTGTGTATATCATGACCCACAGTCAGATACACCCTGTGAAGTGTAAAACACCCCCACTGTCCTCAGCAATATTAACACACTGACAGAGAACACAGATTAATATTAACACACTCACTGACACACTGTGCTCATCATGACACACAGTCAGATACACCCTGTGAAGTGTAAAACACCCCCACTGTCCTCAGTAATATTAACACACTGACAGAGTACACAGATTAATATTAACACACTCACTGACACACTGTGTATATCATGACCCACAGTTAGATACACCCGGTGAAGTGTAAAACATCCCCACTGTCCTCAGGAATATTAACACACTGACAGAGAACACAAATTAATATTAACACACTCACTGACACACTGTGTATGTCATGACCCACAGTCAGATACACCCGGTGAAGTGTAAAACACCCCCACTGTCCTCAGTAATATTAACACACTGACAGAAAACACAGATTAATATTAACACACTCACTGACACTCTGTGTATATCATGACCCACAGTCAGATACACCCTGTGAAGTGTAAAACACCCCCACTGTCCTCAGTAATATTAACACACTGACACAGAACATAGATTAATATTAACACACTCACTGACACACTGTGTACATCATGACCCACAGTCAGATACACCCTGTGAAGTGTAAAACACCCGCACTGTCCTCAGGAATATTAACACACTGACAGAGAACACAGATTAATATTAACACACGCACTGACACACTGTGTATATCATGACCCACAGTCAGATACACCCTGTGAAGTGTAAAACACCCCCACTGTCCTCAGCAATATTAACACACTGACAGAGATCACAGATTAATATTAACACACTCACTGACACACTGTGTATATCATGACCCACAGTCAGATACACCCTGTGAAGTGTAAAACATCCCCACTGTCCTCAGTAATATTAACACACTGACAGAGAACACAGATTAATATTAACACACTCACTGACACACTGTGTATATCATGACCCACAGTCAGATACACCCTGTGAAGTGTAAAACATCCCCACTGTCCTCAGTAATATTAACACACTGACAGAGAACACAGATTAATATTAACACACTCACTGAAACACTGTGTATATCATGACCCACAGTCAGATACACCCTGTGATGTGTAAAACACCCCCACTGTCCTCAGTAATATTAACACACTGACAGAGAACACAGATTAATATTAACACACTCACTGACACACTGTGTACATCATGACCCACAGTCAGATACACCCTGTGAAGTGTAAAACACCCGCACTGTCCTCAGGAATATTAACACACTGACAGAGAACACAGATTAATATTAACACACTCACTGACACACTGTGTATATCATGACCCACAGTCAGATACACCCTGTGAAGTGTAAAACACCCCCACTGTCCTCAGTAATATTAACACACTGACAGAGAACACAGATTAATATTAACACACTCACTGACACACTGTGTACATCATGACCCACAGTCAGATACACCCTGTGAAGTGTAAAACACCCGGACTGTCCTCAGGAATATTAACACACTGACAGAGAACACAGATTAATATTAACACACTCACTGACACACTGTGTATATCATGACCCACAGTCAGATACACCCTGTGAAGTGTAAAACACCCCCACTGTCCTCAGCAATATTAACACACTGACAGAGATCACAGATTAATATTAACACACTCACTGACACACTGTGTATATCATGACCCACAGTCAGATACACCCTGTGAAGTGTAAAACACCCCTACTGTCCTCAGCAATATTAACACACTGACAGAGAACACAGATTAATATTAACACACTCACTGACACACTGTGTACATCATGACCCACAGTCAGATACACCCTGTGAAGTGTAAAACACCCCCATTGTCGTCAGCAATATTATCACACTGACAGAGAACACAGATTAATATTAACACACTCACTGACACACTGTGTATATCATGACCCACAGTGAGATACACCCGGTGAAGTGTAAAACACCCCCACTGTCCTCAGGAATATTAACACACTGACAGAGAACACAGATTAATATTAACACACTCACTGACACACTGTGTACATCATGACCCACAGTCAGATACACCCTGTGAAGTGTAAAACACCCCCACTGTCCTCAGTAATATTAACACACTGACAGAGAACACAGATTAATATTAACACACTCACTGACACACTGTGTATATCATGACCCACAGTCAGATACACCCTGTGAAGTGTAAAACACCCCCACTGTCCTCAGGAATATTAACACACTGACAGAGAACACAGATTAATATTAACACACTCACTGACACACTGTGTATATCATGACCCACAGTCAGATACACCCTGTGAAGTGTAAAACACCCCCACTGTCCTCAGTAATATTAACACACTGACAGAGAACACAGATTAATATTAACACATTCACTGACACACAGTGTATATCATGACCCACAGTCAGATACACCCTGTGAAGTGTAAAACATTCCCACTGTCCTCAGCAATATTAACACACTGACAGAGAACACAGATTAATATTAACACACTCACTGACACACTGTGTATATCATGACCCACAGTCAGATACACCCTGTGAAGTGTAAAACACGCCCACAGTCCTCAGGAATATTAACACACTGACAGAGAACACAGATTAATATTAACACACTCACTGACACACTGTGTATATCATGACCCACAGTCAGATACACCCTGTGAAGTGTAAAACACCCCCACTGTCCTCAGGAATATTAACACACTGACAGAGAACACAGATTAATATTAACACACTCAGTGACACACTGTGTATATCATGACCCACAGTCAGATACACCCTGTGAAGTGTAAAACACCCGCATTGTAGTCAGCAATATTATCACACTGACAGAGAACACAGATTAATATTAACACACTCACTGACACACTGTGTATATCATGACCCACAGTCAGATACACCCTGTGAAGTGTAAAACACCCCCACAGTCCTCAGCAATATTAACACACTGACAGAGAACACATATAAATATTAACACACTCACTGACACACTGCGTATATCATGACCCACAGTCAGATACACCCAGTGAAGTGTAAATCACCCCCACTGTCCTCAGTAATATTAACACACTGTCAGAGAACACAGATTAATATTAACACTCTCACTGACACACTGTGTACATCATGACCCACTGTCAGATACACCCTGTGAAGTGCAAAACACCCCCACTGTCCTCAGTAATCTTAACGCACTGACAGAGAACACAGATTAATATTAACACACTCACTGGCACACTGTGTATATCATGACCCACAGTCAGATACACCCTGTGAAGTGTAAAGCACCCCCACTGCCCTCAGTAATATTAACACACTGACAGAGAACACAGATTAATATTAACACACTCACTGACACACTGTGTATATCATGACCCACTGTCAGATACACCCAGTGAAGTGTAAAACATCCCCACTGTCCTCAGTAACATTAACACACTGACAGAGAACCAGATTAATATTAACACACTCACTGACACACTGTGTATATCATGACCCACTGTCAGATACACCCTGTGAAGTGTAAAACACCCCCACTGTCCTCAGGAATATTAACACACTGACAGAGAACACAGATTAAGATTAACACACTCACTGACACACTGTGTATATCATGACCCACAGTCAGATCCACCCTGTGAAGTGTAAAACACCCCCACTGTCCTCAGTAATATTAACACACTGACAGAGAACACAGATTAATATTAACACACTCACTGACACACTGTGTATATCATGACCCACAGTCAGATACACCCTGTGAAGTGTAAAACACCCCCACTGTCCTCAGTAATATTAACACACTGACAGAGAACACAGATTAATATTAACACACTCACTGACACACTGTGTATATCATGACCCACAGTCAGATACACCCTGTGAAGTGTAAAACACCCCCTCTGTCCTCAGTAATATTAACACACTGACAGAGAACACAGATTAATATTAACACACTCACTGACACACTGTGTATATCATGACCCACAGTCAGATGCACCCTGTGAAGTGTAAAACACCCCCACTGTCCTCAGTAATATTAACACACTGACAGAGAACACAGATTAATATTAACACACTCACTGACACACTGTGTATATCATGACCCACAGTCAGATACACCCTGTGAAGTGTAAAACACCCCCACTGTCCTCAGTAATATTAACACACTGACAGAGAACACATATAAATATTAACACACTCACTGACACACTGCGTATATCATGACCCACTGTCAGATACACACGGTGAAGTGTAAAACACCCCCACTGTCCTCAGTAATATTAACACACTGACAGAGAACACAGATTAATATTAACACTCTCACTTACACACTGTGTACATCATGACCCACTGTCAGATACACCCTGTGAAGTGTAAAACACCCCCACTGTCCTCAGTAATCTTAACGCACTGACAGAGAACACAGATTAATATTAACACACTCACTGACACACTGTGTATATCATGACCCACAGTCAGATACACCCTGTGAAGTGTAAAACATCCCCACTGTCCTCAGTAATATTAACACACTGACAGAGAACCAGATTAATATTAACACACTCACTGACACACTGTGTATATCATGACCCACTGTCAGATACACCCTGTGAAGTGTAAAACACCCCCACTGTCCTCAGGAATATTAACACACTGACAGAGAAAACAGATTAATATTAACACACTCACTGACACACTGTGTACATCATGACCCACAGTCAGATACACCCTGTGAAGTGTAAAACACCCCCACTGTCCTCAGGAATATTAACACACTGACAGAGAACACAGATTAATATTAACACACTCACTGACACACTGTGTATATCATGACTCACAGTCAGATACACCCTGTGAAGTGTAAAACACCCCCACTGTCCTCAGTAATATTAACACACTGACAGAGAACACAGATTAATATTAACACACTCACTGACACACTGTGGACATCATGACCCAGAGTCAGATACACCCTGTGAAGTGTAATACACCCCCACTGTCCTCAGCAATATTAACACACTGACAGAGATCACAGATTAATATTAACACACTCACTGACACACTGTGTATATCATGACCCACAGTCAGATACACCCTGTGAAGTGTAAAACACCCCCACTGTCCTCAGTAGTATTAACACACTGACAGAGTACACAGATTAATATTAACACAGTCACTGACACACTGTGTATATCATGACCCACAGTCAGATAAACCCTGTGAAGTGTAAAACATCCCCACTGTCCTCAGGAATATTAACACACTGACAGAGAACACAGATTAATATTAACACACTCACTGACACACTGTGTATATCATGACCCACAGTCAGATACACCCTGTGAAGTGTAAAACACCCCCACTGTCCTCAGTAATATTAACACACTGACAGAGAACACAGATTAATATTAACACACTCACTGACACACTGTGTACATCATGACCCACAGTCAGATACACCCTGTGAAGTGTAAAACACCCCCACTGTCCTCAGTAATATTAACACACTGACAGAGAACACAGATTAATATTAACACACTCACTGACACACTGTGTACATCATGACCCACAGTCAGATACACCCTGTGAAGTGTAAAACACCCCCACTGTCCTCAGTAATATTAACACACTGACAGAGAACACAGATTAATATTAACACACTCACTGACACACTGTGTACATCATGACCCACAGTCAGATACACCCTGTGAAGTGTAAAACACCGCCACTGTCCTCAGTAATATTAACACACTGACAGAGAACACAGATTAATATTAACACACTCACTGACACACTGTGTACATCATGACCCACAGTCAGATACACCCTGTGAAGTGTAAAACACCCCCACTGTCCTCAGTAATATTAACACACTGACAGAGAACACAGATTAATATTAACACACTCACTGACACACTGTGTACATCATGACCCACAGTCAGATACACCCTGTGAAGTGTAAAACACCCCCACTGTCCTCAGTAGTATTAACACACTGACAGAGTACACAGATTAATATTAACACTGTCACTGACACACTGTTTATATAATGACCCAGGGTCAGATACACCCTGTGAAGTGTAAAACACCCCCACTGTCCTCAGTAATATTAACACACTGACAGAGAACACAGATTAATATTAACACACTCACTGACACACTGTGTATATCATGACCCACAGTCAGATACACCCTGTGAAGTGTAAAACACCCCCACTGTCCTAAGTAATATTAACACACTGACAGAGAACACAGATTAATATTAACACACTCACTGACACACTGTGTACATCATGACCCACAGTCAGATACACCCTGTGAAGTGTAAAACACCCCCACTGTCCTCAGTAATATTAACACACTGACAGAGAACACAGATTAATATTAACACACTCACTGACACACTGTGTATATCATGACCCACAGTCAGATACACCCGGTGAAGTGTAAAACACCCCCACTGTTCTCAGGAATATTAACACACTGACAGAGAACACAGATTAATATTAACACACTCACTGACACACTGTGTATGTCATGACCCACAGTCAGATACACCCTGTGAAGTGTAAAACATCCCCACTGTCCTCAGCAATATTAACACACTGACAGAGAACACAGATTAATATTAACACACTCACTGACACACTGTGTATATCATGACCCACAGTCAGATACACCCTGTGAAGTGTAAAACACCCCCACTGTCCTCAGTAATATTAACACACTGACAGAGAACACAGATTCATATTGACACACTCACTGACACACTGTGTACATCATGACCCACAGTCAGATACACCCTGTGAAGTGTAAAACACCCCCACTGTCCTCAGTAATATTAACACACTGACAGAGAACACAGATTAATATTAACACACTCACTGACACACTGTGTATATCATGACCCACAGTCAGATACACCCTGTGAAGTGTAAAACACCCCCACAGTCCTCAGCAATATTAACACACTGACAGAGAACACATATAAATATTAACACACTCACTGACACACTGCGTATATCATGACCCACAGTCAGATACACCCAGTGAAGTGTAAAACACCCCCACTGTCCTCAGTAATATTAACACACTGTCAGAGAACACAGATTAATATTAACACTCTCACTGACACACTGTGTACATCATGACCCACTGTCAGATACACCCTGTGAAGTGTAAAACACCCCCACTGTCCTCAGTAATCTTAACGCACTGACAGAGAACACAGATTAATATTAACACACTCACTGGCACACTGTGTATATCATGACCCACAGTCAGATACACCCTGTGAAGTGTAAAGCACCCCCACTGCCCTCAGTAATATTAACACACTGACAGAGAACACAGATTAATATTAACACACTCACTGACACACTGTGTATATCATGACCCACTGTCAGATACACCCAGTGAAGTGTAAAACATCCCCACTGTCCTCAGTAACATTAACACACTGACAGAGAACCAGATTAATATTAACACACTCACTGACACACTGTGTATATCATGACCCACTGTCAGATACACCCTGTGAAGTGTAAAACACCCCCACTGTCCTCAGGAATATTAACACACTGACAGAGAACACAGATTAAGATTAACACACTCACTGACACACTGTGTATATCATGACCCACAGTCAGATCCACCCTGTGAAGTGTAAAACACCCCCACTGTCCTCAGTAATATTAACACACTGACAGAGAACACAGATTAATATTAACACACTCACTGACACACTGTGTATATCATGACCCACAGTCAGATACACCCTGTGAAGTGTAAAACACCCCCACTGTCCTCAGTAATATTAACACACTGACAGAGAACACAGATTAATATTAACACACTCACTGACACACTGTGTATATCATGACCCACAGTCAGATACACCCTGTGAAGTGTAAAACACCCCCTCTGTCCTCAGTAATATTAACACACTGACAGAGAACACAGATTAATATTAACACACTCACTGACACACTGTGTATATCATGACCCACAGTCAGATGCACCCTGTGAAGTGTAAAACACCCCCACTGTCCTCAGTAATATTAACACACTGACAGAGAACACAGATTAATATTAACACACTCACTGACACACTGTGTATATCATGACCCACAGTCAGATACACCCTGTGAAGTGTAAAACACCCCCACTGTCCTCAGTAATATTAACACACTGACAGAGAACACATATAAATATTAACACACTCACTGACACACTGCGTATATCATGACCCACTGTCAGATACACACGGTGAAGTGTAAAACACCCCCACTGTCCTCAGTAATATTAACACACTGACAGAGAACACAGATTAATATTAACACTCTCACTGACACACTGTGTACATCATGACCCACTGTCAGATACACCCTGTGAAGTGTAAAACACCCCCACTGTCCTCAGTAATCTTAACGCACTGACAGAGAACACAGATTAATATTAACACACTCACTGACACACTGTGTATATCATGACCCACAGTCAGATACACCCTGTGAAGTGTAAAGCACCCCCACTGTCCTCAGTAATATTAACACACTGACAGAGAACACAGATTAATATTAACACACTCACTGACACACTGTGTATATCATGACCCACAGTCAGATACACCCTGTGAAGTGTAAAACATCCCCACTGTCCTCAGTAATATTAACACACTGACAGAGAACCAGATTAATATTAACACACTCACTGACACACTGTGTATATCATGACCCACTGTCAGATACACCCTGTGAAGTGTAAAACACCCCCACTGTCCTCAGGAATATTAACACACTGACAGAGAAAACAGATTAATATTAACACACTCACTGACACACTGTGTACATCATGACCCACAGTCAGATACACCCTGTGAAGTGTAAAACACCCCCACTGTCCTCAGGAATATTAACACACTGACAGAGAACACAGATTAATATTAACACACTCACTGACACACTGTGTATATCATGACTCACAGTCAGATACACCCTGTGAAGTGTAAAACACCCCCACTGTCCTCAGTAATATTAACACACTGACAGAGAACACAGATTAATATTAACACACTCACTGACACACTGTGGACATCATGACCCAGAGTCAGATACACCCTGTGAAGTGTAATACACCCCCACTGTCCTCAGCAATATTAACACACTGACAGAGATCACAGATTAATATTAACACACTCACTGACACACTGTGTATATCATGACCCACAGTCAGATACACCCTGTGAAGTGTAAAACACCCCCACTGTCCTCAGTAGTATTAACACACTGACAGAGTACACAGATTAATATTAACACAGTCACTGACACACTGTGTATATCATGACCCACAGTCAGATAAACCCTGTGAAGTGTAAAACATCCCCACTGTCCTCAGGAATATTAACACACTGACAGAGAACACAGATTAATATTAACACACTCACTGACACACTGTGTATATCATGACCCACAGTCAGATACACCCTGTGAAGTGTAAAACACCCCCACTGTCCTCAGTAATATTAACACACTGACAGAGAACACAGATTAATATTAACACACTCACTGACACACTGTGTACATCATGACCCACAGTCAGATACACCCTGTGAAGTGTAAAACACCCCCACTGTCCTCAGTAATATTAACACACTGACAGAGAACACAGATTAATATTAACACACTCACTGACACACTGTGTACATCATGACCCACAGTCAGATACACCCTGTGAAGTGTAAAACACCCCCACTGTCCTCAGTAATATTAACACACTGACAGAGAACACAGATTAATATTAACACACTCACTGACACACTGTGTACATCATGACCCACAGTCAGATACACCCTGTGAAGTGTAAAACACCGCCACTGTCCTCAGTAATATTAACACACTGACAGAGAACACAGATTAATATTAACACACTCACTGACACACTGTGTACATCATGACCCACAGTCAGATACACCCTGTGAAGTGTAAAACACCCCCACTGTCCTCAGTAATATTAACACACTGACAGAGAACACAGATTAATATTAACACACTCACTGACACACTGTGTACATCATGACCCACAGTCAGATACACCCTGTGAAGTGTAAAACACCCCCACTGTCCTCAGTAGTATTAACACACTGACAGAGTACACAGATTAATATTAACACTGTCACTGACACACTGTTTATATAATGACCCAGGGTCAGATACACCCTGTGAAGTGTAAAACACCCCCACTGTCCTCAGTAATATTAACACACTGACAGAGAACACAGATTAATATTAACACACTCACTGACACACTGTGTATATCATGACCCACAGTCAGATACACCCTGTGAAGTGTAAAACACCCCCACTGTCCTAAGTAATATTAACACACTGACAGAGAACACAGATTAATATTAACACACTCACTGACACACTGTGTACATCATGACCCACAGTCAGATACACCCTGTGAAGTGAAAAAAACCCCCACTGTCCTCAGTAATATTAACACACTGACAGAGAACACAGATTAATATTAACACACTCACTGACACACTGTGTATATCATGACCCACAGTCAGATACACCCGGTGAAGTGTAAAACACCCCCACTGTTCTCAGGAATATTAACACACTGACAGAGAACACAGATTAATATTAACACACTCACTGACACACTGTGTATGTCATGACCCACAGTCAGATACACCCTGTGAAGTGTAAAACATCCCCACTGTCCTCAGCAATATTAACACACTGACAGAGAACACAGATTAATATTAACACACTCACTGACACACTGTGTATATCATGACCCACAGTCAGATACACCCTGTGAAGTGTAAAACACCCCCACTGTCCTCAGTAATATTAACACACTGACAGAGAACACAGATTCATATTGACACACTCACTGACACACTGTGTACATCATGACCCACAGTCAGATACACCCTGTGAAGTGTAAAACACCCCCACTGTCCTCAGTAATATTAACACACTGACAGAGAACACAGATTAATATTAACACACTCACTGACACACTGTGTATATCATGACCCACAGTCAGATACACCCGGTGAAGTGTAAAACACCCCCACTGTCCTCAGTAATATTAACACACTGACAGAGAACACAGATTAATATTAACACACTCACTGACACACTGTGTACATCATGACCCACAGTCAGATACACCCTGTGAAGTGTAAAACACCCCCACTGTCCTCAGTAATATTAACACACTGACAGAGAACACAGATTAATATTAACACACTCACTGACACACTGTGTATATCATGACCCACTGTCAGATACACCCTGTGAAGTGTAAAACATCCCCACTGTCCTCAGTAATATTAACACACTGACAGAGAACCAGATTAATATTAACACACTCACTGACACACTGTGTATATCATGACCCACAGTCAGATAAACCCTGTGAAGTGTAAAACACCCCCACTGTCCTCAGGAATATTAACACACTGACAGAGAACACAGATTAATATTAACACACTCACTGACACACTGTGTATATCATGACCCACAGTCAGATACACCCTGTGAAGTGTAAAACACCCCCACTGTCCTCAGGAATATTAACACACTGACAGAGAACACAGATTAATATTAACACACTCACTGACACACTGTGTACATCATGACCGACAGTCAGATACACCCTGTGAAGTGTAAAACACCCCCACTGTCCTCAGGAATATTAACACACTGACAGAGAACACAGATTAATATTAACACACTCACTGACACACTGTGTATATCATGACCCACAGTCAGATACACCCTGTGAAGTGTAAAACACCCCCACTGTCATCAGTAATATTAACACACTGACAGAGAACACAGATTAATATTAACACACTCACTGACACACTGTGTACATCATGACCCACAGTCAGATAAACCCTGTGAAGTGTAAAACACCCCCACTGTCCTCAGTACTATTAAAACACTGACAGAGAACACAGATTAATATTAACACACTCACTGACACACTGTGTACATCATGACACACAGTCAGATAAACCCTGTGAAGTGTAAAACACCCCCACTGTCCTCAGTAATATTAAAACACTGACAGAGAACACAGATTAATATTAACACACTCACTGACACACAGTGTATATCATGACCCACAGTCAGATACACCCTGTGAAGTGTAAAACACCCCCACATCCTCAGTAATATTAACACACTGACAGAGAACACAGATTAATATTAACACACTCACTGACACACTGTGTATATCATGACCCACAGTCAGATACACCCTGTGAAGTGTAAAACACCCCCACTGTCATCAGTAATATTAACACACTGACAGAGAACACAGATTAATATTAACACACTCACTGACACACTGTGTACATCATGACCCACAGTCAGATACACCCTGTGAAGTGTAAAACACCCCCACTGTCCTCAGTAATATTAACACACTGACAGAGAACACAGATTAATATTAACACACTCACTGACACACTGTGTACATCATGACCCACAGTCAGATACACCCTGTGAAGTGTAAAACACCCCCACTGTCCTCAGTAATATTAACACACTGACAGAGAACACAGATTAATATTAACACACTCACTGACACACTGTGTACATCATGACCCACAGTCAGATACACCCTGTGAAGTGTAAAACACCCCCACTGTCCTCAGTAATATTAACACACAGACAGAG
This sequence comes from Heterodontus francisci, assembly GCF_036365525.1. Taxonomy (NCBI): domain Eukaryota; kingdom Metazoa; phylum Chordata; class Chondrichthyes; order Heterodontiformes; family Heterodontidae; genus Heterodontus; species Heterodontus francisci. The sequence goes on along the minus strand of NW_027141861.1, from coordinate 2,345,557 downwards.
AACACAGATTAACATTAACACACTCACTGACACACTGTGTACATCATGACCCACAGTCAGATACACCCTGTGAAGTGTAAAACACCCCCACTGTCCTCAGTAATATTAACACACTGACAGAGAACACAGATTAATATTAACACACTCACTGACACACTGTGTACATCATGACCCACAGTCAGATACACCCTGTGAAGTGTAAAACACCCGCACTGTCCTCAGGAATATTAACACACTGACAGAGAACACAGATAAATATTAACACACTCACTGACACACTGTGTATATCATGACCCACAGTCAGATACACCCTGTGAAGTGTAAAACACCCCCACTGTCCTCAGCAATATTAACACACTGACAGAGATCACAGATTAATATTAACACACTCACTGACACACTGTGTATATCATGACCCACAGTCAGATACACCCTGTGAAGTGTAAAACACCCCCACTGTCCTCAGTAATATTAACACACTGACAGAGTACACAGATTAATATTAACACAGTCACTGACACACTGTGTATATAATGACCCAGTGTCAGATACACCCTGTGAAGTGTAAAACACCCCCACTGTCCTCAGGAATATTAACACACTGACAGAGAACACAGATTAATATTAACACACTCACTGACACACTGTGTACATCATGACCCACAGTCAGATACACCCTGTGAAGTGTAAAACACCCCCACTGTCCTCAGTAATATTAACACACTGACAGAGAACACAGATTAATATTAACACACTCACTGACACACTGTGTATATCATGACCCACAGTCAGATACACCCGGTGAAGTGTAAAACACCCCCACTGTCCTCAGGAATATTAACACACTGACAGAGAACACAGATTAATATTAACACACTCACTGACACACTGTGTATATCATGACCCACAGTCAGATACACCCTGTGAAGTGTAAAACACCCCCACTGTCCTCAGGAATATTAACACACTGACAGAGAACACAGATTAATATTAACACACTCACTGACACACTGTGTATATCATGACCCACAGTCAGATACACCCTGTGAAGTGTAAAACACCCCCATTGTCGTCAGCAATATTATCACACTAACAGAGAACACAGATTAATATTAACACACTCACTGACACACTGTGTATATCATGACCCACAGTCAGATACACCCTGTGAAGTGTAAAACACCCCCACTGTCCTCAGGAATATTAACACACTGACAGAGAACACAGATTAATATTAACACACTCACTGACACACTGTGTATATCATGACCCACAGTCAGATACACCCTGTGAAGTGTAAAACATCCCCACTGTCCTCAGGAATATTAACACACTGACAGAGAACACAGATTAATATTAACACACTCACTGACACACTGTGTACATCATGACCCACAGTCAGATACACCCTGTGAAGTGTAAAACACCCCCACTGTCCTCAGCAATATTAACACACTGACAGAGAACACATATAAATATTAACAGACTCACTGACACACTGCGTATATCATGACCCACAGTCAGATACACCCGGTGAAATGTAAAACACCCCCACTGTCCTCAGCAATATTAACACACTGACAGAGAACACAGATTAATATTAACACACTCACTGACACACTGTGTATATCATGACCCACAGTCAGATACACCCGGTGAAGTGTAAAACACCCCCACTGTCCTCAGGAATATTAACACACTGACAGAGAACACAGATTAATATTAACACACTCACTGACACACTGTGTATATCATGACTCACAGTCAGATACACCCTGTGAAGTGTAAAACACCCCCACTGTCCTCAGTAATATGAACACACTGACAGAGAACACAGATTAATATTAACACTCTCACTGACACACTGTGTACATCATGACCCACAGTCAGATACACCCTGTGAAGTGTAAAGCACCCCCACTGTCCTCAGTAATATTAACACACTGACAGAGAACACAGATTAATATTAACACACTCACTGACACACTGTGTATATCATGACCCACTGTCAGATACACCCTGTGAAGTGTAAAACACCCCCACTGTCCTCAGCAATATTAACACACTGACAGAGAACACAGATTAATATTAACACACTCACTGACACACTGTGTATATCATGACCCACAGTAAGATACACCCTGTGAAGTGTAAAACACCCCCACTGTCCTCAGTAATATTAACACACTGACAGAGAACACAGATTAATATTAACACACTCACTGACACACTGTGTACATCATGACCCACAGTCAGATACACCCTGTGAAGTGTAAAACACCCCCACTGTCCTCAGTAATATTAACACACTGACAGAGAACACAGATTAATATTAACACACTCACTGACACACTGTGTATATCATGACCCACAGTCAGATACACCCGGTGAAGTGTAAAACACCCCCACTGTCCTCAGGAATATTAACACACTGACAGAGAACACAGATTAATATTAACACACTCACTGACACACTGTGTATATCATGACCCACAGTCAGATACACCCTGTGAAGTGTAAAACACCCCCACTGTCCTCAGGAATATTAACACACTGACAGAGAACACAGATTAATATTAACACACTCACTGACACACTGTGCATATCATGACCCACAGTCAGATACACCCTGTGAAGTGTAAAACACCCCCATTGTCGTCAGCAATATTATCACACTGACAGAGAACACAGATTAATATTAACACACTCACTGACACACTGTGTACATCATGACCCACAGTCAGATACACCCTGTGAAGTGTAAAACACCCCCACTGTCCTCAGTAATATTAACACACTGACAGAGAACACAGATTAATATTAACACACTCACTGACACACTGTGTATATCATGACCCACAGTCAGATAAACCCTGTGAAGTGTAAAAGACCCCCACTGTCCTCAGCAATATTAACACACTGACAGAGAACACATATAAATATTAACACACTCACTGACACACTGCGTATATCATGACCCACAGTCAGATACACCCGGTGAAGTGTAAAACACCCCCACTGTCCTCAGTAATCTTAACACACTGACAGAGAACACAGATTAATATTAACACACTCACTGACACACTGTGTATATCATGACCCACAGTCAGATACACCCTGTGAAGTGTAAAGCACCCCCACTGTCCTCAGTAATATTAACACACTGACAGAGAACACAGATTAATATTAACACACTCACTGACACACTGTGTATGTCATGACCCACAGTCAGATACACCCTGTGAAGTGTAAAACATCCCCACTGTCCTCAGGAATATTAACACACTGACAGAGAACACAGATTAATATTAACACACTCACTGACACACTGTGTATATAATGAGCCACAGTCAGATACACCCTGTGAAGTGTAAAACACCCCCACTGTCCTCAGGAATATTAACACACTGACAGAGAACACAGATTAATATTAACACACTCACTGACACACTGTGTATATCATGACCCACAGTCAGATACACCCTGTGAAGTGTAAAACACCCCCACTGTCCTCAGGAATATTAACACACTGACAGAGAACACAGATTAATATTAACACACTCACTGACACACTGTGTACATCATGACCCACAGTCAGATACACCCTGTGAAGTGTAAAACACCCCCACTGTCCTCAGGAATATTAACACACTGACAGAGAACACAGATTAATATTAACACACTCACTGACACACTGTGTATATCATGACCCACAGTCAGATACACCCTGTGAAGTGTAAAACACCCCCACTGTCCTCAGGAATATTAACACACTGACAGAGAACACAGATTAATATTAACACACTCACTGACACACTGTGTATATCATGACCCACAGTCAGATAAACCCTGTAAAGTGTAAAACATCCCCACTGTCCTCAGGAATATTAACACACTGACAGAGAACACAGATTAATATTAACACACTCACTGACACACTGTGTATATCATGACCCACAGTCAGATACACCCTGTGAAGTGTAAAACACCCCCACTGTCCTCAGTAATATTAACACACTGACAGAGAACACTGATTAATATTAAGACACTCACTGACACACTGTGTACATCATGACCCACAGTCAGATACACCCTGTGAAGTGTAAAACACCCCCACTGTCCTCAGTAATATTAACACACTGACAGAGAACACAGATTAATATTAACACACTCACTGACACACTGTGTACATCATGACCCACAGTCAGATACACCCTGTGAAGTGTAAAACACCCCCACTGTCCTCAGTAATATTAACACACTGACAGAGAACACAGATTAATATTACACACTCACTGACACACTGTGTACATCATGACCCACAGTCAGATACACCCTGTGAAGTGTAAAACACCCCCACTGTCCTCAGTAATATTAACACACTGACAGAGAACACAGATTAATATTAACACACTCACTGACACACTGTGTACATCATGGCCCACAGTCAGATACACCCTGTGAAGTGTAAAACACCCCCACTGTCCTCAGTAATCTTATCACACTGACAGAGAACACAGATTAATATTAACACACTCACTGACACACTGTGTACATCATGACCCACAGTCAGATACACCCTGTGAAGTGTAAAACACCCGCACTGTCCTCAGGAATATTAACACACTGACAGAGAACACATATAAATATTAACACACTCACTGACACACTGCGTATATCATGACCCACAGTCAGATACACCCTGTGAAGTGTAAAACACCCCCACTGTCCTCAGTAATATTAACACACTGACAGAGAACACAGATTAATATTAACACACTCACTGACACACTGTGTACATCATGACCCACTGTCAGATACACCCTGTGAAGTGTAAAACACCCCCACTGTCCTCAGTAATCTTAACACACTGACAGAGAACACAGATTAATATTAACACACTCACTGACACACTGTGTATATCATGACCCACAGTCAGATACACCCTGTGAAGTGTAAAACACCACCACTGTCCTCAGTAATATTAACACACTGACAGAGAACACTGATTAATATTAACAAACTCACTGACACACTGTGTACATCATGACCCACAGTCAGATACACCCTGTGAAGTGTAAAACACCCCCACTGTCCTCAGGAATATTAACACACTGACAGAGAACACAGATTAATATTAACACACTCACTGACACACTGTGTATATCATGACCCACAGTCAGATACACACTGTGAAGTGTAAAACACCCCCACTGTCCTCAGGAATATTAACACACTGACAGAGAACACAGATTAATATTAACACACTCACTGACACACTGTGTACATCATGACCCACAGTCAGATACACCCTGTGAAGTGTAAAACACCCCCACTGTCCTCAGGATTATTAACACACTGACAGAGAACACAGATTAATATTAACACACTCACTGACACACTGTGTACATCATGACCCACAGTCAGATACACCCTGTGAAGTGTAAAACACCCCCACTGTCCTCAGGAATATTAACACACTGACAGAGAACACAGATTAATATTAACACACTCACTGACACACTGTGGACATCATGACCCACAGTCAGATAAACCCTGTGAAGTGTAAAACACCCCCACTGTCCTCAGGAATATTAACACACTGACAGAGAACACAGATTAATATTAACACACTCACTGACACACTGTGTATATCATGACCCACAGTCAGATACACCCTGTGAAGTGTAAAACACCCCCACTGTCCTCAGTAATATTAACACACTGACAGAGAACACAGATTAATATTAACACACTCACTGACACACTGTGTACATCATGACCCACAGTCAGATACACCCTGTGAAGTGTAAAACACCCGCACTGTCCTCAGGAATATTAAATCACTGACAGAGAACACAGATTAATATTAACACACTCACTGACACACTGTGTATATCATGGCCCACAGTCAGATACACCCTGTGAAGTGTAAAACACCCCCACTGTCCTCAGCAATATTAACACACTGACAGAGATCACAGATTAATATTAACACACTCACTGACACACTGTGTCTATCATGACCCTCAGTCAGATACACCCGGTGAAGTGTAAAACACCCCCAATGTCCTCAGGAATATTAACACACTGACAGAGAACACAGATTAATATTAACACACTCACTGACACATTGTGTATATCATGACCCACAGTCAGATACACGCTGTGAAGTGTAAAACACCCCCACTGTCCTCAGGAATATTAACACACTGACAGAGAACACAGATTAATATTAACACACTCACTGACACACTGTGTATATCATGACTAACAGTCAGATACACCCGGTGAAGTGTAAAACATCCCCACTGTCCTCAGTAATATTAACACACTGACAGAGAACACAGATTAATATTAACACACTCACTGACACACTGTGTATATCATGACCCACAGTCAGATAAACCCTGTGAAGTGTAAAACACCCCCACTGTCCTCAGCAATATTAACACACTGACAGAGAACACATATAAATATTAACCCACTCACTGACACACTGCGTATATCATGACCCACAGTCAGATACACCCTGTGAAGTGTAAAACACCCCCACTGTCCTCAGCAATATTAACACACTGACAGAGAACACAAATAAATATTAACACACTCACTGACACACTGCGTATATCATGACCCACAGTCAGATACACCCTGTGAAGTGTAAAACACCCCCACTGTCCTCAGTAATATTAACACACTGACAGAGAACACAGATTAATATTAACACACTCACTGACACACTGTGTATATCATGACCCACAGTCAGATACACCCTGTGAAGTGTAAATCACCCCCACTGTCCTCAGTAATATTAACATACTGACAGAGTACACAGATTAATATTAACACACTCACTGACACACTGTGTATATCATGACCCACAGTCAGATACACCCTGTGAAGTGTAAAACACCCCCACTGTCCTCAGTAATATTAACACACTGACAGAGAACACAGATTAATATTAACACACTCACTGACACACTGTGTATTTCATGACCCACAGTCAGATACACCCTGTGAAGTGTAAAACACCCCCACTGTCCTCAGTAATATTAACACACTGACAGAGAACACAGATTAATATTAACACACTCACTGACACACTGTGTATATCATGACCCACAGTCAGATAAACCCTGTGAAGTGTAAAACACCCCCACTGTCCTCAGCAATATTAACACACTGACAGAGAACACATATAAATATTAACACACTCACTGACACACTGCGTATATCATGACCCACAGTCAGATACACCCTGTGAAGTGTAAAACACCCCCACGGTCCTCAGCAATATTAACACACTGACAGAGAACACAAATAAATATTAACACACTCACTGACACACTGCGTATATCATGACCCACAGTCAGATACACCCTGTGAAGTGTAAAACACCCCCACTGTCCTCAGTAATATTAACACACTGACAGAGAACACAGATTAATATTAACACACTCACTGACACACTGTGTATATCATGACCCACAGTCAGATACACCCTGTGAAGTGTAAAACACCCCCACTGTCCTCAGTAATATTAACATACTGACAGAGTACACAGATTAATATTAACGCACTCACTGACACACTGTGTATATCATGACCCACAGTCAGATACACCCTGTGAAGTGTAAAACACCCCCACTGTCCTCAGTAATATTAACACACTGACAGAGAACACAGATTAATAACAACACACTCACTGACACACTGTGTACATCATGACCCACAGTCAGATACACCCTGTGAAGTGTAAAACACCCCCACTGTCCTCAGGAATATTAACACACTGACAGAGTACTCAGATTAATATTAACACACTCACTGACACACTGTGTACATCATGACCCACTGTCAGATACACCCTGTGAAGTGTAAAACACCCCCACTGTCCTCAGTAATCTTAACACACTGACAGAGAACACAGATTAATATTAACACACTCACTGACACACTGTGTATATCATGACCCACAGTCAGATACACCCTGTGAAGTGTAAAACACCCCCACTGTCCTCAGTAATATTAACACACTGACAGAGAACACAGATTAATATTAACACACTCACTGACACACTGTGTACATCATGACCCACAGTCAGATACACCCTGTGAAGTGTAAAACACCCCCACTGTCCTCAGGAATATTAACACACTGACAGAGAACACAGATTAATATTAACACACTCACTGACACACTGTGTATATCATGACCCACAGTCAGATACACACTGTGAAGTGTAAAACACCCCCACTGTCCTCAGTAATCTTAACACACTGACAGAGAACACAGATTAATATTAACACACTCACTGACACACTGTGTATATCATGACCCACAGTCAGATACACCCTGTGAAGTGTAAAACACCCCCACTGTCCTCAGTAATATTAACACACTGACAGAGAACACAGATTAATATTAACACACTCACTGACACACTGTGTACATCATGACCCAAAGTCAGATACACCCTGTGAAGTGTAAAACACCCCCACTGTCCTCAGCAATATTAACACACTGACAGAGAACACAGATTAATATTAACACACTCACTGACACACTGTGTATATCATGACCCACAGTCAGATACACACTGTGAAGTGTAAAACACCCCCACTCTCCTCAGGAATATTAACACACTGACAGAGAACACAGATTAATATTAACACACTCACTGACACACTGTGTACATCATGACCCACAGTCAGATACACCCTGTGAAGTGTAAAACACCCCCACTGTCCTCAGGATTATTAACACACTGACAGAGAACACAGATTAATATTAACACACTCACTGACACACTGTGTACATCATGACCCACAGTCAGATACACCCTGTGAAGTGTAAAACACCCCCACTGTCCTCAGGAATATTAACACACTGACAGAGAACACAGATTAATATTAACACACTCACTGACACACTGTGGACATCATGACCCACAGTCAGATAAACCCTGTGAAGTGTAAAACACCCCCACTGTCCTCAGGAATATTAACACACTGACAGAGAACACAGATTAATATTAACACACTCACTGACACACTGTGTATATCATGACCCACAGTCAGATACACCCTGTGAAGTGTAAAACACCCCCACTGTCCTCAGTAATATTAACACACTGACAGAGAACACAGATTAATATTAACACACTCACTGACACACTGTGTACATCATGACCCACAGTCAGATACACCCTGTGAAGTGTAAAACACCCCCACTGTCCTCAGTAATATTAACACACTGACAGAGAACACAGATTAATATTAACACACTCACTGACACACTGTGTATATCATGACCCACAGTCAGATACACACTGTGAAGTGTAAAACACCCCCACTGTCCTCAGTAATCTTAACACACTGACAGAGAACACAGATTAATATTAACACACTCACTGACACACTGTGTATATCATGACCCACAGTCAGATACACCCTGTGAAGTGTAAAACACCCCCACTGTCCTCAGTAATATTAACACACTGACAGAGAACACAGATTAATATTAACACACTCACTGACACACTGTGTACATCATGACCCACAGTCAGATACACCCTGTGAAGTGTAAAACACCCCCACTGTCCTCAGCAATATTAACACACTGACAGAGAACACAGATTAATATTAACACACTCACTGACACACTGTGTATATCATGACCCACAGTCAGATACATACTGTGAAGTGTAAAACACCCCCACTCTCCTCAGGAATATTAACACACTGACAGAGAACACAGATTAATATTAACACACTCACTGACACACTGTGCACATCATGACCCACAGTCAGATACACCCTGTGAAGTGTAAAACACCCCCACTGTCCTCAGGATTATTAACACACTGACAGAGAACACAGATTAATATTAACACACTCACTGACACACTGTGTACATCATGACCCACAGTCAGATACACCCTGTGAAGTGTAAAACACCCCCACTGTCCTCAGGAATATTAACACACTGACAGAGAACACAGATTAATATTAACACACTCACTGACACACTGTGGACATCATGACCCACAGTCAGATAAACCCTGTGAAGTGTAAAACACCCCCACTGTCCTCAGGAATATTAACACACTGACAGAGAACACAGATTAATATTAACACACTCACTGACACACTGTGTATATCATGACCCACAGTCAGATACACCCTGTGAAGTGTAAAACACCCCCACTGTCCTCAGTAATATTAACGCACTGACAGAGAACACAGATTAATATTAACACACTCACTGACACACTGTGTACATCATGACCCACAGTCAGATAAACCCTGTGAAGTGTAAAACACCCGCACTGTCCTCAGGAATATTAACACACTGACAGAGAACACAGATTAATATTAACACACTCACTGACACACTGTGTATATCATGACCCACAGTCAGATACACCCTGTGAAGTGTAAAACACCCCCACTGTCCTCAGCAATATTAACACACTGACAGAGATCACAGATTAATATTAACACACTCACTGACACACTGTGTCTATCATGACCCACAGTCAGATACACCCGGTGAAGTGTAAAACACACCCAATGTCCTCAGGAATATTAACACACTGACAGAGAACACAGATTAATATTAACACACTCACTGACACATTGTGTATATCATGACCCACAGTCAGATACACGCTGTGAAGTGTAAAACACCCCCACTGTCCTCAGGAATATTAACACACTGACAGAGAACACAGATTAATATTAACACACTCACTGACACACTGTGTATATCATGACCCACAGTCAGATACACCCGGTGAAGTGTAAAACATCCCCACTGTCCTCAGTAATATTAACACACTGACAGAGAACACAGATTAATATTAACACACTCACTGACACACTGTGTATATCATGACCCACAGTCAGATTAACCCTGTGAAGTGTAAAACACCCCCACTGTCCTCAGCAATATTAACACACTGACAGAGAACACATATAAATATTAACACACTCACTGACACACTGCGTATATCATGACCCACAGTCAGATACACCCTGTGAAGTGTAAAACACCCCCACTGTCCTCAGCAATATTAACACACTGACAGAGAACACAAATAAATATTAACACACTCACTGACACACTGCGTATATCATGACCCACAGTCAGATACACCCTGTGAAGTGTAAAACACCCCCACTGTCCTCAGTAATATTAACACACTGACAGAGAACACAGATTAATATTAACACACTCACTGACACACTATGTATATCATGACCCACAGTCAGATACACCCTGTGAAGTGTAAATCACCCCCACTGTCCTCAGTAATATTAACATACTGACAGAGTACACAGATTAATATTAACACACTCACTGACACACTGTGTATATCATGACCCACAGTCAGATACACCCTGTGAAGTGTAAAACACCCCCACTGTCCTCAGTAATATTAACACACTGACAGAGAACACAGATTAATATTAACACACTCACTGACACACTGTGTATATCATGACCCACAGTCAGATACACCCTGTGAAGTGTAAAACACCCCCACTGTCCTCAGTAATATTAACACACTGACAGAGAACACAGATTAATATTAACACACTCACTGACACACTGTGTATATCATGACCCACAGTCAGATAAACCCTGTGAAGTGTAAAACACCCCCACTGTCCTCAGCAATATTAACACACTGACAGAGAACACATATAAATATTAACACACTCACTGACACACTGCGTATATCATGACCCACAGTCAGATACACCCTGTGAAGTGTAAAACACCCCCACTGTCCTCAGCAATATTAACACACTGACAGAGAACACAAATAAATATTAACACACTCACTGACACCCTGCGTATATCATGACCCACAGTCAGATACACCCTGTGAAGTGTAAAACACCCCCACTGTCCTCAGTAATATTAACACACTGACAGAGAACACAGATTAATATTAACACACTCACTGACACACTGTGTATATCATGACCCACAGTCAGATACACCCTGTGAAGTGTAAAACACCCCCACTGTCCTCAGTAATATTAACATACTGACAGAGTACACAGATTAATATTAACACACTCACTGACACACTGTGTATATCATGACCCACAGTCAGATACACCCTGTGAAGTGTAAAACACCCCCACTGTCCTCAGTAATATTAACACACTGACAGAGAACACAGATTAATATTAACACACTCACTGACACACTGTGTACATCATGACCCACAGTCAGATACACCCTGTGAAGTGTAAAACACCCGCACTGTCCTCAGGAATATTAACACAATGACAGAGAACACAGATTAATATTAACACACTCACTGACACACTGTGTATATCATGACCCACAGTCAGATACACCCTGTGAAGTGTAAAACATCCCCACTGTCCTCAGGAATATTAACACACTGACAGAGAACACAGATTAATATTAACACACTCACTGACACACTGTGTATATCATGACCCACAGTCAGATAAACCCTGTGAAGTGTAAAACACCCCCACTGTCCTCAGGAATATTAACACACTGACAGAGTACTCAGATTAATATTAACACACTCACTGACACACTGTGTACATCATGACCCACTGTCAGATACACCCTGTGAAGTGTAAAACACCCCCACTGTCCTCAGTAATCTTAACACACTGACAGAGAACACAGATTAATATTAACACACTCACTGACACACTGTGTATATCATGACCCACAGTCAGATACACCCTGTGAAGTGTAAAACACCCCCACTGTCCTCAGTAATATTAACACACTGACAGAAAACACAGATTAATATTAACACACGCACTGACACACTGTGTACATCATGACCCACAGTCAGATACACCCTATGAAGTGTAAAACACCCCCACTGTCCTCAGGAATATTAACACACTGACAGAGAACACAGATTAATATTAACACACTCACTGACACACTGTGTATATCATGACCCACAGTCAGATAAACCCTGTGAAGTGTAAAACACCCCCACTGTCCTCAGCAATATTAACACACTGACAGAGAACACATATAAATATTAACACACTCACTGACACACTGCGTATATCATGACCCACAGTCAGATACACCCTGTGAAGTGTAAAACACCCCCACTGTCCTCAGCAATATTAACACACTGACAGAGAACACAAATAAATATTAACACACTGACTGACACCCTGCGTATATCATGACCCACAGTCAGATACACCCTGTGAAGTGTAAAACACCCCCACTGTCCTCAGTAATATTAACACACTGACAGAGAACACAGATTAATATTAACACACTCACTGACACACTGTGTATATCATGACCCACAGTCAGATACACCCTGTGAAGTGTAAAACACCCCCACTGTCCTCAGTAATATTAACATACTGACAGAGTACACAGATTAATATTAACACACTCACTGACACACTGTGTATATCATGACCCACAGTCAGATACACCCTGTGAAGTGTAAAACACCCCCACTGTCCTCAGTAATATTAACACACTGACAGAGAACACAGATTAATATTAACACACTCACTGACACACTGTGTACATCATGACCCACAGTCAGATACACCCTGTGAAGTGTAAAACACCCCCACTGTCCTCAGGAATATTAACACACTGACAGAGAACACAGATTAATATTAACACACTCACTGACACACTGTGTATATCATGACCCACAGTCAGATACACCCTGTGAAGTGTAAAACATCCCCACTGTCCTCAGGAATATTAACACACTGACAGAGAACACAGATTAATATTAACACACTCACTGACACACTGTGTATATCATGACCCACAGTCAGATAAACCCTGTGAAGTGTAAAACACCCCCACTGTCCTCAGGAATATTAACACACTGACAGAGTACTCAGATTAATATTAACACACTCACTGACACACTGTGTACATCATGACCCACTGTCAGATACACCCTGTGAAGTGTAAAACACCCCCACTGTCCTCAGTAATCTTAACACACTGACAGAGAACACAGATTAATATTAACACACTCACTGACACACTGTGTATATCATGACCCACAGTCAGATACACCCTGTGAAGTGTAAAACACCCCCACTGTCCTCAGTAATATTAACACACTGACAGAGAACACAGATTAATATTAACACACGCACTGACACACTGTGTACATCATGACCCACAGTCAGATACACCCTGTGAAGTGTAAAACACCCCCACTGTCCTTAGGAATATTAACACACTGACAGAGAACACAGATTAATATTAACACACTCACTGACACACTGTGTATATCATGACCCACAGTCAGATACACCCTGTGAAGTGTAAAACACCCCCACTGTCCTCAGGAATATTAACACACTGACAGAGAACACAGATTAATATTAACACACTCACTGACACACTGTGTACATCATGACCCACAGTCAGATACACCCTGTGAAGTGTAAAACACCCCACTGTCCTCAGGATTATTAACACACTGACAGAGAACACAGATTAATATTAACACACTCACTGACACACTGTGTACATCATGACCCACAGTCAGATACACCCTGTGAAGTGTAAAACACCCCCACTGTCCTCAGGAATATTAACACACTGACAGAGAACACAGATTAATATTAACACACTCACTGACACACTGTGTACATCATGACACACAGTCAGATACACCCTGAGAAGTGTAAAACACCCCCACTGTCCTCAGGAATATTAACACACTGACAGAGAACACAGATTAATATTAACACACTCACTGACACACTGTGTACATCATGACCCACAGTCAGATACACCCTGTGAAGTGTAAAACACCCCCACTGTCCTCAGGAATATTAACACACTGACAGAGAACACAGATTAATATTAACACACTCACTGACACACTGTGTACATCATGACCCACAGTCAGATACACCCTGTGAAGTGTAAAACACCCCCACTGTCCTCAGTAATATTAACACACTGACAGAGAACACAGATTAATATTAACACACTCACTGACACACTGTGTATATCATGACCCACAGTCAGATACACCCTGTGAAGTGTAAAACACCCCCACTGTCCTCAGGAATATTAACACACTGACAGAGAACACAGATTAATATTAACACACTCACTGACACACTGTGTATATCATGACCCACAGTCAGATACATCCTGTGAAGTGTAAAACACCCCCACTGTCCTCAGTAAGATTAACACACTGACAGAGAACACAGATTAATATTAACACACTCACTGACACACTGTGTATATCATGACCCACAGTCAGATACACCCTGTGAAGTGTAAAACACCCCCACTGTCCTCAGTAATATTAACACACTGACAGAGAACACAGATTAATATTAACACTCTCACTGACACACTGTGTACATCATGACCCACTGTCAGATACACCCTGTGAAGTGTAAAACACCCCCACTGTCCTCAGTAATCTTAACACACTGACAGAGAACACAGATTAATATTAACACACTCACTGACACACTGTGTATATCATGACCCACAGTCAGATACACCCTGTGAAGTGTAAAACACCCCCACTGTCCTCAGTAATATTAACACACTGACAGAGAACACAGATTAATATTAGCACTCTCACTGACACACTGTGTACATCATGACCCACTGTCAGATACACCCTGTGAAGTGTAAAACACCCCCACTGTCCTCAGTAATCTTAACACACTGACAGAGAACACAGATTAATATTAACACACTCACTGACACTCTATGTATATCATGACCCACAGTCAGATACACCCTGTGAAGTGTAAAACACCCCCACTGTCCTCAGTAATATTAACACACTGACAGAGAACACAGATTAATATTCACACACTCACTGACTCACTGTGTATATCATGACCCACAGTCAGATACACCCTGTGAAGTGTAAAACACCCCCAATGTCCTCAGTAATATTAACACACTGACAGAGAACACAGATTAATATTAACACACTCACTGACACACTGTGTATATCATGACCCACAGTCAGATACACCCTGTGAAGTGTAAAACACCCCCACTGTCCTCAGGAATATTAACACACAGACAGAGAACACAGATTAATATTAACACACTCACTGACACACTGTGTATATCATGACCCACAGTCAGCTACACCCTGTGAAGTGTAAAACACCCCCACTGTCCTCAGTAATATTAACACACTGACAGAGAACACAGATTAATATTAACACACTCACTGACACACTGTGTATATCATGACCTACAGTCAGATACACCCTGTGAAGTGTAAAACACCCCCACTGTCCTCAGTAATATTAACACACTGACAGAGAACACAGATTAATATTAACACACTCACTGACACACTGTGTACATCATGACCCACAGTCAGATACACCCTGTGAAGTGTAAAACATCCCCACTGTCCTCAGGAATATTAACACATTGACAGAGAACACAGATTAATATTAACACACTCACTGACACACTGTGTATATCATGACCCACAGTCAGATACACCCTGTGAAGTGTAAAACACCCCCACTGTCCTCAGGAATATTAACACACTGACAGAGAACACAGATTAATATTAACACACTCACTGACACACTGTGTATATCATGACCCACAGTCAGATACACCCTGTGAAGTGTAAAACATCCCCACTGTCCTCAGTAATATTAACACACTGACAGAGAACACAGATTAATATTAACACACACACTGACACACTGTGTACATCATGACCCACAGTCAGATACACCCTGTGAAGTGTAAAACACCCCCACTGTCCTCAGCAATATTAACACACTGACAGAGAACACAGATTAATATTAACACACTCACTGACACACTGTGTATATCATGACCCACAGTCAGATACACCCTGTGAAGTGTAAAACACCCCCACTGTCCTCAGTAATATTAACACACTGACAGAGAACACAGATTAATATTAACACACTCACTGACACACTGTGTATATCATGACCCACAGTCAGATAAACCCTGTGAAGTGTAAAACATTCCCACTGTCCTCAGTAATATTAACACACTGACAGAGAACACAGATTAATATAAACACACTCACTGACACACTGTGTATATCATGACCCACAGTCAGATACACCCTGTGAAGTGTAAAACACCCCCACTGTCCTCAGTAATATTAACACACTGACAAGGAACACAGATTAATATTAACACACTCACTGACACACTGTGTACATCATGACCCACAGTCAGATACACCCTGTGAAGTGTAAAACACCCGCACTGTCCTCAGGAATATTAACACACTGACAGAGAACACAGATTAATATTAACACACTCACTGACACACTGTGGACATCATGACCCACAGTCAGATACACCCTGTGAAGTGTAAAACACCCCCACTGTCCTCAGCAATATTAACACACTGACAGAGATCACAGATTAATATTAACACACTCACTGACACACTGTGTATATCATGACCCACAGTCAGATACACCCTGTGAAGTGTAAAGCACCCCCACTGTCCTCAGTAATATTAACACACTGACAGAGTACACAGATTAATATTAACACACTCACTGACACACTGTGTATATCATGACCCACAGTCAGATACACCCTGTGAAGT
Organism: Heterodontus francisci; assembly: GCF_036365525.1. Taxonomy (NCBI): domain Eukaryota; kingdom Metazoa; phylum Chordata; class Chondrichthyes; order Heterodontiformes; family Heterodontidae; genus Heterodontus; species Heterodontus francisci. The sequence goes on along the minus strand of NW_027141861.1, from coordinate 2,327,915 downwards.
GTAAAACACCCCCACTGTCCTCAGTAATATTAACACACTGACAGAGAACACAGATTAATATTAACACACTCACTGACACACTGTGTACATCATGACCCACAGTCAGATACACCCTGTGAAGTGTAAAACACCCCCACTGTCCTCAGTAATATTAACACACTGACAGAGAACACAGATTAATATTAACACACTCACTGACACACTGTGTCTATCATGACCCACAGTCAGATACACCCGGTGAAGTGTAAAACACCCCCACTGTCCTCAGGAATATTAACACACTGACAGAGAACACAGATTAATATTAACACACTCACTGACACACTGTGTATATCATGACCCACAGTCAGATACACCCGGTGAAGTGTAAAACATCCCCACTGTCCTCAGTAATATTAACACACTGACAGAGAAAACAGATTAATATTAACACACTCACTGACACACTGTGTATATCATGACCCACAGTCAGATAAACCCTGTGAAGTGTAAAACACCCCCACTGTCCTCAGCAATATTAACACACTGACAGAGAACACATATAAATATTAACACACTCACTGACACACTGCGTATATCATGACCCACAGTCAGATACACCCTGTGAAGTGTAAAACACCCCCACTGTCCTCAGCAATATTAACACACTGACAGAGAACACAAATAAATATTAACACACTCACTGACACACTGCGTATATCATGACCCACAGTCAGATACACCCTGTGAAGTGTAAAACACCCCCACTGTCCTCAGGAATATTAACACACTGACAGAGAACACAGATTAATATTAACACACTCATTGACACACTGTGTATATCATGACCCACAATCAGATACACCCTGTGAAGTGTAAAACACCCCCACTGTCCTCAGTAATATTAACATACTGACAGAGTACACAGATTAATATTAACACACTCACTGACACACTGTGTATATCATGACCCACAGTCAGATACACCCTGTGAAGTGTAAAACACCCCCACTGTCCTCAGGAATATTAACACACTGACAGAGAACACAGATTAATATTAACACACTCACTGACACACTGTGTATATCATGACCCACAGTCAGATACACCCTGTGAAGTGTAAAACACCCCCACTGTCCTCAGTAATATTAACACACTGACAGAGAACACAGATTAATATTAACACACTCACTGACACACTGTGTATATCATGACCCACAGTCAGATACACCCGGTGAAGTGTAAAACATCCCCACTGTCCTCAGTAATATTAACACACTGACAGAGAAAACAGATTAATATTAACACACTCACTGACACACTGTGTATATCATGACCCACAGTCAGATAAACCCTGTGAAGTGTAAAACACCCCCACTGTCCTCAGCAATATTAACACACTGACAGAGAACACATATAAATATTAACACACTCACTGACACACTGCGTACATCATGACCCACAGTCAGATACACCCTGTGAAGTGTAAAACACCCCCACTGTCCTCAGCAATATTAACACACTGACAGAGAACACAAATAAATATTAACACACTCACTGACACACTGCGTATATCATGACCCACAGTCAGATACACCCTGTGAAGTATAAAACACCCCCACTGTCCTCAGTAATATTAACACACTGACAGAGAACACAGATTAATATTAACACACTCATTGACACACTGTGTATATCATGACCCACAATCAGATACACCCTGTGAAGTGTAAAACACCCCCACTGTCCTCAGTAATATTAACATACTGACAGAGTACACAGATTAATATTAACACACTCACTGACACACTGTGTATATCATGACCCACAGTCAGATACACCCTGTGAAGTGTAAAACACCCCCACTGTCCTCAGTAATATTAACACACTGACAGAGAACACAGATTAATATTAACACACTCACTGACACACTGTGTATATCATGACCCACAGTCAGATACACCCTGTGAAGTGTAAAACACCCCCACTGTCCTCAGTAATATTAACACACTGACAGAGAACACAGATTAATATTAACACAGTCACTGACACACTGTGTATATCATGACCCACAGTCAGATAAACCCTGTGAAGTGTAAAACACCCCCACTGTCCTCAGCAATATTAACACACTGACAGAGAACACATATAAATATTAACACACTCACTGACACACTGCGTATATCATGACCCACAGTCAGATACACCCTGTGAAGTGTAAAACACCCCCACTGTCCTCAGTAATATTAACACACTGACAGAGAACACAGATTAATATTCACACACTCACTGACACACTGTGTATATCATGACCCACAGTCAGATACACCCTGTGAAGTGTAAAACACCCCCAATGTCCTCAGTAATATTAACACACTGACAGAGAACACAGATTAATATTAACACACTCACTGACACACTGTGTATATCATGACCCACAGTCAGATACACCCTGTGAAGTGTAAAACACCCCCACTGTCCTCAGGAATATTAACACACTGACAGAGAACACAGATTAATATTAACACACTCACTGACACACTGTGTATATCATGACCCACAGTCAGATACACCCTGTGAAGTGTAAAACACCCCCACTGTCCTCAGTAATATTAACACACTGACAGAGAACACAGATTAATATTAACACACTCACTGACACACTGTGTATATCATGACCTACAGTCAGATACACCCTGTGAAGTGTAAAACACCCCCACTGTCATCAGTAATATTAACACACTGACAGAGAACACAGATTAATATTAACACACTCACTGACACACTGTGTACATCATGACCCACAGTCAGATACACCCTGTGAAGTGTAAAACATCCCCACTGTCCTCAGGAATATTAACACATTGACAGAGAACACAGATTAATATTAACACACTCACTGACACACTGTGTATATCATGACCCACAGTCAGATACACCCTGTGAAGTGTAAAACACCCCCACTGTCCTCAGGAATATTAACACACTGACAGAGAACACAGATTAATATTAACACACTCACTGACACACTGTGTATATCATGACCCACAGTCAGATACACCCTGTGAAGTGTAAAACATCCCCACTGTCCTCAGTAATATTAACACACTGACAGAGAACACAGATTAATATTAACACACACACTGACACACTGTGTACATCATGACCCACAGTCAGATACACCCTGTGAAGTGTAAAACACCCCCACTGTCCTCAGCAATATTAACACACTGACAGAGAACACAGATTAATATTAACACACTCACTGACACACTGTGTATATCATGACCCACAGTCAGATACACCCTGTGAAGTGTAAAACACCCCCACTGTCCTCAGTAATATTAACACACTGACAGAGAACACAGATTAATATTAACACACTCACTGACACACTGTGTATATCATGACCCACAGTCAGATAAACCCTGTGAAGTGTAAAACATTCCCACTGTCCTCAGTAATATTAACACACTGACAGAGAACACAGATTAATATAAACACACTCACTGACACACTGTGTATATCATGACCCACAGTCAGATACACCCAGTGAAGTGTAAAACACCCCCACTGTCCTCCGTAATATTAACACAATGACAAGGAACACAGATTAATATTAACACACTCACTGACACACTGTGTACATCATGACCCACAGTCAGATACACCCTGTGAAGTGTAAAACACCCGCACTGTCCTCAGGAATATTAACACACTGACAGAGAACACAGATTAATATTAACACACTCACTGACACACTGTGGACATCTTGACCCACAGTCAGATACACCCTGTGAAGTGTAAAACACCCCCACTGTCCTCAGCAATATTAACACACTGACAGAGATCACAGATTAATATTAACACACTCACTGACACACTGTGTATATCATGACCCACAGTCAGATACACCCTGTGAAGTGTAAAGCACCCCCACTGTCCTCAGTAATATTAACACACTGACAGAGTACACAGATTAATATTAACACACTCACTGACACACTGTGTCTATCATGACCCACAGTCAGATACACCCGGTGAAGTGTAAAACACCCCCACTGTCCTCAGGAATATTAACACACTGACAGAGAACACAGATTAATATTAACACACTCACTGACACACTGTGTATATCATGAACCACAGTCAGATACACCCGGTGAAGTGTAAAACATCCCCACTGTCCTCAGTAATATTAACACACTGACAGAGAAAACAGATTAATATTAACACACTCACTGACACACTGTGTATATCATGACCCACAGTCAGATAAACCCTGTGAAGTGTAAAACACCCCCACTGTCCTCAGCAATATTAACACACTGACAGAGAACACATATAAATATTAACACACTCACTGACACACTGCGTATATCATGACCCACAGTCAGATACACCCTGTGAAGTGTAAAACACCCCCACTGTCCTCAGCAATATTAACACACTGACAGAGAACACAAATAAATATTAACACACTCACTGACACACTGCGTATATCATGACCCACAGTCAGATACACCCTGTGAAGTATAAAACACCCCCACTGTCCTCAGTAATATTAACACACTGACAGAGAACACAGATTAATATTAACACACTCATTGACACACTGTGTATATCATGACCCACAATCAGATACACCCTGTGAAGTGTAAAACACCCCCACTGTCCTCAGTAATATTAACATACTGACAGAGTACACAGATTAATATTAACACACTCACTGACACACTGTGTATATCATGACCCACAGTCAGATACACCCTGTGAAGTGTAAAACACCCCCACTGTCCTCAGTAATATTAACACACTGACAGAGAACACAGATTAATATTAACACACTCACTGACACACTGTGTATATCATGACCCACAGTCAGATACACCCTGTGAAGTGTAAAACACCCCCACTGTCCTCAGTAATATTAACACACTGACAGAGAACACAGATTAATATTAACACAGTCACTGACACACTGTGTATATCATGACCCACAGTCAGATAAACCCTGTGAAGTGTAAAACACCCCCACTGTCCTCAGCAATATTAACACACTGACAGAGAACACATATAAATATTAACACACTCACTGACACACTGCGTATATCATGACCCACAGTCAGATACACCCTGTGAAGTGTAAAACACCCCCACTGTCCTCAGTAATATTAACACACTGACAGAGAACACAGATTAATATTCACACACTCACTGACACACTGTGTATATCATGACCCACAGTCAGATACACCCTGTGAAGTGTAAAACACCCCCAATGTCCTCAGTAATATTAACACACTGACAGAGAACACAGATTAATATTAACACACTCACTGACACACTGTGTATATCATGACCCACAGTCAGATACACCCTGTGAAGTGTAAAACACCCCCACTGTCCTCAGGAATATTAACACACTGACAGAGAACACAGATTAATATTAACACACTCACTGACACACTGTGTATATCATGACCCACAGTCAGATACACCCTGTGAAGTGTAAAACACCCCCACTGTCCTCAGTAATATTAACACACTGACAGAGAACACAGATTAATATTAACACACTCACTGACACACTGTGTATATCATGACCTACAGTCAGATACACCCTGTGAAGTGTAAAACACCCCCACTGTCCTCAGTAATATTAACACACTGACAGAGAACACAGATTAATATTAACACACTCACTGACACACTGTGTACATCATGACCCACAGTCAGATACACCCTGTGAAGTGTAAAACATCCCCACTGTCCTCAGGAATATTAACACATTGACAGAGAACACAGATTAATATTAACACACTCACTGACACACTGTGTATATCATGACCCACAGTCAGATACACCCTGTGAAGTGTAAAACACCCCCACTGTCCTCAGGAATATTAACACACTGACAGAGAACACAGATTAATATTAACACACTCACTGACACACTGTGTATATCATGACCCACAGTCAGATACACCCTGTGAAGTGTAAAACATCCCCACTGTCCTCAGTAATATTAACACACTGACAGAGAACACAGATTAATATTAACACACACACTGACACACTGTGTACATCATGACCCACAGTCTCTTACACCCTGTGAAGTGTAAAACACCCCCACTGTCCTCAGCAATATTAACACACTGACAGAGAACACAGATTAATATTAACACACTCACTGACACACTGTGTATATCATGACCCACAGTCAGATACACCCTGTGAAGTGTAAAACACCCCCACTGTCCTCAGTAATATTAACACACTGACAGAGAACACAGATTAATATTAACACACTCACTGACACACTGTGTATATCATGACCCACAGTCAGATAAACCCTGTGAAGTGTAAAACATTCCCACTGTCCTCAGTAATATTAACACACTGACAGAGAACACAGATTAATATAAACACACTCACTGACACACTGTGTATATCATGACCCACAGTCAGATACACCCTGTGAAGTGTAAAACACCCCCACTGTCCTCCGTAATATTAACACACTGACAAGGAACACAGATTAATATTAACACACTCACTGACACACTGTGTACATCATGACCCACAGTCAGATACACCCTGTGAAGTGTAAAACACCCGCACTGTCCTCAGGAATATTAACACACTGACAGAGAACACAGATTAATATTAACACACTCACTGACACACTGTGGACATCTTGACCCACAGTCAGATACAGTCTGTGAAGTGTAAAACACCCCCACTGTCCTCAGCAATATTAACACACTGACAGAGATCACAGATTAATATTAACACACTCACTGACACACTGTGTATATCATGACCCACAGTCAGATACACCCTGTGAAGTGTAAAGCACCCCCACTGTCCTCAGTAATATTGACACACTGACAGAGTACACAGATTAATATTAACACACTCACTGACACACTGTGTCTATCATGACCCACAGTCAGATACACCCGGTGAAGTGTAAAACACCCCCACTGTCCTCAGGAATATTAACACACTGACAGAGAACACAGATTAATATTAACACACTCACTGACACACTGTGTATATCATGAACCACAGTCAGATACACCCGGTGAAGTGTAAAACATCCCCACTGTCCTCAGTAATATTAACAGACTGACAGAGAAAACAGATTAATATTAACACACTCACTGACACACTGTGTATATCATGACCCACAGTCATATAAACCCTGTGAAGTGTAAAACACCCCCACTGTCCTCAGCAATATTAACACACTGACAGAGAACACATATAAATATTAACACACTCACTGACACACTGCGTATATCATGACCCACAGTCAGATACACCCTGTGAAGTGTAAAACACCCCCACTGTCCTCAGCAATATTAACACACTGACAGAGAACACAAATAAATATTAACACACTCACTGACACACTGCGTATATCATGACCCACAGTCAGATACACCCTGTGAAGTGTAAAACACCCCCACTGTCCTCAGTAATTTTAACACACTGACAGAGAACACAGATTAATATTAACACACTCATTGACACACTGTGTATATCATGACCCACAATCAGATACACCCTGTGAAGTGTAAAACACCCCCACTGTCCTCAGTAATATTAACATACTGACAGAGTACACAGATTAATATTAACACACTCACTGACACACTGTGTATATCATGACCCACAGTCAGATACACCCTGTGAAGTGTAAAACACCCCCACTGTCCTCAGTAATATTAACACACTGACAGAGAACACAGATTAATATTAACACACTCACTGACACACTGTGTATATCATGACCCACAGTCAGATACACCCTGTGAAGTGTAAAACACCCCCACTGTCCTCAGTAATATTAACACACTGACAGAGAACACAGATTAATATTAACACACTCACTGACACATTGTGTATATCATGACCCACAGTCAGATACACCCTGTGAAGTGTAAAACACCCCCACTGTCCTCAGGAATATTAACACACTGACAGAGAACACAGATTAATATTAACACACTCACTGACACACTGTGTATATCATGACCCACAGTCAGATACACCCTGTGAAGTGTAAAACACCCCCACTGTCCTCAGTAATATTAACACACTGACAGAGAACACAGATTAATATTAACACACTCACTGACACACTGTGTATATCATGACCCACAGTCAGATACACCCGGTGAAGTGTAAAACATCCCCACTGTCCTCAGTAATATTAACACACTGACAGAGAAAACAGATTAATATTAACACACTCACTGACACACTGTGTATATCATGACCCACAGTCAGATAAACCCTGTGAAGTGTAAAACACCCCCACTGTCCTCAGCAATATTAACACACTGACAGAGAACACATATAAATATTAACACACTCACTGACACACTGCGTATATCATGACCCACAGTCAGATACACCCTGTGAAGTGTAAAACACCCCCACTGTCCTCAGCAATATTAACACACTGACAGAGAACACAAATAAATATTAACACACTCACTGACACACTGCGTATATCATGACCCACAGTCAGATACACCCTGTGAAGTATAAAACACCCCCACTGTCCTCAGTAATATTAACACACTGACAGAGAACACAGATTAATATTAACACACTCATTGACACACTGTGGAAATCATGACCCACAATCAGATACACCCTGTGAAGTGTAAAGCACCCCCACTGTCCTCAGTAATATTAACATACTGACAGAGTACACAGATTAATATTAACACACTCACTGACACACTGTGTATATCATGACCCACAGTCAGATACACCCTGTGAAGTGTAAAACACCCCCACTGTCCTCAGTAATATTAACACACTGACAGAGAACACAGATTAATATTAACACACTCACTGACACACTGTGCATATCATGACCCACAGTCAGATACACCCTGTGAAGTGTAAAACACCCCCACTGTCCTCAGTAATATTAACACACTGACAGAGAACACAGATTAATATTAACACACTCACTGACACACTGTGTATATCATGACCCACAGTCAGATACACCCTGTGAAGTGTAAAACACCCCCAATGTCCTCAGTAATATTAACATACTGACAGAGTACACAGATTAATATTAACACACTCACTGACACACTGTGTATATCATGACCCACAGTCAGATACACCCTGTGAAGTGTAAAACACCCCCACTGTCCTCAGTAATATTAACACACTGACAGAGAACACAGATTAATATTAACACACTCACTGACACACTGTGTACATCATGACCCACAGTCAGATACACCCTGTGAAGTGTAAAACACCCCCACTGTCCTCAGGAATATTAACACACTGACAGAGAACACAGATTAATATTAACACACTCACTGACACACTGTGTATATCATGACCCACTGTCAGATACACCCTGTGAAGTGTAAAACATCCCCACTGTCCTCAGGAATATTAACACACTGACAGAGAACACAGATTAATATTAACACACTCACTGACACACTGTGTATATCATGACCCACAGTCAGATAAACCCTGTGAAGTGTAAAACACCCCCACTGTCCTCAGGAATATTAACACACTGACAGAGTACACAGATTAATATTAACACACTCACTGACACACTGTGTACATCATGACCCACTGTCAGATACACCCTGTGAAGTGTAAAACACCCCCATTGTCCTCAGTAATCTTAACACACTGACAGAGAACACAGATTAACATTAACACACTCACTGACACACTGTGTATATCATGACCCACAGTCAGATACACCCTGTGAAGTGTAAAACACCCCCACTGTCCTCAGTAATATTAACACACTGACAGACAACACAGATTAATATTAACACACTCACTGACACACTGTGTACATCATGACCCACAATCAGATACACCCTGTGAAGTTTAAAACACCCCCACTGTCCTCAGGAATATTAACACACTGACAGAGAACACAGATTAATATTAACACACTCACTGACACACTGTGTATATCATGACCCACAGTCAGATACACCCTGTGAAGTGTAAAACACCCCCACTGTCCTCAGTAATATTAACACACTGACAGAGAACACAGATTAATATTAACACACTCACTGACACACTGTGTACATCATGACCCACAGTCAGATACACCCTGTGAAGTGTAAAACACCCCACTGTCCCCAGGATTATTAACACACTGACAGAGAACACAGATTAATATTAACACACTCACTGACACACTGTGTACATCATGACCCACAGTCAGATACACCCTGTGAAGTGTAAAACACCCCCACTGTCCTCAGGAATATTAACACACTGACAGAGAACACAGATTAATATTAACACACTCACTGACACACTGTGTACATCATGACCCACAGTCAGATACACCCTGTGAAGTGTAAAACACCCCCACTGTCCTCAGGAATATTAACACACTGACAGAGAACACAGATTAATATTAACACACTCACTGACACACTGTGTACATCATGACCCACAGTCAGATACACCCTGTGAAGTGTAAAACACCCCCACTGTCCTCAGGAATATTAACACACTGACAGAGAACACAGATTAATATTAACACACTCACTGACACTCTGTGTACATCATGACCCACAGTCAGATACACCCTGTGAAGTGTAAAACACCCCCACTGTCCTCAGTAATATTAACACATTGACAGAGAACACAGATTAATATTAACACACTCACTGACACACTGTGTATATCATGACCCACAGTCAGATAAACCCTGTGAAGTGTAAAACACCCCCACTGTCCTCAGCAATATTAACACACTGACAGAGAACACATATAAATATTAACACACTCACTGACACACTGTGTATATCATGACCCACAGTCAGATACACCCTGTGAAGTGTAAAACACCCCCACTGTCCTCAGGAATATTAACACACTGACAGAGAACACAGATTAATATTAACACACTCACTGACACACTGTGTATATCATGACCCACAGTCAGATACACCCTGTGAAGTGTAAAACACCCCCACTGTCCTCAGTAAGATTAACACACTGACAGAGAACACAGATTAATATTAACACACTCACTGAAACACTGTGTATATCATGACCCACAGTCAGATACACCCTGTGAAGTGTAAAACACCCCCACTGTCCTCAGTAATATTAACACACTGACAGAGAACACAGATTAATATTAACACTCTCACTGACACACTGTGTACATCATGACCCACTGTCAGATACACCCTGTGAAGTGTAAAACACCCCCACTGTCCTCAGTAATATTAACACACTGACAGAGAACACAGATTAATATTAACACACTCACTGACACACTGTGTACATCATGACCCACAGTCAGATACACCCTGTGAAGTGTAAAACATCCCCACTGTCCTCAGGAATATTAACACATTGACAGAGAACACAGATTAATATTAACACACTCACTGACACACTGTGTATATCATGACCCACAGTCAGATACACCCTGTGAAGTGTAAAACACCCCCACTGTCCTCAGGAATATTAACACACTGACAGAGAACACAGATTAATATTAACACATTCACTGACATACTGTGTACATCATGACCCACAGTCAGATACACCCTGTGAAGTGTAAAACATCCCCACTGTCCTCAGGAATATTAACACATTGACAGAGAACACAGATTAATATTAACACACTCACTGACACACTGTGTATATCATGACCCACAGTCAGATACACACTGTGAAGTGTAAAACACCCCCACTGTCCTCAGGAATATTAACACACTGACAGAGAACACAGATTAATATTAACACACTCACTGACACACTGTGTATATCATGACCCACAGTCAGATACACCCTGTGAAGTGTAAAACATCCCCACTGTCCTCAGTAATATTAACACACTGACAGAGAACACAGATTAATATTAACACACACACTGACACACTGTGTACATCATGACCCACAGTCAGATACACCCTGTGAAGTGTAAAACACCCCCACTGTCCTCAGCAATATTAACACACTGACAGAGAACACAGATTAATATTAACACACTCACTGACACACTGTGTATATCATGACACGCAGTCAGATACACCCTGTGAAGTGTAAAACACCCCCACTGTCCTCAGTAATATTAACACACTGACAGAGAACACAGATTAATATTAACACACTCACTGACACACTGTGTATATCATGACCCACAGTCAGATAAACCCTGTGAAGTGTAAAACACCCCCACTGTCCTCAGTAATATTAACACACTGACAGAGAACACAGATTAATATTAACACACTCACTGACACACTGTGTATATCATGACCCACAGTCAGATACACCCTGTGAAGTGTAAAACACCCCCACTGTCTTCAGGAATATTAACACACTGACAGAGAACACAGATTAATATTAACACACTCACTGACACACTGTGTACATCATGACCCACAGTCAGATAAACCCTGTGAAGTGTAAAACACCCCCACTGTCCTCAGCAATATTAACACACTGACAGAGAACACATATAAATGTTAACACACTCACTGACACACTGTGTATATCATGACCCACAGTCAGATACACCCTGTGAAGTGTAAAACACCCCCACTGTCCTCAGGAATATTAACACACTGACAGAGAACACAGATTAATATTAACACACTCACTGACACACTGTGTACATCATGACCCACTGTCAGATACACCCTGTGAAGTGTAAAACACCCCCACTGTCCTCAGTAATATTAACACACTGACAGAGAACACAGATTAATATTAACACACTCACTGACACACTGTGTACATCATGACCCACAGTCAGATACTCCCTGTGAAGTGTAAAACATCCCCACTGTCCTCAGGAATATTAACACATTGACAGAGAACACAGATTAATATTAACACACTCACTGACACACTGTGTATATCATGACCCACAGTCAGATACACCCTGTGAAGTGTAAAACACCCCCACTGTCCTCAGTAAGATTAACACACTGACAGAGAACACAGATTAATATTAACACACTCACTGACACACTGTGTATATCATGACCCACAGTCAGATACACCCTGTGAAGTGTAAAACACCCCCACTGTCCTCAGTAATATTAACACACTGACAGAGAACACAGATTAATATTAACACTCTCACTGACACACTGTGTATATCATGACCCACTGTCAGATACACCCTGTGAAGTGTAAAACACCCCCACTGTCCTCAGTAATATTAACACACTGACAGAGAACACAGATTAATATTAACACACTCACTGACACACTGTGTACATCATGACCCACAGTCAGATACACCCTGTGAAGTGTAAAACATCCCCACTGTCCTCAGGAATATTAACACATTGACAGAGAACACAGATTAATATTAACACACTCACTGACACACTGTGTATATCATGACCCACAGTCAGATACACCCTGTGAAGTGTAAAACACCCCCACTGTCCTCAGTAAGATTAACACACTGACAGAGAACACAAATTAATATTAACACACTCACTGACACACTGTGTATATCATGACCCACAGTCAGATACACCCTGTGAAGTGTAAAACACCCCCACTGTCCTCAGTAATATTAACACACTGACAGAGAACACAGATTAATATTAACACTCTCACTGACACACTGTGTACATCATGACCCACTGTCAGATACAGCCGGTGAAGTGTAAAACACCCCCACTGTCCTCAGTAATATTAACACACTGACAGAGAACACAGATTAATATTAACACACTCACTGACACACTGTGTACATCATGACCCACAGTCAGATACACCCTGTGAAGTGTAAAACACCCGCACTGTCCTCAGGAATATTAACACATTGACAGAGAACACAGATTAATATTAACACACTCACTGTCACACTGTGTATATCGTGACCCACAGTCAGATACACCCTGTGAAGTGTAAAACACCCCCACTGTCCTCAGGAATATTAACACACTGACAGAGAACACAGATTAATATTAACACACTCACTGACACACTGTGTACATCATGACCCACAGTCAGATACACCCTGTGAAGTGTAAAACATCCCCACTGTCCTCAGGAATATTAACACATTGACAAAGAACACAGATTAATATTAACACACTCACTGACACACTGTGTATATCATGACCCACAGTCAGATACACCCTGTGAAGTGTAAAACACCCCCACTGTCCTCAGGAATATTAACACACTGACAGAGAACACAGATTAATATTAACACACTCACTGACACTCTGTGTATATCATGACCCACAGTCAGATACACCCTGTGAAGTGTAAAACATCCCCACTGTCCTCAGTAATATTAACACACTGACAGAGAACACAGATTAATATTAACACACACACTGACACACTGTGTATATCATGACCCACAGTCAGATACACCCTGTGAAGTGTAAAACACCCCCACTGTCCTCAGTAATATTAACACACTGACAGAGAACACAGATTAATATTAACACACTCACTGACACACTGTGTATATCATGACCCACAGTCAGATAAACCCTGTGAAGTGTAAAACATTCCCACTGTCCTCAGTAATATTAACACACTGACAGAGAACACAGATTAATATTAACACACTCACTGACACACTGTGTATATCATGACCCACAGTCAGATACACCCTGTGAAGTGTAAAACACCCCCACTGTCCTCAGTAATATTAACACACTGACAGAGAACACAGATTAATATTAACACACTCACTGACACACTGTGTACATCATGACCCACAGTCAGATACACCCTGTGAAGTGTAAAACACCCGCACTGTCCTCAGGAATATTAACACACTGACAGAGAACACAGATTAATATTAACACACTCACTGACACACTGTGTATATCATGACCCACAGTCAGATACACCCTGTGAAGTGTAAAACACCCCCACTGTCCTCAGCAATATTAACACACTGACAGAGAACACAAATAAATATTAACACACTCACTGACACACAGCGTATATCATGACCCACAGTCAGATACACCCTGTGAAGTGTAAAACACCCCCACTGTCCTCAATAATATTAACACACTGACAGAGAACACAGGTTAATATTAACACACTCACTGACACACTGTGTACATCATGACCCACAGTCAGATACACCCTGTGAAGTGTAAAACACCCCCACTGTCCTCAGTAATATTAACATACTGACAGAGTACACAGATTAATATTAACACACTCACTGACACACTGTGTATATCATGACCCACAGTCAGATACACCCTGTGAAGTGTAAAACACCCCCACTGTCCTCAGTAATATTAACACAATGACAGAGAACACAGATTCATATTAACACACTCACTGACACACTGTGTACATCATGACCCACAGTCAGATACACCCTGTGAAGTGTAAAACACCCCCACTGTCCTCAGGAATATTAACACACTGACAGAGAACACAGATTAATATTAACACACTCACTGACACACTGTGTATATCATGACCCACAGTCAGATTCACCCTGTGAAGTGTAAAACATCCCCACTGTCCTCAGGAATATTAACACACTGACAGAGAACACAGATTAATATTAACACACTCACTGACACACTGTGTATATCATGACCCACAGTCAGATAAACCCTGTGAAGTGTAAAACACCCCCACTGTCCTCAGGAATATTAACACACTGACAGAGTACACAGATTAATATTAACACACTCACTGACACACTGTGTACATCATGACCCACTGTCAGATACACCCTGTGAAGTGTAAAACACCCCCACTGTCCTCAGTAATCTTAGCACACTGACAGAGAACACAGATTAATATTAACACAGTCACTGACACACTGTGTATATCATGACCCACAGTCAGATACACCCTGTGAAGTGTAAAACACCCCCACTGTCCTCAGTAATATTAACACACTGACAGAGAACACAGATTAATATTAACACACTCACTGACACACTGTGTACATCATGACCCACAGTCAGATACACCCTGTGAAGTGTAAAACACCCCCACTGTCCTCAGGAATATTAACACACTGACAGAGAACGCAGATTAATATTAACACACTCACTGACACACTGTGTATATCATGACCCACAGTCAGATACACCCTGTGAAATGTAAAACACCCCCACTGTCCTCAGGAATATTAACACACTGACAGAGAACACAGACTAATATTAACACACTCACTGACACACTGTGTACATCATGACCCACAGTCAGATACACCCTGTGAAGTGTAAAACACCCCACTGTCCTCAGGATTATTAACACACTGACAGAGAACACAGATTAATATTAACACACTCACTGACACACTGTGTACATCATGACCCACAGTCAGATACACCCTGTGAAGTGTAAAACACCCCCACTGTCCTCAGGAATATTAACACACTGACAGAGAACACAGATTAATATTAACACACTCACTGACACACTGTGTACATCATGACCCACAGTCAGATACACCCTGTGAAGTGTAAAACACCCCCACTGTCCTCAGGAATATTAACACACTGACAGAGAACACAGATTAATATTAACACACTCACTGACACACTGTGTACATCATGACCCACAGTCAGATACACCCTGTGAAGTGTAAAACACCCCCACTGTCCTCAGGAATATTAACACACTGACAGAGAACACAGATTAATATTAACACACTCACTGACACACTGTGTACATCATGACCCACAGTCAGATTCACCCTGTGAAGTGTAAAACACCCCCACTGTCCTCAGTAATATTAACACACTGACAGAGAACACAGATTAATATTAACACACTCACTGACACACTGTGTATATCATGACCCACAGTCAGATAAACCCTGTGAAGTGTAAAACACCCCCACTGTCCTCAGCAATATTAACACACTGACAGAGAACACATATAAATATTAACACACTCACTGACACACTGTGTATATCATGACCCACAGTCAGATACACCCTGTGAAGTGTAAAACACCCCCACTGTCCTCAGGAATATTAACACACTGACAGAGAACACAGATTAATATTAACACACTCACTGACACACTGTGTATATCATGACCCACAGTCAGATACACCCTGTGAAGAGTAAAACACCCCCACTGTCCTCAGTAAGATTAACACACTGACAGAGAACACAGATTAATATTAACACACTCACTGACACACTGTGTATATCATGACCCACAGTCAGATACACCCTGTGAAGTGTAAAACACCCCCACTGTCCTCAGTAATATTAACACACTGACAGAGAACACAGATTAATATTAACACTCTCACTGACAGACTGTGTACATCATGACCCACTGTCAGATTCACCCTGTGAAGTGTAAAACACCCCCACTGTCCTCAGTAGTCTTAACACACTGACAGAGAACACAGATTAATATTAACACACTCACTGACACACTGTGTATATCATGACCCACAGTCAGATACACCCTGTGAAGTGTAAAACACCCCCACTGTCCTCAGTAATATTAACACACTGACAGAGAACACAGATTAATATTAGCACTCTCACTGACACACTGTGTACATCATGACCCACTGTCAGATACACCCTGTGAAGTGTAAAACACCCCCACTGTCCTCAGTAATCTTAACACACTGACAGAGAACACAGATTAATATTAACACACTCACTGACACACTGTGTATATCATGACCCACAGTCAGATACACCCTGTGAAGTGTAAAACACCCCCACTGTCCTCAGTAATATTAACACTCTGACAGAGAACACAGATTAATATTCACACACTCACTGACACACTGTGTATATCATGACCCACAGTCAGATACACCCTGTGAAGTGTAAAACACCCCCAATGTCCTCAGTAATATTAACACACTGACAGAGAACACAGATTAATATTAACACACTCACTGACACACTGTGTATATCATGACCCACAGTCAGATAAACCCCGTGAAGTGTAAAACACCCCCACTGTCCTCAGTAATATTAACATACTGACAGAGAACACAGATTAATATTAACACACTCACTGACACACTGTGTACATCATGACCCACAGTCAGATACACCCTGTGAAGTGTAAAACATCCCCACTGTCCTCAGGAATATTAACACATTGACAGAGAACACAGATTAATATTAACACACTCACTGACACACTGTGTATATCATGACCCACAGTCAGATACACAATGTGAAGTGTAAAACACCCCCACTGTCCTCACGAATATTAACACACTGACAGAGAACACAGATTAATATTAACACACTCACTGACACACTGTGTATATCATGACCCACAGTCAGATACACCCTGTGAAGTGTAAAACACCCCCACTGTCCTCAGTAATATTAACACACTGACAGAGTACACAGATTAATATTAACACTCACTGACACACTGTGTATATCATGACCCACAGTCAGATACACCCTGTGAAGTGTAAAACACCCCCACTGTCCTCAGTAATATTAACACACTGACAGAGAACACAGATTAATATTAATACACTCACTGACACACTGTGTACATCATGACCCACAATCAGATACACCCTGTGAAGTGTAAAACACCCGCACTGTCCTCAGGAATATTAACACACTGACAGAGAACACAGATTAATATTAACACACTCACTGACACACTGTGTATATCATGACCCACAGTCAGATACACCCTGTGAAGTGTAAAACACCCCCCCTGTCCTCAGTAATATTAACACACTGACAGAGAACACAGATTAATATTAACACACTCACTGACACACAGTGTATATCATGACCCACAGTCAGATACACCCTGTGAAGTGTAAAACACCCCCACTGTCCTCAGTAATGTTAACACACTGACAGAGAACACAGATTAATATTAACACACTCACTGACACACTGTGTATATCATGACCCACAGTCAGATACACCCTGTGAAGTGTAAAACACCCCCACTGTCCTCAGTAACATTAACACACTGACAGAGAACACAGATTAATATTAACACACTCACTGACACACTGTGTACATCATGACCCACAGTCAGATACACCCTGTGAAGTGTAAAACACCCGCACTGTCCTCAGGAATATTAACACACTGACAGAGAACACAGATTAATATTAACACACTCACTGACACACTGTGTACATCATGACCCACAGTCAGATACACCCTGTGAAGTGTAAAACACCCGCACTGTCCTCAGGAATATTAACACACTGACAGAGAACACAGATTAATATTAACACACTCACTGACACACTGTGTATATCATGACCCACAGTCAGATACACCCTGTGAAGTGTAAAACACCCCCACTGTCCTCAGCAATATTAACACACTGACAGAGATCACAGATTAATATTAACACACTCACTGACACACTGTGTATATCATGACCCACAGTCAGATACACCCTGTGAAGTGTAAAACACCCCCACTGTCCTCAGTAA
The DNA here is from genome assembly GCF_036365525.1 of Heterodontus francisci. Lineage (NCBI taxonomy): Eukaryota > Metazoa > Chordata > Chondrichthyes > Heterodontiformes > Heterodontidae > Heterodontus > Heterodontus francisci. The sequence goes on along the minus strand of NW_027141861.1, from coordinate 2,308,494 downwards.
TATTAACACACTGACAGAGTACACAGATTAATATTAACACACTCACTGACACACTGTGTATATCATGACCCACAGTCAGATACACCCTGTGAAGTGTAAAACACCCCCACTGTCCTCAGTAATATTAACACACTGACAGAGAACACAGATTAATATTAACACACTCACTGACACACTGTGTACATCATGACCCACAGTCAGATACACCCTGTGAAGTGTAAAACACCCCCACTGTCCTCAGTAATATTAACACACTGACAGAGAACACAGATTTATATAAACACACTCACTGACACACTGTGTATATCATGACCCACAGTCAGATACACCCGGTGAAGTGTAAAACACCCCCACTGTCCTCAGGAATATTAACACACTGACAGAGAACACAGATTAATATTAACACACTCACTGACACACTGTGTATATCATGACCCACAGTCAGATACACCCTGTGAAGTGTAAAACGCCCCCACTGTCCTCAGGAATATTAACACACTGACAGAGAACACAGATTAATATTAACACACTCACTGACACACTGTGTATATCATGACCCACAGCCAGATACACCCTGTGAAGTGTAAAACACCCCCACTGTCCTCAGTAATATTAACACCTGACAGAGAACACAAATTAATATTAACACACTCACTGACACACTGTGTATATCATGACCCACAGTCAGATACACCCTGTGAAGTGTAAAACATCCCCACTGTCCTCAGTAATATTAACACACTGACAGAGAACACAGATTAATATTAACACACTCACTGACACACTGTGTATATCATGACCCACAGTCAGATACACCCTGTGAAGTGTAAAACACCCCCACTGTCCTCAGTAATATTAACACACTGACAGAGTACACAGATTAATATTAACACACTCACTGACACACTGTGTATAGCATGACCCACAGTCAGATACACCCTGTGAAGTGTAAAACACCCCCACTGTCCTCAGTAATATTAACACACTGACAGAGAACACAGATTAATATTAACACACTCACTGACACACTGTGTACATCATGACCCACAGTCAGATACACCCTGTGAAGTGTAAAACACCCCCACTGTCCTCAGTAATATTAACACACTGACAGAGAACACAGATTAATATTAACACACTCACTGACACACTGTGTATATCATGACCCACAGTCAGATACACCCGGTGAAGTGTAAAACACCCCCACTGTCCTCAGGAATATTAACACACTGACAGAGAACACAGATTAATATTAACACACTCACTGACACACTGTGTATATCATGACCCACAGTCAGATACACCCTGTGAAGTGTAAAACGCCCCCACTGTCCTCAGGAATATTAACACACTGACAGAGAACACAGATTAATATTAACACACTCACTGACACACTGTGTATATCATGACCCACAGCCAGATACACCCTGTGAAGTGTAAAACACCCCCACTGTCCTCAGTAATATTAACACCTGACAGAGAACACAGATTAATATTAACACACTCACTGACACACTGTGTATATCATGACCCACAGTCAGATACACCCTGTGAAGTGTAAAACATCCCCACTGTCCTCAGTAATATTAACACACTGACAGAGAACACAGATTAATATTAACACACTCACTGACACACTGTGTATATCATGACCCACAGTCAGATACACCCTGTGAAGTGTAAAACACCCCCACTGTCCTCAGGAATATTAACACACTGACAGAGAACACAGATTAATATTAACACACTCACTGACACACTGTGTATATCATGACCCACAGCCAGATACACCCTGTGAAGTGTAAAACACCCCCACTGTCCTCAGTAATATTAACACCTGACAGAGAACACAGATTAATATTAACACACTCACTGACACACTGTGTATATCATGACCCACAGTCAGATACACCCTGTGAAGTGTAAAACATCCCCACTGTCCTCAGTAATATTAACACACTGACAGAGAACACAGATTAATATTAACACACTCACTGACACACTGTGTATATCATGACCCACAGTCAGATACACCCTGTGAAGTGTAAAACACCCCCACTGTCCTCAGTAATATTAACACACTGACAGAGTACACAGATTAATATTAACACACTCACTGACACACTGTGTATAGCATGACCCACAGTCAGATACACCCTGTGAAGTGTAAAACACCCCCACTGTCCTCAGTAATATTAACACACTGACAGAGAACACAGATTAATATTAACACACTCACTGACACACTGTGTACATCATGACCCACAGTCAGATACACCCTGTGAAGTGTAAAACACCCCCACTGTCCTCAGTAATATTAACACACTGACAGAGAACACAGATTAATATTAACACACTCACTGACACACTGTGTATATCATGACCCACAGTCAGATACACCCGGTGAAGTGTAAAACACCCCCACTGTCCTCAGGAATATTAACACACTGACAGAGAACACAGATTAATATTAACACACTCACTGACACACTGTGTATATCATGACCCACAGTCAGATACACCCTGTGAAGTGTAAAACGCCCCCACTGTCCTCAGGAATATTAACACACTGACAGAGAACACAGATTAATATTAACACACTCACTGACACACTGTGTATATCATGACCCACAGCCAGATACACCCTGTGAAGTGTAAAACACCCCCACTGTCCTCAGTAATATTAACACACTGACAGAGAACACAGATTAATATTAACACACTCACTGACACACTGTGTATATCATGACCCACAGTCAGATACACCCGGTGAAGTGTAAAACACCCCCACTGTCCTCAGGAATATTAACACACTGACAGAGAACACAGATTAATATTAACACACTCACTGACACACTGTGTATATCATGACCCACAGTCAGATACACCCTGTGAAGTGTAAAACGCCCCCACTGTCCTCAGGAATATTAACACACTGACAGAGAACACAGATTAATATTAACACACTCACTGACACACTGTGTATATCATGACCCACAGCCAGATACACCCTGTGAAGTGTAAAACACCCCCACTGTCCTCAGTAATATTAACACCTGACAGAGAACACAGATTAATATTAACACACTCACTGACACACTGTGTATATCATGACCCACAGTCAGATACACCCTGTGAAGTGTAAAACATCCCCACTGTCCTCAGTAATATTAACACACTGACAGAGAACACAGATTAATATTAACACACTCACTGACACACTGTGTATATCATGACCCACAGTCAGATACACCCTGTGAAGTGTAAAACACCCCCACTGTCCTCAGGAATATTAACACACTGACAGAGAACACAGATTAATATTAACACACTCACTGACACACTGTGTATATCATGACCCACAGTCAGATACACCCGGTGAAGTGTAAAACATCCCCACTGTCCTCAGTAATATTAACACACTGACAGAGAACACAGATTAATATTAACACACTCACTGACACACTGTGTATATCATGACCCACAGTCAGATACACCCTGTGAAGTGTAAAACACCCCCACTGTCCTCAGTAATATTAACACACTGACAGAGAACACAGATTAATATTAACACACTCACTGACACACTGTGTATATCATGACCCACAGTCAGATACACCCTGTGAAGTGTAAAACACCCCCACTGTCCTCAGTAATATTAACACACTGACAGAGAACACAGATTAATATTAACACACTCACTGACACACTGTGTACATCATGACCCACAGTCAGATACACCCTGTGAAGTGTAAAACACCCCCACTGTCCTCAGCAATATTAACACACTGACAGAGAACACAGATTAATATTAACACACTCACTGACACACTGTGTACATCATGACCCACAGTAAGATACACCCTGTGAAGTGTAAATCACCCCCATTGTCGTCAGCAATATTATCACACTGACAGAGAACACAGATTAATATTAACACACTCACTGACACACTGTGTATATCATGACCCACAGTCAGATACACCCGGTGAAGTGTAGAACACCCCCACTGTCCTCAGTAATATTAACACACTGACAGAGAACACAGATTAATATTAACACTCTCACTGACACGCTGTGTACATCATGACCCACAGTTAGATACACCCTGTGAAGTGTAAAACACCCGCACTGTCCTCAGGAATATTAACACACTGACAGAGAACACAGATTAATATTAACACACTCACTGACACACTGTGTATATCATGACCCACAGTCAGATACACCCTGTGAAGTGTAAAACACCCCCCCTGTCCTCAGTAATATTAACACACTGACACAGAACACAGATTAATATTAACACACTCACTGACACACTGTGTACATCATGACCCACAGTCAGATACACCCTGTGAAGTGTAAAACACCCCCACTGTCCTCAGTAATATTAACACACTGACAGAGAACACAGATTAATATTAACACACTCACTGACACACTGTGTATATCATGACCCACAGCCAGATACACCCTGTGAAGTGTAAAACACCCCCACTGTCCTCAGTAATATTAACACCTGACAGAGAACACAGATTAATATTAACACACTCACTGACACACTGTGTATATCATGACCCACAGTCAGATACACCCTGTGAAGTGTAAAACATCCCCACTGTCCTCAGTAATATTAACACACTGACAGAGAACACAGATTAATATTAACACACTCACTGACACACTGTGTATATCATGACCCACAGTCAGATACACCCTGTGAAGTGTAAAACACCCCCACTGTACTCAGGAATATTAACACACTGACAGAGAACACAGATTAATATTAACACACTCACTGACACACTGTGTATATCATGACCCACAGTCAGATACACCCGGTGAAGTGTAAAACATCCCCACTGTCCTCAGGAATATTAACACACTGACAGAGAACACAGATTAATATTAACACACTCACTGACACACTGTGTATATCATAACCCACAGTCAGTTACACCCTGTGAAGTGTAAAACACCCCCACTGTCCTCAGGAATATTAACACACTGACAGAGAACACAGATTAAAATTAAAACACTCACTGACACACTGTGTACATCATGACCCACAGTCAGATACACCCTGTGAAGTGTAAAACACCCCCACTGTCCTCAGTAATATCAACACACTGACAGAGAACACAGATTAATATTAACACACTCACTGACACACTGTGTATATCATGACCCACAGTCAGATACACCCTGTGAAGTGTAAAACACCCCCACTGTCCTCAGGAATATTAACACACTGACAGAGAACACAGATTAATCTTAACACACTCACTGACACACTGTGTACATCATGACTCACAGTCAGATACACCCTGTGAAGTGTAAAACATCCCCACTGTCCTCAGTAATATTAACACACTGACAGAGAACACAGATTAATATTAACACACTCACTGACACACTGTGTGTATCATGACCCACAGTCAGATACACCCTGTGAAGTGTAAAACACCCCCACTGTCCTCAGTAATATTAACACACTGACAGAGAACACAGATTAATATTAACACACTCACTGACACACTGTGTATGTCATGACCCACAGTCAGATACACCCTGTGAAGAGTAAAACACGACCACTGTCCTCAGGAATATTAACACACTGACAGAGAACAGAGATTAATATTAACACACTCACTGACACACTGTGTATATCATGACCCACAGTCAGATATACCCTGTGAAGTGTAAAACACCCCCACTGTCATCAGTAATATTCACACACTGACAGAGAACACAGATTAATATTAACACACTCACTGACACACTGTGTATATCATGACCCACAGTCAGATACACCCTGTGAAGTGTAAAACACCCCCACTGTCCTCAGGAATATTAACACACTGACAGAGAACACAGATTAATATTAACACACTCACTGACACACTGTGTATATCATGACCCACAGTCAGATACACCCTGTGAAGTGTAAAACACCCCCACTGTCCTCAGGAATATTAACACAATGACAGAGAACACAGATTAATATTAACACACTCACTGACACACTGTGTATATCATCACCCACAGTCAGATAAACCCTGTGAAGTGTAAAACACCCCCACTGTCCTCAGTAATATTAACACACTGACAGAGAACACAGATTAATATTAACACACTCACTGACACACTGTGTATATCATGACCCACAGTCAGATACACCCTGTGAAGTGTAAAACACCCCCACTGTCCTCAGTAATATTAACACATTGACAGAGAACACAGATTAATATTAACACACTCACTGACACACTGTGTACATCATGACCCACAGTCAGATACACCCTGTGAAGTGTAAAACACCCCCACTGTCCTCAGGAATTTTAATACACTGACAGAGAACACAGATTAAAATTAACACACTCACTGACACACTGTGTACATCATGACCCACAGTCAGATACACCTTGTGAAGTGTAAAACACCCCCACTGTCCTCAGTAATATCAACACACTTACAGAGAACACAGATTAATATTAACACACTCACTGACACACTGTGTATATCATGACCCACAGTCAGATACACCCTGTGAAGTGTAAAACACCCCCACTGTCCTCAGGAATATTAACACACTGACAGAGAACACAGATTAATATTAACACACTCACTGACACACTGTGTACATCATGACTCACAGTCAGATACACCCTGTGAAGTGTAAAACACCCCCACTGTCCTCAGTAATATTAACACATTGACAGAGAACACAGATTAATATTAACACACTCACTGACACACTGTGTGTATCATGACCCACAGTCAGATACACCCTGTGAAGTGTAAAACACCCCCACTGTCCTCAGTAATATTAACACACTGACAGAGAACACAGATTAATATTAACACACTCACTGACACACTGTGTATATCATGACAACAGTCAGATACACCCTGTGAAGTGTAAAACACCCCCACTGTCCTCAGGAATATTAACACACTGACAGAGAACACAGATTAATATTAACACACTCACTGACACACTGTGTATATCATGACCCACAGTCAGATACACCCTGTGAAGTGTAAAACACCCCCACTGTCCTCAGGAATATTAACACACTGACAGAGAACACAGATTAATATTAACACACTCACTGACACACTGTGTATATCATGACCCACAGTCAGATACACCCTGTGAAGTGTAAAACACCCCCACTGTCCTCAGGAATTTTAATACACTGACAGAGAACACAGATTAAAATTAACACACTCACTGACACACTGTGTATATCATGACCCACAGTCAGATACACCCTGTGAAGTGTAAAACACCCCCACTGTCCTCAGGAATATTAACACACTGACAGAGAACACAGATTAATATTAACACACTCACTGACACACTGTGTACATCATGACTCACAGTCAGATACACCCTGTGAAGTGTAAAACACCCCCACTGTCCTCAGTAATATTAACACATTGACAGAGAACACAGATTAATATTAACACACTCACTGACACACTGTGTGTATCATGACCCACAGTCAGATACACCCTGTGAAGTGTAAAACACCCCCACTGTCCTCAGTAATATTAACACACTGACAGAGAACACAGATTAATATTAACACACTCACTGACACACTGTGTATATCATGACAACAGTCAGATACACCCTGTGAAGTGTAAAACACCCCCACTGTCCTCAGGAATATTAACACACTGACAGAGAACACAGATTAATATTAACACACTCACTGACACACTGTGTATATCATGACCCACAGTCAGATACACCCTGTGAAGTGTAAAACACCCCCACTGTCCTCAGGAATATTAACACACTGACAGAGAACACAGATTAATATTAACACACTCACTGACACACTGTGTATATCATGACCCACAGTCAGATACACCCTGTGAAGTGTAAAACACCCCCACTGTCCTCAGTAATATTAACACACTGACAGAGAACACAGATTAATATTAACACACTCACTGACACACTGTGTATATCATGACCCACAGTCAGATACACCCTGTGAAGTGTAAAACACCCCCACTGTCCTCAGTAATATTAACACACTGACAGAGAACACAGATTAATATTAACACACTCACTGACACACTGTGTACATCATGACCCACAGTCAGATACACCCTGTGAAGTGTAAAACACCCCCACTGTCCTCAGGAATATTAACACACTGACAGAGAACACAGATTAATATTAACACACTCACTGACACACTGTGTATATCATGACCCAGAGTCAGATACACCCTGTGAAGTGTAAAACACCCCCACTGTCCTCAGGAATATTAACACACTGACAGAGAACACAGATTAATATTAACACACTCACTGACACACTGTGTATATCATGACCCACAGTCAGATACACCCTGTGAAGTGTAAAACACCCCCACTGTCCTCAGGAATATTAACACGCTGACAGAGAACACAGATTAATATTAACACACTCACTGACACACTGTGTACAACATGACACACTGTCAGATACACCCTGTGAAGTGTAAAACACCCCCACTGTCCTCAGTAATATTAACACACTGACAGAGAACACAGATTAATATTAACACACTCACTGACACACTGTGTATATCATGACCCACAGTCAGATAAACCCTGTGAAGTGTAAAACACCCCCACTGACCTCAGGAATATTAACACACTGACAGAGAACACAGATTAATATTAAAACACTCACTGACACACTGTGTATATCATGACCCACAGTCAGATACACCCTGTGAAGTGTAAAACACCCCCACTGTCCTCAGGAATGTTAACACACTGACAGAGAACACAGATTAATATTAACACACTCACTGACACACTGTGTATATCATGACCCACAGTCAGATACACCCTGTGAAGTGTAAAACACCCCCACTGTCCTCAGTAATATTAACACACTGACAGAGAACACAGATTAATATTAACACACTCACTGACACACTGTGTATATCATGACCCACAGTCAGATACACCCTGTGAAGTGTAAAACACCCCCACTGTCCTCAGGAATATTAACACGCTGACAGAGAACACAGATTAATATTAACACACTCACTGACACACTGTGTACATCATGACCCACAGTCAGATACACCCTGTGAAGTGTAAAACACCCCCACTGTCCTCAGTAATATTCACACATTGACAGAGAACACAGATTAATATTAACACACTCACTGACACACTGTGTACATCATGACCCACAGTCAGATACACCCTGTGAAGTGTAAAACACCCCCACTGTCCTCAGGAATATTAACACACTGACAGAGAACACAGATTAATATTAACACAATCACTGACACACTGTGTACATCATGACCCACAGTCAGATACACCCTGTGAAGTGTAAAACACCCCCACTGTCCTCAGTAATATTAACACACTGACAGAGAACACAGATTAATATTAACACACTCACTGACACACTGTGTACATCATGACCCACAGTCAGGTACACCCTGTGAAGTGTAAAACACCCCCACTGTCCTCAGGAATATTAACACACTGACAGAGAACACAGATTAATATTAATACACTCACTGACACACTGTGTACATCATGACCCACAGTCAGATACACCCTGTGAAGTGTAAAACATCCCCACTGTCCTCAGTAATATTAACACACTGACAGAGAACACAGATTAATATTAACACACTCACTGACACACTGTGTATATCATGACCCACAGTCAGATACACCCTGTGAAGTGTAAAACACCCCCACTGTCCTCAGTAATATTAACACACTGACAGAGAACACAGATTAATATTAACACATTCACTGACACACTGTGTATATCATGACCCACAGTCAGATACACCCTGTGAAGTGTAAAACATTCCCACTGTCCTCAGGAATATTAACACACTGACAGAGAACACAGATTAATATTAACACACTCACTGACACACTGTGTACATCATGACCCACAGTCAGATACACCCTGTGAAGTGTAAAACACCCCCACTGTCCTCAGTAATATTAACACACTGACAGAGAACACAGATTAATATTAACACACTCATTGACACACTGTGTATATCATGACCCACAGTCAGATACACCCTGTGAAGTGTAATACACCCCCACTGTCCTCAGTAATATTAACACACTGACAGAGAACACAGATTAATATTAACACACTCACTGACACACTGTGTACATCATGACCCACAGTCAGATACACCCTGTGAAGTGTAAAACATCCCCACTGTCCTCAGTAATATTAACACACTGACAGCGAACACAGATTAATATTAACACACTCACTGACACACTGTGTATATCATGACCCACAGTCAGATACACCCTGTGAAGCGTAAAACACCCCCACTGTCCTCAGTAATATTAACACACTGACAGAGAACACAGATTAATATTAACACATTCACTGACACACTGTGTACATCATGACCCACAGTCAGATACACCCTGTGAAGTGTAAAACATTCCCACTGTCCTCAGGAATATTAACACACTGACAGAGAACACAGATTAATATTAACACACTCACTGACACACTGTGTACATCATGACCCACAGTCAGATACACCCTGTGAAGTGTAAAACACCCCCACTGTCCTCAGTAATATTAACACACTGACAGAGAACACAGATTAATATTAACAAACTCACTGACACACTGTGTATATCATGACCCACAGTCAGATACACCCTGTGAAGTGTAAAACACCCCCACTGTCCTCAGTAATATTAACACACTGACAGAGAACACAGATTAATATTAACACACTCACTGACACACTGTGTACATCATGACCCACAGTCAGATACACCCTGTGAAGTGTAAAACACCACCCCTGTCCTCAGCAATATTAACACACTGACAGAGAACACAGATTAATATTAACACACTCACTGACACACTGTGTACATCATGACCCACAGTCAGATACACCCTGTGAAGTGTAAAACACCCTCATTGTCGTCAGCAATATTATCACACTGACAGAGAACACAGATTAATATTAACACACTCACTGACACACTGTGTACATCATGACCCACAGTCAGATACACCCTGTGAAGTGTAAAACACCCCCACTGTCCTCAGTAATATTATCACACTGACAGAGAACACAGATTAATATTAACACACTCACTGACACACTGTGTATATCATGACCCACAGTCAGATACACCCTGTGAAGTGTAAAACACCCCCATTGTCGTCAGCAATATTATCACACTGACAGAGAACACAGATTAATATTAACACACTCACTGACACACTGTGTATATCATGACCCACAGTCAGATAAACCCTGTGAAGTGTAAAACACCCCCACTGTCCTCAGTAATATTAACACACTGACAGAGAACACAGATTAATATTAACACACTCACTGACACACTGTGTATATCATGACCCACAGTCAGATAAACCCTGTGAAGTGTAAAACACCCCCACTGTCCTCAGCAATATTAACACACTGACAGAGAACACATATAAATATTAACACACTCACTGACACACTGCGTATATCATGACCCACAGTCAGATACACCCGGTGAAGTGTAAAACACCCCCACTGTCCTCAGTAATATTAACACACTGACAGAGAACACAGATTAATATTAACACTCTCACTGACACACTGTGTACATCATGACCCACTGTCAGATACACCCTGTGAAGTGTAAAACACCCCCACTGTCCTCAGTAATCTTAACACACTGACAGAGAACACAGATTAATATTAACACACTCACTGACACACTGTGTATATCATGACCCACAGTCAGATACACCCTGTGAAGTGTAAAACACCCCCACTGTCCTCAGTAATATTAACACACTGACAGAGAACACAGATTAATATTAACACACTCACTGACACACTGTGTATATCATGACCCACAGTCAGATACACCCTGTGAAGTGTAAAACACCCCCACTGTCCTCAGGAATATTAACACACTGACAGAGAACACAGATTAATATTAACACACTCACTGACACACTGTGTATATCATGACCCACAGTCAGATACACCCTGTGAAGTGTAAAACACCCCCACTGTCCTCAGGAATATTAACACACTGACAGAGAACACAGATTAATATTAACACACTCACTGACACACTGTGTACATCATGACCCACAGTCAGATACACCCTGCGAAGTGTAAAACACCCCCACTGTCCTCAGCAATATTAACACACTGACAGAGAGCGCAGATTAATATTAACACACTCACTGACACACTGTGTCCATCATGACCCACAGTCAGATAAACCCTGTGAAGTTTAAAACACCCCCACTGTCCTCAGCAATATTAACACACTGACAGAGAACACATATAAATATTTACACACTCACTGACACACTGCGTATATCATGACCCACAGTCAGATACACCCGGTGAAGTGTAAAACACCCCCACTGTCCTCAGTAATATTAACACACTGACAGAGAACACAGATTAATATTAACACACTCACTGACACACTGTGTACATCATGACCCACAGTCAGATACACCCTGTGAAGTGTAAAACACCCCCACTGTCCTCAGGAATATTAACACACTGACAGAGAACACAGATTAATATTAACACACTCACTGACACACTGTGTACATCATGACCCACAGTCAGATACACCCTGTGAAGTGTAAAACACCCCCACTGTCCTCAGGAATATTAACACACTGACAAAGAACACAGATTAATATTAACACACTCACTGACACACTGTGTATATCATGACCCACAGTCAGATACACCCTGTGAAGTGTAAAACACCCCCACTGTCCTCAGGAATATTAACACACTGACAGAGAACACAGATTAATATTAACACACTCACTGACACACTGTGTATATCATGACCCACAGTCAGATACACCCTGTGAAGTGTAAAACACCCCCACTGTCCTCAGGAATATTAACACACTGACAGAGAACACAGATTAATATTAACAAACTCACTGACACACTGTGTGCATCATGACCCACAGTCAGATACACCCTGTGAAGTGTAAAACACCCCCACTGTCCTCAGTAATATTAACACACTGACAGAGAACACAGATTAATATTAACACATTCACTGACACACTGTGTATATCATGACCCACAGTCAGATACACCCTGTGAAGTGTAAAACATTCCCACTGTCCTCAGCAATATTATCACACTGACAGAGAACACAGATTAATATTAACACACTCACTGACACACTGTGTACATCATGACCCACAGTCAGATACACCCTGTGAAGTGTAAAACATTCCCACTGTCCTCAGCAATATTATCACACTGACAGTGAACACAGATTAATATTAACACACTCACTGACACACTGTGTACATCATGACCCACAGTCAGATACACCCTGTGAAGTGTAAAACACCCCCACTGTCCTCAGTAATATTAACACAGTGACAGAGAACACAGATTAATATTAACACACTCACTGACACACTGTGTATATCATGACCCACAGTCAGATACACCCTGTGAAGTGTAAAACACCCCCACTGTCCTCAGTAATATTAACACACTGACAGAGAACACAGATTAATATTAACACACTCACTGACACACTGTGTACATCATGACCCACAGTCAGATACACCCTGTGAAGTGTAAAACACCACCCCTGTCCTCAGCAATATTAACACACTGACAGAGAACACAGATTAATATTAACACACTCACTGACACACTGTGTACATCATGACCCACAGTCAGATACACCCTGTGAAGTGTAAAACACCCTCATTGTCGTCAGCAATATTATCACACTGACAGAGAACACAGATTAATATTAACACACTCACTGACACACTGTGTACATCATGACCCACAGTCAGATACACCCTGTGAAGTGTAAAACACCCCCACTGTCCTCAGTAATATTATCACACTGACAGAGAACACAGATTAATATTAACACACTCACTGACACACTGTGTATATCATGACCCACAGTCAGATACACCCTGTGAAGTGTAAAACACCCCCATTGTCGTCAGCAATATTATCACACTGACAGAGAACACAGATTAATATTAACACACTCACTGACACACTGTGTATATCATGACCCACAGTCAGATAAACCCTGTGAAGTGTAAAACACCCCCACTGTCCTCAGTAATATTAACACACTGACAGAGAACACAGATTAATATTAACACACTCACTGACACACTGTGTATATCATGACCCACAGTCAGATAAACCCTGTGAAGTGTAAAACACCCCCACTGTCCTCAGGAATATTAACACACTGACAGAGAACACAGATTAATATTAACACACTCACTGACACACTGTGTACATCATGACCCACAGTCAGATACACCCTGCGAAGTGTAAAACACCCCCACTGTCCTCAGCAATATTAACACACTGACAGAGAGCGCAGATTAATATTAACACACTCACTGACACACTGTGTCCATCATGACCCACAGTCAGATAAACCCTGTGAAGTTTAAAAAACCCCCACTGTCCTCAGCAATATTAACACACTGACAGAGAACACATATAAATATTTACACACTCACTGACACACTGCGTATATCATGACCCACAGTCAGATACACCCGGTGAAGTGTAAAACACCCCCACTGTCCTCAGTAATCTTAACACACTGACAGAGAACACAGATTAATATTAACACACCCACTGACACACTGTGTCTATCATGACCCACAGTCTGATACACCCTGTGAAGTGTAAAACACCCCCACTGTCCTCAGTAATATTAACACACTGACAGAGAACACAGATTAATATTAACACACTCACTGACACACTGTGTACATCATGACCCACAGTCAGATACACCCTGTGAAGTGTAAAACACCCCCACTGTCCTCAGGAATATTAACACACTGACAGAGAACACAGATTAATATTAACACACTCACTGACACACTGTGTACATCATGACCCACAGTCAGATACACCCTGTGAAGTGTAAAACACCCCCACTGTCCTCAGGAATATTAACACACTGACAAAGAACACAGATTAATATTAACACACTCACTGACACACTGTGTATATCATGACCCACAGTCAGATACACCCTGTGAAGTGTAAAACACCCCCACTGTCCTCAGGAATATTAACACACTGACAGAGAACACAGATTAATATTAACACACTCACTGACACACTGTGTATATCATGACCCACAGTCAGATACACCCTGTGAAGTGTAAAACACCCCCACTGTCCTCAGGAATATTAACACACTGACAGAGAACACAGATTAATATTAACAAACTCACTGACACACTGTGTGCATCATGACCCACAGTCAGATACACCCTGTGAAGTGTAAAACACCCCCACTGTCCTCAGTAATATTAACACACTGACAGAGAACACAGATTAATATTAACACATTCACTGACACACTGTGTATATCATGACCCACAGTCAGATACACCCTGTGAAGTGTAAAACATTCCCACTGTCCTCAGCAATATTATCACACTGACAGAGAACACAGATTAATATTAACACACTCACTGACACACTGTGTACATCATGACCCACAGTCAGATACACCCTGTGAAGTGTAAAACACCCCCACTGTCCTCAGTAATATTATCACACTGACAGAGAACACAGATTAATATTAACACACTCACTGACACACTGTGTATATCATGACCCACAGTCAGATACACCCTGTGAAGTGTAAAACACCCCCATTGTCGTCAGCAATATTATCACACTGACAGAGAACACAGATTAATATTAACACACTCACTGACACACTGTGTATATCATGACCCACAGTCAGATAAACCCTGTGAAGTGTAAAACACCCCCACTGTCCTCAGTAATATTAACACACTGACAGAGAACACAGATTAATATTAACACACTCACTGACACACTGTGTATATCATGACCCACAGTCAGATAAACCCTGTGAAGTGTAAAACACCCCCACTGTCCTCAGCAATATTAACACACTGACAGAGAACACATATAAATATTAACACACTCACTGACACACTGCGTATATCATGACCCACAGTCAGATACACCCGGTGAAGTATAAAACACCCCCACTGTCCTCAGTAATATTAACACACTGACAGAGAACACAGATTAATATTAACACTCTCACTGACACACTGTGTACATCATGACCCACTGTCAGATACACCCTGTGAAGTGTAAAACACCCCCACTGTCCTCAGTAATCTTAACACACTGACAGAGAACACAGATTAATATTAACACACTCACTGACACACTGTGTATATCATGACCCACAGTCAGATACACCCTGTGAAGTGTAAAACACCCCCACTGTCCTCAGTAATATTAACACACTGACAGAGAACACAGATTAATATTAACACACTCACTGACACACTGTGTATATCATGACCCACAGTCAGATACACCCTGTGAAGTGTAAAACACCCCCACTGTCCTCAGGAATATTAACACAATGACAGAGAACACAGATTAATATTAACACACTCACTGACACACTGTGTATATCATGACCCACAGTCAGATACACCCTGTGAAGTGTAAAACACCCCCACTGTCCTCAGGAATATTAACACACTGACAGAGAACACAGATTAATATTAACACACTCACTGACACACTGTGTACATCATGACCCACAGTCAGATACACCCTGCGAAGTGTAAAACACCCCCACTGTCCTCAGCAATATTAACACACTGACAGAGAGCGCAGATTAATATTAACACACTCACTGACACACTGTGTCCATCATGACCCACAGTCAGATAAACCCTGTGAAGTTTAAAACACCCCCACTGTCCTCAGCAATATTAACACACTGACAGAGAACACATATAAATATTTACACACTCACTGACACACTGCGTATATCATGACCCACAGTCAGATACACCCGGTGAAGTGTAAAACACCCCCACTGTCCTCAGTAATATTAACACACTGACAGAGAACACAGATTAATATTAACACTCTCACTGACACACTGTGTACATCATGACCCACTGTCAGATACACCCTGTGAAGTGTAGAACACGCCCACTGTCCTCAGTAATCTTAACACACTGACAGAGAACACAGATTAATATTAACACACCCACTGACACACTGTGTATATCATGACCCACAGTCTGATACACCCTGTGAAGTGTAAAACACCCCCACTGTCCTCAGTAATATTAACACACTGACAGAGAACACAGATTAATATTAACACACTCACTGACACACTGTGTACATCATGACCCACAGTCAGATACACCCTGTGAAGTGTAAAACACCCCCACTGTCCTCAGGAATATTAACACACTGACAGAGAACACAGATTAATATTAACACACTCACTGACACACTGTGTACATCATGACCCACAGTCAGATACACCCTGTGAAGTGTAAAACACCCCCACTGTCCTCAGGAATATTAACACACTGACAAAGAACACAGATTAATATTAACACACTCACTGACACACTGTGTATATCATGACCCACAGTCAGATACACCCTGTGAAGTGTAAAACACCCCCACTGTCCTCAGGAATATTAACACACTGACAGAGAACACAGATTAATATTAACACACTCACTGACACACTGTGTATATCATGACCCACAGTCAGATACATCCTGTGAAGTGTAAAACACCCCCACTGTCCTCAGGAATATTAACACACTGACAGAGAACACAGATTAATATTAACACACTCACTGACACACTGTGTGCATCATGACCCACAGTCAGATACACCCTGTGAAGTGTAAAACACCCCCACTGTCCTCAGTAATATTAACACACTGACAGAGAACACAGATTAATATTAACACATTCACTGACACACTGTGTATATCATGACCCACAGTCAGATACACCCTGTGAAGTGTAAAACATTCCCACTGTCCTCAGCAATATTAACACACTGACAGAGAACACAGATTAATATTAACACACTCACTGACACACTGTGTATATCATGACCCACAGTCAGATACACCCTGTGAAGTGTAAAACACCCCCATTGTCGTCAGCAATATTATCACACTGACAGAGAACACAGATTAATATTAACACACTCACTGACACACTGTGTATATCATGACCCACAGTCAGATACACCCTGTGAAGTGTAAAACACCCCCACTGTCCTCAGGAATATTAACACACTGACAGAGAACACAGATTAATATTAACACACTCACTGACACACTGTGTACATCATGACCCACAGTCAGATACACCCTGTGAAGTGTAAAACACCCCCACTGTCCTCAGTAATATTAACACACTGACAGAGAACACAGATTAATATTAAAACACTCACTGACACACTGTGTATATCATCACCCACAGTCAGATAAACCCTGTGAAGTGTAAAACACCCCCACTGTCCTCAGCAATATTAACACACTGACAGAGAACACAGATTAATATTAACACACTCACTGACACACTGTGTATATCATGACCCACAGTCAGATAAACCCTGTGAAGTGTAAAACACCCCCACTGTCCTCAGGAATATTAACACACTGACAGAGAACACAGATTAATATTAACACACTCACTGACACACTGTGTATATCATGACCCACAGTCAGATACACCCTGTGAAGTGTAAAACACCCCCACTGTCCTCAGTAATATTAACACACTGACAGAGAACACAGATTAATATTAACACACTCACTGACACACTGTGTACATCATGACCCACAGTCAGATACACCCTGTGAAGTGTAAAACACCCCCACTGTCCTCAGTAATATTAACACACTGACAGACAACACAGATTAATATTAACACACTCACTGACACACTGTGTATATCATAACCCACAGTCAGATGCACCCTGTGAAGTGTAAAACACCCCCACTGTCCTCAGTAATATTAACACACTGACAGAGAACAAAGATTAATATTAACACACTCACTGACACACTGTGTATATCATGACCCACAGTCAGATACACCCTGTGAAGTGTAAAACACCCCCACTGTCCTCAGCAATATTAACACACTGACAGAGAACACAGATTAATATTAACACACTCACTGACACACTGTGTATATCATGACCCACAGTCAGATACACCCTGTGAAGTGTAAAACACCCCCACTGTCCTCAGGAATATTAACACACTGACAGAGAACACAGAATAATATTAACACACTCACTGACACACTGTGTATATCATGACCCACAGTCAGATACACCCTGTGAAGTGTAAAACACCCCCACTGTCCTCAGTAATATTAACACACTGACAGAGAACACAGATTAATATTAACACACTCACTGACACACTGTGTATATCATGACCCACAGTCAGATACACCCTGTGAAGTGTAAAACACCCCCGCTGTCCTCAGTAATATTAACACACTGACAAAGAACACATATTAATATTAACACACTCACTGACACACTGTGTATATCATGACCCACAGTCAGATACACCCTGTGAAGTGTAAAACACCCCCACTGTCCTCAGTAATATTAACACACTGACAGAGAACACAGATTAATATTAACACACTCACTGACACACTGTGTATGTCATGACCCACAGTCAGATACACCCTGTGAAGTGTAAAACACCCCCACTGTCCTCAGTAATATTAACACACTGACAGAGAACACAGATTAATATTAACACACACACTGACACACTGTGTATATCATGACTCACAGTCAGATACACCCTGTGAAGTGTAAAACACCCCCTCTGCCCTCAGCAATATTAACACACTGACAGAGAACACAGATTAATATTAACACACTCACTGACACACTGTGTACATCATGACCCAGTCAGATACACCCTGTGAAGTGTAAAACACCCCCACTGTCCTCAGCAATATTAACACACTGACAGAGAACACAGATTAATATTAACACACCCACTGACACACTGTGTATATCATGACCCACAGTCAGATACACCCTGTGAAGTGTAAAACACCCCCACTGTCCTCAGTAATATTAACACACTGACAGAGAACACAGATTAATATTAACACACTCACTGACACACTGTGTATATCATGACCCACAGTCAGATACACCCTGTGAAGTGTAAAACACCCCCACTGTCCTCAGGAATATTAACACACTGAAAGAGAACACAGATTAATATTAACACACTCACTGACACACTGTGTATGTCATGACCCACAGTCAGATACACCCTGTGAAGTGTAAAACACCCCCACTGTCCTCAGTAATATTAACACACTGACAGAGAACACAGATTAATATTAACACACTCACTGACACACTGTGTATGTCATGACCCACAGTCAGATACACCCTGTGAAGTGTAAAACACCCCCACTGTCCTCAGTAATATTAACACACTGACAGAGTACACAGATTAATATTAACACACTCACTGACACACTGTGTATATCATGACCCACAGTCAGATACACCCTGTGAAGTGTAAAACACCCCCACTGTCCTCAGTAATATTAACACACTGACAGAGAACACAGATTAATATTAACACACTCACTGACACACTGTGTATGTCATGACCCACAGTCAGATACACCCTGTGAAGTGTAAAACACCCCCACTGTCCTCAGTAATATTAACACACTGACAGAGAACACAGATTAATATTAACACACACACTGACACACTGTGTATATCATGACTCACAGTCAGATACACCCTGTGAAGTGTAAAACACCCCCACTGTCCTCAGCAATATTAACACACTGACAGAGAACACAGATTAATATTAACACACTCACTGACACACTGTGTCCATCATGACCCACAGTCAGATAAACCCTGTGAAGTGTAAAACACCCCCACTGTCCTCAGTAATATTAACACACTGACAGAGAACACAGATTAATATTAACACACTCACTGACACACTGTGTATGTCATGACCCACAGTCAGATACACCCTGTGAAGTGTAAAACACCCCCACTGTCCTCAGTAATATTAACACACTGACAGAGAACACAGATTAATATTAACACACACACTGACACACTGTGTATATCATGACTCACAGTCAGATACACCCTGTGAAGTGTAAAACACCCCCACTGTCCTCAGCAATATTAACACACTGACAGAGAACACAGATTAATATTAACACACTCACTGACACACTGTGTCCATCATGACCCACAGTCAGATAAACCCTGTGAAGTGTAAAACACCCCCACTGTCCTCAGCAATATTAACACACTGACAGAGAACACAGATTAATATTAACACACTCACTGACACACTGTGTATATCATGACCCACAGTCAGATACACCCTGTGAAGTGTAAAACACCCCCACTGTCCTCAGTAATATTAACACACTGACAGAGAACACAGATTAATATTAACACACTCACTGACACACTGTGTACATCATGACCCACAGTCAGATACACCCTGTGAAGTGTAAAACACCCCCACTGTCCTCAGGAATATTAACACACTGACAGAGAACACAGATTAATATTAACACACTCACTGACACACTGTGTACATCATGACCCACAGTCAGATACACCCTGTGAAGTGTAAAACACCCCCACTGTCCTCAGGAATATTAACACACTGACAGAGAACACAGATTAATATTAACACACTCACTGACACACTGTGTATATCATGACCCACAGTCAGATACACCCTGTGAAGTGTAAAACACCCCCACTGTCCTCAGTAATATTAACACACTGACAGAGAACACAGATTAATATTAACACACTCACTGACACACTGTGTATATCATGACCCACAGTCAGATACACCCTGTGAAGTGTAAAACACCCCCACTGTCCTCAGGAATATTAACACACTGACAGAGAACACAGATTAATATTAACACATTCACTGACACACTGTGTATATCATGACCCACAGTCAGATACACCCTGTGAAGTGTAAAACATTCCCACTGTCCTCAGCAATATTAACACACTGACAGAGAACACAGATTAATATTAACACACTCACTGACACACTGTGTATATCATGACCCACAGTCAGATACACCCTGTGAAGTGTAAAACACCCCCATTGTCGTCAGCAATATTATCACACTGACAGAGAACACAGATTAATATTAACACACTCACTGACACACTGTGTATATCATGACCCACAGTCAGATACACCCTGTGAAGTGTAAAACACCCCCACTGTCCTCAGGAATATTAACACACTGACAGAGAACACAGATTAATATTAACACACTCACTGACACACTGTGTACATCATGACCCACAGTCAGATACACCCTGTGAAGTGTAAAACACCCCCACTGTCCTCAGTAATATTAACACACTGACAGAGAACACAGATTAATGTTAACACACTCACTGACACACTGTGTATATCATGACCCACAGTCAGATAAACCCTGTGAAGTGTAAAACACCCCCACTGTCCTCAGCAATATTAACACACTGACAGAGAACACAGATTAATATTAACACACTCACTGACACACTGTGTATATCATGACCCACAGTCAGATAAACCCTGTGAAGTGTAAAACACCCCCACTGTCCTCAGGAATATTAACACACTGACAGAGAACACAGATTAATATTAACACACTCACTGACACACTGTGTATATCATGACCCACAGTCAGATACACCCTGTGAAGTGTAAAACACCCCCACTGTCCTCAGTAATATTAACACACTGACAGAGAACACAGATTAATATTAACACACTCACTGACACACTGTGTACATCATGACCCACAGTCAGATACACCCTGTGAAGTGTAAAACACCCCCACTGTCCTCAGTAATATTAACACACTGACAGAGAACACAGATTAATATTAACACACTCACTGACACACTGTGTATATCATAACCCACAGTCAGATACACCCTGTGAAGTGTAAAACACCCCCACTGTCCTCAGTAATATTAACACACTGACAGAGAACAAAGATGAATATTAACACACTCACTGACACACTGTGTATATCATGACCCACAGTCAGATACACCCTGTGAAGTGTAAAACACCCCCACTGTCCTCAGCAATATTAACACACTGACAGAGAACACAGATTAATATTAACACACTCACTGACACACTGTGTATATCATGACCCACAGTCAGATACACCCTGTGAAGTGTAAAACACCCCCACTGTCCTCAGGAATATTAAAACACTGACAGAGAACACAGAATAATATTCACACACTAACTGACACACTGTGTATATCATGACCCACAGTCAGATACACCCTGTGAAGTGTAAAACACCCCCACTGTCCTCAGTAATATTAACACACTGACAGAGAACACAGATTAACATTAACACACTCACTGACACACTGTGTATATCATGACCCACAGTCAGATACACCCTGTGAAGTGTAAAACACCCCCGCTGTCCTCAGCAATATTAACACACTGACAGAGAACACAGATTAATATTAACACACTCACTGACACACTGTGTATATCATGACCCACAGTCAGATACACCCTGTGAAGTGTAAAACACCCCCACTGTCCTCAGTAATATTAACACACTGACAGAGAACACAGATTAATATTAACACACTCACTGACACACTGTGTATGTCATGACCCACAGTCAGATACACCCTGTGAAGTGTAAAACACCCCCACTGTCCTCAGTAATATTAACACACTGACAGAGAACACAGATTAATATTAACACACACACTGACACACTGTGTATATCATGACTCACAGTCAGATACCCCCTGTGAAGTGTAAAACACCCCCACTGTCCTCAGGAATATTAACACACTGACAGAGAACACAGAATAATATTAACACACTCACTGACACACTGTGTATATCATGACCCACAGTCAGATACACCCTGTGAAGTGTAAAACACCCCCACTGTCCTCAGTAATATTAACACACTGACAGAGAACACAGATTAACATTAACACACTCACTGACACACTGTGTATATCATGACCCACAGTCAGATACACCCTGTGAAGTGTAAAACACCCCCGCTGTCCTCAGCAATATTAACACACTGACAGAGAACACAGATTAATATTAACACACTCACTGACACACTGTGTATATCATGACCCACAGTCAGATACACCCTGTGAAGTGTAAAACACCCCCACTGTCCTCAGTAATATTAACACACTGACAGAGAACACAGATTAATATTAACACACTCACTGACACACTGTGTATGTCATGACCCACAGTCAGATACACCCTGTGAAGTGTAAAACACCCCCACTGTCCTCAGTAATATTAACACACTGACAGAGAACACAGATTAATATTAACACACACACTGACACACTGTGTATATCATGACTCACAGTCAGATACCCCCTGTGAAGTGTAAAACACCCCCACTGTCCTCAGCAATATTAACACACTGACAGAGAACACAGATTAATATTAACACACTCACTGACACACTGTGTATATCATGACCCACAGTCAGATAAACCCTGTGAAGTGTAAAACATTCCCACTGTCCTCAGCAATATTAACACACTGACAGAGAACACAGATTAATATTAACACACTCACTGACACACTGTGTATATCATGACCCACAGTCAGATACACCCTGTGAAGTGTAAAACACCCCCATTGTCGTCAGCAATATTATCACACTGACAGAGAACACAGATTAATATTAACACACTCACTGACACACTGTGTATATCATGACCCACAGTCAGATACACCCTGTGAAGTGTAAAACACCCCCACTGTCCTCAGGAATATTAACACACTGACAGAGAACACAGATTAATATTAACACACTCACTGACACACTGTGTACATCATGACCCACAGTCAGATACACCCTGTGAAGTGTAAAACACCCCCACTGTCCTCAGTAATATTAACACACTGACAGAGAACACAGATTAATATTAACACACTCACTGACACACTGTGTATATCATGACCCACAGTCAGATAAACCCTGTGAAGTGTAAAACACCCCCACTGTCCTCAGGAATATTAACACACTGACAGAGAACACAGATTAATATTAACACACTCACTGACACACTGTGTATATCATGACCCACAGTCAGATAAACCCTGTGAAGTGTAAAACACCCCCACTGTCCTCAGGAATATTAACACACTGACAGAGAACACAGATTAATATTAACACACTCACTGACACACTGTGTATATCATGACCCACAGTCAGATACACCCTGTGAAGTGT
Organism: Heterodontus francisci; assembly: GCF_036365525.1. Lineage (NCBI taxonomy): Eukaryota > Metazoa > Chordata > Chondrichthyes > Heterodontiformes > Heterodontidae > Heterodontus > Heterodontus francisci. Next base: position 2,283,274 of record NW_027141861.1, on the reverse strand, counting down.
AAAACACCCCCACTGTCCTCAGTAATATTAACACACTGACAGAGAACACAGATTAATATTAACACACTCACTGACACACTGTGTACATCATGACCCACAGTCAGATACACCCTGTGAAGTGTAAAACACCCCCACTGTCCTCAGTAATATTAACACACTGACAGAGAACACAGATTAATATTAACACACTCACTGACACACTGTGTATATCATAACCCACAGTCAGATACACCCTGTGAAGTGTAAAACACCCCCACTGTCCTCAGTAATATTAACACACTGACAGAGAACAAAGATGAATATTAACACACTCACTGACACACTGTGTATATCATGACCCACAGTCAGATACACCCTGTGAAGTGTAAAACACCCCCACTGTCCTCAGCAATATTAACACACTGACAGAGAACACAGATTAATATTAACACACTCACTGACACACTGTGTATATCATGACCCACAGTCAGATACACCCTGTGAAGTGTAAAACACCCCCACTGTCCTCAGGAATATTAACACACTGACAGAGAACACAGAATAATATTAACACACTCACTGACACACTGTGTATATCATGACCCACAGTCAGGTACACCCTGTGAAGTGTAAAACACCCCCACTGTCCTCAGTAATATTAACACACTGACAGAGAACACAGATTAACATTAACACACTCACTGACACACTGTGTATATCATGACCCACAGTCAGATACACCCTGTGAAGTGTAAAACACCCCCACTGTCCTCAGGAATATTAACACACTGACAGAGAACAAAGATGAATATTAACACACTCACTGACACACTGTGTATATCATGACCCACAGTCAGATACACCCTGTGAAGTGTAAAACACCCCCACTGTCCTCAGCAATATTAACACACTGACAGAGAACACAGATTAATATTAACACACTCACTGACACACTGTGTATATCATGACCCACAGTCAGATACACACTGTGAAGTGTAAAACACCCCCACTGTCCTCAGGAATATTAACACACTGACAGAGAACACAGAATAATATTAACACACTCACTGACACACTGTGTATATCATGACCCACAGTCAGGTACACCCTGTGAAGTGTAAAACACCCCCACTGTCCTCAGTAATATTAACACACTGACAGAGAACACAGATTAATATTAACACACTCACTGACACTCTGTGTATGTCATGACCCACAGTCAGATACACCCTGTGAAGTGTAAAACACCCCCACTGTCCTCAGTAATATTAACACACTGACAGAGAACACAGATTAATATTAACACACACACTGACACACTGTGTATATCATGACTCACAGTCAGATACCCCCTGTGAAGTGTAAAACACCCCCACTGTCCTCAGCAATATTAACACACTGACAGAGAACACAGATTAATATTAACACACTCACTGACACACTGTGTACATCATGACCCAGTCAGATACACCCTGTGAAGTGTAAAACACCCCCACTGTCCTCAGCAATATTAACACACTGACAGAGAACACAGATTAATATTAACACACTCACTGACACACTGTGTATATCATGACCCACAGTCAGATACACCCTGTGAAGTGTAAAACACCCCCACTGTCCTCAGTAATATTAACACACTGACAGAGAACACAGATTAATATTAACACACTCACTGACACACTGTGTATATCATGACCCACAGTCAGATAAACCCTGTGAAGTGTAAAACATTCCCACTGTCCTCCATAATATTAACACACTGACAGAGAACACAGATTAATATTAACACACTCACTGACACACTGTGTATATCATGACCCACAGTCAGATACACCCTGTGAAGTGTAAAACACCCCCACTGTCCTCAGTAATATTAACACACTGACAGAGAACACAGATTAATATTAACACACTCACTGACACACTGTGTATATCATGACCCACAGTCAGATACACCCTGTGAAGTGTAAAACACCCCCACTGTCCTCAGTAATATTAACACACTGACAGAGAACACAGATTAATATTAACACACTCACTGACACACTGTGTATATCATGACCCACAGTCAGATAAACCCTGTGAAGTGTAAAACATTCCCACTGTCCTCAGTAATATTAACACACTGACAGAGAACACAGATTAATATTAACACACTCACTGACACACTGTGTATATCATGACCCACAGTCAGATACACCCTGTGAAGTGTAAAACACCCCCACTGTCCTCAGTAATATTAACACACTGACAGAGAACACAGATTAATATTAACACACTCACTGACACACTGTGTATGTCATGACCCACAGTCAGATACACCCTGTGAAGTGTAAAACACCCCCACTGTCCTCAGTAATATTAACACACTGACAGAGAACACAGATTAATATTAACACACTCACTGACACACTGTGTATATCATGACCCACAGTCAGATACACCCTGTGAAGTGTAAAACACCCCCACTGTCCTCAGTAATATTAACACACTGACAGAGAACACAGATTAATATTAACACACTCACTGACACACTGTGTATGTCATGACCCACAGTCAGATACACCCTGTGAAGTGTAAAACACCCCCACTGTCCTCAGTAATATTAACACACTGACAGAGAACACAGATTAATATTAACACACACACTGACACACTGTGTATATCATGACTCACAGTCAGATACACCCTGTGAAGTGTAAAACACCCCCACTGTCCTCAGCAATATTAACACACTGACAGAGAACACAGATTAATATTAACACACTCACTGACACACTGTGTACATCATGACCCAGTCAGATACACCCTGTGAAGTGTAAAACACCCCCACTGTCCTCAGCAATATTAACACACTGACAGAGAACACAGATTAATATTAACACACTCACTGACACACTGTTTATATCATGACCCACAGTCAGATACACCCTGTGAAGTGTAAAACACCCCCACTGTCCTCAGTAATATTAACACACTGACAGAGAACACAGATTAATATTAACACACTCACTGACACACTGTGTATATCATGACCCACAGTCAGATAAACCCTGTGAAGTGTAAAACATTCCCAAAGTCCTCAGTAATATTAACACACTGACAGAGAACACAGATTAATATTAACACACTCACTGACACACTGTGTATATCATGACCCACAGTCAGATACACCCTGTGAAGTGTAAAACACCCCCACTGTCCTCAGTAATATTAACACGCTGACAGAGAACACAGATTAATATTAACACACTCACTGACACACTGTGTATATCATGACCCACAGTCAGATACACCCTGTGAAGTGTAAAACACCCCCACTGTCCTCAGGAATATTAACACACTGACAGAGAACACAGATTAATATTAACACACTCACTGACACACTGTGTATATCATGACCCACAGTCAGATACACCCTGTGAAGTGTAAAACACCCCCACTGTCCTCAGGAATATTAACACACTGAAAGAGAACACAGATTAATATTAACACACTCACTGACACACTGTGTATATCATGACTCACAGTCAGATACACCCTGTGAAGTGTAAAACACCCCCACTGTCCTCAGCAATATTAACACACTGACAGAGAACACAGATTAATATTAACTCACTCACTGACACACTGTGTACATCATGACCCAGTCAGATACACACTGTGAAGTGTAAAACACCCCCACTGTCCTCAGCAATATTAACACACTGACAGAGAACACAGATTAATATTAACACACTCACTGACACACTGTGTATATCATGACCCACAGTCAGATACACCCTGTGAAGTGTAAAACACCCCCACTGTCCTCAGTAATATTAACACACTGACAGAGAACACAGATTAATATTAACACACTCACTGACACACTGTGTATATCATGACCCACAGTCAGATACACCCTGTGAAGTGTAAAACACCCCCACTGTCCTCAGTAATATTAACACAGTGACAGAGAACACAGATTAATATTAACACACTCACTGACACACTGTGTATATCATGACCCACAGTCAGATACACCCTGTGAAGTGTAAAACACCCCCACTGTCCTCAGGAATATTAACACACTGACAGAGAACACAGATTAATATTAACACACTCACTGACACACTGTGTACATCATGACCCACAGTCAGATACACCCTGTGAAGTGTAAAACACCCCCACTGTCCTCAGGAATATTAACACACTGAAAGAGAACACAGATTAATATTAACACACTCACTGACACACTGTGTATGTCATGACCCACAGTCAGATACACCCTGTGAAGTGTAAAACACCCCCACTGTCCTCAGTAATATTAACACACTGACAGAGAACACAGATTAATATTAACACACTCACTGACACACTGTGTATGTCATGACCCACAGTCATTTACACCCTGTGAAGTGTAAAACACCCCCACTGTCCTCAGGAATATTAACACACTGACAGAGAACACAGATTAATATTAACACACTCACTGACACACTGTGTATGTCATGACCCACAGTCAGATACACCCTGTGAAGTGTAAAACACCCCCAATGTCCTAAGGAATATTAACACACTGACAGAGAACACAGATTAATATTAACACACTCACTGACACACTGTGTACATCATGACCCACAGTCAGATCCACACTGTGAAGTGTAAAACACCCCCACTGTCCTCAGTAATATTAACACACTGACAGAGAACACAGATTAATATTAACACACTCACTGACACACTGTGTATATCATGACCCACAGTCAGATACACCCTGTGAAGTGTAAAACACCCCCGCTGTCCTCAGTAATATTAACACACTGACAGAGAACACAGATTAATATTAACACACTCACTGACACACTGTGTATATCATGACCCACAGTCAGATACACCCTGTGAAGTGTAAAACACCCCCACTGTCCTCAGTAATATTAACACACTGACAGAGAACACAGATTAATATTAACACACTCACTGACACACTGTGTATATCATGACCCCCAGTCAGATCCACCCTGTGAAGTGTAAAACACCCCCACTGTCCTCAGTAATATTAACACACTGACAGAGAACACAGATTAATATTAACACACTCACTGACACACTGTGTATATCATGACCCACAGTCAGATACACCCTGTGAAGTGTAAAGCATCCCCACTGTCCTCAGGAATATTAACACACTGACAGAGAACACAGATTAATATTAACACACTCACTGACACACTGTGTATATCATAACCCACAGTCAGATACACCCTGTGAAGTGTAAAACACCCCCACTGTCCTCAGTAATATTAACACACTGACAGAGAACACAGATTAATATTAACACACTCACTGACACACTGTGTATATCATGACCCAAAGTCAGATACACCCTGTGAAGTGGAAAACATCCCCACTGTCCTCAGTAATATTAACACACTGACAGAGAACACAGATTAATATTAACACACTCACTGACACACTGTGTATATCATGACCCACAGTCAGATAAACCCTGTGAAGTGTAAAACACCTCCACTGTCCTCAGTAATATTAACACACTGACAGAGAACACAGATTAATATTAACACACTCACTGACACACTGTGTATATCATGACCCACAGTCAGATACACCCTGTGAAGTGTGAAACACCCCCACTGTCCTCAGGAATATTAACACCTGACAGAGAACACAGATTAATATTAACACACTCACTGACACACTGTGTACATCATGACCCACAGTCAGATACACCCTGTGAAGTGTAAAACACCCCCACTGTCCTCAGTAATATTAACACACTGACAGAGAACACAGATTAATATTAACACACTCACTGACACACTGTGTACATCATGACCCACAGTCAGATACACCCTGTGAAGTGTAAAACACCCCCACTGTCCTCGGGAATATTAACACACTGACAGAGAACAAGGATTAATATTAACACACTCACTGACACACTGTGTATATCATGACCCACAGTCAGATACACCCTGTGAAGTGTAAAACACCCCCACTGTCCTCAGGAATATTAACACACTGACAGAGAACACAGATTAATATTAACACACTCACTGACACACTGTGTACATCATGACCCACAGTCAGATACACCCTGTGAAGTGTAAAACACCCCCACTGTCCTCAGTAATATTAAACACACTGACAGAGAACACAGATTAATATTAACACACTCACTGACACACTGTGTATATCATGACCCACAGTCAGATACACCCTGTGAAGTGTAAAACACCCCCACTGTCCTCAGTAATATTAACACATTGACAGAGAACACAGATTAATTTTAACACACTCACTGACACACTGTGTATATCATGACCCACAGTCAGATACACCCTGTGAAGTGTAAAACACCCCCACTGTCCTCAGTAATATGAACACACTGACAGAGAACACAGATTAATATGAACACACTCACTGACACACTGTGTATATCATGACCCACAGTCAGATACACCCGGTGAAGTGTAAAACACCCCCACTGTCCTCAGTAATATTAACACACTGACAGAGAACACAGATTAATATTAACACACTCACTGACACACTGTGTATATCATGACCCACAGTTAGATACACCCTGTGAAGTGTAAAACACCCCCACTGTCCTCAGGAATATTAACACACTGACAGAGAACACAGATTAATATTAACACACTCACTGACACACTGTGTATATCATGACCCACAGTCAGATACACCCTGTGAAGTGTAAAACACCCCCACTGTCCTCAGTAATATTAACACACTGACAGAGAACACAGATTAATATTAACACACTCACTGACACACTGTGTATATCATGACCCACAGTCAGATACACCCTGTGAAGTGTAAAACACCCCCACTGTCCTCAGTAACATTAACACACTGACAGAGAACACAGATTAATATTAACACACTCACTGACACACTGTGTACATCATGACCCACCGTCAGATACACCCTGTGAAGTGTAAAACACCCCCACTGTCCTCAGTAATATTAACACACTGACAGAGAACACAGATTAATATTAACACACTCACTGACACACTGTGTAAATCATGACCCACAGTCAGATACACCCGGTGAAGTGTAAAACATCCCCACTGTCCTCAGGAATATTAACACACTGACAGAGAACACAGATTAATATTAACACACTCACTGACACACTGTGTATATCATGACCCACAGTCAGATGCACCCTGTGAAGTGTAAAACACCCCCACTGTCCTCAAGAATATTAACACACTGACAGAGAACACAGATTAATATTAACACACTCACTGACACACTGTGTATATCATGACCCACAGTCAGATACACCCTGTGAAGTGTAAAACACCCCCACTGTCCTCAGTAATATTAACACACTGACAGAGAACACAGATTAATATTAACACACTCACTGACACACTGTGTACATCATGACCCACAGTCAGATAAACCCTGTGAAGTGTAAAGCACCCCCACTGTCCTCAGTAATATTAACACACTGACAGAGAACACAGATTAATATTAACACACTCACTGACACACTGTGTATATCATGACCCACAGTCAGATACACCCTGTGAAGTGTAAAACACCCCCACTGTCCTCAGTAATATTAACACACTGACAGAGAACACAGATTAATATTAACACACTCACTGACACACTGTGTATATCATGACCCACAGTCAGATAAAACCTGTGAAGTGTAAAACACCTCCACTGTCCTCAGTAATATTAACACACTGACAGAGAACACAGATTAATATTAACACACTCACTGACACACTGTGTATATCATGACCCACAGTCAGATACACCCTGTGAAGTGTAAAACACCCCCACTGTCCTCAGGAATATTAACACCTGACAGAGAACACAGATTAATATTAACACACTCACTGACACACTGTGTACATCATGACCCACAGTCAGATACACCCTGTGAAGTGTAAAACACCCCCACTGTCCTCAGTAATATTAACACACTGACAGAGAACACAGATTAATATTAACACACTCACTGACACACTGTGTACATCATGACCCACAGTCAGATACACCCTGTGAAGTGTAAAACACCCCCACTGTCCTCGGGAATATTAACACACTGACAGAGAACACAGATTAATATTAACACACTCACTGACACACTGTGTACATCATGACCCACAGTCAGATACACCCTGTGAAGTGTAAAACACCCCCACTGTCCTCAGGAATATTAACACACTGACAGAGAACACAGATTAATATTAACACACTCACTGACACACTGTGTACATCATGACCCACAGTCAGATACACCCTGTGAAGTGTAAAACACCCCCACTGTCCTCAGTAATATTAACACACTGACAGAGAACACAGATTAATATTAACACACTCACTGACACACTGTGTATATCATGACCCACAGTCAGATACACCCTGTGAAGTGTAAAACACCCCCACTGTCCTCAGTAATATTAACACATTGACAGAGAACACAGATTAATTTTAACACACTCACTGACACACTGTGTATATCATGACCCACAGTCAGATACACCCTGTGAAGTGTAAAACACCCCCACTGTCCTCAGTAATATGAACGCACTGACAGAGAACACAGATTAATATGAACACACTCACTGACACACTGTGTATATCATGACCCACAGTCAGATACACCCTGTGAAGTGTAAAACATCCCCACTGTCCTCAGTAATATTAACACACTGACAGAGAACACAGATTAATATTAACACACTCACTGACACACTGTGTACATCATGACCCACAGTCAGATACACCCTGTGAAGTGTAAAACACCCCCACTGTCCAGAGGAATATTAACACACTGACAGAGAACACAGATTAATATTGACACACTCACTGACACACTGTGTATATCATGACCCACAGTCAGATACACCCGGTGAAGTGTAAAACATCCCCACTGTCCTCAGGAATATTAACACACTGACAGAGAACACAGATTAATATTAACACACTCACTGACACACTGTGTATATCATGACCCACAGTCAGATACACCCTGTGAAGTGTAAAACACCCCCACTGTCCTCAGTAATATTAACACACTGACAGAGAACACAGATTAATATTAACACACTCACTGACACACTGTGTATATCATGACCCACAGTCAGATACACCCTGTGAAGTGTAAAACACCCCCACTGTCCTCAGCAATATTAACACACTGACAGAGAACACAGATTAATATTAACACACTCACTGACACACTGTGTATATCATGACCCACAGTCAGATACACCCTGTGAAGTGTAAAGCATCCCCACTGTCCTCAGGAATATTAACACACTGACAGAGAACACAGATTAATATTAACACACTCACTGACACACTGTGTATATCATGACCCACAGTCAGATAAACCCTGTGAAGTGTAAAACACCCCCACTGTCCTCAGTAATATTAACACACTGACAGAGAACACAGATTAATATTAACACACTCACTGACACACTGTGTATATCATGACCCCCAGTCAGATCCACCCTGTGAAGTGTAAAACACCCCCACTGTCCTCAGTAATATTAACACACTGACAGAGAACACAGATTAATATTAACACACTCACTGACACACTGTGTATATCATGACCCACAGTCAGATACACCCTGTGAAGTGTAAAACACCCGCACTGTCCTCAGTAATATTAACACACTGACAGAGAACACAGATTAATATTAACACACTCACTGACACACTGTGTATATCATGACCCACAGTCAGATACACCCTGTGAAGTGTAAAACACCCCCACTGTCCTCAGTAATATTAACACACTGACAGAGAACACAGATTAATATTAACACACTCACTGACACACTGTGTATATCATGACCCACAGTCAGATACACCCTGTGAAGTGTAAAGCATCCCCAATGTCCTCAGGAATATTAACACACTGACAGAGAACACAGATTAATATTAACACACTCACTGACACACTGTGTATATCATGACCCACAGTCAGATACACCCGGTGAAGTGTAAAACACCCCCACTGTCCTCAGTAATATTAACACACTGACAGAGAACACAGATTAATATTAACACACTCACTGACACACTGTGTATATCATGACCCACAGTCAGATACACCCTGTGAAGTGTAAAACATCCCCACTGTTCTCAGGAATATTAACACACTGACAGAGAACACAGATTAATATTAACACACTCACTGACACACTGTGTATATCATGACCCACAGTCAGATACACCCTGTGAAGTGTAAAACACCCCCACTGTCCTCAGTAATATTAACACACTGACAGAGAACACAGATTAATATTAACACACTCACTGACACACTGTGTATATCATGACCCACAGTTAGATACACCCTGTGAAGTGTAAAACACCCCCACTGTCCTCAGGAATATTAACACACTGACAGAGAACACAGATTAATATTAACACACTCACTGACACACTGTGTATATCATGACCCACAGTCAGATACACCCTGTGAAGTGTAAAACACCCCCACTGTCCTCAGTAATATTAACACACTGACAGAGAACACAGATTAATATTAACACACTCACTGACACACTGTGTATATCATGACCCACAGTCAGATACACCCTGTGAAGTGTAAAACATCCCCACTGTCCTCAGTAATATTAACACACTGACAGAGAACACAGATTAATATTAACACACTCACTGACACACTGTGTACATCATGACCCACAGTCAGATACACCCTGTGAAGTGTAAAACACCCCCACTGTCCAGAGGAATATTAACACACTGACAGAGAACACAGATTAATATTGACACACTCACTGACACACTGTGTATATCATGACCCACAGTCAGATACACCCGGTGAAGTGTAAAACATCCCCACTGTCCTCAGGAATATTAACACACTGACAGAGAACACAGATTAATATTAACACACTCACTGACACACTGTGTATATCATGACCCACAGTCAGATACACCCTGTGAAGTGTAAAACACCCCCACTGTCCTCAGTAATATTAACACACTGACAGAGAACACAGATTAATATTAACACACTCACTGACACACTGTGTATATCATGACCCACAGTCAGATACACCCTGTGAAGTGTAAAACACCCCCACTGTCCTCAGCAATATTAACACACTGACAGAGAACACAGATTAATATTAACACACTCACTGACACACTGTGTATATCATGACCCACAGTCAGATACACCCTGTGAAGTGTAAAGCATCCCCACTGTCCTCAGGAATATTAACACACTGACAGAGAACACAGATTAATATTAACACACTCACTGACACACTGTGTATATCATGACCCACAGTCAGATAAACCCTGTGAAGTGTAAAACACCCCCACTGTCCTCAGTAATATTAACACACTGACAGAGAACACAGATTAATATTAACACACTCACTGACACACTGTGTATATCATGACCCCCAGTCAGATCCACCCTGTGAAGTGTAAAACACCCCCACTGTCCTCAGTAATATTAACACACTGACAGAGAACACAGATTAATATTAACACACTCACTGACACACTGTGTATATCATGACCCACAGTCAGATACACCCTGTGAAGTGTAAAACACCCGCACTGTCCTCAGTAATATTAACACACTGACAGAGAACACAGATTAATATTAACACACTCACTGACACACTGTGTATATCATGACCCACAGTCAGATACACCCTGTGAAGTGTAAAACACCCCCACTGTCCTCAGTAATATTAACACACTGACAGAGAACACAGATTAATATTAACACACTCACTGACACACTGTGTATATCATGACCCACAGTCAGATACACCCTGTGAAGTGTAAAGCATCCCCAATGTCCTCAGGAATATTAACACACTGACAGAGAACACAGATTAATATTAACACACTCACTGACACACTGTGTATATCATGACCCACAGTCAGATACACCCGGTGAAGTGTAAAACACCCCCACTGTCCTCAGTAATATTAACACACTGACAGAGAACACAGATTAATATTAACACACTCACTGACACACTGTGTATATCATGACCCACAGTCAGATACACCCTGTGAAGTGTAAAACATCCCCACTGTTCTCAGGAATATTAACACACTGACAGAGAACACAGATTAATATTAACACACTCACTGACACACTGTGTATATCATGACCCACAGTCAGATACACCCTGTGAAGTGTAAAACACCCCCACTGTCCTCAGTAATATTAACACACTGACAGAGAACACAGATTAATATTAACACACTCACTGACACACTGTGTATATCATGACCCACAGTTAGATACACCCTGTGAAGTGTAAAACACCCCCACTGTCCTCAGGAATATTAACACACTGACAGAGAACACAGATTAATATTAACACACTCACTGACACACTGTGTATATCATGACCCACAGTCAGATACACCCTGTGAAGTGTAAAACACCCCCACTGTCCTCAGTAATATTAACACACTGACAGAGAACACAGATTAATATTAACACACTCACTGACACACTGTGTATATCATGACCCACAGTCAGATACACCCTGTGAAGTGTAAAACACCCCCACTGTCCTCAGTAACATTAACACACTGACAGAGAACACAGATTAATATTAACACACTCACTGACACACTGTGTACATCATGACCCACCGTCAGATACACCCTGTGAAGTGTAAAACACCCCCACTGTCCTCAGTAATATTAACACACTGACAGAGAACACAGATTAATATTAACACACTCACTGACACACTGTGTAAATCATGACCCACAGTCAGATACACCCGGTGAAGTGTAAAACATCCCCACTGTCCTCAGGAATATTAACACACTGAAAGAGAACACAGATTAATATTAACACACTCACTGACACACTGTGTATATCATGACCCACAGTCAGATGCACCCTGTGAAGTGTAAAACACCCCCACTGTCCTCAAGAATATTAACACACTGACAGAGAACACAGATTAATATTAACACACTCACTGACACACTGTGTACATCATGACCCACAGTCAGATACACCCTGTGAAGTGTAAAGCATCCCCACTGTCCTCAGGAATATTAACACACTGACAGAGAACACAGATTAATATTAACACACTCACTGACACACTGTGTATATCATGACCCACTGTCAGATACACCCTGTGAAGTGTAAAACACCCCCACTGTCCTCAGTAATATTAACACACTGACAGAGAACACAGATTAATATTAACACACTCACTGACACACTGTGTATATCATGACCCACAGTCAGATACACACTGTGAAGTGTAAAACACCCCCACTGTCCTCAGCAATATTAACACACTGACAGAGAACACAGATTAATATTAACACACTCACTGACACACTGTGTATATCATGACCCACAGTCAGATCCACCCTGTGAAGTGTAAAACACCCCCACTGTCCTCAGTAATATTAACACACTGACAGAGAACACAGATTAATATTAACACACTCACTGACACACTGTGTATATCATGACCCACAGTCAGATACACCCTGTGAAGTGTAAAACATCCCCACTGTCCTCAGGAATATTAACACACTGACAGAGAACACAGATTAATATTAACGCACTCACTGACACACTGTGTATATCATGACCCACAGTCAGATACACCCGGTGAAGTGTAAAACACCCCCACTGTCCTCAGTAATATTAACACACTGACAGAGAACACAGATTAATATTAACACACTCACTGACACACTGTATATATCATGACCCACAGTCAGATACACCCTGTGAAGTGTAAAACATCCCCACTGTCCTCAGTAATATTAACACACTGACAGAGAACACAGATTAATATTAACACACTCACTGACACACTGTGTATATCATGACCCACAGTCAGATACACCCTGTGAAGTGTAAAACACCCCCACTGTCCTCAGTAATATAAACACACTGACAGAGAACACAGATTAATATTAACACACTCACTGACACACTGTGTATATCATGACCCACAGTTAGATACACCCTGTGAAGTGTAAAATACCCCCACTGTCCTCAGGAATATTAACACACTGACAGAGAACACAGATTAATATTAACACACTCACTGACACACTGTGTATATCATGACCCACAGTCAGATACACCCTGTGAAGTGTAAAACACCCCAACTGTCCTCAGTAATATTAACACACTGACAGAGAACACAGATTAATATTAACACACTCACTGACACACTGTGTATATCATGACCCACAGTCAGATACACCCGGTGAAGTGTAAAACACCCCCACTGTCATCAGTCATATTAACACACTGACAGAGAACACAGATTAATATTAACACACTCACTGACACACTGTGTATATCATGACCCACAGTCAGATACACCCTGTGAAGTGTAAAACACCCCCACTGTCCTCAGTAATATTAACACACTGACAGAGAACACAGATTAATATTAACACATTCACTGACACACTGTGTATATCATGACACACAGTTAGATACACCCTGTGAAGTGTACAACTTCCCCACTGTCCTCAGGAATATTAACACACTGACAGAGAACACAGATTAATATTAACACACTCACTGACACACTGTGTATATCATGACCCACAGTCAGATACACCCTGTGAAGTGTAAAACACCCCCACTGTCCTCAGTAATATTAACACACTGACAGAGAACACAGATTAATATTAACACACTCACTGACACACTGTGTATATCATGACCCACAGTCAGATAAACCCTGTGAAGTGTAAAACACCCCCACTGTCCTCAGGAATATTAACACACTGACAGAGAACACAGATTAATATTAACACACTCACTGACACACTGTGTATATCATGATCCAGAGTCAGATAAACCCTGTGAAGTGTAAAACACCCCCACTGTCCTCAGAAATATTAACACACTGACAGAGAACACAGATTAATATTAACACACTCACTGACCACTGTGTATATCATGACCCACAGTCAGATAAACCCTGTGAAGTGTAAAACACCCCCACTGTCCTCAGTAATATTACCACACTGACAGAGAACACAGATTAATATTAACACACTCACTGACACACTGTGTATATCATGACCCACAGTCAGATACACCCTGTGAAGTGTAAAACACCCCCACTGTCCTCAGTAATATTAACACACTGACAGAGTACACAGATTAATATTAACACACTCACTGACACACTGTGTATATCATGACCCACAGTCAGATACACCCTGTGAAGTGTAAAACACCCCCACTGTCCTCAGTAATATTAACACACTGACAGAGAACACAGATTAATATTAACACACTCACTGACACACTGTGTACATCATGACCCACAGTCAGATAAACCCCTTGAAGTGTAAAACACCCCCACTGTCCTCAGGAATATTAACACACTGACAGAGAACACAGATTAATATTAACACACTCACTGACACACTGTGTATATCATGACCCACAGTCAGATACACCCTGTGAAGTGTAAAACATCCCCACTGTCCTCAGGAATATTAACACACTGAGAGAGAACACAGATTAATATTAACACACTCACTGACACACTGTGTATATCATGACCCACAGTCAGATACACCCTGTGAAGTGTAAAACACCCCCACTGTCCTCAGGAATATTAACACACTGACAGAGAACACAGATTAATATTAACACACTCACTGACACACTGTGTATATCATGACCCACAGTCAGATAAACCCCGCGAAGTGTAAAACACCCCCACTGTCCTCAGTAATATTAACACACTGACAGAGAACACAGATTAATATTAACACACTCACTGACACACTGTGTGTATCATGACCCACAGTCAGATACACCCTGTGAAGTGTAAAACACCCCCACTGTCCTCAGGAATATTAACACACTGACAGAGAACACAGATTAATATTAACACACTCACTGACACACTGTGTATATCATGACCCACAGTCAGATACACCCTGTGAAATGTAAAACACCCCCACTGTCCTCAGTAATATTAACACACTGACAGAGAACACAGATTAATATTAACACACTCACTGACACACTGTGTCCATCATGACCCACAGTTAGATACACCCTGTGAAGTGTAAAACACCCCCACTGTCCTCAGTAATATTAACACACTGACAGAGTACACAGATTAATATTAACACACTCACTGACACACTGTGTATATCATGACCCACAGTCAGATACACCCTGTGAAGTGTAAAACACCCCCACTGTCCTCAGGAATATTAACACACTGACAGAGAACACAGATTAATATTAACACACTCACTGACACACTGTGTACATCATGACCCACAGTCAGATACACCCTGTGAAGTGTAAAACACCCCCACTGTCCTCAGGAATATTAACACACTGACAGAGAACACAGATTAATATTAACACACTCACTGACACACTGTGTACATCATGACCCACAGTCAGATACACCCTGTGAAGTGTAAAACACCCCCACTGTCCTCAGGAATATTAACACACTGACAGAGTACACAGATTAATATTAACACACTCACTGACACACTGTGTACATCATGACCCACAGTCCGATACACCCTGTGAAGTGTAAAACACCCCCACTGTCCTCAGGAATATTAACACACTGACAGAGAACACAGATTAATATTAACACACTCACTGACACACTGTGCATATCATGACCCACAGTCAGATACACCCTGTGAAGTGTAAAACACCCCCACTGTCCTCAGGAATATTAACACACTGATAGAGAACACAGATTAATATTAACACACTCACTGACACACTGTGTACATCATGACCTACAGTCAGATAAACCCTGTGAAGTGTAAAACGCCCACACTGTCCTCAGGAATATTAACACACTGACAGAGAACACAGATTAATATTAACACACTGACTGACACACTGTGTATATCATGACCCACAGTCAGAAACACCCTGTGAAGTGTAAAACACCCCCACTGTCCTCAGTAATATTAACACACTGACAGAGAACACAGATTAATATTAACACACTCACTGACACACTGTGTACATCGTGACCCACAGTCAGATACACCCTGTGAAGTGTAAAACATTCCCACTGTCCTCAGTAATATTAACACACTGACAGAGAACACAGATTAATATTAACACACTCACTGACACACTGTGTATATCATGACCCACAGTCAGATACACCCTGTGAAGTGTAAAACACCCCCACTGTCCTCAGGAATATTAACACACTGACAGAGAACACAGATTAATATTAACACACTCACTGACACACTGTGTATATCATGACCCACAGTCAGATAAACCCCGTGAAGTGTAAAACACCCCCACTGTCCTCAGTAATATTCACACACTGACAGAGAACACAGATTAATATTAACACACTCACTGACACACTGTGTGTATCATGACCCACAGTCAGATACACCCTGTGAAGTGTAAAACACCCCCACTGTCCTCAGTAATATTAACACACTGACAGAGAACACAGATTAATATTAACACACTCACTGACACACTGTGTATATCATGACCCACAGTCAGATACACCCTGTGAAGTGTAAAACACCCCCACTGTCCTCAGTAATATTAACACACTGACAGAGAACACAGATTAATATTAACACACTCACTGAAACACTGTGTATATCATGACCCACAGTCAGATACACCCTGTGAAGTGTAAAACACCCCCACTGTCCTCAGTAATATTAACACACTGACAGAGAACACTGATTAATATTAACACACTCACTGACACACTGTGTATATCATGACCCACAGTCAGATACACCACGTGAAGTGTAAAACACCCCCACTGTCCTCAGTAATATTAACACACTGACAGAGAACACAGATTAATATTAACACACTCACTGACACACTGTGTCTATCATGACCCACAGTTAGATACACCCTGTGAAGTGTAAAACACCCCCACTGTCCTCAGTAATATTAACACACTGACAGAGTACACAGATTAATATTAACACACTCACTGACACACTGTGTATATCATGACCCACAGTCAGATACACCCTGTGAAGTGTAAAACACCCCCACTGTCCTCAGGAATATTAACACACTGACAGAGAACACTGATTAATATTAACACACTCACTGACACACTGTGTATATCATGACCCACAGTCAGATACACCATGTGAAGTGTAAAACACCCCCACTGTCCTCAGTAATATTAACACACTGACAGAGAACACAGATTAATATTAACACACTCACTGACACACTGTGTCTATCATGACCCACAGTTAGATACACCCTGTGAAGTGTAAAACACCCCCACTGTCCTCAGTAATATTAACACACTGACAGAGTACACAGATTAATATTAACACACTCACTGACACACTGTGTATATCATGACCCACAGTCAGATACACCCTGTGAAGTGTAAAACACCCCCACTGTCCTCAGTAATATTAACACACTGACAGAGAACACAGATTAATATTAACACACTCACTGAAACACTGTGTATATCATGACCCACAGTCAGATACACCCTGTGAAGTGTAAAACACCCCCACGGTCCTCAGTAATATTAACACACTGACAGAGAACACTGATTAATATTAACACACTCACTGACACACTGTGTATATCATGACCCACAGTCAGATACACCATGTGAAGTGTAAAACACCCCCACTGTCCTCAGTAATATTAACACACTGACAGAGAACACAGATTAATATTAACACACTCACTGACACACTGTGTCTATCATGACCCACAGTTAGATACACCCTGTGAAGTGTAAAACACCCCCACTGTCCTCAGTAATATTAACACACTGACAGAGTACACAGATTAATATTAACACACTCACTGACACACTGTGTATATCATGACCCACAGTCAGATACACCCTGTGAAGTGTAAAACACCCCCACTGTCCTCAGGAATATTAACACACTGACAGAGAACACAGATTAATATTAACACACTCACTGACATACTGTGTACATCATGACCCACAGTCAGATACACCCTGTGAAGTGTAAAACACGCCCACTGTCCTCAGGAATATTAACACACTGACAGAGTACACAGATTAATATTAACACACTCACTGACACACTGTGTACATCATGACCCACAGTTAGATACACCCTGTGAAGTGTAAAACACCCCCACTGTCCTCAGGAATATTAACACACTGACAGAGAACACAGATTAATATTAACACACTCACTGACACACTGTGTATATCATGACCCACAGTCAGATACACCCTGTGAAGTGTAAAACACCCCCACTGTCCTCAGGAATATTAACACACTGACAGGGAACACAGATTAATATTAACACACTCACTGACACACTGTGTATATCATGACCCACAGTCAGATACACCCTGTGAAGTGTAAAACACCCCCACTGTCATCAGGAATATTAACACACTGACAGAGAAAACAGATTAATATTAACACACTCACTGACACACTGTGTACATCATGACCTACAGTCAGATATACCCTGTGAAGTGTAAAACACCCACACTGTCCTCAGGAATATTAACACACTGACAGAGAACACAGATTAATATTAACACACTGACTGACACACTGTGTATATCATGACCCACAGTCAGAAACACCCTGTGAAGTGTAAAACACCCCCACTGTCCTCAGTAATATTAACACACTGACAGAGAACACAGATTAATATTAACACACTCACTGACACACTGTGTACATCGTGACCCACAGTCAGATACACCCTGTGAAGTGTAAAACACCCCCACTGTCCTCAGTAATATTAACACACTGACAGAGAACACAGATTAATATTAACACACTCACTGACAAACTGTGTATATCATGACCCACAGTCAGATACACCCTGTGAAGTGTAAAACACCCCCACTGTCCTCAGGTATATTAACACACTGACAGAGAACACATATTAATATTAACACACTCACTGACACACTGTGTATATCATGACCCACAGTCAGATACACCCTGTGAAGTGTAAAACACCCCCACTGTCCTCAGTCATATTAACACACTGACAGAGAACACAGATTAATATTAACACACTCACTGACACACTGTGTATATCATGACCCACAGTCAGATACACCCTGTGAAGTGTAAAACACCCCCACTGTCCTCAGGTATATTAACACACTGACAGAGAACACAGATTAATATTAACACACTCACTGACACACTGTGTATATCATGACCCACAGTCAGATACACCCTGTGAAGTGTAAAACACCCCCACTGTCCTCAGGAATATTAACACACTGACAGAGAACACAGATTAATATTAACACACTCACTGACACACTGTGTATATCATGACCCACAGTCAGATACACCCTGTGAAGTGTAAAACACCCCCACTGTCCTCAGGAATATTAACACACTGACAGAGAACACAGATTAATATTAACACACTCACTGACACACTGTGTATATCATGACCCACAGTCAGATACACCCTGTGAAGTGTAAAACACCCCCACTGTCCTCAGGAATATTAACACACTGACAGAGAACACAGATTAATATTAACACACTCACTGACACACTGTGTATATCATGACCCACAGTCAGATACACCCTGTGAAGTGTAAAACACCCCCACTGTCCTCAGTAATATTAACACAATGACAGAGAACACAGATGAATATTAACACACTCACTGACACACTGTGTATATCATGACCCACAGTCAGATACACCCTGTGAAGTGTAAAACACCCCCACTGTCCTCAGTAATATTAACACACTGACAGAGAACACAGATTAATATTAACACACTCACTGACACACTGTGTATATCATGACCCACAGTCATATACACCCTGTGAAGTGTAAAACACCCCCACTGTCCTCAGGAATATTAACACACTGACAGAGAACACAGATTAATATTAACACACTCACTGACACACTGTGTATATCATGACCCACAGTCAGATACGGCATTTCTCCTGTATCTGACGAAGGGAGAACAGCATGTCAATAGTCGATCTCTCTGCACGAAAGCCACACTGTGCCTCAGGGTAGACGCGCTCGGCCAGCTTCTGGAGCCTGTTCAGAGCGACTCGAGCAAAGACTTTCCCCACTATGCTGAGCAGGGAGATTCCACGGTAGTTGTTGCAGTCACCGCGGTCACCTTTGTTTTTATAGAGGGTGATGATGTTGGCATCGCGCATGTCCTGGGGTACTGCTCCCTCGTCCCAGCACAGGCATAGCAGTTCATGTAGTGCTGAGAGTATAGCAGGCTTGGCACTCTTGATTATTTCAGGGGTAATGCTGTCCTTCCCAGGGGCTTTTCCGCTGGCTAGGGAATCAATGGCATCACTGAGTTCCGATTTGGTTGGCTGTATGTCCAGCTCATCCATGACTGGTAGAGGCTGGGCTGCATTGAGGGCAGTCTCAGTGACAGCATTCTCCCTGGAGTACAGTTCTAGGTAGTGCTCAACCCAGCGGTCCATCTGTTTGCGTTGGTCAGTGATTATGTCCCCCGATTTAGATTTGAGGGGGGTGATCTTCTTGATGGTTGGCCCAAGAGCTCTCTTCATGCCATCATACATTCCTCTGATGTTTCCGGTGTCTGAGGCCAGCTGAATATGACTGCATAGGTGTTGCCAGTAGTCGTTTGCGCAACGCCTCGCTGTTCTTTGTGCAGTACTTCTGGCTGCTTTAAGTGCTGCGGATGTTAAATCGCTGGGGGCTTTCTTGTAGTTCAAAAGTGCAATGCGCTTAGCGGCTATGACAGGTTCCAGCTCTTCATTATGAGATTGAAACCAGTCTGCATTTCTCTTCGCACTTTTGCCATAGGTGGCCAAAGCTGACACTCACTGATACACTGTGTATATCATGACCCACAGTCAGATACACCCTGTGAAGTGTAAAACACCCCCACTGTCCTCAGGAATATTAACACACTGACAGAGAACACAGATTAATATTAACACACTCACTGACACACTGTGTCCATCATGACCCACAGTCAGATACACCCTGTGAAGTGTAAAACACCCACACTGTCCTCAGGAATATTAACACACTGACAGAGAACACAGATTAATATTAACACACTGACTGACACACTGTGTATATCATGACCCACAGTCAGAAACACCCTGTGAAGTGTAAAACACCCCCACTGTCCTCAGTAATATTAACACACTGACAGAATACACAGATTAATATTAACACACTCACTGACACACTGTGTATATCATGACCCACAGTCAGATACTCCCTGTGAAGTGTAAAACACCCCCACTGTCCTCAGGAATATTAACACACTGACAGAGAACACAGATTAATATTAACACACTCACTGACACACTGTGTACATCATGACCCACAGTCAGATACACCCTGTGAAGTGTAAAACACCCCCACTGTCCTCATGAATATTAACACACTGACAGAGTACACAGATTAATATTAACACACTCACTGACACACTGTGTACATCATGACCCACAGTCAGATACACCCTGTGAAGTGTAAAACACCCCCACTGTCCTCAGGAATATTAACACACTGACAGAGAACACAGATTAATATTAACACACTCACTGACACACTGTGTATATCATGACCCACAGTCAGATACACCCTGTGAAGTGTAAAACACCCCCACTGTCCTCAGGAATATTAACACACTGACAGAGAACACAGATTAATATTAACACACTCACTGACACACTGTGTATATCATGACCCACAGTCAGATACACCCTGTGAAGTGTAAAACACCCCCACTGTCATCAGGAATATTAACACACTGACAGAGAACACAGATTAATATTAACACACTCACTGACACACTGTATACATCATGACCTACAGTCAGATATACCCTGTGAAGTGTAAAACACCCACACTGTCCTCAGGAATATTAACACACTGACAGAGAACACAGATTAATATTAACACACTGACTGACACACTGTGTATATCATGACCCACAGTCAGAAACACCCTGTGAAGTGTAAAACACCCCCACTGTCCTCAGTAATATTAACACACTGACAGAGAACACAGATTAATATTAACACACTCACTGACACACTGTGTACATCGTGACCCACAGTCAGATACACCCTGTGAAGTGTAAAACATTCCCACTGTCCTCAGTAATATTAACACACTGACAGAGGACACAGATTAATATTAACACACTCACTGACACACTGTGTATATCATGACCCACAGTCAGATACACCCTGTGAAGTGTAAAACACCCCCACTGTCCTCAGGAATATTAACACACTGACAGAGAACACAGATTAATATTAACACACTCACTGACACACTGTGTATATCATGACCCACAGTCAGATACACCCCGTGAAGTGTAAAACACCCCCACTGTCCTCAGTAATATTCACACACTGACAGAGAACACAGATTAATATTAACACACTCACTGACACACTGTGTGTATCATGACCCACAGTCAGATACACCCTGTGAAGTGTAAAACACCCCCACTGTCCTCAGTAATATTAACACACTGACAGAGAACACAGATTAATATTAACACACTCACTGACACACTGTGTATATCATGACCCACAGTCAGATACACCCTGTGAAGTGTAAAACACCCCCACTGTCCTCAGTAATATTAACACACTGACAGAGAACACAGATTAATATTAACACACTCACTGAAACACTGTGTATATCATGACCCACAGTCAGATACACCCTGTGAAGTGTAAAACACCCCCACTGTCCTCAGTAATATTAACACACTGATAGAGAACACTGATTAATATTAACACACTCACTGACACACTGTGTATATCATGACCCACAGTCAGATACACCATGTGAAGTGTAAAACACCCCCACTGTCCTCAGTAATATTAACACACTGACAGAGAACACAGATTAATATTAACACACTCACTGACACACTGTGTCGATCATGACCCACAGTTAGATACACCCTGTGAAATGTAAAACACCCCCACTGTCCTCAGTAATATTAACACACTGACAGAGTACACAGATTAATATTAACACACTCACTGACACACTGTGTATATCATGACCCACAGTCAGATACACCCTGTGAAGTGTAAAACACCCCCACTGTCCTCAGGAATATTAACACACTGACAGAGAACACTGATTAATATTAACACACTCACTGACACACTGTGTATATCATGACCCACAGTCAGATACACCATGTGAAGTGAAAAACACCCCCACTGTCCTCAGTAATATTAACACACTGACAGAGAACACAGATTAATATTAACACACTCACTGACACACTGTGTCTATCATGACCCACAGTTAGATACACCCTGTGAAGTGTAAAACACCCCCACTGTCCTCAGTAATATTAACACACTGACAGAGTACACAGATTAATATTAACACACTCACTGACACACTGTGTATATCATGACCCACAGTCAGATACACCCTGTGAAGTGTAAAACACCCCCACTGTCCTCAGTAATATTAACACACTGACAGAGAACACAGATTAATATTAACACACTCACTGAAACACTGTGTATATCATGACCCACAGTCAGATACACCCTGTGAAGTGTAAAACACCCCCACGGTCCTCAGTAATATTAACACACTGACAGAGAACACTGATTAATATTAACACACTCACTGACACACTGTGTATATCATGACCCACAGTCAGATACACCATGTGAAGTGTAAAACACCCCCACTGTCCTCAGTAATATTAACACACTGACAGAGAACACAGATTAATATTAACACACTCACTGACACACTGTGTCTATCATGACTCACAGTTAGATACACCCTGTGAAGTGTAAAACACCCCCACTGTCCTCAGTAATATTAACACACTGACAGAGTACACAGATTAATATTAACACACTCACTGACACACTGTGTATATCATGACCCACAGTCAGATACACCCTGTGAAGTGTAAAACACCCCCACTGTCCTCAGGAATATTAACACACTGACAGAGAACACAGATTAATATTAACACACTCACTGACATACTGTGTACATCATGACCCACAGTCAGATACACCCTGTGAAGTGTAAAACACGCCCACTGTCCTCAGGAATATTAACACACTGACAGAGTACACAGATTAATATTAACACACTCACTGACACACTGTGTACATCATGACCCACAGTTAGATACACCCTGTGAAGTGTAAAACACCCCCACTGTCCTCAGGAATATTAACACACTGACAGAGAACACAGATTAATATTAACACACTCACTGACACACTGTGTATATCATGACCCACAGTCAGATACACCCTGTGAAGTGTAAAACACCCCCACTGTCCTCAGGAATATTAACACACTGACAGGGAACACAGATTAATATTAACACACTCACTGACACACTGTGTATATCATGACCCACAGTCAGATACACCCTGTGAAGTGTAAAACACCCCCACTGTCATCAGGAATATTAACACACTGACAGAGAACACAGATTAATATTAACACACTCACTGACACACTGTGTACATCATGACCTACAGTCAGATATACCCTGTGAAGTGTAAAACACCCACACTGTCCTCAGGAATATTAACACACTGACAGAGAACACAGATTAATATTAACACACTGACTGACACACTGTGTATATCATGACCCACAGTCAGAAACACCCTGTGAAGTGTAAAACACCCCCACTGTCCTCAGTAATATTAACACACTGACAGAGAACACAGATTAATATTAACACACTCACTGACACACTGTGTACATCGTGACCCACAGTCAGATACACCCTGTGAAGTGTAAAACACCCCCACTGTCCTCAGTAATATTAACACACTGACAGAGAACACAGATTAATATTAACACACTCACTGACAAACTGTGTATATCATGACCCACAGTCAGATACACCCTGTGAAGTGTAAAACACCCCCACTGTCCTCAGGTATATTAACACACTGACAGAGAACACATATTAATATTAACACACTCACTGACACACTGTGTATATCATGACCCACAGTCAGATACACCCTGTGAAGTGTAAAACACCCCCACTGTCCTCAGTCATATTAACACACTGACAGAGAACACAGATTAATATTAACACACTCACTGACACACTGTGTATATCATGACCCACAGTCAGATACACCCTGTGAAGTGTAAAACACCCCCACTGTCCTCAGTAATATTAACACACTGACAGAGAACACAGATTAATATTAACACACTCACTGACACACTGTGTATATCATGACCCACAGTCAGATACACCCTGTGAAGTGTAAAACACCCCCACTGTCCTCAGGAATATTAACACACTGACAGAGAACACAGATTAATATTAACACACTCACTGACACACTGTGTATATCATGACCCACAGTCAGATACGGCATTTCTCCTTTATCTGACGAAGGGAGAACAGCATGTCAATAGTCGATCTCTCTGCACGAAAGCCACACTGTGCCTCAGGGTAGACGCGCTCGGCCAGCTTCTGGAGCCTGTTCAGAGCGACTCGAGCAAAGACTTTCCCCACTATGCTGAGCAGGGAGATTCCACGGTAGTTGTTGCAGTCACCGCGGTCACCTTTGTTTTTATAGAGGGTGATGATGTTGGCATCGCGCATGTCCTGGGGTACTGCTCCCTCGTCCCAGCACAGGCATAGCAGTTCATGTAGTGCTGAGAGTATAGCAGGCTTGGCACTCTTGATTATTTCAGGGGTAATGCTGTCCTTCCCAGGGGCTTTTCCGCTGGCTAGGGAATCAATGGCATCACATAGTTCCGATTTGGTTGGCTGTATGTCCAGCTCATCCATGACTGGTAGAGGCTGGGCTGCATTGAGGGCAGTCTCAGTGACAGCATTCTCCCTGGAGTACAGTTCTAGGTAGTGCTCAACCCAGCGGTCCATCTGTTTGCGTTGGTCAGTGATTATGTCCCCCGATTTAGATTTGAGGGGGGTGATCTTCTTGATGGTTGGCCCAAGAGCTCTCTTCATGCCATCATACATTCCTCTGATGTTTCCGGTGTCTGAGGCCAGCTGAATATGACTGCATAGGTGTTGCCAGTAGTCGTTTGCGCAACGCCTAGCTGTTCTTTGTGCAGTACTTCTGGCTGCTTTAAGTGCTGCGGATGTTAAATCGCTGGGGGCTTTCTTGTAGTTCAAAAGTGCAATGCGCTTAGCGGCTATGACAGGTTCCAGCTCTTCATTATGAGATTGAAACCAGTCTGCATTTCTCTTCGCACTTTTGCCATAGGTGGTCAAAGCTGACACTCACTGATACACTGTGTATATCATGACCCACAGTCAGATACACCCTGTGAAGTGTAAAACACCCCCACTGTCCTCAGGAATATTAACACACTGACAGAGAACACAGATTAATATTAACACACTCACTGACACACTGTGTATATCATGACCCACAGTCAGATACACCCTGTGAAGTGTAAAACACCCCCACTGTCCTCAGGAATATTAACACACTGACAGAGAACACAGATTAATATTAACACACTCACTGACACACTGTGTATATCATGACCCACAGTCAGATACGGCATTTCTCCTTTATCTGACGAAGGGAGAACAGCATGTCAATAGTCGATCTCTCTGCACGAAAGCCACACTGTGCCTCAGGGTAGACGCGCTCGGCCAGCTTCTGGAGCCTGTTCAGAGCGACTCGAGCAAAGACTTTCCCCACTATGCTGAGCAGGGAGATTCCACGGTAGTTGTTGCAGTCACCGCGGTCACCTTTGTTTTTATAGAGGGTGATGATGTTGGCATCGCGCATGTCCTGGGGTACTGCTCCCTCGTCCCAGCACAGGCATAGCAGTTCATGTAGTGCTGAGAGTATAGCAGGCTTGGCACTCTTGATTATTTCAGGGGTAATGCTGTCCTTCCCAGGGGCTTTTCCGCTGGCTAGGGAATCAATGGCATCACATAGTTCCGATTTGGTTGGCTGTATGTCCAGCTCATCCATGACTGGTAGAGGCTGGGCTGCATTGAGGGCAGTCTCAGTGACAGCATTCTCCCTGGAGTACAGTTCTAGGTAGTGCTCAACCCAGCGGTCCATCTGTTTGCGTTGGTCAGTGATTATGTCCCCCGATTTAGATTTGAGGGGGGTGATCTTCTTGATGGTTGGCCCAAGAGCTCTCTTCATGCCATCATACATTCCTCTGATGTTTCCGGTGTCTGAGGCCAGCTGAATATGACTGCATAGGTGTTGCCAGTAGTCGTTTGCGCAACGCCTAGCTGTTCTTTGTGCAGTACTTCTGGCTGCTTTAAGTGCTGCGGATGTTAAATCGCTGGGGGCTTTCTTGTAGTTCAAAAGTGCAATGCGCTTAGCGGCTATGACAGGTTCCAGCTCTTCATTATGAGATTGAAACCAGTCTGCATTTCTCTTCGCACTTTTGCCATAGGTGGTCAAAGCTGACACTCACTGATACACTGTGTATATCATGACCCACAGTCAGATACACCCTGTGAAGTGTAAAACACCCCCACTGTCCTCAGGAATATTAACACACTGACAGAGAACACAGATTAATATTAACACACTCACTGACACACTGTGTCCATCATGACCCACAGTCAGATACACCCTGTGAAGTGTAAAACACCCACACTGTCCTCAGGAATATTAACACACTGACAGAGAACACAGATTAATATTAACACACTGACTGACACACTGTGTATATCATGACCCACAGTCAGAAACACCCTGTGAAGTGTAAAACACCCCCACTGTCCTCAGTAATATTAACACACTGACAGAATACACAGATTAATATTAACACACTCACTGACACACTGTGTATATCATGACCCACAGTCAGATACACCCTGTGAAGTGTAAAACACCCCCACTGTCCTCAGGAATATTAACACACTGACAGAGAGCACTGATTAATATTAACACACTCACTGACACACTGTGTACATCATGACCCACAGTCAGATACACCCTGTGAAGTGTAAAACACCCCCACTGTCCTCATGAATATTAACACACTGACAGAGTACACAGATTAATATTAACACACTCACTGACACACTGTGTACATCATGACCCACAGTCAGATACACCCTGTGAAGTGTAAAACACCCCCACTGTCCTCAGGAATATTAACACACTGACAGAGAACACAGATTAATATTAACACACTCACTGACACACTGTGTATATCATGACCCACAGTCAGATACACCCTGTGAAGTGTAAAACACCCTCACTGTCCTCAGGAATATTAACACACTGACAGAGAACACAGATTAATATTAACACACTCACTGACACACTGTGTATATCATGACCCACAGTCAGATACACCCTGTGAAGTGTAAAACACCCCCACTGTCATCAGGAATATTAACACACTGACAGAGAACACAGATTAATATTAACACACTCACTGACACACTGTGTACATCATGACCTACAGTCAGATATACCCTGTGAAGTGTAAAACACCCACACTGTCCTCAGGAATATTAACACACTGACAGAGAACACAGATTAATATTAACACACTGACTGACACACTGTGTATATCATGACCCACAGTCAGAAACACCCTGTGAAGTGTAAAACACCCCCACTGTCCTCAGTAATATTAACACACTGACAGAGAACACAGATTAATATTAACACACTCACTGACACACTGTGTACATCGTGACCCACAGTCAGATACACCCTGTGAAGTGTAAAACACCCCCACTGTCCACAGTAATATTAACACACTGACAGAGAACACAGATTAATATTAACATACTCACTGACACACTGTGTATATCATGACCCACAGTCAGATACACCCTGTGAAGTGTAAAACACCCCCACTGTCCTCAGGTATATTAACACACTGACAGAGAACACAGATTAATATTAACACACTCACTGACACACTGTGTATATCATGACCCACAGTCAGATACACCCTGTGAAGTGTAAAACACCCCCACTGTCCTCAGGAATATTAACACACTGACAGAGAACACAGATTAATATTAACACACTCACTGACACACTGTGTATATCATGACCCACAGTCAGATACACCCTGTGAAGTGTAAAACACCCCCACTGTCCTCAGGAATATTAACACACTGACAGAGAACACAGATTAATATTAACACACTCACTGACACACTGTGTATATCATGACCCACAGTCAGATACACCCTGTGAAGTGTAAAACACCCCCACTGTCCTCAGGAATATTAACACACTGACAGAGAACACAGATTAATATTAACACACTCACTGACACACTGTGTATATCATGACCCACAGTCAGATACACCCTGTGAAGTGTAAAACACCCCCACTGTCCTCAGTAATATTAACACACTGACAGAGAACACAGATTAATATTAACACACTCACTGACACACTGTGTATATCATGACCCACAGTCAGATACACCCTGTGAATTGTAAAACACCCCCACTGTCCTCAGGAATATTAACACACTGACAGAGAACACAGATTAATATTAACACACTCACTGACACACTGTGTATATCATGACCCACAGTCAGATACACCCTGTGAAGTGTAAAACACCCCCACTGTCCTCAGTAATATTAACACACTGACAGAGAACACAGATTAATATTAACACACTCACTGACACACTGTGTATATCATGACCCACAGTCAGATACACCCTGTGAAGTGTAAAACATCCCCACTGTCCTCAGCAATATTAACACCTGACAGAGAACACAGATTAATATTAACACACTCACTGACACACTGTGTATATCATGACCCACAGTCAGATACACCCTGTGAAGTGTAAAACATCCCCACTGTCCTCAGTAATATTACCACACTGACAGAGAACACAGATTAATATTAACACACTCACTGACACACTGTGTATATCATGACCCAGAGTCAGATACACCCTGTGAAGTGTAAAACACCCCCACTGTCCTCAGTAATATTAACACACTGACAGAGAACACAGATTAATATTAACACACTCACTGACACACTGTGTATATCATGACCCACAGTCAGATACACCCTGTGAAGTGTAAAACACCCCCACTGTCTTCAGTAATATTAACACACTGACAGAGAACACAGATGAATATTAACACACTCACTGACACACTGTGTACATCGTGACCCACAGTCAGATACACCCTGTGAAGTGTAAAACACCCCCACTGTCCTCAGTAATATTAGCACACTGACAGAGAACACAGATTAATATTAACACACTCACTGACACACTGTGTATATCATGACCCACAGTCAGATACACCCTGTGAAGTGTAAAACACCCCCACTGTCCTCAGGTATATTAACACACTGACAGAGAACACAGATTAATATTAACACACTCACTGACACACTGTGTATATCATGACCCACAGTCAGATACACCCTGTGAAGTGTAAAACACCCCCACTGTCCTCAGTAATATTAACACACTGACAGAGAACACAGATTAATATTAACACACTCACTGACACACTGTGTATATCATGACCCACAGTCAGATACACCCTGTGAAGTGTAAAACATCCCCACTGTCCTCAGTAATATTACCACACTGACAGAGAACACAGATTAATATTAACACACTCACTGACACACTGTGTATATCATGACCCACAGTCAGATACACCCTGTGAAGTGTAAAACACCCCCACTGTCCTCAGGAATATTAACACACTGACAGAGAACACAGATTAATATTAACACACTCACTGACACACTGTGTATATCATGACCCACAGTCAGATACACCCTGTGAAGTGTAAAACACCCCCACTGTCCACAGGAATATTAACACACTGACAGAGAACACAGATTAATATTAACACACTCACTGACACACTGTGTATATCATGACCCACAGTCAGATACACCCTGTGAAGTGTAAAACACCCCCACTGTCCTCAGGAATATTAACACACTGACAGAGAACACAGATTAATATTAACACACTCACTGACACACTGTGTATATCATGACCCACAGTCAGATACACCCTGTGAAGTGTAAAACACCCCCACTGTCCTCAGGAATATTAACACACTGACAGAGAACACAGATTAATATTAACACACTCACTGACACACTGTGTATATCATGACCCACAGTCAGATACACCCTGTGAAGTGTAAAACACCCCCACTGTCCTCAGTAATATTAACACACTGACAGAGAACACAGATTAATATTAACACACTCACTGACACACTGTGTATATCATGACCCACAGTCAGATACACCCTGTGAATTGTAAAACACCCCCACTGTCCTCAGGAATATTAACACACTGACAGAGAACACAGATTAATATTAACACACTCACTGACACACTGTGTATATCATGACCCACAGTCAGATACACCCTGTGAAGTGTAAAACACCCCCACTGTCCTCAGGAATATTAACACACTGACAGAGAACACAGATTAATATTAACACACTCACTGACACACTGTGTATATCATGACCCACAGTCAGATACACCCTGTGAAGTGTAAAACACCGCCACTGTCCTCAGTAATATTAACACACTGACAGAGAACACAGATTAATATTAACACACTCACTGACACACTGTGTATATCATGACCCACAGTCAGATACACCCTGTGAAGTGTAAAACATCCCCACTGTCCTCAGCAATATTAACACCTGACAGAGAACACAGATTAATATTAACACACTCACTGACACACTGTGTATATCATGACCCACAGTCAGATACACCCTGTGAAGTGTAAAACATCCCCACTGTCCTCAGTAATATTACCACACTGACAGAGAACACAGATTAATATTAACACACTCACTGACACACTGTGTATATCATGACCCAGAGTCAGATACACCCTGTGAAGTGTAAAACACCCCCACTGTCCTCAGTAATATTAACACACTGACAGAGAACACAGATTAATATTAGCACACTCACTGACACACTGTGTATATCATGACCCACAGTCAGATACACCCTGTGAAGTGTAAAACACCCCCACTGTCCTCAGTAATATTAACACACTGACAGAGAACACAGATGAATATTAACACACTCACTGACACACTGTGTACATCGTGACCCACAGTCAGATACACCCTGTGAAGTGTAAAACACCCCCACTGTCCTCAGTAATATTAGCACACTGACAGAGAACACAGATTAATATTAACACACTCACTGACACACTGTGTATATCATGACCCACAGTCAGATACACCCTGTGAAGTGTAAAACACCCCCACTGTCCTCAGGTATATTAACACACTGACAGAGAACACAGATTAATATTAACACACTCACTGACACACTGTGTACATCGTGACCCACAGTCAGATACACCCTGTGAAGTGTAAAACACCCCCACAGTCCTCAGGTATATTAACACACTGACAGAGAACACAGATTAATATTAACACACTCACTGACACACTGTGTATATCATGATCCACAGTCAGATACACCCTGTGAAGTGTAAAACACCCCCACTGTCCTCAGGAATATTAACACACTGACAGAGAACACAGATTAATATTAACACACTCACTGACACACTGTGTATATCATGACCCACAGTCAGATACACCCTGTGAAGTGTAAAACACCCCCACTGTCCTCAGGAATATTAACACACTGACAGAGAACACAGATTAATATTAACACACTCACTGACACACTGTGTATATCATGACCCACAGTCAGATACACCCTGTGAAGTGTAAAACACCCCCACTGTCCTCAGGAATATTAACACACTGACAGAGAACACAGATTAATATTAACACACTCACTGACACACTGTGTATATCATGACCCACGTTCAGATACACCCTGTGAAGTGTAAAACACCCCCACTGTCCTCAGTAATATTAACACACTGACAGAGAACACAGATTAATATTAACACACTCACTGACACACTGTGTATATCATGACCCACAGTCAGATACACCCTGTGAATTGTAAAACACCCCCACTGTCCTCAGGTATATTAACACACTGACAGAGAACACAGATTAATATTAACACACTCACTGACACACTGTGTATATCATGACCCACAGTCAGATACACCCTGTGAAGTGTAAAACACCCCCACTGTCCTCAGGAATATTAACACACTGACAGAGAACACAGATTAATATTAACACACTCACTGACACACTGTGTATATCATGACCCACAGTCAGATACACCCTGTGAAGTGTAAAACACCCCCACTGTCCTCAGTAATATTAACACACTGACAGAGAACACAGATTAATATTAACACACTCACTGACACACTGTGTATATCATGACCCACAGTCAGATACACCCTGTGAAGTGTAAAACATCCCCACTGTCCTCAGCAATATTAACACCTGACAGAGAACACAGATTAATATTAACACACTCACTGACACACTGTGTATATCATGACCCACAGTCAGATACACCCTGTGAAGTGTAAAACATCCCCACTGTCCTCAGTAATATTACCACACTGACAGAGAACACAGATTAATATTAACACACTCACTGACACACTGTGTATATCATGACCCAGAGTCAGATACACCCTGTGAAGTGTAAAACACCCCCACTGTCCTCAGTAATATTAACACACTGACAGAGAACACAGATTAATATTAACACACTCACTGACACACTGTGTATATCATGACCCACAGTCAGATACACCCTGTGAAGTGTAAAACACCCCCACTGTCCTCAGTAATATTAACACACTGACAGAGAAAACAGATGAATATTAAAACACTCACTGACACACTGTGTACATCGTGACCCACAGTCAGATACACCCTGTGAATTGTAAAACACCCCCACTGTCCTCAGTAATATTAGCACACTGACAGAGAACACAGATTAATATTAACACACTCACTGACACACTGTGTATATCATGACCCACAGTCAGATACACCCTGTGAAGTGTAAAACACCCCCACTGTCCTCAGGTATATTAACACACTGACAGAGAACACAGATTAATATTAACACACTCACTGACACACTGTGTATATCATGACCCACAGTCAGATACACCCTGTGAAGTGTAAAACACCCCCACTGTCCTCAGTAATATTAACACACTGACAGAGAACACAGATTAATATTAACACACTCACTGACACACTGTGTATATCATGACCCACAGTCAGATACACCCTGTGAAGTGTAAAACACCCCCACTGTCCTCAGGTATATTAACACACTGACAGAGAACACAGATTAATATTAACACACTCACTGACACACTGTGTATATCATGATCCACAGTCAGATACACCCTGTGAAGTGTAAAACACCCCCACTGTCCTCAGGAATATTAACACACTGACAGAGAACACAGATTAATATTAACACACTCACTGACACACTGTGTATATCATGACCCACAGTCAGATACACCCTGTGAAGTGTAAAACACCCCCACTGTCCTCAGGAATATTAACACACTGACAGAGAACACAGATTAATATTAACACACTCACTGACACACTGTGTATATCATGTCCCACAGTCAGATACACCCTGTGAAGTGTAAAACACCCCCACTGTCCTCAGGAATATTAACACACTGACAGAGAACACAGATTAATATTAACACACTCACTGACACACTGTGTATATCATGACCCACAGTCAGATACACCCTGTGAAGTGTAAAACACCCCCAAAGTCCTCAGTAATATTAACACACTGACAGAGAACACAGATTAATATTAACACACTCACTGACACACTGTGTATATCATGACCCACAGTCAGATACACCCTGTGAAGTGTAAAACATCCCCACTGTCCTCAGCAATATTAACACCTGACAGAGAACACAGATTAATATTAACACACTCACTGACACA
Organism: Heterodontus francisci; assembly: GCF_036365525.1. Taxonomy (NCBI): domain Eukaryota; kingdom Metazoa; phylum Chordata; class Chondrichthyes; order Heterodontiformes; family Heterodontidae; genus Heterodontus; species Heterodontus francisci. The sequence goes on along the minus strand of NW_027141861.1, from coordinate 2,247,383 downwards.
CTGTGTATATCATGACCCACAGTCAGATACACCCTGTGAAGTGTAAAACATCCCCACTGTCCTCAGTAATATTACCACACTGACAGAGAACACAGATTAATATTAACACACTCACTGACACACTGTGTATATCATGACCCACAGCCAGATACACCCTGTGAAGTGTAAAACACCCCCACTGTCCTCAGTAATATTAACACACTGACAGAGAACACAGATTAATATTAACACACTCACTGACACACTGTGTATATCATGACCCACAGTCAGATACACCCTGTGAAGTGTAAAACACCCCCACTGTCCTCAGTAATATTAACACACTGACAGAGAACACAGATTAATATTAACACACTCACTGACACACTGTGTAAATCATGACCCACAGTCAGATACACCCTGTGAAGTGTAAAACACCCCCACTGTCCTCAGGAATATTAACACACTGACAGAGTACATAGATTAATATTAACACACTCACTGACACACTGTGTACATCATGACCCACAGTCAGATACACCCTGTGAAGTGTCAAACACCCCCACTGTCCTCAGGAATATTAACACACTGACAGAGAACACAGATTAATATTAACACACTCACTGACACACTGTGTATATCATGACCCACAGTCAGATACACCCTGTGAAGTGTAAAACACCCCCACTGTCCTCAGGTATATTAACACACTGACAGAGAACACAGATTAATATTAACACAGTCACTGACACACTGTGTATATCATGACCCACAGTCAGATACACCCTGTGAAGTGTAAAACACCCCCACTGTCCTCAGTAATATTAACACACTGACAGAGAACACAGATTAATATTAACACACTCACTGACACACTGTGTATATCATGACCCACAGTCAGATACACCCTGTGAAGTGTAAAACACCCCCACTGTCCTCAGGTATATTAACACACTGACAGAGAACACAGATTAATATTAACACACTCACTGACACACTGTGTATATCATGATCCACAGTCAGATACACCCTGTGAAGTGTAAAACACCCCCACTGTCCTCAGGAATATTAACACACTGACAGAGAACACAGATTAATATTAACACACTCACTGACACACTGTGTATATCATGACCCACAGTCAGATACACCCTGTGAAGTGTAAAACAACCCCACTGTCCTCAGGAATATTAACACACTGACAGAGAACACAGATTAATATTAACACACTCACTGACACACTGTGTATATCATGACCCACAGTCAGATACACCCTGTGAAGTGTAAAACACCCCCACTGTCCTCAGGAATATTAACACACTGACAGAGAACACAGATTAATATTAACACACTCAATGACACACTGTGTATATCATGACCCACAGTCAGATACACCCTGTGAAGTGTAAAACACCCCCAAAGTCCTCAGTAATATTAACACACTGACAGAGAACACAGATTAATATTAACACACTCACTGACACACTGTGTATATCATGACCCACAGTCAGATACACCCTGTGAAGTGTAAAACATCCCCACTGTCCTCAGCAATATTAACACCTGACAGAGAACACAGATTAATATTAACACACTCACTGACACACTGTGTATATCATGACCCACAGTCAGATACACCCTGTGAAGTGTAAAACATCCCCACTGTCCTAAGTAATATTACCACACTGACAGAGAACACAGATTAATATTAACACACTCACTGACACACTGTGTATATCATGACCCACAGCCAGATACACCCTGTGAAGTGTAAAACACCCCCACTGTCCTCAGTAATATTAACACACTGACAGAGAACACAGATTAATATTAACACACTCACTGACACACTGTGTATATCATGACCCACAGTCAGATACACCCTGTGAAGTGTAAAACACCCCCACTGTCCTCAGTAATATTAACACACTGACAGAGAACACAGATTAATATTAACACACTCACTGACACACTGTGTATATCATGACCCACAGTCAGATACACCCTGTGAAGTGTAAAACACCCCCACTGTCCTCAGGAATATTAACACACTGACAGAGAACACAGATTAATATTAACACACTCACTGACACACTGTGTAAATCATGACCCACAGTCAGATACACCCTGTGAAGTGTAAAACACCCCCACTGTCCTCAGGAATATTAACACACTGACAGAGTACATAGATTAATATTAACACACTCACTGACACACTGTGTACATCATGACCCACAGTCAGATACACCCTGTGAAGTGTCAAACACCCCCACTGTCCTCAGGAATATTAACACACTGACAGAGAACACAGATTAATATTAACACACTCACTGACACACTGTGTATATCATGACCCACAGTCAGATACACCCTGTGAAGTGTAAAACACCCCCACTGTCCTCAGGAATATTAACACACTGACAGAGAACACAGATTAATATTAACACACTCACTGACACACTGTGTATATCATGACCCACAGTCAGATACACCCTGTGAAGTGTAAAACACCCCCACTGTCCTCAGGTATATTAACACACTGACAGAGAACACAGATTAATATTAACACACTCACTGACACACTGTGTATATCATGACCCACAGTCAGATACACCCTGTGAAGTGTAAAACACCCCCACTGTCCTCAGTAATATTAACACACTGACAGAGAACACAGATTAATATTAACACACTCACTGACACACTGTGTATATCATGACCCACAGTCAGATACACCCTGTGAAGTGTAAAACACCCCCACTGTCCTCAGGTATATTAACACACTGACAGAGAACACAGATTAATATTAACACACTCACTGACACACTGTGTATATCATGATCCACAGTCAGATACACCCTGTGAAGTGTAAAACACCCCCACTGTCCTCAGGAATATTAACACACTGACAGAGAACACAGATTAATATTAACACACTTACTGACACACTGTGTATATCATGACCCACAGTCAGATACACCCTGTGAAGTGTAAAACACCCCCAAAGTCCTCAATAATATTAACACACTGACAGAGAACACAGATTAATATTAACACACTCACTGACACACTGTGTATATCATGACCCACAGTCAGATACACCCTGTGAAGTGTAAAACATCCCCACTGTCCTCAGCAATATTAACACCTGACAGAGAACACAGATTAATATTAACACACTCACTGACACACTGTGTATATCATGACCCACAGTCAGATACACCCTGTGAAGTGTAAAACATCCCCACTGTCCTCAGTAATATTACCACACTGACAGAGAACACAGATTAATATTAACACACTCACTGACACACTGTGTATATCATGACCCACAGCCAGATACACCCTGTGAAGTGTAAAACACCCCCACTGTCCTCAGTAATATTAACACACTGACAGAGAACACAGATTAATATTAACACACTCACTGACACACTGTGTATATCATGACCCACAGTCAGATACACCCTGTGAAGTGTAAAACACCCCCACTGTCCTCAGTAATATTAACACACTGACAGAGAACACAGATTAATATTAACACACTCACTGACACACTGTGTATATCATGACCCACAGTCAGATACACCCTGTGAAGTGTAAAACACCCCCACTGTCCTCAGGAATATTAACACACTGACAGAGAACACAGATTAATATTAACACACTCACTGACACACTGTGTATATCATGACCCACAGTCAGATACACCCTGTGAAGTGTAAAACACCCCACTGTCCTCAGCAATATTAACACACTGACAGAGAACACAGATTAATATTAACACACTCACTGACACACTGTGTATATCATGACTCACAGTCAGATACACCCTGTGAAGTGTAAAACACCCCCACTGTCCTCAGGAATATTAACACACTGACAGAGAACACAGATTAATATTAACACACTCACTGACACACTGTGTAAATCATGACCCACTGTCAGATACACCCTGTGAAGTGTAAAACACCCCCACTGTCCTCAGGAATATTAACACACTGACAGAGTACATAGATTAATATTAACACACTCACTGACACACTGTGTACATCATGACCCACAGTCAGATACACCCTGTGAAGTGTCAAACAACCCCACTGTCCTCAGTAATATTAACACACTGACAGAGAACACAGATTAATATTAACACACTCACTGACACACTGTGTATATCATGACCCACAGTCAGATACACCCTGTGAAGTGTAAAACACCCCCACTGTCCTCAGGAATATTAACACACTGACAGAGAACACAGATTAATATTAACACACTCACTGACACACTGTGTATATCATGACCCACAGCCAGATACACCCTGTGAAGTGTAAAACACCCCCACTGTCCTCAGGTATATTAACACACTGACAGAGAACACAGATTAATATTAACACACTCACTGACACACTGTGTATATCATGACCCACAGTCAGATACACCCTGTGAAGTGTAAAACACCCCCACTGTCCTCAGTAATATTAACACACTGACAGAGAACACAGATTAATATTAACACACTCACTGACACACTGTGTATATCATGACCCACAGTCAGATACACCCTGTGAAGTGTAAAACACCCCCACTGTCCTCAGGAATATTAACACACTGACAGAGAACACAGATTAATATTAACCCACTCACTGACACACTGTGTATATCATGACCCACAGTCAGATACACCCTGTGAAGTGTAAAACACCCCCACTGTCCTCAGGAATATTAACACACTGACAGAGAACACAGATTAATATTAACACACTCACTGACACACTGTGTATATCATGACCCACAGTCAGATACACCCTGTGAAGTGTAAAACACCCCCACTGTCCTCAGGAATATTAACACACTGACAGAGAACACAGATTAATATTAACACACTCACTGACACACTGTGTATATCATGACCCACAGCCAGATACACCCTGTGAAGTGTAAAACACCCCCACTGTCCTCAGGTATATTAACACACTGACAGAGAACACAGATTAATATTAACACACTCACTGACACACTGTGTATATCATGACCCACAGTCAGATACACCCTGTGAAGTGTAAAACACCCCCACTGTCCTCAGTAATATTAACACACTGACAGAGAACACAGATTAATATTAACACACTCACTGACACACTGTGTATATCATGACCCACAGTCAGATACACCCTGTGAAGTGTAAAACACCCCCACTGTCCTCAGGAATATTAACACACTGACAGAGAACACAGATTAATATTAACACACTCACTGACACACTGTGTATATCATGACCCACAGTCAGATACACCCTGTGAAGTGTAAAACACCCCCACTGTCCTCAGTAATATTAACACACTGACAGAGAACACAGATTAATATTAACACACTCACTGACACACTGTGTATATCATGACCCACAGTCAGATACACCCTGTGAAGTGTAAAACATCCCCACTGTCCTCAGCAATATTAACACCTGACAGAGAACACAGATTAATATTAACACACTCACTGACACACTGTGTATATCATGACCCACAGTCAGATACACCCTGTGAAGTGTAAAACATCCCCACTGTCCTCAGTAATATTACCACACTGACAGAGAACACAGATTAATATTAACACACTCACTGACACACTGTGTATATCATGACCCACAGTCAGATACACCCTGTGAAGTGTAAAACACCCCCACTGTCCTCAGGAATATTAACACACTGACAGAGAACACAGATTAATATTAACACACTCACTGACACACTGTGTATATCATGACCCACAGTCAGATACACCCTGTGAAGTGTAAAACACCCCCAAAGTCCTCAGTAATATTAACACACTGACAGAGAACACAGATTAATATTAACACACTCACTGACACACTGTGTATATCATGACCCACAGTCAGATACACCCTGTGAAGTGTAAAACATCCCCACTGTCCTCAGCAATATTAACACCTGACAGAGAACACAGATTAATATTAACACACTCACTGACACACTGTGTATATCATGACCCACAGTCAGATACACCCTGTGAAGTGTAAAACATCCCCACTGTCCTCAGTAATATTACCACACTGACAGAGAACACAGATTAATATTAACACACTCACTGACACACTGTGTATATCATGACCCACAGCCAGATACACCCTGTGAAGTGTAAAACACCCCCACTGTCCTCAGTAATATTAACACACTGACAGAGAACACAGATTAATATTAACACACTCACTGACACACTGTGTATATCATGACCCACAGTCAGATACACCCTGTGAAGTGTAAAACACCCCCACTGTCCTCAGTAATATTAACACACTGACAGAGAACACAGATTAATATTAACACACTCACTGACACACTGTGTATATCATGACCCACAGTCAGATACACCCTGTGAAGTGTAAAACACCCCCACTGTCCTCAGGAATATTAACACACTGACAGAGAACACAGATTAATATTAACACACTCACTGACACACTGTGTATATCATGACCCACAGTCAGATACACCCTGTGAAGTGTAAAACACCCCACTGTCCTCAGCAATATTAACACACTGACAGAGAACACAGATTAATATTAACACACTCACTGACACACTGTGTATATCATGACTCACAGTCAGATACACCCTGTGAAGTGTAAAACACCCCCACTGTCCTCAGGAATATTAACACACTGACAGAGAACACAGATTAATATTAACACACTCACTGACACACTGTGTAAATCATGACCCACAGTCAGATACACCCTGTGAAGTGTAAAACACCCCCACTGTCCTCAGGAATATTAACACACTGACAGAGTACATAGATTAATATTAACACACTCACTGACACACTGTGTACATCATGACCCACAGTCAGATACACCCTGTGAAGTGTCAAACACCCCCACTGTCCTCAGGTATATTAACACACTGACAGAGAACACAGATTAATATTAACACACTCACTGACACACTGTGTATATCATGACCCACAGTCAGATACACCCTGTGAAGTGTAAAACACCCCCACTGTCCTCAGTAATATTAACACACTGACAGAGAACACAGATTAATATTAACACACTCACTGACACACTGTGTATATCATGACCCACAGTCAGATACACCCTGTGAAGTGTAAAACACCCCCACTGTCCTCAGGTATATTAACACGCTGACAGAGAACACAGATTAATATTAACACACTCACTGACACACTGTGTATATCATGACCCACAGTCAGATACACCCTGTGAAGTGTAAAACACCCGCACTGTCCTCAGGAATATTAACACACTGACAGAGAACACAGATTAATATTAATACACTCACTGACACACTGTGTATATCATGACCCACAGTCAGATACACCCTGTGAAGTGTAAAACACCCCCACTGTCCTCAGGAATATTAACACACTGACAGAGAACACAGATTAATATTAACACACTCACTGACACACTGTGTATATCATGACCCACAGTCAGATACACCCTGTGAAGTGTAAAACACCCCCACTGTCCTCAGGAATATTAACACACTGACAGAGAACACAGATTAATATTAACACACTCACTGACACACTGTGTATATCATGACCCACAGTCAGATACACCCTGTGAAGTGTAAAACACCCCCACTGTCCTCAGTAATATTAACACACTGACAGAGAACACAGATTAATATTAACACACTCACTGACACACTGTGTATATCATGACCCACAATCAGATACACCCTGTGGAGTGTAAAACATCCCCAATGTCCTCAGCAATATTAACACATGACAGAGAACACAGATTAATATTAACACACTCACTGACACACTGTGTATATCATGACCCACAGTCAGATACACCCTGTGAAGTGTAAAACATCCCCACTGTCCTCAGTAATATTACCACACTGACAGAGAACACAGATTAATATTAACACACTCACTGACACACTGTGCATATCATGACCCACAGTCAGATACACCCTGTGAAGTGTAAAACACCCCCACTGTCCTCAGTAATATTAACACACTGACAGAGAACACAGATTAATATTAACACACTCACTGACACACTGTGTATATCATGACCCACAGTCAGATACACCCTGTGAAGTGTAAAACACCCCCACTGTCCTCAGTAATATTAACACACTGACAGAGAACACAGATTAATATTAACACACTCACTGACACACTGTGTATATCATGACCCACAGTCAGATACACCCTGTGAAGTGTAAAACACCCCCACTGTCCTCAGGAATATTAACACACTGACAGAGAACACAGATTAATATTAACACACTCACTGACACACTGTGTATATCATGACCCACAGTCAGATACACCCTGTGAAGTGTAAAACACCCCCACTGTCCTCAGGAATATTAACACACTGACAGAGAAGACAGATTAATATTAACACACTCACTGACACACTGTGTACATCATGACCCACAGTCAGATACACCCTGTGAAGTGTAAAACACCCACACTGTCCTCAGGAATATTAACACACTGACAGAGAACACAGATTAATATTAACACACTCACTGACACACTGTGTATATCATGACCCACAGTCAGATACACCCTGTGAAGTGTAAAACACCCCCACTGTCCTCAGTAATATTAACACACTGACAGAGAACACAGATTAATATTAACACACTCACTGACACACTGTGTATATCATGACCCACAGTCAGATACACCCTGTGAAGTGTAAAACATCCCCACTGTCCTCAGTAATATTAACACACTGACAGAGAACACAGATTAATATTAACACACTCACTGACACACTGTGTACATCATGACCCACAGTCAGATACACCATGTGAAGTGTAAAACACCCCCACTTTCCTCAGTAATATTAACACACTGACAGAGAACACATTTTAATATTAACACAATCACTGACACACTGTGTATATCATGACCCACAGTCAGATACACCCTGTGAAGTGTAAAACACCCCCACTGTCCTCAGCAATATTAACACACTGACAGAGAACACAGATTAATATTAACACACTCACTGACACACTGTGTATATCATGACCCACAGTCAGATACACCCTGTGAAGTGCAAAACATTCCCACTGTCGGCAGGAATATTAACACACTGACAGAGAACACAGATTAATATTAACACACTCACTGACACACTGTGTATATCATGACCCACAGTCAGATAAACCCCGTGAAGTGTAAAACACCCCCACTGTCCTCAGGAATATTAACACACTGACAGAGAACACAGATTAATATTAACACACTCACTGACACACTGTGTATATCATGACCCACAGTCAGATACACTCTGTGAAGTGTAAAACACCCCCACTGTCCTCAGTAATATTAACACACTGACAGAGAACACAGATTAATATTAACACAATCACTGACACACTGTGTATATCATGACCCACAGTCAGATACACCCTGTGAAGTGTGAAACACCCCCACTGTCCTCAGGAATATTAACACACTGACAGAGAGCACAGATTAATATTAACACACTCACTGATACACTGTGTATATCATGACCCACAGTCAGATACACCCTGTGAAGTGTAAAACACCCCCACTCTCCTCAGGAATATTAACACACTGACAGAGAACACAGATTAATATTAACACACTCACTGACACACTGTGTATATCATGACCCACAGTCAGATACACCCTGTCAAGTGTGAAAAACACCCACTGTCCTCAGGAATATTAACACACTGACAGAGAGCACAGATTAATATTAACACACTCACTGATACACTTTGTATATCATGACCCACAGTCAGATACACCCTGTGAAGTGTAAAACACCCCCACTGTCCTCAGGAATATTAACACACTGACAGAGAACACAGATTAATATTAACACACTCACTGACACACTGTGTACATCATGACCCACAGTCAGATACACCCCGTGAAGTGTAAAACACCCCCACTGTCCTCAGTAATATTAACACACTGACAGAGAACACAGATTAATATTAACACACTCACTGACACACTGTGTATATCATGACCCACAGTCAGATACACCCTGTGAAGTGTAAAACACCCCCACTGTCCTCAGGAATATTAACACACTGACAGAGAACACAGATTAATATTAACACACTCACTGACACACTGTGTATATCATGACCCACAGTCAGATACACCCTGTGAAGTGTAAAACACCCCCACTGTCCTCAGTAATATTAACACACTGACAGAGAACACAGATTAATATTAACACACTCACTGACACACTGTGTATATCATGACCCACAGTCAGATACACCCTGTGAAGTGTAAAACACCCCCACTGTCCTCAGTAATATTAACACACTGACAGAGTACACAGATTAATATTAACACACTCACTGACTCACTGTGTATATCATGACTCACAGTCAGATACACCCTGTGAAGTGTAAAACACCCCCACTGTCCTCAGTAATATTAACACACTGACAGAGAACACAGATTAATATTAACACACTCACTGACACACTGTGTATATCATGACCCACAGTCAGATAAACCCTGTGAAGTGTAAAACACCCCCACTGTCCTCAGTAATATTAACACACTGACAGAGAACACAGATTAATATTAACACACTCACTGACACACTGTGTATATCATGACCCACAGTCAGATAAACCCTGTGAAGTGTAAAACACCCCCACTGTCCTCAGGAATATTAACACACTGACAGAGAACACAGATTAATATTAACACACTCACTGACACACTGTGTATGTCATGATCCACAGTCAGATACACCCTGTGAAGTGTAAAACATCCCCACTGTCCTCAGTAATATAAACACACTGACAGAGAACACAGATTAATATTAACACACTCACTGACACACTGTGTATATCATGACCCACAGTCAGATACACCCTGTGAAGTGTAAAACACCCCCACTGTCCTCAGGAATATTAACACACTGACAGAGAACACAGATTAATATTAACACACTCACTGACACACTGTGTATATCATGACCCACAGTCAGATACACCCTGTGAAGTGTAAAACACCCCCACTGTCCTCAGGAATATTAACACACTGACAGAGAACACAGATTAATATTAACACACTCACTGACACACTGTGTATATCATGACCCACAGTCAGATACACCCTGTGAAGTGTAAAACACCCCCACTGTCCTCAGTAATATTAACACACTGACAGAGAACACAGATTAATATTAACACACTCACTGACACACTGTGTATATCATGACCCACAGTCAGATACACCCTGTGAAGTGTAAAACATCCCCACTGTCCTCAGCAATATTAACACCTGACAGAGAACACAGATTAATATTAACACACTCACTGACACACTGTGTATATCATGACCCACAGTCAGATACACCCTGTGAAGTGTAAAACATCCCCACTGTCCTCAGTAATATTACCACACTGACAGAGAACACAGATTAATATTAACACACTCACTGACACACTGTGTATATCATGACCCACAGTCAGATACACCCTGTGAAGTGTAAAACACCCCCACTGTCCTCAGTAATATTAACACACTGACAGAGAACACAGATTAATATTAACACACTCACTGACACACTGTGTATATCATGACCCACAGTCAGATACACCCTGTGAAGTGTAAAACACCCCCACTGTCGTCAGGAATATTAACACACTGACAGAGAACACAGATTAATATTAACACACTCACTGACACACTGTGTATATCATGACCCACAGTCAGATACACCCTGTGAAGTGTAAAACACCCCCACTGTCCTAAGGAATATTAACACACTGACAGAGAAGACAGATTAATATTAACACACTCACTGACACACTGTGTACATCATGACCCACAGTCAGATACACCCTGTGAAGTGTAAAACACTTCCACTGTCCTCAGGAATATTAACACACTGACAGAGAACACAGATTAATATTAACACACTCACTGACACACTGTGTATATCATGACCCACAGTCAGATACACCCTGTGAAGTGTAAAACACCCCCACTGTCCTCAGTAATATTAACACACTGACAGAGAACACAGATTAATATTAACACACTCACTGACACACTGTGTATATCATGACCCACAGTCAGATACACCCTGTGAAGTGTAAAACATCCCCACTGTCCTCAGTAATATTAACACACTGACAGAGAACACAGATTAATATTTACACACTCACTGACACACTGTGGACATCATGACCCACAGTCAGATACACCATGTGAAGTGTAAAACACCCCCACTTTCCTCAGTAATATTAACACACTGACAGAGAACACAGATTAATATTAACACAATCACTGACACACTGTGTATATCATGACCCACAGTCAGATACACCCTGTGAAGTGTAAAACACCCCCACTGTCCTCAGTAATATTAACACACTGACAGAGAACACAGATTAATATTAACACACTCACTGACACACTGTGTATATCATGACCCACAGTCAGATACACCCTGTGAAGTGCAAAACATTCCCACTGTCGGCAGGAATATTAACACACTGACAGAGAACACAGATTAATATTAACACACTCACTGACACACTGTGTATATCATGACCCACAGTCAGATAAACCCCGTGAAGTGTAAAACACCCCCACTGTCCTCAGGAATATTAAAACACTGACAGAGAACACAGATTAATATTAACACACTCACTGACACACTGTGTATATCATGACCCACAGTCAGATACACTCTGTGAAGTGTAAAACACCCCCACTGTCCGCAGTAATATTAACACACTGACAGAGAACACAGATTAATATTAACACACTCACTGACACACTGTGTATATCATGACCCACAGTCAGATACACCCTGTGAAGTGTGAAACACCCCCACTGTCCTCAGGAATATTAACACACTGACAGAGAGCACAGATTAATATTAACACACTCACTGATACACTGTGTATATCATGACCCACAGTCAGATACACCCTGTGAAGTGTAAAACACCCCCACTGTCCTCAGGAATATTAACACACTGACAGAGAACACAGATTAATATTAACACACTCACTGACACACTGTGTATATCATGACCCACAGTCAGATACACCCTGTGAAGTGTGAAAAAACCCCACTGTCCTCAGGAATATTAACACACTCACAGAGAGCACAGATTAATATTAACACACTCACTGATACACTGTGTATATCATGACCCACAGTCAGATACACCCTGTGAAGTGTAAAACACCCCCACTGTCCTCAGGAATATTAACACACTGACAGAGAACACAGATTAATATTAACACACTCACTGACACACTGTGTACATCATGACCCACAGTCAGATACACCCCGTGAAGTGTAAAACACCCCCACTGTCCTCAGTAATATTAACACACTGACAGAGAACGCAGATTAATATTAACACACTCACTGACACACTGTGTATATCATGACCCACAGTCAGATACACCCTGTGAAGTGTAAAACACCCCCACTGTCCTCAGGAATATTAACACACTGACAGACGACACAGATTAATATTAACACACTCACTGACACACTGTGTATATCATGACCCACAGTCAGATACACCCTGTGAAGTGTAAAACACCCCCACTGTCCTCAGTAATATTAACAAACTGACAGAGAACACAGATTAATATTAACACACTCACTGACACACTGTGTATATCATGACCCACAGTCAGATACACCCTGTGAAGTGTAAAACACCCCCACTGTCCTCAGTAATATTAACACACTGACAGAGTACACAGATTAATATTAACACACTCACTGACACACTGTGTATATCATGACTCACAGTCAGATACACCCTGTGAAGTGTAAAACACCCCCACTGTCCTCAGTAATATTAACACACTGACAGAGAACACAGATTAATATTAACACACTCACTGACACACTGTGTATATCATGACCCACAGTCAGATAAACCCTGTGAAGTGTAAAACACCCCCACTGTCCTCAGTAATATTAACACACTGACAGAGAACACAGATTAATATTAACACACTCACTGACACACTGTGTATATCATGACCCACAGTCAGATAAACCCTGTGAAGTGTAAAACACCCCCACTGTCCTCAGTAATATTAACACACTGACAGAGAACACAGATTATTATTAACACTCTCACAGACACACTGTGTATATCATGACCCACAGTCAGATACACCCTGTGAAGTGTAAAACACCCCCACTGTCCTCAGGAATATTAACACACTGACAGAGAACACAGATTAATATTAACACACTCACTGACACACTGTGTATATCATGACCCACAGTCAGATACACCCTGTGAAGTGTAAAACACCCCCACTGTCCTCAGGAATATTAACACACTGACAGAGAACACAGATTAATATTAACACACTCACTGACACACTGTGTATGTCATGATCCACAGTCAGATACACCCTGTGAAGTGTAAAACATCCCCACTGTCCTCAGTAATATTAACACACTGACAGAGAACACAGATTAATATTAACACACTCACTGACACACTGTGTACATCATGACCCACAGTCAGATACACCCGGTGAAGTGTAAAACACCCCCACTGTCCTCAGTAATATTAACACACTGACAGAGAACACAGATTAATATTAACACACTCACTGACATACTGTGTATATCATCACCCACAGTCAGATACACCCTGTGAAGTGTAAAACACCCCCACTGTCCTCAGTAATATTAACACACTGACAGAGAACACAGATTAATATTAACACACTCACTGACACACTGTGTATATCATGACCCACAGTCAGATACACCCTGTGAAGTGTAAAACACCCCCACTGTCCTCAGTAATATTAACACACTGACAGAGAACACAGATTAATATTAACACATTCACTGACACACTGTGTATATCATGACCCACAGTCAGATTCACCCTGTGAAGTGTAAAACACCCCCACTGTCCTCAGGAATATTAACACACTGACAGAGAACACAGATTAATATTAACACACTCACTGACACACTGTGTACATCATGACCCACAGTCAGATACACCCTGTGAAGTGTAAAACACCCCCACCGTCCTCAGGAATATTAACACACTGACAGAGAACACAGATTAATATTAACACACTCACTGACACACTGTGTACATCATGACCCACAGTCAGATACACCCTGTGAAGTGTAAAACACCCCCACTGTCCTCAGGAATATTAACACACTGACAGAGTACACAGATTAATATTAACACACTCACTGACACACTGTGTACATCATGACCCACAGTCAGATACTCCCTGTGAAGTGTAAAACACCCCCACTGTCCTCAGGAATATTAACACACTGACAGAGAACACAGATTAATATTAACACACTCACTGACACACTGTGTATATCATGACCCACAGTCAGATACACCCTGTGAAGTGTAAAACACCCCCACTGTCCTCAGAAATATTAACACACTGACAGAGAACACAGATTAATATTAACACACTCACTGACACACTGTGTATATCATGACCCACAGTCAGATACACCCTGTGAAGTGTAAAACACCCCCACTGTCCTCAGAAATATTAACACACTGACAGAGAACACAGAATAATATTAACACACTCACTGACACACTGTGTACATCATGACCTACAGTCAGATAAACCCTGTGAAGTGTAAAACACCCCCACTGTCCTCAGGAATATTAACACACTGACAGAGAACACAGATTAATTATAACACACTCATTGACACACTGTGTATATCATGACCCACAGCCAGATACACCCTGTGAAGTGTAAAACACCCCCACTGTCCTCAGTAATATTAACACACTGACAGAGAACACAGATTAATATTAACACACTCACTGACACACTGTGTATATCATGACCCACAGTCAGATACACCCTGTGAAGTGTAAAACATCCCCACTGTCCTTAGTAATATTAACACACTGACAGAGAACACAGATTAATATTAACACACTCACTGACACACTGTGTATATCATGACCCACAGTCAGATACACCCTGTGAAGTGTAAAACACCCCCACTGTCCTCAGTAATATTAACACACTGACAGAGAACACAGATTAATATTAACACACTCACTGACACACCGTGTATATCATGACCCACAGTCAGATACACCCTGTGAAGTGTAAAACACCCACACTGTCCTCAGGAATATTAACACACTGACAGAGAACACAGATTAATATTAACACACTCACTGACACACTGTGTATATCATGACCCACAGTCAGAAACACCCTGTGAAGTGTAAAACATTCCCACTGTCCTCAGGAATATTAACACACTGACAGAGAACACAGATTAATATTAACACACTCACTGACACACTGTGTATATCATGACTCACAGTCAGATACACCCTGTGAAGTGTAAAACACCCCCACTGTCCTCAGTAATATTAACACACTGACAGAGAACACAGATTAATATTAACACAAAAACTGACACACTGTGTACATCGTGACCCACAGTCAGATACACCCGGTGAAGTGTAAAACACCCCCACTGTCCTCAGTAATATTAACACACTGACAGAGAACACAGATTAATATTAACACAATCACTGACACACTGTGTATATCATGACCCACAGTCAGATACATCCTGTGAAGTGTGAAACACCCCCACTGTCCTCAGGAATATTAACACACTGACAGAGAACACAGATTAATATTAACACACTCACTGACACACTGTGTATATCATGACCCACAGTCAGATACACCCTGTGAAGTGTAAAACACCCCCACTGTCCTCAGTAATATTAACACACTGACAGAGAACACAGATTAATATTAACACACTCACTGACACACTGTGTATATCATGACCCACAGTCAGATACACCCTGTGAAGTGTAAAACACCCCCACTGTCCTCAGGAATATTAACACACTGACAGAGAGCACAGATTAATATTAACACACTCACTGATACACTGTGTATATCATGACCCACAGTCAGATACACCCTGTGAAGTGTAAAACACCCCCACTGTCCTCAGTAATATTAACACACTGACAGAGAACACAGATTAATATTAACACACTCACTGACACACTGTGTATATCATGACCCACAGTCAGATAAACCCTGTGAAGTGTAAAACATCCCCACTGTCCTCAGGAATATTAACACACTGACAGAGAACACAGATTAATATTAACACACTCACTGACACACTGTGTATATCATGACCCACAGTCAGATACACCCTGTGAAGTGTAAAACACCCCCACTGTCCTCAGGAATATTAACACACTGACAGAGAACACAGATTAATATTAACACACTCACTGACACACTGTGTATATCATGACCCACAGTCAGATAAACCCTGTGAAGTGTAAAACACCCCCACTGTCCTCAGGAATATAACACACTGACAGAGAACACAGATTAATATTAACACACTCACTGACACACTGTGTATATCATGACCCACAGTCAGATACACCCTGTGAAGTGTAAAACACCCCCACTGTCCTCAGTAATATTAACACACTGAGAGAGAACACAGATTAATATTCACACACTCACTGACACACTGTGTATATCATGACCCACAGTCAGATACACCCTGTGAAGTGTAAAACACCCCCACTGTCCTCAGGAATATTAACACACTGACAGAGAGCACAGATTAATATTAACACACTCACTGATTCTTTTTCTTTTGGGCCTCCTTATCTCGAGAGACAATGGATACGCGCCTGGAGGTGGTCAGTGGTCTGTGAAGCAGCGCCTGGAGTGGCTATAAAGGCCAATTCTGGAGTGACAGGCTCTTCCACAGGTGCTGCAGAGAAATTTGTTTGTTGGGGCTGTTGCACAGTTGGCTCTCCCCTTGCGCCTCTGTCTTTTTTCCTGCCAACTACTAAGTCTCTTCGACTCGCCACAATTTAGCCCTGTCTTTATGGCTGCCCGCCAGCTCTGGCGAATGCTGGCAACTGACTCCCACGACTTGTGATCAATGTCACATGATTTCATGTCGCGTTTGCAGACGTCTTTATAACGGAGACATGGACGGCCGGTGGGTCTGATACCAGTGGCGAGCTCGCTGTACAATGTGTCTTTGGGGATCCTGCCATCTTCCATGCGGCTCACATGGCCAAGCCATCTCAAGCGCCGCTGACTCAGTAGTGTGTATAAGCTGGGGATGTTGGCCGCTTCAAGGACTTCTGTGTTGGAGATATAGTCCTGCCACCTGATGCCAAGTATTCTCCGAAGGCAGCGAAGATGGAATGAATTGAGACGTCGCTCTTGGCTGGCATACGTTGTCCAGGCCTCGCTGCCGTAGAGCAAGGTACTGAGGACACAGGCCTGATACACTCGGACTTTTGGGTTCCGTGTCAGTGCGCCATTTTCCCACACTCTCTTGGCCAGTCTGAACATAGCAGTGGAAGCCTTACCCATGCGCTTGTTGATTTCTGCATCTAGAGACAGGTTACTGGTGATAGTTGAGCCTAGGTAGGTGAACTCTTGAACCACTTCCAGAGCGTGGTCGCCAATATTGATGGATGGAGCATTTCTGACATCCTGCCCCATGATGTTCGTTTTCTTGAGGCTGATGGTTAGGCCAAATTCATTGCAGGCAGACGCAAACCTGTCGATGAGACTCTGCAGGCATTCTTCAGTGTGAGATGTTAAAGCAGCATCGTCAGCAAAGAGGAGTTCTCTGATGAGGACTTTCCGTACTTTGGACTTCGCTCTTAGACGGGCAAGGTTGAACAACCTGCCCCCTGATCTTGTGTGGAGGAAGATTCCTTCTTCAGAGGATTTGAACGCATGTGAAAGCAGCAGGGAGAAGAAAATCCCAAAAAGTGTGGGTGCGAGAACACAGCCCTGTTTCACACCACTCAGGATAGGAAAGGGCTCTGATGAGGAGCCACCATGTTGAATTGTGCCTTTCATATTGTCATGGAATGAGGTGATGATACTTAGTAGCTTTGGTGGACATCCGATCTTTTCTAGTAGTCTGAAGAGACCACGTCCGCTGACGAGGTCAAAGGCTTTGGTGAGATCAATGAAAGCAATGTAGAGGGGCATCTGTTGTTCACGGCATTTCTCCTGTATCTGACGAAGGGAGAACAGCATGTCAATAGTCGATCTCTCTGCACGAAAGCCACACTGTGCCTCAGGGTAGACGCGCTCGGCCAGCTTCTGGAGCCTGTTCAGAGCGACTCGAGCAAAGACTTTCCCCACTATGCTGAGCAGGGAGATTCCACGGTAGTTGTTGCAGTCACCGCGGTCACCTTTGTTTTTATAGAGGGTGATGATGTTGGCATCGCGCATGTCCTGGGGTACTGCTCCCTCGTCCCAGCACAGGCATAGCAGTTCATGTAGTGCTGAGAGTATAGCAGGCTTGGCACTCTTGATTATTTCAGGGGTAATGCTGTCCTTCCCAGGGGCTTTTCCGCTGGCGAGGGAATCAATGGCATCACTGAGTTCCGATTTGGTTGGCTGTATGTCCAGCTCATCCATGACTGGTAGAGGCTGGGCTGCATTGAGGGCAGTCTCAGTGACAGCATTCTCCCTGGAGTACAGTTCTAGGTAGTGCTCAACCCAGCGGTCCATCTGTTTGCGTTGGTCAGTGATTATGTCCCCCGATTTAGATTTGAGGGGGGCGATCTTCTTGATGGTTGGCCCAAGAGCTCTCTTCATGCCATCATACATTCCTCTGATGTTTCCGGTGTCTGAGGCCAGCTGAATATGACTGCATAGGTGTTGCCAGTAGTCGTTTGCGCAACGCCTAGCTGTTCTTTGTGCAGTACTTCTGGCTGCTTTAAGTGCTGCGGATGTTAAATCGCTGGGGGCTTTCTTGTAGTTCAAAAGTGCAATGCGCTGAGCGGCTATGACAGGTTCCAGCTCTTCATTATGAGATTGAAACCAGTCTGCATTTCTCTTCGCACTTTTGCCGTAGGTGGTCAAAGCTGACACTCACTGATACACTGTGTATATCATGACCCACAGTCAGATACACCCTGTGAAGTGTAAAACACCCCCACTGTCCTCAGTAATATTAACACACTGACAGAGAACACAGATTAATATTAACACACTCACTGACACACTGTGTATATCATGACCCACAGTCAGATAAACCCCGTGAAGTGTAAAACACCCCCACTGTCCTCAGTAATATTAACACACTGAGAGAGAACACAGATTAATATTCACACACTCACTGACACACTGTGTATATCATGACCCACAGTCATATACACCCTGTGAAGTGTAAAACACCCCCACTGTCCTCGGTAATATTAACATACTGACAGAGAACACAGATTAATATTAACACACTCACTGACACACTGTGTATATCATGACCCACAGTCAGATACACCCTGTGAAGTGTAAAACACCCCCACTGTCCTCAGTAATATTAACACACTGACAGAGAACACAGATTAATATTAACACACTCACTGACACACTGTGTACATCATGACCCACAGTCAGATACACCCTGTGAAGTGTAAAACACCCCCACTGTCCTCAGGAATATTAACACACTGACAGAGAACACAGATTAATATTAACACACTCACTGACACACTGTGTATATCATGACCCACAGTCAGATAAACCCTGTGAAGTGTAAAACATCCCCACTGTCCTCAGGAATATTAACACACTGACAGAGAACACAGATTAATATTAACACACTCACTGACACACTGTGTATATCATGACCCACAGTCAGATGCACCCTGTGAAGTGTAAAACACCCCCACTGTCCTCAGTAATATTAACACACTGACAGAGAACACAGATTAATATTAACACACTCACTGACACACTTTGTATATCATGACCCACAGTCAGATACACCCTGTGAAGTGTAAAACACCCCCACTGTCCTCAGGAATATTAACACACTGACAGAGAACACAGATTAATATTAACACACTCACTGACACACTGTGTACATCATGACCCACAGTCAGATAAACCCTGTGAAGTGTAAAACACCCCCACTGTACTCAGGAATATTAACACACTGACAGAGAACACAGATTAATATTAACACACTCACTGACACACTGTGTATATCATGACCCACAGTCAGATACACCCTGTGAAGTGTAAAACACCCCCACTGTCCTCAGGAATATTAACACACTGACAGAGAACACAGATTAATATTAACACACTCACTGACACACTGTGTATATCATGACCCACAGTCAGATAAACCCTGTGAAGTGTAAAACACCCCCACTGTCCTCAGTAATATTAACACACTGACAGAGAACACAGATTAATATTAACACACTCACTGACACACTGTGTATATCATGACCCACAGTCAAATACACCCTGTGAAGTGTAAAACATCCCCACTGTCCTCAGGTATATTAACACACTGACAGAGAACACAGATTAAT
Source organism: Heterodontus francisci (assembly GCF_036365525.1). NCBI lineage: Eukaryota > Metazoa > Chordata > Chondrichthyes > Heterodontiformes > Heterodontidae > Heterodontus > Heterodontus francisci. Next base: position 2,225,980 of record NW_027141861.1, on the reverse strand, counting down.
ATTAACACACTCACTAACACACTGTGTATATCATGACCCACAGTCAGATACACCCGGTGAAGTGTAAAACACCCCCACTGTCCTCAGTAATATTAACACACTGACAGAGAACACAGATTAATATTAACACACTCACTGACACACTGTGTATATCATGACCCACAGTCAGATAAACCCTGTGAAGTGTAAAACATCCCCACTGTCCGCAGGAATATTAACACACTGACAGAGAACACAGATTAATATTAACACACTCACTGACACACTGTGTATATCATGACCCACAGTCAGATGCACCCTGTGAAGTGTAAAACACCCCCACTGTCCTCAGTAATATTAACACACTGACAGAGAACACAGATTAATATTAACACACTCACTGACACACTGTGTACATCATGACCCACAGTCAGATACACCCTGTGAAGTGTAAAACACCCCCACTGTCCTCAGGAATATTAACACACTGACAGAGAACACAGATTAATATTAACACACTCACTGACACACTGTGTATATCATGACCCACAGTCAGATACACCCTGTGAAGTGTAAAACACCCCCACTGTCCTCAGGAATATTAACACACTGACAGAGAACACAGATTAATATTAACACACTCACTGACACATTGTGTATGTCATGATCCACAGTCAGATACACCCTGTGAAGTGTAAAACATCCCCACTGTCCTCAGTAATATTAACACAATGACAGAGAACACAGATTAATATTAACACACTCACTGACACACTGTGTATATCATGACCCACAGTCAGATACACCCGGTGAAGTGTAAAACACCCCCACTGTCCTCAGTAATATTAACACACTGACAGAGAACACAGATTAATATTAACACACTCACTGACAAACTGTGTATATCATCACCCACAGTCAGATACACCCTGTGAAGTGTAAAACACCCCCACTGTCCTCAGTAATATTAACACACTGACAGAGAACACAGATTAATATTAACACACTCACTGACACACTGTGTATATCATGACCCACAGTCAGATACACCCTGTGAAGTGTAAAACACCCCCACTGTCCTCAGGAATATTAACACACTGACAGAGAACACAGATTAATATTAACACACTCACTGACACACTGTGTATATCATGACCCACAGTCAGATACACCCTGTGAAGTGTAAAACACCCCCACTGTCCTCAGTAATATTAACACACTGACAGAGAACACAGATTAATATTAACACACTCACTGACACCCTGTGTATATCATGACCCACAGTCAGATACACCCTGTGAAGTGTAAAACATCCCCACTGTCCTCAGCAATATTAACACACTGACAGAGAACACAGATTAATATTAACACACTCACTGACACACTGTGTACATCATGACCCACAGTCAGATACACCCTGTGAAGTGTAAAACATCCCCACTGTCCTCAGTAATATTACCACACTGACAGAGAACACAGATTAATATTAACACACTCACTGACACACTGTGTATATCATGACCCACAGCCAGATACACCCTGTGAAGTGTAAAACACCCCCACTGTCCTCAGTAATATTAAGCCACTGACAGAGAACACAGATTAATATTAACACACTCACTGACACACTGTGTATATCACGACCCACAGTCAGATACACCCTGTGAAGTGTAAAACACCCCCACTGTCCTCAGTAATATTAACACACTGACAGAGAACACAGATTAATATTAACACACTCACTGACACACTGTGTATATCATGACCCACAGTCAGATACACCCTGTGAAGTGTAAAACACCCCCACTGTCCTCAGGAATATTAACACACTGACAGAGAACACAGATTAATATTAACACACTCACTGACACACTGTGTATATCATGACCCACAGTCAGATAAACCCCGTGAAGTGTAAAACACCCCCACTGTCCTCAGGAATATTAACACACTGACAGAGAACACAGATTAATATTAACACACTCACTGACACACTGTGTATATCATGACCCACAGTCAGATACACCCTGTGAAGTGTAAAACACCCCCACTGTCCTCAGGAATATTAACACACTGACAGAGAACACAGATTAATATTAACACACTCACTGACACACTGTGTATATCATGACCCACAGTCAGATACACCCTGTGAAGTGTAAAACACCCCCACTGTCCTCAGGAATATTAACACACTGACAGAGAACACAGATTAATATTAACACACTCACTGACACACTGTGTATATCATGACCCACAGTCAGATACACCCTGTGAAGTGTAAAACATCCCCACTGTCCTCAGTAATATTAACACACTGACAGAGAACACAGATTAATATTAACACACTCACTGACACACTGTGTACATCATGACCCACAGTCAGATACACCATGTGAAGTGTAAAACACCCCCACTGTCCTCAGGAATATTAACACACTGACAGAGAACACAGATTAATATTAACACAATCACTGACACACAGTGTATATCATGACCCACAGTCAGATACACCCTGTGAAGTGTAAAACACCCCCACTGTCCTCAGTAATATTAACACACTGACAGAGAACACAGATTAATATTAACACACTCACTGACACATTGTGTACATCATGACCCACAGTCAGATACACCCTGTGAAGTGTAAAACACCCCCACTGTCCTCAGTAATATTAACACACTGACAGAGAACACAGATTAATATTAACACACTCACTGACACACTGTGTACATCATGACCCACAGTCAGATACACCCTGTGAAGTGTAAAACACCCCCACTGTCCTCAGTAATATTAACACACTGACAGAGAACACAGATTAATATTAACACACTCACTGACACACTGTGTATATCATGACCCACAGTCAGATAAACCCCGTGAAGTGTAAAACACCCCCACTGTCCTCAGTAATATTAACACACTGACAGAGAACACAGATTAATATTAACACACTCACTGACACACTGTGTATATCATGACCCACAGTCAGATACACGCTGTGAAGTGTAAAACACCCCCACTGTCCTCAGGAATATTAACACACTGACAGAGAACACAGATTAATATTAACACACTCACTGACACACTGTGTATATCATGACCCACAGTCAGATACACCCTGTGAAGTGTAAAACACCCCCACTGTCCTCAGGAATATTAACACACTGACAGAGTACACAGATTAATATCAACACACTCACTGACACACTGTGTATATCATGACCCACAGTCAGATACACCCTGTGAAGTGTAAAACACCCCCACTGTCCTCAGTAATATTAACACACTGACAGAGAACACAGATTAATATTAACACATTCACTGACACACTGTGTATATCATGACCCACAGTCAGATACACCCTGTGAAGTGTGAAACACCCCCACTGCCCTCAGGAATATTAACACACTGACAGAGAGCACAGATTAATATTAACACACTCACTGATACACTGTGTATATCATGACCCACAGTCAGATACACCCTGTGAAGTGTAAAACACCCCCACTGTCCTCAGGAATATTAACACACTGACAGAGAACACAGATTAATATTAACACACTCACTGACACACTGTGTACATCATGACCCACAGTCAGATACACCCCGTGAAGTGTAAAACACCCCCACTGTCCTCAGTAATATTAACACACTGACAGAGAACACAGATTAATATTAACACACTCACTGACACACTGTGTATATCATGACCCACAGTCAGATAAACCCTGTGAAGTGTAAAAAACCCCCACTGTCCTCAGTAATATTAACACACTGACAGAGAACACAGATTATTATTAACACTCTCACTGACACACTGTGTATATCATGACCCACAGTCAGATACACCCTGTGAAGTGTAAAACACCCCCACTGTCCTCAGGAATATTAACACACTGACAGAGAACACAGATTAATATTAACACACTCACTGACACACAGTGTATATCATGACCCACAGGCAGATACACCCTGTGAAGTGTAAAACACCCCCACTGTCCTCAGTAATATTAACACACTGACAGAGAACACAGATTAATATTAACACACTCACTGACACATTGTGTACATCATGACCCACAGTCAGATACACCCTGTGAAGTGTAAAACACCCCCACTGTCCTCAGGAATATTAACACACTGACAGAGAACACAGATTAATATTAACACACTCACTGACACACTGTGTACATCATGACCCACAGTCAGATACACCCTGTGAAGTGTAAAACACCCCCACCGTCCTCAGGAATATTAACACACTGACAGAGAACACAGATTAATATTAACACACTCACTGACACACTGTGTACATCATGACCCACAGTCAGATACACCCTGTGAAGTGTAAAACACCCCCACTGTCCTCAGGAATATTAACACACTGACAGAGAACACAGATTAATATTAACACACTCACTGACACACTGTGTACATCATGACCCACAGTCAGATACACCCTGTGAAGTGTAAAACACCCCCACCGTCCTCAGGAATATTAACACACTGACAGAGAACACAGATTAATATTAACACACTCACTGACACACAGTGTATATCATGACCCACAGGCAGATACACCCTGTGAAGTGTAAAACACCCCCACTGTCCTCAGTAATATTAACACACTGACAGAGAACACAGATTAATATTAACACACTCACTGACACATTGTGTACATCATGACCCACAGTCAGATACACCCTGTGAAGTGTAAAACACCCCCACTGTCCTCAGGAATATTAACACACTGACAGAGAACACAGATTAATATTAACACACTCACTGACACACTGTGTACATCATGACCCACAGTCAGATACACCCTGTGAAGTGTAAAACACCCCCACCGTCCTCAGGAATATTAACACACTGACAGAGAACACAGATTAATATTAACACACTCACTGACACACTGTGTACATCATGACCCACAGTCAGATACACCCTGTGAAGTGTAAAACACCCCCACTGTCCTCAGGAATATTAACACACTGACAGAGAACACAGATTAATATTAACACACTCACTGACACACTGTGTACATCATGACCCACAGTCAGATACACCCTGTGAAGTGTAAAACACCCCCACCGTCCTCAGGAATATTAACACACTGACAGAGAACACAGATTAATATTAACACACTCACTGACACACTGTGTACATCATGACACACAGTCAGATACACCCTGTGAAGTGTAAAACACCCCCACTGTCCTCAGGAATATTAACACACTGACAGAGGACACAGATTAATATTAACACACTCACTGACACACTGTGTACATCATGACCCACAGTCAGATACACCCTGTGAAGTGTAAAACACCCCCACTGTCCTCAGGAATATTAACACACTGACAGAGAACACAGATTAATATTAACACACTCACTGACACTGTGTATATCATGACCCACAGTCAGATACACCCTGTGAAGTGTAAAACACCCCCACTGTCCTCAGGAATATTAACACACTGACAGAGAACACAGATTAATATTAACACACTCACTGACACACTGTGTATATCATGACCCACAGTCAGATACACCCTGTGAAGTGTAAAACACCCCCACTGTCCACAGGAATATTAACACACTGAAAGAGAACACAGAATAATATTAACACACTCACTGACACACTGTGTACATCATGACCTACAGTCAGATAAACCCTGTGAAGTGTAAAACACCCCCACTGTCCTCAGGAATATTAACACACTGACAGAGAACACAGATTAATATTAACACACTCACTGACACACTGTGTATATCATGACCCACAGTCAGATACACCCTGTGAAGTGTAAAACACCCCCACTGTCCTCAGTAATATTAACACACTGACAGAGAACACAGATTAATATTAACACACTCACTGACACACTGTGTATATCATGACCCACAGTCAGATACACCCTGTGAAGTGTAAAACACCCCCACTGTCCTCAGTAATATTAACACACTGACAGAGAACACAGATTAATATTAACACACTCACTGACACACCGTGTATATCATGACCCACAGTCAGATACACCCTGTGAAGTGTAAAACACCCACACTGTCCTCAGGAATATTAACACACTGACAGAGAACACAGATTAATATTAACACACTCACTGACACACTGTGTATATCATGACCCACAGTCAGAAACACCCTGTGAAGTGTAAAACATTCCCACTGTCCTCAGGAATATTAACACACTGACAGAGAACACAGATTAATATTAACACACTCACTGACACACTGGGTATATCATGACTCACAGTCAGATACACCCTGTGAAGTGTAAAACACCCCCACTGTCCTCAGTAATATTAACACACTGACAGAGAACACAGATTAATATTAACACACTCACTGACACACTGTGTACATCGTGACCCACAGTCAGATACACCCTGTGAAGTGTAAAACACCCCCACTGTCCTCTGTAATATTAACACACTGACAGAGAACACAGATTAATATTAACACAATCACTGACACACTGTGTATATCATGACCCACAGTCAGATACATCCTGTGAAGTGTGAAACACCCCCACTGTCCTCAGGAATATTAACACACTGACAGAGAGCACAGATTAATATTAACACACTCACTGATACACTGTGTATATCATGACCCACAGTCAGATACACCCTGTGAAGTGTAAAACACCCCCACTGTCCTCAGTAATATTAACACACTGACAGAGAACACAGATTAATATTAACACACTCACTGACACACTGTGTATATCATGACCCACAGTCAGATAAACCCTGTGAAGTGTAAAACATCCCCACTGTCCTCAGTAATATTAACACACTGACAGAGAACACAGATTAATATTAACACACTCACTGACACACTGTGTACATCATGACCCACAGTCAGATAAACCCTGTGAAGTGTAAAACACCCCCACTGTCCTCAGTAATATTAACACACTGACAGAGAACACAGATTAATATTAACACACTCACTGACACACTGTGTCTATCATGACCCACAGTCAGATACACCCTGTGAAGTGTAAAACACCCCCACTGTCCTCAGGAATATTAACACACTGATAGAGAACACAGATTAATATTAACACACTCACTGACACACTGTGTATATCATGACCCACAGTCAGATACACCCTGTGAAGTGTAAAACACCCCCACTGTCCTCAGTAATATTAACACACTGACAGAGAAATCAGATTAATATTAACACACTCACTGACACACTGTGTATATCATGACCCACAGTCAGATAAACCCTGTGAAGTGTAAAACACCCCCACTGTCCTCAGTAATATTAACACACTGACAGAGAACACAGATTAATATTAACACTCTCACTGACACACTGTGTATATCATGACCCACAGTCAGATACACCCTGTGAAGTGTAAAACACCCCCACTGTCCTCAGGAATATTAACACACTGACAGAGAACACAGATTAATATTAACACACTCACTGACACACTGTGTATATCATGACCCACAGTCAGATACACCCGGTGAAGTGTAAAACACCCCCACTGTCCTCAGTAATATTAACACACTGACAGAGAACACAGATTAATATTAACACACTCACTGACACACTGTGTATGTCATGATCCACAGTCAGATACACCCTGTGAAGTGTAAAACATCCCCACTGTCCTCAGTAATATTAACACACTGACAGAGAACACAGATTAATATTAACACAATCACTGACACACTGTGTATATCATGACCCACAGTCAGATACACCCGGTGAAGTGTAAAACACCCCCACTGTCCTCAGTAATATTAACACACTGACAGAGAACACAGATTAATATTAACACACTCACTGACATACTGTGTATATTATCACCCACAGTCAGATACACCCTGTGAAGTGTAAAACACCCCCACTGTCCTCAGTAATATTAACACACTGACAGAGAACACAGATTAATATTAACACACTCACTGACACACTGTGTATATCATGACCCACAGTCAGATACACCCTGTGAAGTGTAAAACACCCCCACTGTCCTCAGTAATATTAACACACTGACAGAGAACACAGATTAATATTAACACACTCACTGACACACTGTGTCTATCATGACCCACAGTTAGATACACCCTGTGAAGTGTAAAACACCCCCACTGTCCTCAGTAATATTAACACACTGACAGAGTACACAGATTAATATTAACACACTCACTGACACACTGTGTATATCATGACCCACAGTCAGATACACCCTGTGAAGTGTAAAACACCCCCACTGTCCTCAGGAATATTAACACACTGACAGAGAACACAGATTAATATTAACACACTCACTGACACACTGTGTACATCATGACCCACAGTCAGATACACCCTGTGAAGTGTAAAACACCCCCACTGTCCTCAGGAATATTAACACACTGACAGAGAACACAGATTAATATTAACACACTCACTGACACACTGTGTACATCATGACCCACAGTCAGATACACCCTGTGAAGTGTAAAACACCCCCACTGTCCTCAGGAATATTAACACACTGACAGAGAACACAGATTAATATTAACACACTCACTGACACACTGTGTATATCATGACTCACAGTCAGATACACCCTGTGAAGTGTAAAACACCCCCACTGTCCTCAGGAATATTAACACACTGACAGAGAACACAGATTAATATTAACACACTCACTGACACACTGTGTATATCATGACTCACAGTCAGATACACCCTGTGAAGTGTAAAACACCCCCACTGTCCTCAGTAATATTAACACACTGACCGAGAACACAGATTAATATTAACACACTCACTGACACACTGTGTACATCGTGACCCACAGTCAGATACACCCTGTGAAGTGTAAAACACCCCCACTGTCCTCAGTAATATTAACACACTGACAGAGAACACAGATTTATATTAACACACTCACTGACACACTGTGTATTTCATGACCCACAGTCAGATACACCCTGTGAAGTGTAAAACACCCCCACTGTCCTCAGTAATATTAACACACTGACAGAGAACACAGATTAATATTAACACACTCACAGACAAACTGTGTATATCATGACCCACAGTCAGATACACCCTGTGAAGTGTAAAACACCCCCACTGTCCTCAGGTATATTAACACACTGACAGAGAACACAGATTAATATTAACACACTCACTGACACACTGTGTATATCATGACCCACAGTCAGATACACCCGGTGAAGTGTAAAACACCCCCACTGTCCTCAGTAATATTAACACACTGACAGAGAACACAGATTAATATTAACACACTCACTGACACACTGTGTATATCATGACCCACAGTCAGATAAACCCTGTGAAGTGTAAAACACCCCCACTGTCCTCAGTAATATTAACACACTGACAGAGTACACAGATTAATATTAACACACTCACTGACACACTGTGTACATCATGACCCACAGTCAGATACACCCTGTGAAGTGTAAAACACCCCCACTGTCCTCAGTAATATTAACACACTGACAGAGAACACAGATTAATATTAACACACTCACTGACACACTGTGTATATCATGACCCACAGTCAGATACACCCTGTGAAGTGTAAAACACCCCCACTGTCCTCAGTAATATTAACACACTGAGGGAGAACACAGATTAATATTAACACACTCACGGACACACTGTGTATCTCATGACCCACAGTCAGATACACCCTGTGAAGTGTAAAACACCCCCACTGTCATCAGGAATATTAACACACTGACAGAGAACACAGATTAATATTAACACACTCACTGACACACTGTGTACATCATGACCCACAGTCAGATACACCCTGTGAAGTGTAAAACACCCCCACTGTCCTCAGTAATATTAACACACTGAAAGAGAACACAGATTAATATTAACACAATCACTGACACACTGTGTATATCATGACCCACAGTCAGATAAACCCCGTGAAGTGTAAAACACCCCCACTGTCCTCAGTAATATTAACACACTGACAGAGAACACAGATTAATATTAACACTCTCACTGACACACTGTGTATATCATGACCCACAGTCAGATACACCCTGTGAAGTGTAAAACACCCCCACTGTCCTCAGTAATATTAACACACTGACAGAGAACACAGATTAATATTAACACACTCACTGACACACTGTGTATATCATGACCCACAGTCAGATAAACCCTGTGAAGTGTAAAACACCCCCACTGTCCTCAGTAATATTAACACACTGACAGAGAACACAGATTAATATTAACACACTCACTGACACACTGTGTATATCATGACCCACAGTCAGATAAACCCTGTGAAGTGAAAAACACCCCCACTGTCCTCAGTAATATTAACACATTGACAGAGAACACAGATTAATATTAACACACTCACTGACACACTGTGTATATCATGACCCACAGTCAGATACACCCTGTGAAGTGTAAAACACCCCCACTGTCCTCAGTAATTTTAACACACTGACAGAGAACACAGATTAATATTAACACACTCACTGACACACTGTGTACATCATGACCCACAGTCAGATAAACCCGGTGAAGTGTAAAACACCCCCACTGTCCTCAGTAATATTAACACACTGACAGAGTACACAGATTAATATTAACACACTCACTGACACATTGTGTATATCATGACCCACAGTCAGATACACCCTGTGAAGTGTAAAACACCCCCACTGTCCTCAGGAATATTAACACACTGACAGAGAACACAGATTAATATTAACACACTCACTGACACACTGTGCACAACATGACCCACAGTCAGATACACCCTGTGAAGTGTAAAAACCCCCACCGTCCTCAGGAATATTAACACACTGACAGAGAACACAGATTAATATTAACACACTCACTGACACACTGTGTACATCATGACCCACAGTCAGATACACCCTGTGAAGTGTAAAACGCCCCCACTGTCCTCAGGAATATTAACACACTGAAAGTGAACACAGAGTAATATTAACACACTCACTGACACACTGTGTATATCATGACCCACAGTCAGATACACACTGTGAAGTGTAAAACAACCCCACTGTCCTCAGTAATATTAACACACTGACAGAGAACACAGATTAATATTAACACACTCACTGACACACCGTGTATATCATGACCCACAGTCAGATACACCCTGTGAAGTGTAAAACACCCACACTGTCCTCAAGAATATTAACACACTGACAGAGAACACAGATTAATATTAACACACTCACTGACACACTGTGTATATCATGACCCACAGTCAGAAACACCCTGTGAAGTGTAAAACATTCCCACTGTCCTCAGGAATATTAACACACTGACAGAGAACACAGATTAATATTAACACACTCACTGACACACTGTGTATATCATGACTCACAGTCAGATACACCCTGTGAAGTGTAAAACACCCCCACTGTCCTCAGTAATATTAACACACTGACAGAGAACACAGATTAATATTAACACACTCACTGACACACTGTGTATATCATGACTCACAGTCAGATACACCCTGTGAAGTGTAAAACACCCCCACTGTCCTCAGGAATATTAACACACTGACAGAGAACACAGATTAATATTAACACACTCACTGACACACTGTGTATATCATGACTCACAGTCAGATACACCCTGTGAAGTGTAAAACACCCCCACTGTCCTCAGTAATATTAACACACTGACAGAGAACACAGATTAATATTAACACACTCACTGACACACTGTGTATATCATGACCCACAGTCAGATACACCCTGTGAAGTGTAAAACACCCCCACTGTCATCAGGAATATTAACACACTGACAGAGAACACAGATTAATATTAACACACTCACTGACACACCGTGTATATCATGACCCACAGTCAGATACACCCTGTGAAGTGTAAAACACCCACACTGTCCTCAAGAATATTAACACACTGACAGAGAACACAGATTAATATTAACACACTCACTGACACACTGTGTATATCATGACCCACAGTCAGAAACACCCTGTGAAGTGTAAAACATTCCCACTGTCCTCAGGAATATTAACACACTGACAGAGAACACAGATTAATATTAACACACTCACTGACACACTGTGTATATCATGACTCACAGTCAGATACACCCTGTGAAGTGTAAAACACCCCCACTGTCCTCAGTAATATTAACACACTGACAGAGAACACAGATTAATATTAACACACTCACTGACACACTGTGTATATCATGACTCACAGTCAGATACACCCTGTGAAGTGTAAAACACCCCCACTGTCCTCAGGAATATTAACACACTGACAGAGAACACAGATTAATATTAACACACTCACTGACACACTGTGTATATCATGACTCACAGTCAGATACACCCTGTGAAGTGTAAAACACCCCCACTGTCCTCAGTAATATTAACACACTGACAGAGAACACAGATTAATATTAACACACTCACTGACACACTGTGTATATCATGACCCACAGTCAGATACACCCTGTGAAGTGTAAAACACCCCCACTGTCTTCAGTAATATTAACACACTGAGAGAGAACACAGATTAATATTAACACACTCACGGACACACTGTGTATATCATGACCCACAGTCAGATACACCCTGTGAAGTGTAAAACACCCCCACTGTCATCAGGAATATTAACACACTGACAGAGAACACAGATTAATATTAACACACTCACTGACACACTGTGTACATCATGACCCACAGTCAGATACACCCTGTGAAGTGTAAAACACCCCCACTGTCCTCAGTAATATTAACACACTGACAGAGAACACAGATTAATATTAACACAATTACTGACACACTGTGTATATCATGACCCACAGTCAGATAAACCCCGTGAAGTGTAAAACACCCCCACTGTCCTCAGTAATATTAACACTCTGACAGAGAACACAGATTAATATTAACACTCTCACTGACACACTGTGTATATCATGACCCACAGTCAGATACACCCTGTGAAGTGTAAAACACCCCCACTGTCCTCAGTAATATTAACACACTGACAGAGAACACAGATTAATATTAACACACTCACTGACACACTGTGTATATCATGACCCACAGTCAGATAAACCCTGTGAAGTGTAAAACACCCCCACTGTCCTCAGTAATATTAACACACTGACAGAGAACACAGATTAATATTAACACACTCACTGACACACTGTGTATATCATGACCCACAGTCAGATAAACCCTGTGAAGTGTAAAACACCCCCACTTTCCTCAGTAACATTAACACATTGACAGAGAACACAGATTAATATTAACACACTCACTGACACACTGTGTATATCATGACCCACAGTCAGATACACCCTGTGAAGTGTAAAACACCCCCACTGTCCTCAGTAATATTAACACACTGACAGAGAACACAGATTAATATTAACACACTCACTGACACACTGTGTACATCATGACCCACAGTCAGATAAACCCGGTGAAGTGTAAAACACCCCCACTGTCCTCAGTAATATTAACACACTGACAGAGAACACAGATTAATATTAACACACTCACTGACACACTGTGTATATCATGACCCACAGTCAGATAAACCCTGTGAAGTGTAAAACACCCCCACTGTCCTCAGTAATATTAACACACTGACAGAGAACACAGATTAATATTAACACACTCACTGACACACTGTGTATATCATGACCCACAGTCAGATAAACCCTGTGAAGTGAAAAACACCCCCACTGTCCTCAGTAATATTAACACATTGACAGAGAACACAGATTAATATTAACACACTCACTGACACACTGTGTATATCATGACCCACAGTCAGATACACCCTGTGAAGTGTAAAACACCCCCACTGTCCTCAGTAATATTAACACACTGACAGAGAACACAGATTAATATTAACACACTCACTGACACACTGTGTACATCATGACCCACAGTCAGATAAACCCGGTGAAGTGTAAAACACCCCCACTGTCCTCAGTAATATTAACACACTGACAGAGTACACAGATTAATATTAACACACTCACTGACACATTGTGTATATCATGACCCACAGTCAGATACACCCTGTGAAGTGTAAAACACCCCCACTGTCCTCAGGAATATTAACACACTGACAGAGAACACAGATTAATATTAACACACTCACTGACACACTGTGCACATCATGACCCACAGTCTGATACACCCTGTGAAGTGTAAAAACCCCCACCGTCCTCAGGAATATTAACACACTGACAGAGAACACAGATTAATATTAACACACTCACTGACACACTGTGTACATCATGACCCACAGTCAGATACACCCTGTGAAGTGTAAAACACCCCCACTGTCCTCAGGAATATTAACACACTGAAAGTGAACACAGAGTAATATTAACACACTCACTGACACACTGTGTATATCATGACCCACAGTCAGATACACACTGTGAAGTGTAAAACAACCCCACTGTCCTCAGTAATATTAACACACTGACAGAGAACACAGATTAATATTAACACACTCACTGACACACCGTGTATATCATGACCCACAGTCAGATACACCCTGTGAAGTGTAAAACACCCACACTGTCCTCAAGAATATTAACACACTGACAGAGAACACAGATTAATATTAACACACTCACTGACACACTGTGTATATCATGACCCACAGTCAGAAACACCCTGTGAAGTGTAAAACATTCCCACTGTCCTCAGGAATATTAACACACTGACAGAGAGCACAGATTAATATTAACACACTCACTGACACACTGTGTATATCATGACTCACAGTCAGATACACCCTGTGAAGTGTAAAACACCCCCACTGTCCTCAGTAATATTAACACACTGACAGAGAACACAGATTAATATTAACACACTCACTGACACACTGTGTATATCATGACTCACAGTCAGATACACCCTGTGAAGTGTAAAACACCCCCACTGTCCTCAGGAATATTAACACACTGACAGAGAACACAGATTAATATTAACACACTCACTGACACACTGTGTATATCATGACTCACAGTCAGATACACCCTGTGAAGTGTAAAACACCCCCACTGTCCTCAGTAATATTAACACACTGACAGAGAACACAGATTAATATTAACACACTCACTGACACACTGTGTATATCATGACCCACAGTCAGATACACCCTGTGAAGTGTAAAACACCCCCACTGTCATCAGGAATATTAACACACTGACAGAGAACACAGATTAATATTAACACACTCACTGACACACCGTGTATATCATGACCCACAGTCAGATACACCCTGTGAAGTGTAAAACACCCACACTGTCCTCAAGAATATTAACACACTGACAGAGAACACAGATTAATATTAACACACTCACTGACACACTGTGTATATCATGACCCACAGTCAGAAACACCCTGTGAAGTGTAAAACATTCCCACTGTCCTCAGGAATATTAACACACTGACAGAGAACACAGATTAATATTAACACACTCACTGACACACTGTGTATATCATGACTCACAGTCAGATACACCCTGTGAAGTGTAAAACACCCCCACTGTCCTCAGTAATATTAACACACTGACAGAGAACACAGATTAATATTAACACACTCACTGACACACTGTGTATATCATGACTCACAGTCAGATACACCCTGTGAAGTGTAAAACACCCCCACTGTCCTCAGGAATATTAACACACTGACAGAGAACACAGATTAATATTAACACACTCACTGACACACTGTGTATATCATGACTCACAGTCAGATACACCCTGTGAAGTGTAAAACACCCCCACTGTCCTCAGTAATATTAACACACTGACAGAGAACACAGATTAATATTAACACACTCACTGACACACTGTGTATATCATGACCCACAGTCAGATACACCCTGTGAAGTGTAAAACACCCCCACTGTCTTCAGTAATATTAACACACTGAGAGAGAACACAGATTAATATTAACACACTCACGGACACACTGTGTATATCATGACCCACAGTCAGATACACCCTGTGAAGTGTAAAACACCCCCACTGTCATCAGGAATATTAACACACTGACAGAGAACACAGATTAATATTAACACACTCACTGACACACTGTGTACATCATGACCCACAGTCAGATACACCCTGTGAAGTGTAAAACACCCCCACTGTCCTCAGTAATATTAACACACTGACAGAGAACACAGATTAATATTAACACAATTACTGACACACTGTGTATATCATGACCCACAGTCAGATAAACCCCGTGAAGTGTAAAACACCCCCACTGTCCTCAGTAATATTAACACTCTGACAGAGAACACAGATTAATATTAACACTCTCACTGACACACTGTGTATATCATGACCCACAGTCAGATACACCCTGTGAAGTGTAAAACACCCCCACTGTCCTCAGTAATATTAACACACTGACAGAGAACACAGATTAATATTAACACACTCACTGACACACTGTGTATATCATGACCCACAGTCAGATAAACCCTGTGAAGTGTAAAACACCCCCACTGTCCTCAGTAATATTAACACACTGACAGAGAACACAGATTAATATTAACACACTCACTGACACACTGTGTATATCATGACCCACAGTCAGATAAACCCTGTGAAGTGTAAAACACCCCCACTTTCCTCAGTAACATTAACACATTGACAGAGAACACAGATTAATATTAACACACTCACTGACACACTGTGTATATCATGACCCACAGTCAGATACACCCTGTGAAGTGTAAAACACCCCCACTGTCCTCAGTAATATTAACACACTGACAGAGAACACAGATTAATATTAACACACTCACTGACACACTGTGTACATCATGACCCACAGTCAGATAAACCCGGTGAAGTGTTAAACACCCCCACTGTCCTCAGTAATATTAACACACTGACAGAGAACACAGATTAATATTAACACACTCACTGACACACTGTGTATATCATGACCCACAGTCAGATAAACCCTGTGAAGTGTAAAACACCCCCACTGTCCTCAGTAATATTAACACACTGACAGAGAACACAGATTAATATTAACACACTCACTGACACACTGTGTATATCATGACCCACAGTCTGATACACCCTGTGAAGTGTAAAACACCCCCACTGTCCTCAGGAATATTAACACACTGACAGAGAACACAGATTAATATTAACACACTCACTGACACACTGTGTATATCATGACCCACAGTCAGATACACCCTGTGAAGTGTAAAACACCCCCACTGTCCTCAGTAATATTAACACACTGACAGAGAACACAGATTAATATTAACACACTCACTGACACACTGTGTACATCATGACCCACAGTCAGATAAACCCCGTGAAGTGTAAAACACCCCCACTGTCCTCAGTAATAATAACACACTGACAGAGAACACAGATTAATATTAACACACTCACTGACACACTGTGTATATCATGACCCACAGTCAGATAAACCCTGTGAAGTGTAAAACACCCCCACTGTCCTCAGTAATATTAACACACTGACAGAGAACACAGATTAATATTAACACTCTCATTGACACACTGTGTATATCATGACCCACAGTCAGATACACCCCGTGAAGTGTAAAACACCCCCACTGTCCTCAGTAATATTAACACACTGACAGAGAACACAGATTAATATTAACACACTCACTGACACACTGTGTATATCATGACCCACAGTCAGATACACCCTGTGAAGTGTAAAACACCCCCACTGTCCTCAGGAATATTAACACACTGACAGAGAACACAGATTAATATTAACACACTCACTGACACACTGTGTATGTCATGATCCACAGTCAGATACACCCTGTGAAGTGTAAAACATCCCCACTGTCCTCAGTAATATTAACACACTGACAGAGAACACAGATTAATATTAACACACTCACTGACACACTGTGTACATCATGACCCACAGTCAGATACACCCTGTGAAGTGTAAAACACCCCCACTGTCCTCAGGAATATTAACACACTGACAGAGAACACAGATTAATATTAACACACTCACTGACACACTGTGTATATCATGATCCACAGTCAGATACACCCGGTGAAGTGTAAAACATCCCCACTGTCCTCAGTAATATTAACACACTGACAGAGAATACAGATTAATATTAACACACTCACTGACACACTGTGTATATCATGACCCACAGTCAGATACACCCTGTGAAGTGTAAAACACCCCCACTGTCCTCAGTAATATTAACACACTGACAGAGAACACAGAGTAATATTAACACACTCACTGACACACTGTGTATATCATGACCCACAGTCAGATACACCCTGTGAAGTGTAAAACACCCCCACTGTCCTCAGTAATATTAACACACTGACAGAGAACACAGATTAATATTAACACACTCACTGACACACTGTGTATATCATGACTCACAGTCAGATACACCCTGTGAAGTGTAAAACACCCCCACTGTCCTCAGTAATATTAACACACTGACAGAGAACACAGATTAATATTATCACACTCACTGACACACTGTGTACATCGTGACCCACAGTCAGATACACCCTGTGAAGTGTAAAACACCCCCACTGTCCTCAGTAATATTAACACACTGACAGAGAACACAGATTAATATTAACACACTCACTGACACACTGTGTATATCATGACCCACAGTCAGATACACCCTGTGAAGTGTAAAACACCCCCACTGTCCTCAGTAATATTAACACACTGACAGAGAACACAGATTAATATTAACACACTCACTGACACACTGTGTATATCATGACCCACAGTCAGATACACCCTGTGAAGTGTAAAACACCCCCACTGTCCTCAGGTATATTAACACACTGACAGAGAACACAGATTAATATTAACACACTCACTGACACACTGTGTATATCATGACCCACAGTCAGATACACCCGGTGAAGTGTAAAACACCCCCACTGTCCTCAGTAATATTAACACACTGACAGAGAACACAGATTAATATTAACACACTCACTGACACACTGTGTATATCATGACCCACAGTCAGATAAACCCTGTGAAGTGTAAAACACCCCCACCGTCCTCAGTAATATTAACACACTGACAGAGTACACAGATTAATATTAACACACTCACTGACACACAGTGTACATCATGACCCACAGTCAGATACACCCTGTGAAGTGTAAAACACCCCCACTGTCCTCAGTAATATTAACACACTGACAGAGAACACAGATTAATATTAACACACTCACTGACACACTGTGTACATCATGACCCACAGTCAGATACACCCTGTGAAGTGTAAAACACCCCCACTGTCCTCAGTAATATTAACACACTGAGAGAGAACACAGATTAATATTAACACACTCACGGACACACTGTGTATATCATGACCCACAGTCAGATACACCCTGTGAAGTGTAAAACACCCCCACTGTCCTCAGTAATATTAACACACTGACAGAGAACACAGATTAATATTAACACACTCACTGACACACTGTGTATATCATGACCCACAGTCAGATACACCCTGTGAAGTGTAAAACACCCCCACTGTCATCAGGAATATTAACACACTGACAGAGAACACAGATTAATATTAACACACTCACTGACACACCGTGTACATCATGACCCACAGTCAGATACACCCTGTGAAGTGTAAAACACCCCCACTGTCCTCAGCAATATTAACACACTGACAGAGAACACAGATTAATCTTAACACACTCACTGACACACTGTGTATATCATGACCCACAGTCAGATACACCCTGTGAAGTGTAAAACACCCCCACTGTCCTCAGCAATATTAACACACTGACAGCGAACACAGATTAATATTAACACACTCACTGACACATTGTGTATATCATGACCCACAGTCAGATACACCCTGTGAAGTGTAAAACACCCCCACTGTCCTCAGGAATATTAACACACTGACAGAGAACACAGATTAATATTAACACACTCACTGACACACTGTGTACATCATGACCCACAGTCAGATACACCCTGTGAAGTGTAAAACACCCCCACTGTCCTCAGGAATATTAACACACTGACAGAGAACACAGATTAATATTAACACACTCACTGACACACTGTGTATATCATGACCCACAGTCAGATACACCCTGTGAAGTGTAAAACACCCCCACTGTCCTCAGTAATATTAACACACTGACAGAGAACACAGATTAATATTAACACACTCACTGACACACTGTGTATATCATGACCCACAGTCAGATACACCCTGTGAAGTGTAAAACACCCCCACTGTCATCAGGAATATTAACACACTGACAGAGAACACAGATTAATATTAACACACTCACTGACACACTGTGTACATCATGACCCACAGTCAGATACACCCTGTGAAGTGTAAAACACCCCAACTGTCCTGAGTAATTTTAACACACTGACAGAGAACACATATTAATATTAACACACTCACTGACACACTGTGTATATCATGACTCACAGTCAGATACACCCTGTGAAGTGTAAAACACCCCCACTGTCCTCAGCAATATTAACACACTGACAGAGAACACAGATTAATATTATCACACTCACTGACACACTGTGTATATCATGACTCACAGTCAGATACACCCTGTGAAGTGTAAAACACCCCCACTGTCCTCAGTAATATTAACTCACTGACAGAGAACACAGATTAATATTAACACACTCACTGACACACTGTGTATATCATGACTCACAGTCAGATACACCCTGTGAAGTGTAAAACACCCCCACTGTCCTCAGCAATATTAACACACTGACAGAGAACACAGATTAATCTTAACACACTCACTGACACACTGTGTATATCATGACCCACAGTCAGATACACCCTGTGAAGTGTAAAACACCCCCACTGTCCTCAGCAATATTAACACACTGACAGCGAACACAGATTAATATTAACACACTCACTGACACATTGTGTATATCATGACCCACAGTCAGATACACCCTGTGAAGTGTAAAACACCCCCACTGTCCTCAGTAATATTAACACACTGACAGAGAACACAGATTAATATTAACACACTCACTGACACACTGTGTATATCATGACCCACAGTCAGATACACCCTGTGAAGTGTAAAACACCCCCACTGTCCTCAGGAATATTAACACACTGACAGAGAACACAGATTAATATTAACACACTCACTGACACACTGTGTACATCATGACCCACAGTCAGATACACCCTGTGAAGTGTAAAACACCCCCACTGTCCTCAGGAATATTAACACACTGACAGAGAACACAGATTAATATTAACACACTCACTGACACACTGTGTATATCATGACCCACAGTCAGATACACCCTGTGAAGTGTAAAACACCCCCACTGTCCTCAGTAATATTAACACACTGACAGAGAACACAGATTAATATTAACACACTCACTGACACACTGTGTATATCATGACCCACAGTCAGATAAACCCCGTGAAGTGTAAAACAACCCCACTGTCCTCAGTAATATTAACACACTGACAGAGAACACAGATTAATATTAACACACTCACTGACACACTGTGTATATCATGACCCACAGTCAGATACACCCTGTGAAGTGTGAAACACCCCCACTGTCCTCAGGAATATTAACACACTGACAGAGAGCACAGATTAATATTAACACACTCACTGACACACTGTGTATATCATGACCCACAGTCAGATACACCCTGTGAAGTGTGAAACACCCCCACTGTCCTCCGGAATATTAACACACTGACAGAGAGCACAGATTAATATTAACACAATCACTGACACACTGTGTATATCATGACCCACAGTCAGATACACCCTGTGAAGTGTGAAACACCCCCACTGTCCTCAGGAATATTAACACACTGACAGAGAGCACAGATTAATATTAACAC
This sequence comes from Heterodontus francisci, assembly GCF_036365525.1. NCBI lineage: Eukaryota > Metazoa > Chordata > Chondrichthyes > Heterodontiformes > Heterodontidae > Heterodontus > Heterodontus francisci. The sequence continues at coordinate 2,204,016 of NW_027141861.1, read as the reverse complement.
ACTCACTGACACACTGTGTATATCATGACCCACAGTCAGATACAACCTGTGAAGTGTAAAACACCCCCACTGTCCTCAGTAATATTAACACACTGAGAGAGAACACAGATTAATATTAACACACTCACGGACACACTGTGTATATCATGACCCAAAGTCAGATACACCCTGTGAAGTGTAAAACACCCCCACTGTCCTCAGTAATATTAACACACTGACAGAGAACACAGATTAATATTAACACACTCACTGACACACTGTGTATATCATGACCCACAGTCAGATACACCCTGTGAAGTGTAAAACACCCCCACTGTCATCAGGAATATTAACACACTGACAGAGAACACAGATTAATATTAACACACTCACTGACACACTGTGTACATCATGACCCACAGTCAGATACACCCTGTGAAGTGCAAAACACCCCCACTGTCCTCAGCAATATTAACACACTGACAGAGAACACAGATTAATCTTAACATACTCACTGACACACTGTGTATATCATGACCCACAGTCAGATACACCCTGTGAAGTGTAAAACACCCCCACTGTCCTCAGCAATATTAACACACTGACAGCGAACACAGATTAATATTAACACACTCACTGACACATTGTGTATATCATGACCCACAGTCAGATACACCCTGTGAAGTGTAAAACACCCCCACTGTCCTCAGCAATATTAACACACTGACAGAGAACACAGATTAATATTAACACACTCACTGACACACTGTGTACATCATGACCCACAGTCAGATACACCCTGTGAAGTGTAAAACACCCCCACTGTCCTCAGGAATATTAACACACTGACAGAGAACACAGATTAATATTAACACACTCACTGACACACTGTGTATATCATGACCCACAGTCAGATACACCCTGTGAAGTGTAAAACACCCCCACTGTCCTCAGTAATATTAACACACTGACAGAGAACACAGATTAATATTAACACACTCACTGACACACTGTGTATATCATGACCCACAGTCAGATAAACCCCGTGAAGTGTAAAACAACCCCACTGTCCTCAGTAATATTAACACACTGACAGAGAACACAGATTAATATTAACACACTCACTGACACACTGTGTATATCATGACCCACAGTCAGATACACCATGTGAAGTGTGAAACACCCCCACTGTCCTCAGGAATATTAACACACTGACAGAGAGCACAGATTAATATTAACACACTCACTGACACACTGTGTATATCATGACCCACAGTCAGATACACCCTGTGAAGTGTGAAACACCCCCACTGTCCTCAGGAATATTAACACACTGACAGAGAGCACAGATTAATATTAACACAATCACTGACACACTGTGTATATCATGACCCACAGTCAGATTCACCCTGTGAAGTGTGAAAGACCCCCACTGTCCTCAGGAATATTAACACACTGACAGAGAGCACAGATTAATATTAACACACTCACTGACACACTGTGTACATCATGACCCACAATCAGATAAACCCGGTGAAGTGTAAAACACCCCCACTGTCCTCAGTAATATTAACACACTGACAGAGAACACAGATTAATATTAACACACTCACTGACACACTGTGTACATCATGACCCACAGTCAGATACACCCTGTGAAGTGTAAAACACCTCAACTGTCCTCAGTAATATTAACACACTGACAGAGAACACAGATTAATATTAACACACTCACTGCCACACTGTGTACATCATGACCCACAGTCAGATACACCCTGTGAAGTGTAAAACACCCCCACTGTCCTCAGTAATATTAACACACTGACAGAGAACACAGATTAATATTAACACACTCACTGACACACTGTGTATATCATGACCCACAGTCAGATACACCCTGTGAAGTGTAAAACACCCCCACTGTCCTCAGTAATATTAACACACTGACAGAGAACACAGATTAATATTAACACACTCACTGACACACTGTGTATATCATGACCCACAGTCAGATAAAACCTGTGAAGTGTAAAACACCCCCACAGTCCTCAGTAATATTAACACACTGACAGAGAACACAGATTAATATTAACACTCTCATTGACACACTGTGTATATCATGACCCACAGTCAGATACACCCTGTGAAGTGTAAAACACCCCCACTGTCCTCAGGAATATTAACACACTGACAGAGAACACAGATTAATATTAACACACTCACTGACACACTGTGTATATCATGACCCACAGTCAGATACACCCTGTGAAGTGTAAAACACCCCCACTGTCCTCAGGAATATTAACACACTGACAGAGAACACAGATTAATATTAACACACTCACTGACATACTGTGTATATCATCACCCACAGTCAGATACACCCTGTGAAGTGTAAAACACCCCCACTGTCCTCAGTAATATTAACACACTGACAGAGAACACAGATTAATATTAACACACTCACTGACACACTGTGTATATCATGACCCACAGTCAGATACACCCTGTGAAGTGTAAAACACCCCCACTGTCCTCAGGAATATTAACACACTGACAGAGAACACAGATTAATATTAACACACTCACTGACACACTGTGTCTATCATGACCCACAGTTAGATACACCCTGTGAAGTGTAAAACACCCCCACTGTCCTCAGTAATATTAACACACTGACAGAGAACACAGATTAATATTAACACACTCACTGACACACTGTGTATGTCATGACCCACAGTCAGATACACCCTGTGAAGTGTAAAACATCCCCACTGTCCTCAGTAATATTAACACACTGACAGAGAACACAGATTAATATTAACACACTCACTGACACACTGTGTATATCATGACCCACAGTCAGATACACCCTGTGAAGTGTAAAACACCCCCACTGTCCTCAGGAATATTAACACACTGACAGAGAACACAGAATAATATTAACACACTCACTGACACACTGTGTACATCATGACCTACAGTCAGATAAACACTGTGAAGTGTAAAACACCCCCACTGTCCTCAGGAATATTAACACACTGACAGAGAACACAGATTAATATTAACACACTCACTGACACACTGTGTATATCATGACCCACAGTCAGATACACCCTGTGAAGTGTAAAACACCCCCACTGTCCTCAGTAATATTAACACACTGACAGAGAACACAGATTAATATTAACACACTCACTAACACACTGTGTATATCATGACCCACAGTCAGATACACCCTGTGAAGTGTAAAACACCCCCACTGTCCTCAGTAATATTAACACACTGACAGAGAACACAGAGTAATATTAACACACTCACTGACACACTGTGTATATCATGACCCACAGTCAGATACACCCTGTGAAGTGTAAAACACCCCCACTGTCCTCAGTAATATTAACACACTGACAGAGAACACAGATTAATATTAACACACTCACTGACACACTGTGTATATCATGACCCACAGTCAGATACACCCTGTGAAGTGTAAAACACCCACACTGTCCTCAGGAATATTAACACACTGACAGAGAACACAGATTAATATTAACACACTCACTGACACACTGTGTATATCATGACCCACAGTCAGATACACCCTGTGAAGTGTAAAACACCCCCACTGTCCTCAGTAATATTAACACACTGACAGAGTACACAGATTAACATTAACACACTCACTGACACACTGTGCATATCATGACCCACAGTCAGATACACCCTGTGAAGTGTAAAACACCCCCACTGTCCTCAGGAATATTAACACACTGACGGAGAACACAGATTAATATTAACACACTCACTGACACACTGTGTACATCATGACCCACAGTCAGATACACCCTGTGAAGTGTAAAACACCCCCACCGTCCTCAGGAATATTAACACACTGACAGAGAACACAGATTAATATTAACACACTCACTGACACACTGTGTACATCATGACCCACAGTCAGATACACCCTGTGAAGTGTAAAACACCCCCACTGTCCTCAGGAATATTAACAAACTGACAGAGTACACAGATTAATATTAACACACTCACTGACACACTGTGTACATCATGACCCACAGTCAGATACACCCTGTGAAGTGTAAAACACCCCCACTGTCCTCAGGAATATTAACACACTGACAGAGAACACAGATTAATATTAACACACTCACTGACACACTGTGTATATCATGACCCACAGTCAGATACACCCTGTGAAGTGTAAAACACCCCCACTGTCCTCAGGAATATTAACACACTGACAGAGAACACAGATTAATATTAACACACTCACTGACACACTGTGTATATCATGACCCACAGTCAGATACACCCTGTGAAGTGTAAAACACCCCCACTGTCCTCAGGAATATTAACACACTGACAGAGAACACAGAATAATATTAACACACTCACTGACACACTGTGTACATCATGACCTACAGTCAGATAAACCCTGTGAAGTGTAAAACACCCCCACTGTCCTCAGGAATATTAACACACTGACAGAGAACACAGATTAATATTAACACACTCACTGACACACTGTGTATATCGTGACTCACAGTCAGATACACCCTGTGAAGTGTAAAACACCCCCACTGTCCTCAGGAATATTAACACACTGACAGAGAACACAGATTAATATTAACACACTCACTAACACACTGTGTATATCATGACCCACAGTCAGATACACCCTGTGAAGTGTAAAACACCCCCACTGTCCTCAGTAATATTAACACACTGACAGAGAACACAGAGTAATATTAACACACTCACTGACACACTGTGTATATCATGACCCACAGTCAGATACACCCTGTGAAGTGTAAAACACCCCCACTGTCCTCAGTAATATTAACACACTGACAGAGAACACAGATTAATATTAACACACTCACTGACACACTGTGTATATCATGACCCACAGTCAGATACACCCTGTGAAGTGTAAAACACCCACACTGTCCTCAGGAATATTAACACACTGACAGAGAACACAGATTAATATTAACACACTCACTGACACACTGTGTATATCATGACCCACAGTCAGATACACCCTGTGAAGTGTAAAACACCCCCACTGTCCTCAGTAATATTAACACACTGACAGAGTACACAGATTAACATTAACACACTCACTGACACACTGTGCATATCATGACCCACAGTCAGATACACCCTGTGAAGTGTAAAACACCCCCACTGTCCTCAGGAATATTAACACACTGACGGAGAACACAGATTAATATTAACACACTCACTGACACACTGTGTACATCATGACCCACAGTCAGATACACCCTGTGAAGTGTAAAACACCCCCACCGTCCTCAGGAATATTAACACACTGACAGAGAACACAGATTAATATTAACACACTCACTGACACACTGTGTACATCATGACCCACAGTCAGATACACCCTGTGAAGTGTAAAACACCCCCACTGTCCTCAGGAATATTAACAAACTGACAGAGTACACAGATTAATATTAACACACTCACTGACACACTGTGTACATCATGACCCACAGTCAGATACACCCTGTGAAGTGTAAAACACCCCCACTGTCCTCAGGAATATTAACACACTGACAGAGAACACAGATTAATATTAACACACTCACTGACACACTGTGTATATCATGACCCACAGTCAGATACACCCTGTGAAGTGTAAAACACCCCCACTGTCCTCAGGAATATTAACACACTGACAGAGAACACAGATTAATATTAACACACTCACTGACACACTGTGTATATCATGACCCACAGTCAGATACACCCTGTGAAGTGTAAAACACCCCCACTGTCCTCAGGAATATTAACACACTGACAGAGAACACAGAATAATATTAACACACTCACTGACACACTGTGTACATCATGACCTACAGTCAGATAAACCCTGTGAAGTGTAAAACACCCCCACTGTCCTCAGGAATATTAACACACTGACAGAGAACACAGATTAATATTAACACACTCACTGACACACTGTGTATATCGTGACTCACAGTCAGATACACCCTGTGAAGTGTAAAACACCCCCACTGTCCTCAGGAATATTAACACACTGACAGAGAACACAGATTAATATTAACACACTCACTGACACACTGTGTATATCATGACTCACAGTCAGATACACCCTGTGAAGTGTAAAACACCCCCACTGTCCTCAGTAATATTAACACACTGACAGAGAACACAGATTAATATTAACACACTCACTGACACACTGTGTACATCGTGACCCACAGTCAGATACACCCTGTGAAGTGTAAAACACCCCCACTGTCCTCAGTAATATTAACACACTGACAGAGAACACAGATTAATATTAACACACTCACTGACACACTGTGTATATCATGACCCACAGTCAGATACACCCTGTGAAGTGTAAAACACCCCCACTGTCCTCAGTAATATTAACACACTGACAGAGAACACAGATTAATATTAACACACTCACTGACACACTGTGTATATCATGACCCACAGTCAGATACACCCTGTGAAGTGTAAAACACCCCCACTGTCCTCAGGTATATTAACACACTGACAGAGAACACAGATTAATATTAACACACTCACTGACACACTGTGTATATCATGACCCACAGTCAGATAAACCCTGTGAAGTGTAAAACACCCCCACTGTCCTCAGGAATATTAACACACTGACAGAGAACACAGATTAATATTAACACACTCACTGACACACTGTGTACATCATGACCCACAGTCAGATACACCCTGTGAAGTGTAAAACACCCCCACTGTCCTCAGTAATATTAACACACTGACAGAGAACACAGATTATTATTAACACACTCACTGACACACTGTGTATATCATGACCCACAGTCAGATACACCCTGTGAAGTGTAAAACACCCCCACTGTCCTCAGTAATATTAACACACTGAGAGAGAACACAGATTAATATTAACACACTCACGGACACACTGTGTATATCATGACCCACAGTCAGATACACCCTGTGAAGTGTAAAACACCCCCACTGTCCTCAGTAATATTAACACACTGACAGAGAACACAGATTAATATTAACACACTCACTGACACACCGTGTATATCATGACCCACAGTCAGATACACCCTGTGAAGTGTAAAACACCCACACTGTCCTCAGGAATATTAACACACTGACAGAGAACACAGATTAATATTAACACACTCACTGACACACTGTGTATATCATGACCCACAGTCAGAAACACCCTGTGAAGTGTAAAACATTCCCACTGTCCTCAGGAATATTAACACACTGACAGAGAACACAGATTAATATTAACACACTCACTGACACACTGTGTATATCATGACTCACAGTCAGATACACCCTGTGAAGTGTAAAACACCCCCACTGTCCTCAGTAATATTAACACACTGACAGAGAACACAGATTAATATTAACACACTCACTGACACACTGTGTATATCATGACTCACAGTCAGATACACCCTGTGAAGTGTAAAACACCCCCACTGTCCTCAGGAATATTAACACACTGACAGAGAACACAGATTAATATTAACACACTCACTGACACACTGTGTATATCATGACTCACAGTCAGATACACCCTGTGAAGTGTAAAACACCCCCACTGTCCTCAGTAATATTAACACACTGACAGAGAACACAGATTAATATTAACACACTCACTGACACACTGTGTACATCGTGACCCACAGTCAGATACACCCTGTGAAGTGTAAAACACCCCCACTGTCCTCAGTAATATTAACACACTGACAGAGAACACAGATTAATATTAACACACTCACTGACACACTGTGTATATCATGACCCACAGTCAGATACACCCTGTGAAGTGTAAAACACCCCCACTGTCCTCAGTAATATTAACACACTGACAGAGAACACAGATTAATATTAACACACTCACTGACACACTGTGTATATCATGACCCACAGTCAGATACACCCTGTGAAGTGTAAAACACCCCCACTGTCCTCAGGTATATTAACACACTGACAGAGAATACAGATTAATATTAACACACTCACTGACACACTGTGTATATCATGACCCACAGTCAGATAAACCCTGTGAAGTGTAAAACACCCCCACTGTCCTCAGGAATATTAACACACTGACAGAGAACACAGATTAATATTAACACACTCACTGACACACTGTGTACATCATGACCCACAGTCAGATACACCCTGTGAAGTGTAAAACACCCCCACTGTCCTCAGGAATATTAACACACTGACAGAGAACACAGATTAATATTAACACACTCACTGACACACTGTGTATATCATGACCCACAGTCAGATACACCCTGTGAAGTGTAAAACACCCCCACTGTCCTCAGGAATATTAACACACTGACAGAGAACACAGATTAATATTAACACACTCACTGACACACTGTGTATATCATGACCCACAGTCAGATACACCCTGTGAAGTGTAAAACACCCCCACTGTCATCAGGAATATTAACACACTGACAGAGAACACAGATTAATATTAACACACTCACTGACACACTGTGTACATCATGACCCACAGTCAGATACACCCTGTGAAGTGTAAAACACCCCCACTGTCCTCAGTAATATTAACACACTGACAGAGAACACAGATTAATATTAACACACTCACTGACACACTGTGTATATCATGACCCACAGCCAGATGCACCCTGTGAAGTGTAAAACATCCCCACTGTCCTCAGGAATATTAACACACTGACAGAGAACACAGATTAATATTAACACACTCACTGACACACTGTGTACATCATGACCCACAGTCAGATACACCCTGTGAAGTGTAAAACACCCCCACTGTCCTCAGGAATATTAACACACTGACAGAGAACACAGATTAATATTAACACACTCACTGACACACTGTGTACATCATGACCCACTGTCAGATACACCCTGTGAAGTGTAAAACACCCCCCCCTGTCCTCAGGAATATTAACACACTGACAGAGAACACAGATTAATATTAACACACTCACTGACACACTGTGTATATCATGACCCACAGTCAGATACACCCTGTGAAGTGTAAAACACCCCCACTGTCCTCAGTAATATTAACACACTGACAGAGAACACAGATTAATATTAACACACTCACTGACACACTGTGTATATCATGACCCACAGTTAGATACACCCTGTGAAGTGTAAAACACCCCCACTGTCCTCAGTAATATTAACACACTGACAGAGAACACAGATTAATATTAACACACTCACTGACACACTGTGTATATCATGACCCACAGTCAGATACACCCTGTGAAGTGTAAAACACCCCCACTGTCCTCAGTAATATTAACACACTGACAGAGAACACAGATTAATATTAACACACTCACTGACACACTGTGTACATCATGACCCACAGTCAGATACACCCTGTGAAGTGTAAAACACCCTCACTGTCCTCAGTAATATTAACACACTGAGAGAGAATACAGATTAATTTTAACACACTCACGGACACACTGTGTATATCATGACCCACAGTCAGATACACCCTGTGAAGTGTAAAACACCCCCACTGTCCTCAGTAATATTAACACACTGACAGAGAACACAGATTAATATTAACACACTCACTGACACACTGTGTATATCATGACCCACAGTCAGATACACCCTGTGAAGTGTAAAACACCCACACTGTCCTCAGGAATATTAACACACTGACAGAGAACACAGATTAATATTAACACACTCACTGACACACTGTGTATATCATGACCCACAGTCAGAAACACCCTGTGAAGTGTAAAACATTCCCACTGTCCTCAGGAATATTAACACACTGACAGAGAACACAGATTAATATTAACACACTCACTGACACACTGTGTATATCATGACTCACAGTCAGATACACCCTGTGAAGTGTAAAACACCCCCACTGTCCTCAGTAATATTAACACACTGACAGAGAACACAGATTAATATTAACACACTCACTGACACACTGTGTAGATCATGACTCACAGTCAGATACACCCTGTGAAGTGTAAAACACCCCCACTGTCCTCAGGAATATTAACACACTGACAGAGAACACAGATTAATATTAACACACTCACTGACACACTGTGTATATCATGACTCACAGTCAGATACACCCTGTGAAGTGTAAAACACCCCCACTGTCCTCAGTAATATTAACACACTGACAGAGAACACAGATTAATATTAACACACTCACTGACACACTGTGTACATCGTGACCCACAGTCAGATACACCCTGTGAAGTGTAAAACACCCCCACTGTCCTCAGTAATATTAACACACTGACAGAGAACACAGATTAATATTAACACACTCACTGACACACTGTGTATATCATGACCCACAGTCAGATACACCCTGTGAAGTGTAAAACACCCACACTGTCCTCAGTAATATTAACACACTGACAGAGAACACAGATTAATATTAACACACTCACTGACACACTGTGTATATCATGACCCACAGTCAGATACACCCTGTGAAGTGTAAAACACCCCCACTGTCCTCAGGTATATTAACACACTGACAGAGAACACAGATTAATATTAACACACTCACTGACACACTGTGTATATCATGACCCACAGTCAGATAAACCCTGTGAAGTGTAAAACACCCCCACTGTCCTCAGGAATATTAACACACTGACAGAGAACACAGATTAATATTAACACACTCACTGACACACTGTGTACATCATGACCCACAGTCAGATACACCCTGTGAAGTGTAAAACACCCCCACTGTCCTCAGGAATATTAACACACTGACAGAGAACACAGATTAATATTAACACACTCACTGACACACTGTGTATATCATGACCCACAGTCAGATACACCCTGTGACGTGTAAAACACCCCCACTGTCCTCAGTAACATTAACACACTGAGAGAGAACACAGATTAATATTAACAAACTCACGGACACACTGTGTATATCATGACCCACAGTCAGATACATCCTGTGAAGTGTAAAACACCCCCACTGTCCTCAGCAATATTAACACACTGACAGAGATCACAGATTAATATTAACACACTCACTGACACACTGTGTATATCATGACCCACAGTCAGATACACCCTGTGAAGTGTAAAACACCCCCACTGTCCTCAGGAATATTAACACACTGACAGAGAACACAGATTAATATTAACACACTCACTGACACACTGTGTATATCATGACCCACAGTCAGATACACCCTGTGAAGTGTAAAACACCCCCACTGTCATCAGGAATATTAACACACTGACAGAGAACACAGATTAATATTAACACACTCACTGACACACTGTGTACATCATGACCCACAGTCAGATACACCCTGTGAAGTGTAAAACACCCCCACTGTCCTCAGTAATATTAACACACTGACAGAGAACACAGATTAATATTAACACACTCACTGACACACTGTGTATATCATGACCCACAGCCAGATGCACCCTGTGAAGTGTAAAACATCCCCACTGTCCTCAGGAATATTAACGCACTGACAGAGAACACAGATTAATATTAACACACTCACTGACACACTGTGTACATCATGACCCACAGTCAGATACACCCTGTGAAGTGTAAAACACCCCCACTGTCCTCAGGAATATTAACACACTGACAGAGAACACAGATTAATATTAACACACTCACTGACACACTGTGTACATCATGACCCACTGTCAGATACACCCTGTGAAGTGTAAAACACCCCCACTGTCCTCAGGAATATTAACACACTGACAGAGAACACAGATTAATATTAACACACTCACTGACACACTGTGTATATCATGACCCACAGTCAGATACACCCTGTGAAGTGTAAAACACCCCCACTGTCCTCAGTAATATTAACACACTGACAGAGAACACAGATTAATATTAACACACTCACTGACACACTGTGTATATCATGACCCACAGTTAGATACACCCTGTGAAGTGTAAAACACCCCCACTGTCCTCAGTAATATTAACACACTGACAGAGAACACAGATTAATATTAACACACTCACTGACACACTGTGTATATCATGACCCACAGTCAGATACACCCTGTGAAGTGTAAAACACCCCCACTGTCCTCAGTAATATTAACACACTGACAGAGAACACAGATTAATATTAACACACTCACTGACACACTGTGTACATCATGACCCACAGTCAGATACACCCTGTGAAGTGTAAAACACCCCCACTGTCCTCAGTAATATTAACACACTGACAGAGAACACAGATTAATATTAACACACTCACTGACACACTGTGTATATCATGACGCACAGTCAGATACACTCTGTGAAGTGTAAAACACCCCCACTGTCCTCAGTAATATTAACACACTGACAGAGAACACAGATTAATATTAACACACTCACTGACACACTGTGTATATCATGACCCACAGTCAGATACACCCTGTGAAGTGTAAAACACCCCCACTGTCCTCAGGAATATTAACACACTGACAGAGAACACAGATTAATATTAACACACTCACTGACACACTGTGTATATCATGACCCACAGTCAGATACACCCGGTGAAGTGTAAAACATCCCCACTGTCCTCAGTAATATTAACACACTGACAGAGAACACAGATTAATATTAACACACTCACTGACACACTGTGTATATCATGACCCACAGTCAGATACACCCTGTGAAGTGTAAAACACCCCCACTGTCCTCAGTAATATTAACACACTGACAGAGAACACAGATTAATATTAACACACTCACTGACACACCGTGTATATCATGACCCACAGTCAGATACACCCTGTGAAGTGTAAAACACCCACACTGTCCTCAGGAATATTAACACACTGACAGAGAACACAGATTAATATTAACACACTCACTTACACACTGTGTATATCATGACCCACAGTCAGATACACCCTGTGAAGTGTAAAACATTCCCACTGTCCTCAGGAATATTAACACACTGACAGAGAACACAGATTAATATTAACACACTCACTGACACACTGTGTATATCATGACTCACAGTCAGATACACCCTGTGAAGTGTAAAACACCCCCATTGTCCTCAGTAATATTAACACACTGACAGAGAACACAGATTAATATTAACACACTCACTGACACACTGTGTATATCATGACTCACAGTCAGATACACCCTGTGAAGTGTAAAACACCCCCACTGTCCTCAGGAATATTAACACACTGACAGAGAACACAGATTAATATTAACACACTCACTGACACACTGTGTATATCATGACCCACAGTCAGATACACCCTGTGAAGTGTAAAACACCCACACTGTCCTCAGTAATATTAACACACTGACAGAGAACACAGATTAATATTAACACACTCACTGACACACTGTGTATATCATGACCCACAGTCAGATACACCCTGTGAAGTGTAAAACACCCCCACTGTCCTCAGGTATATTAACACACTGACAGAGAACACAGATTAATATTAACACACTCACTGACACACTGTGTATATCATGACCCACAGTCAGATAAACCCTGTGAAGTGTAAAACACCCCCACTGTCCTCAGGAATATTAACACACTGACAGAGAACACAGATTAATATTAACACACTCACTGACACACTGTGTACATCATGACCCACAGTCAGATACACCCTGTGAAGTGTAAAACACCCCCACTGTCCTCAGTAATATTAACACACTGACAGAGAACACAGATTATTATTAACACACTCACTGACACACTGTGTATATCATGACCCACAGTCAGATACACCCTGTGAAGTGTAAAACACCCCCACTGTCCTCAGTAATATTAACACACTGAGAGAGAACACAGATTAATATTAACACACTCACGGACACACTGTGTATATCATGACCCACAGTCAGATACACCCTGTGAAGTGTAAAACACCCCCACTGTCCTCAGTAATATTAACACACTGACAGAGAACACAGATTAATATTAACACACTCACTGACACACCGTGTATATCATGACCCACAGTCAGATACACCCTGTGAAGTGTAAAACAGCCACACTGTCCTCAGGAATATTAACACACTGACAGAGAACACAGATTAATATTAACACACTCACTGACACACTGTGTATATCATGACCCACAGTCAGAAACACCCTGTGAAGTGTGAAACATTCCCACTGTCCTCAGGAATATTAACACACTGACAGAGAACACAGATTAATATTAACACACTCACTGACACACTGTGTATATCATGACTCACAGTCAGATACACCCTGTGAAGTGTAAAACACCCCCACTGTCCTCAGTAATATTAACACACTGACAGAGAACACAGATTAATATTAACACACTCACTGACACACTGTGTATATCATGACTCACAGTCAGATACACCCTGTGAAGTGTAAAACACCCCCACTGTCCTCAGGAATATTAACACACTGACAGAGAACACAGATTAATATTAACACACTCACTGACACACTGTGTATATCATGACTCACAGTCAGATACACCCTGTGAAGTGTAAACACCCCCACTGTCCTCAGTAATATTAACACACTGACAGAGAACACAGATTAATATTAACACACTCACTGACACACTGTGTACATCGTGACCCACAGTCAGATACACCCTGTGAAGTGTAAAACACCCCCACTGTCCTCAGTAATATTAACACACTGACAGAGAACACAGATTAATATTAACACACTCACTGACACACTGTGTATATCATGACCCACAGTCAGATACACCCTGTGAAGTGTAAAACACCCCCACTGTCCTCAGGAATATTAACACACTGACAGAGAACACAGATTAATATTAACACACTCACTGACACACTGTGTATATCATGACCCACAGTCAGATACACCCTGTGAAGTGTAAAACACCCCCACTGTCCTCAGGTATATTAACACACTGACAGAGAACACAGATTAATATTAACACACTCACTGACACACTGTGTATATCATGACCCACAGTCAGATAAACCCTGTGAAGTGTAAAACACCCCCACTGTCCTCAGGAATATTAACACACTGACAGAGAACACAGATTAATATTAACACACTCACTGACACACTGTGTATATCATGACCCACAGTCAGATACACCCTGTGAAGTGTAAAACACCCCCACTGTCCTCAGTAATATTAACACACTGACAGAGAACACAGATTAATATTAACACACTCACTGACACACTGTGTATATCATGAGCCACAGTCAGATACACCCTGTGAAGTGTAAAACACCCCCACTGTCCTCAGTAACATTAACACACTGAGAGAGAACACAGATTAATATTAACACACTCACGGACACACTGTGTATATCATGACCCACAGTCAGATACATCCTGTGAAGTGTAAAACACCCCCACTGTCCTCAGCAATATTAACACACTGACAGAGATCACAGATTAATATTAACACACTCACTGACACACTGTGTATATCATGACCCACAGTCAGATACACCCTGTGAAGTGTAAAACACCCCCACTGTCCTCAGGAATATTAACACACTGACAGAGAACACAGATTAATATTAACACACTCACTGACACACTGTGTATATCATGACCCACAGTCAGATACACCCTGTGAAGTGTAAAACACCCCCACTGTCATCAGGAATATTAACACACTGACACAGAACACAGATTAATATTAACACACTCACTGACACACTGTGTACATCATGACCCACAGTCAGATACACCCTGTGAAGTGTAAAACACCCCCACTGTCCTCAGTAATATTAACACACTGACAGAGAACACAGATTAATATTAACACACTCACTAACACACTGTGTATATCATGACCCACAGCCAGATGCACCCTGTGAAGTGTAAAACATCCCCACTGTCCTCAGGAATATTAACACACTGACAGAGAACACAGATTAATATTAACACACTCACTGACACACTGTGTACATCATGACCCACAGTCAGATACACCCTGTGAAGTGTAAAACACCCCCACTGTCCTCAGGAATATTAACACACTGACAGAGAACACAGATTAATATTAACACACTCACTGACACACTGTGTACATCATGACCCACTGTCAGATACACCCTGTGAAGTGTAAAACACCCCCACTGTCCTCAGGAATATTAACACACTGACAGAGAACACAGATTAATATTAACACACTCACTGACACACTGTGTATATCATGACCCACAGTCAGATACACCCTGTGAAGTGTAAAACACCCCCACTGTCCTCAGTAATATTAACACACTGACAGAGAACACAGATTAATATTAACACACTCACTGACACACTGTGTATATCATGACCCACAGTTAGATACACCCTGTGAAGTGTAAAACACCCCCACTGTCCTCAGTAATATTAACACACTGACAGAGAACACAGATTAATATTAACACACTCACTGACACACTGTGTATATCATGACCCACAGTCAGATACACCCTGTGAAGTGTAAAACACCCCCACTGTCCTCAGTAATATTAACACACTGACAGAGAACACAGATTAATATTAACACACTCACTGACACACTGTGTACATCATGACCCACAGTCAGATACACCCTGTGAAGTGTAAAACACCCCCACTGTCCTCAGTAATATTAACACACTGACAGAGAACACAGATTAATATTAACACACTCACTGACACACTGTGTATATCATGACGCACAGTCAGATACACTCTGTGAAGTGTAAAACACCCCCACTGTCCTCAGTAATATTAACACACTGACAGAGAACACAGATTAATATTAACACACTCACTGACACACTGTGTATATCATGACCCACAGTCAGATACACCCTGTGAAGTGTAAAACACCCCCACTGTCCTCAGGAATATTAACACACTGACAGAGAACACAGATTAATATTAACACACTCACTGACACACTGTGTATATCATGACCCACAGTCAGATACACCCTGTGAAGTGTAAAACATCCCCACTGTCCTCAGGAATATTAACACACTGACAGAGAACACAGATTAATATTAACACACTCACTGACACACTGTGTATATCATGACCCACAGTCAGATACACTCTGTGAAGTGTAAAACACCCCCACTGTCCTCAGTAATATTAACACACTGACAGAGAACACAGATTAATATTAACACACTCACTGACACACTGTGTATATCATGACCCACAGTCAGATACACCCTGTGAAGTTTAAAACACCCCCACTGTCCTCAGTAATATTAACACACTGACAGAGAACACAGATTAATATTAACACACTCACTGACACACTGTGTGACCCACAGTCAGATAAACCCTGCGAAGTGTAAAACACCCCCACTGTCCTCAGTAATATTAACACACTGACAGAGAACACAGATTAATATTAACACACTCACTGACACACTGTGTATATCATGACCCACAGTCAGATACACCCTGTGAAGTGTAAAACATCCCCACTGTCCTCAGCAATATTAACACACTGACAGAGAACACAGATTAATATTAACACACTCACTGACACACTGTGTACATCATGACTCACAGTCAGATAAACCCTGTGAAGTGTAAAACACCCCCACTGTCCTCAGTAATAATAACACACTGACAGAGAACACAGATTAATATTAACACACTCACTGACACACTGTGTATATCATGACCCACAGTCAGATACACCCTGTGAAGTGTAAAACACCCCCACTGTCCTCAGGAATATTAACACACTGACAGAGAACACAGATTAATATTAACACACTCACTGACACACTGTGTATATCATGACCCACAGTCAGATACACCCTGTGAAGTGTAAAATACCCCCACTGTCCTCAGTAATATTAACACACTGACAGAGAACACAGATTAATATTAACACACTCACTGACACACTGTGTATATCATGACCCACAGTCAGATAAACCCTGTGAAGTGTAAAACACCCCCACTGTCCTCAGTAATATTAACACACTGACAGAGAACACAGATTAATATTAACACACTCACTGACACACTGTGTATCATGACCCACAGTCAGATAAACCCTGTGAAGTGTAAAACACCCCCACTGTCCTCAGGAATATTAACACACTGACAGAGAACACAGATTAATATTAACACACTCACTGACACACTGTGTACATCATGACCTGCAGTCAGATACACCCTGTGAAGTGTAAAACACCCCAACTGTCCTCAGTAATATTAACACACTGACAGAGAACACAGATTAATATTAACACACTCACTGACACACTGTGTATATCATGACCCACAGTCAGATAAACCCTGTAAAGTGTAAAACACCCCCACTGTCCTCAGGAATATTAACACACTGACAGAGAACACAGATTAATATTAACAGACTCACTGACACACTGTGTACATCATGACCTACAGTCAGATAAACCCTGTGAAGTGTAAAACACCCCCACTGTCCTCAGTAATATTAACACACTGACAGAAAACACAGATTAATATTAAGACACTGACTGACACACTGTGTATATCATGACCCACAGTCAGATACACCCTGTGAAGTGTAAAACACCCCCACTGTCCTCAGTAATATTAACACACTGACAGAGAACACAGATTAATATTAACACACTCACTGACACACTGTGTATATCATAACCCACAGTCAGATACACCCTGTGAAGTGTAAAACACCCCCAATGTCCTCAGGAATATTAACACACTGACAGAGAACACAGATTAATATTAACACACTCACTGACACACTGTGTACATCATGACCCACAGTCAGATACACCCTGTGAAGTGTAAAACACCCCCACTGTCCTCAGTAATATTAACACACTGACAGAGAACACAGATTAAAATTAACACACTCACTGACACACTGTGTATATCATGACCCACAGTCAGATACACCCGGTGAAGTGTAAAACACCCCCACTGTCCTCAGGAATATTAACACACTGACAGAGAACACAGATTAATATTAACACACTCACTGACACACTGTGTATATCATGACCCACAGTCAGATACACCCTGTGAAGTGTAAAACACCCCCACTGTCCTCAGTAATATTAACACACTGACAGAGAACACAGATTAATATTAACACACTCACTGACACACTGTGTACATCATGACCCACAGTCAGATACACCCTGTGAAGTGTAAAACACCCCCACTGTCCTCAGTAATATTAACACACTGACAGAGAACACAGATTAATATTAACACACTCACTGACACACTGTGTATATCATGACCCACAGCCAGATGCACCCTGTGAAGTGTAAAACATCCCCACTGTCCTCAGGAATATTAACACACTGACAGAGAACACAGATTAATATTAACACACTCACTGACACACTGTGTACATCATGACCCACAGTCAGATACACCCTGTGAAGTGTAAAACACCCCCACTGTCCTCAGGAATATTAACACACTGACAGAGAACACAGATTCATCTTAACACACTCACTGACACACTGTGTACATCATGACCCACTGTCAGATACACCCTGTGAAGTGTAAAACACCCCCACTGTCCTCAGGAATATTAACACACTGACAGAGAACACAGATTAATATTAACACACTCACTGACACACTGTGTATATCATGACCCACAGTCAGATACACCCTGTGAAGTGTAAAACACCCCCACTGTCCTCAGTAATATTAACACACTGACAGAGAACACAGATTAATATTAACACACTCACTGACACACTGTGTATATCATGACCCACAGTTAGATACACCCTGTGAAGTGTAAAACACCCCCACTGTCCTCAGTAATATTAACACACTGACAGAGAACACAGATTAATATTAACACACTCACTGACACACTGTGTATATCATGACCCACAGTCAGATACACCCTGTGAAGTGTAAAACACCCCCACTGTCCTCAGTAATATTAACACACTGACAGAGAACACAGATTAATATTAACACACTCACTGACACACTGTGTACATCATGACCCACAGTCAGATACACCCTGTGAAGTGTAAAACACCCCCACTGTCCTCAGTAATATTAACACACTGACAGAGAACACAGATTAATATTAACACACTCACTGACACACTGTGTATATCATGAAGCACAGTCAGATACACTCTGTGAAGTGTAAAACACCCCCACTGTCCTCAGTAATATTAACACACTGACAGAGAACACAGATTAATATTAACACACTCACTGACACACTGTGTATATCATGACCCACAGTCAGATACACCCTGTGAAGTGTAAAACACCCCCACTGTCCTCAGGAATATTAACACACTGACAGAGAACACAGATTAATATTAACACACTCACTGACACACTGTGTATATCATGACCCACAGTCAGATACACCCTGTGAAGTGTAAAACATCCCCACTGTCCTCAGGAATATTAACACACTGACAGAGAACACAGATTAATATTAACACACTCACTGACACACTGTGTATATCATGACCCACAGTCAGATACACTCTGTGAAGTGTAAAACACCCCCACTGTCCTCAGTAATATTAACACACTGACAGAGAACACAGATTAATATTAACACACTCACTGACACACTGTGTATAGCATGACCCACAGTCAGATACACCCTGTGAAGTGTAAAACTCCCCCACTGTCCTCAGTAATATTAACACACTGACAGAGAACACAGATTAATATTAACACACTCACTGACACACTGTGTATATCATGACCCACAGTCAGATAAACCCTGCGAAGTGTAAAACACCCCCACTGTCCTCAGTAATATTAACACACTGACAGAGAACACAGATTAATATTAACACACTCACTGAAACACTGTGCATATCATGACCCACAGTCAGATACACCCTGTGAAGTGTAAAACACCCCCACTGTCCTCAGTAATATTAACACACTGACAGAGAACACAGATTAATATTAACACACTCACTGACACACTGTGTATATCATGACCCACAGTCAGATACACCCTGTGAAGTGTAAAACACCCCCACTGTCCTCAGTAATATTAACACACTGACAGAGAACACAGATTAATATTAACACACTCACTGACACACTGTGTACATCATGACCCACAGTCAGATACACCCTGTGAAGTGTAAAACACCCCCACTGTCCTCAGTAATATTAACACACTGACAGAGAACACAGATTAATATTAACACACTCACTGACACACTGTGTATATCATGACGCACAGTCAGATACACTCTGTGAAGTGTAAAACACCCCCACTGTCCTCAGTAATATTAACACACTGACAGAGAACACAGATTAATATTAACACACTCACTGACACACTGTGTATATCATGACCCACAGTCAGATACACCCTGTGAAGTGTAAAACACCCCCACTGTCCTCAGGAATATTAACACACTGACAGAGAACACAGATTAATATTAACACACTCACTGACACACTGTGTATATCATGACCCACAGTCAGATACACCCTGTGAAGTGTAAAACATCCCCACTGTCCTCAGGAATATTAACACACTGACAGAGAACACAGATTAATATTAACACACTCACTGACACACTGTGTATATCATGACCCACAGTCAGATACACTCTGTGAAGTGTAAAACACCCCCACTGTCCTCAGTAATATTAACACACTGACAGAGAACACAGATTAATATTAACACACTCACTGACACACTGTGTATATCATGACCCACAGTCAGATACACCCTGTGAAGTTTAAAACACCCCCACTGTCCTCAGTAATATTAACACACTGACAGAGAACACAGATTAATATTAACACACTCACTGACACACTGTGTGACCCACAGTCAGATAAACCCTGCGAAGTGTAAAACACCCCCACTGTCCTCAGTAATATTAACACACTGACAGAGAACACAGATTAATATTAACACACTCACTGACACACTGTGTATATCATGACCCACAGTCAGATACACCCTGTGAAGTGTAAAACATCCCCACTGTCCTCAGCAATATTAACACACTGACAGAGAACACAGATTAATATTAACACACTCACTGACACACTGTGTACATCATGACTCACAGTCAGATAAACCCTGTGAAGTGTAAAACACCCCCACTGTCCTCAGTAATAATAACACACTGACAGAGAACACAGATTAATATTAACACACTCACTGACACACTGTGTATATCATGACCCACAGTCAGATACACCCTGTGAAGTGTAAAACACCCCCACTGTCCTCAGGAATATTAACACACTGACAGAGAACACAGATTAATATTAACACACTCACTGACACACTGTGTATATCATGACCCACAGTCAGATACACCCTGTGAAGTGTAAAATACCCCCACTGTCCTCAGTAATATTAACACACTGACAGAGAACACAGATTAATATTAACACACTCACTGACACACTGTGTATATCATGACCCACAGTCAGATAAACCCTGTGAAGTGTAAAACACCCCCACTGTCCTCAGTAATATTAACACACTGACAGAGAACACAGATTAATATTAACACACTCACTGACACACTGTGTATCATGACCCACAGTCAGATAAACCCTGTGAAGTGTAAAACACCCCCACTGTCCTCAGGAATATTAACACACTGACAGAGAACACAGATTAATATTAACACACTCACTGACACACTGTGTACATCATGACCTGCAGTCAGATACACCCTGTGAAGTGTAAAACACCCCAACTGTCCTCAGTAATATTAACACACTGACAGAGAACACAGATTAATATTAACACACTCACTGACACACTGTGTATATCATGACCCACAGTCAGATAAACCCTGTAAAGTGTAAAACACCCCCACTGTCCTCAGGAATATTAACACACTGACAGAGAACACAGATTAATATTAACAGACTCACTGACACACTGTGTACATCATGACCTACAGTCAGATAAACCCTGTGAAGTGTAAAACACCCCCACTGTCCTCAGTAATATTAACACACTGACAGAAAACACAGATTAATATTAAGACACTGACTGACACACTGTGTATATCATGAACCACAGTCAGATACACCCTGTGAAGTGTAAAACACCCCCACTGTCCTCAGTAATATTAACACACTGACAGAGAACACAGATTAATATTAACACACTCACTGACACACTGTGTATATCATAACCCACAGTCAGATACACCCTGTGAAGTGTAAAACACCCCCAATGTCCTCAGGAATATTAACACACTGACAGAGAACACAGATTAATATTAACACACTCACTGACACACTGTGTACATCATGACCCACAGTCAGATACACCCTGTGAAGTGTAAAACACCCCCACTGTCCTCAGTAATATTAACACACTGACAGAGAACACAGATTAAAATTAACACACTCACTGACACACTGTGTATATCATGACCCACAGTCAGATACACCCGGTGAAGTGTAAAACACCCCCACTGTCCTCAGGAATATTAACACACTGACAGAGAACACAGATTAATATTAACACACTCACTGACACACTGTGTATATCATGACCCACAGTCAGATACACCCTGTGAAGTGTAAAACACCCCCACTGTCCTCAGTAATATTAACACACTGACAGAGAACACAGATTAATATTAACACACTCACTGACACACTGTGTACATCATGACCCACAGTCAGATACACCCTGTGAAGTGTAAAACACCCCCACTGTCCTCAGTAATATTAACACACTGACAGAGAACACAGATTAATATTAACACACTCACTGACACACTGTGTATATCATGACCCACAGCCAGATGCACCCTGTGAAGTGTAAAACATCCCCACTGTCCTCAGGAATATTAACACACTGACAGAGAACACAGATTAATATTAACACACTCACTGACACACTGTGTACATCATGACCCACAGTCAGATACACCCTGTGAAGTGTAAAACACCCCCACTGTCCTCAGGAATATTAACACACTGACAGAGAACACAGATTAATATTAACACACTCACTGACACACTGTGTACATCATGACCCACTGTCAGATACACCCTGTGAAGTGTAAAACACCCCCACTGTCCTCAGGAATATTAACACACTGACAGAGAACACAGATTAATATTAACACACTCACTGACACACTGTGTATATCATGACCCACAGTCAGATACACCCTGTGAAGTGTAAAACACCCCCACTGTCCTCAGTAATATTAACACACTGACAGAGAACACAGATTAATATTAACACACTCACTGACACACTGTGTATATCATGACCCACAGTTAGATACACCCTGTGAAGTGTAAAACACCCCCACTGTCCTCAGTAATATTAACACACTGACAGAGAACACAGATTAATATTAACACACTCACTGACACACTGTGTATATCATGACCCACAGTCAGATACACCCTGTGAAGTGTAAAACACCCCCACTGTCCTCAGTAATATTAACACACTGACAGAGAACACAGATTAATATTAACACACTCACTGACACACTGTGTACATCATGACCCACAGTCAGATACACCCTGTGAAGTGTAAAACACCCCCACTGTCCTCAGTAATATTAACACACTGACAGAGAACACAGATTAATATTAACACACTCACTGACACACTGTGTATATCATGAAGCACAGTCAGATACACTCTGTGAAGTGTAAAACACCCCCACTGTCCTCAGTAATATTAACACACTGACAGAGAACACAGATTAATATTAACACACTCACTGACACACTGTGTATATCATGACCCACAGTCAGATACACCCTGTGAAGTGTAAAACACCCCCACTGTCCTCAGGAATATTAACACACTGACAGAGAACACAGATTAATATTAACACACTCACTGACACACTGTGTATATCATGACCCACAGTCAGATACACCCTGTGAAGTGTAAAACATCCCCACTGTCCTCAGGAATATTAACACACTGACAGAGAACACAGATTAATATTAACACACTCACTGACACACTGTGTATATCATGACCCACAGTCAGATACACTCTGTGAAGTGTAAAACACCCCCACTGTCCTCAGTAATATTAACACACTGACAGAGAACACAGATTAATATTAACACACTCACTGACACACTGTGTATAGCATGACCCACAGTCAGATACACCCTGTGAAGTGTAAAACTCCCCCACTGTCCTCAGTAATATTAACACACTGACAGAGAACACAGATTAATATTAACACACTCACTGACACACTGTGTATATCATGACCCACAGTCAGATAAACCCTGCGAAGTGTAAAACACCCCCACTGTCCTCAGTAATATTAACACACTGACAGAGAACACAGATTAATATTAACACACTCACTGAAACACTGTGCATATCATGACCCACAGTCAGATACACCCTGTGAAGTGTAAAACACCCCCACTGTCCTCAGGAATATTAACACACTGACAGAGAACACAGATTAATATTAACACACTCACTGACACACTGTGTATATCATGACCCACAGTCAGATACACCCTGTGAAGTGTAAAACATCCCCACTCTCCTCAGCAATATTAACACACTGACAGAGAACACAGATTAATATTAACACACTCACTGACACACTGTGTACATCATGACTCACAGTCAGGTAAACCCTGTGAAGTGTAAAACACCCCCACTGTCCTCAGTAATATTAACACACTGACAGAGAACACAGATTAATATTAACACACTCACTGACACACTGTGTATATCATGACCCACAGTCAGATACACCCTGTGAAGTGTAAAACACCCCCACTGTCCTCAGTAATATTAACACACTGACAGAGAACACAGATTAATATTAACACACTCACTGACACACTGTGTACATCATGACCCACAGTCAGATACACCCTGTGAAGTGTAAAACACCCCCACTGTCCTCAGTAATATTAACACACTGACAGAGAACACAGATTAATATTAACACACTCACTGACACACTGTGTATATCATGAAGCACAGTCAGATACACTCTGTGAAGTGTAAAACACCCCCACTGTCCTCAGTAATATTAACACACTGACAGAGAACACAGATTAATATTAACACACTCACTGACACACTGTGTATATCATGACCCACAGTCAGATACACCCTGTGAAGTGTAAAACACCCCCACTGTCCTCAGGAATATTAACACACTGACAGAGAACACAGATTAATATTAACACACTCACTGACACACTGTGTATATCATGACCCACAGTCAGATACACCCTGTGAAGTGTAAAACATCCCCACTGTCCTCAGGAATATTAACACACTGACAGAGAACACAGATTAATATTAACACACTCACTGACACACTGTGTATATCATGACCCACAGTCAGATACACTCTGTGAAGTGTAAAACACCCCCACTGTCCTCAGTAATATTAACACACTGACAGAGAACACAGATTAATATTAACACACTCACTGACACACTGTGTATAGCATGACCCACAGTCAGATACACCCTGTGAAGTGTAAAACTCCCCCACTGTCCTCAGTAATATTAACACACTGACAGAGAACACAGATTAATATTAACACACTCACTGACACACTGTGTATATCATGACCCACAGTCAGATAAACCCTGCGAAGTGTAAAACACCCCCACTGTCCTCAGTAATATTAACACACTGACAGAGAACACAGATTAATATTAACACACTCACTGAAACACTGTGCATATCATGACCCACAGTCAGATACACCCTGTGAAGTGTAAAACACCCCCACTGTCCTCAGGAATATTAACACACTGACAGAGAACACAGATTAATATTAACACACTCACTGACACACTGTGTATATCATGACCCACAGTCAGATACACCCTGTGAAGTGTAAAACATCCCCACTCTCCTCAGCAATATTAACACACTGACAGAGAACACAGATTAATATTAACACACTCACTGACACACTGTGTACATCATGACTCACAGTCAGGTAAACCCTGTGAAGTGTAAAACACCCCCACTGTCCTCAGTAATATTAACACACTGACAGAGAACACAGATTAATATTAACACACTCACTGACACACTGTGTATATCATGACCCACAGTCAGATACACCCTGTGAAGTGTAAAACACCCCCACTGTCCTCAGGAATATTAACACACTGACAGAGAACACAGATTAATATTAACACACTCACTGACACACTGTGTATATCGTGACCCACAGTCAGATACACCCTGTGAAGTGTAAAACACCCCCACTGTCCTCAGGAATATTAACACACAGACAGAGAACACAGATTAATATTAACACACTCACTGACACACTGTGTATATCATGACCCACAGTCAGATACACCCTGTGAAGTGTAAAACACCCCCACTGTCCTCAGGAATATTAACACACTGACAGAGAACACAGATTAATATTAACACACTCACTGACACACTGTGTATATCATGACCCACAGCCAGATACACCCTGTGAAGTGTAAAACACCCCCACTGTCCTCAGGAATATTAACACACTGACAGAGAACACAGATTAATATTAACACACTCACTGACACACTGTGTATATCATGACCCACAGTCAGATACACCCTGTGAAGTGTAAAATACCCCCACTGTCCTCAGTAATATTAACACACTGACAGAGAACACAGATTAATATTAACACACTCACTGACACACTGTGTATATCATGACCCACAGTCAGATAAACCCTGTGAAGTGTAAAACACCCCCACTGTCCTCAGTAATACTAACACACTGACAGAGAACACAGATTAATATTAACACACTCACTGACACGCTGTGTATATTATGACCCACAGTCAGATAAACCCTGTGAAGTGTAAAACACCCCCACTGTCCTCAGGAATATTAACACACTGACAGAGAACACAGATTAATATTAACACACTCACTGACACACTGTGTACATCATGACCTGCAGTCAGATACACCCTGTGAAGTGTAAAACACCCCAACTGTCCTCAGTAATATTAACACACTGACAGAGAACACAGATTAATATTAACACACTCACTGACACACTGTGTATATCATGACCCACAGTCAGATAAACCCTGTAAAGTGTAAAACACCCCCACTGTCCTCAGGAATATTAACACACTGACAGAGAACACAGATTAATATTAACAGACTCACTGACACACTGTGTACATCATGACCTACAGTCAGATAAACCCTGTGAAGTGTAAAACACCCCCACTGTCCTCAGTAATATTAACACACTGACAGAAAACACAGATTAATATTAAGACACTGACTGACACACTGTGTATATCATGACCCACAGTCAGATACACCCTGTGAAGTGTAAAACACCCCCACTGTCCTCAGTAATATTAACACACTGACAGAGAACACAGATTAATATTAACACACTCACTGACACACTGTGTATATCATAACCCACAGTCAGATACACCCGTGAAGTGTAAAACACCCCCAATGTCCTCAGGAATATTAACACACTGACAGAGAACACAGATTAATATTAACACACTCACTGACACACTGTGTACATCATGACCCACAGTCAGATACACCCTGTGAAGTGTAAAACACCCCCACTGTCCTCAGTAATATTAACACACTGACAGAGAACACAGATTAAAATTAACACACTCACTGACACACTGTGTATATCATGACCCACAGTCAGATACACCCGGTGAAGTGTAAAACACCCCCACTGTCCTCAGTAATATTAACACACTGACAGAGAACACAGATTAAAATTAACACACTCACTGACACACTGTGTATATCATGACCCACAGTCAGATACACCCGGTGAAGTGTAAAACACCCCCACTGTCCTCAGGAATATTAACACACTGACAGAGAACACAGATTAATATTAACACACTCACTGACACACTGTGTACATCATGACCCACAGTCAGATACACCCGGTGAAGTGTAAAACATCCCCACTGTCCTCATTAATATTAACACACTGACAGAGAACACAGATTAATATTAACACACTCACTGACACACTGTGTATATCATGACCCAGAGTCAGATACACCCTGTGAAGTGTAAAACACCCCCACTGTCCTCAGGTATATTAACACACCGACAGAGAACACAGATTAAAATTAACACACTCACTGACACACTGTGTATATCATGACCCACAGTCAGATACACCCGGTGAAGTGTAAAACACCCCCACTGTCCTCAGGAATATTAACACACTGACAGAGAACACAGATTAATATTAACACACTCACTGACACACTGTGTACATCATGACCCACAGTCAGATACACCCTGTGAAGTGTAAAACACCCCCACTGTCCTCAGTAATATTAACACACTGACAGAGAACACAGATTAAAATTAACACACTCACTGACACACTGTGTATATCATGACCCACAGTCAGATACACCCGGTGAAGTGTAAAACACCCCCACTGTCCTCAGGAATATTAACACACTGACAGAGAACACAGATTAATATTAACACACTCACTGACACACTGTGTATATCATGACCCACAGTCAGATACACCCTGTGAAGTGTAAAACACCCCCACTGTCCTCAGTAATATTAACACACTGACAGAGAACACAGATTAATATTAACACACTCACTGACACACTGTGTATATCATGACCCAGAGTCAGATACACCCTGTGAAGTGTAAAACACCCCCACTGTCCTCAGGTAAATTAACACACTGACAGAGAACACAGATTAATATTAACACACTCACTGACACACTGTGTGCATCATGACCGACAGTCAGATAAACCCTGTAAAGTGTAAAACACCCCCACTGTCCTCAGTAATATTAACACACTGACAGAGAACACAGATTAAAATTAACACACTCACTGACACACTGTGTATATCATGACCCACAGTCAGATACACCCGGTGAAGTGTAAAACACCCCCACTGTCCTCAGGAATATTAACACACTGACAGAGAACACAGATTAATATTAACACACTCACTGACACACTGTGAACATCATGACCCACAGTCAGAT
Organism: Heterodontus francisci; assembly: GCF_036365525.1. Classification (NCBI taxonomy): domain Eukaryota; kingdom Metazoa; phylum Chordata; class Chondrichthyes; order Heterodontiformes; family Heterodontidae; genus Heterodontus; species Heterodontus francisci. The sequence goes on along the minus strand of NW_027141861.1, from coordinate 2,173,982 downwards.
ACACCCTGTGAAGTGTAAAACACCCCCACTGTCCTCATTAATATTAACACACTGACAGAGAACACAGATTAATATTAACACACTCACTGACACACTGTGTATATCATGACCCAGAGTCAGATACACCCTGTGAAGTGTAAAACACCCCCACTGTCCTCAGGTATATTAACACACTGACAGAGAACACAGATTAATATTAACACACTCACTGACACACTGTGTACATCATGACCCACAGTCAGATAAACCCTGTAAAGTGTAAAACACCCCCACTGTCCTCAGTAATATTAACACACTGACAGAGAACACAGATTAAAATTAACACACTCACTGACACACTGTGTATATCATGACCCACAGTCAGATAAACCCTGCGAAGTGTAAAACACCCCCACTGTCCTCAGTAATATTAACACACTGACAGAGAACACAGATTAATATTAACACACTCACTGAAGCACTGTGCATATCATGACCCACAGTCAGATACACCCTGTGAAGTGTAAAACACCCCCACTGTCCTCAGGAATATTAACACACTGACAGAGAACACAGATTAATATTAACACACTCACTGACACACTGTGTATATCATGACCCACAGTCAGATACACCCTGTGAAGTGTAAAACATCCCCACTGTCCTCAGCAATATTAACACACTGACAGAGAACACAGATTAATATTAACACACTCACTGACACACTGTGTACATCATGACTCACAGTCAGATAAACCCTGTGAAGTGTAAAACACCCCCACTGTCCTCAGTAATATTAACACACTGACAGAGAACACAGATTAATATTAACACACTCACTGACACACTGTGTATATCATGACCCACAGTCAGATACACCCTGTGAAGTGTAAAACACCCCCACTGTCCTCAGGAATATTAACACACTGACAGAGAACACAGATTAATATTAACACACTCACTGACACACTGTGTATATCGTGACCCACAGTCAGATACACCCTGTGAAGTGTAAAACACCCCCACTGTCCTCAGGAATATTAACACACAGACAGAGAACACAGATTAATATTAACACACTCACTGACACACTGTGTATATCATGACCCACAGTCAGATACACCCTGTGAAGTGTAAAACACCCCCACTGTCCTCAGGAATATTAACACACTGACAGAGAACACAGATTAATATTAACACACTCACTGACACACTGTGTATATCATGACCCACAGCCAGATACACCCTGTGAAGTGTAAAACACCCCCACTGTCCTCAGGAATATTAACACACTGACAGAGAACACAGATTAATATTAACACATTCACTGACACACTGTGTATATCATGACCCACAGTCAGATACACCCTGTGAAGTGTAAAATACCCCCACTGTCCTCAGTAATATTAACACACTGACAGAGAACACAGATTAATATTAACACACTCACTGACACACTGTGTATATCATGACCCACAGTCAGATAAACCCTGTGAAGTGTAAAACACCCCCACTGTCCTCAGTAATATTAACACACTGACAGAGAACACAGATTAATATTAACACACTCACTGACACACTGTGTATATCATGACCCACAGTCAGATAAACCCTGTGAAGTGTAAAACACCCCCACTGTCCTCAGGAATATTAACACACTGACAGAGAACACAGATTAATATTAACACACTCACTGACACACTGTGTACATCATGACCTGCAGTCAGATACACCCTGTGAAGTGTAAAACACCCCAACTGTCCTCAGTAATATTAACACACTGACAGAGAACACAGATTAATATTAACACACTCACTGACACACTGTGTATATCATGACCCACAGTCAGATAAACCCTGTAAAGTGTAAAACACCCCCACTGTCCTCAGGAATATTAACACACTGACAGAGAACACAGATTAATATTAACAGACTCACTGACACACTGTGTACATCATGACCTACAGTCAGATAAACCCTGTGAAGTGTAAAACACCCCCACTGTCCTCAGTAATATTAACACACTGACAGAAAACACAGATTAATATTAAGACACTGACTGACACACTGTGTATATCATGACCCACAGTCAGATACACCCTGTGAAGTGTAAAACACCCCCACTGTCCTCAGTAATATTAACACACTGACAGAGAACACAGATTAATATTAACACACTCACTGACACACTGTGTATATCATAACCCACAGTCAGATACACCCGTGAAGTGTAAAACACCCCCAATGTCCTCAGGAATATTAACACACTGACAGAGAACACAGATTAATATTAACACACTCACTGACACACTGTGTACATCATGACCCACAGTCAGATACACCCTGTGAAGTGTAAAACACCCCCACTGTCCTCAGTAATATTAACACACTGACAGAGAACACAGATTAAAATTAACACACTCACTGACACACTGTGTATATCATGACCCACAGTCAGATACACCCGGTGAAGTGTAAAACACCCCCACTGTCCTCAGTAATATTAACACACTGACAGAGAACACAGATTAAAATTAACACACTCACTGACACACTGTGTATATCATGACCCACAGTCAGATACACCCGGTGAAGTGTAAAACACCCCCACTGTCCTCAGGAATATTAACACACTGACAGAGAACACAGATTAATATTAACACACTCACTGACACACTGTGTACATCATGACCCACAGTCAGATACACCCTGTGAAGTGTAAAACACCCCCACTGTCCTCATTAATATTAACACACTGACAGAGAACACAGATTAATATTAACACACTCACTGACACACTGTGTATATCATGACCCAGAGTCAGATACACCCTGTGAAGTGTAAAACACCCCCACTGTCCTCAGGTATATTAACACACTGACAGAGAACACAGATTAAAATTAACACACTCACTGACACACTGTGTATATCATGACCCACAGTCAGATACACCCGGTGAAGTGTAAAACACCCCCACTGTCCTCAGGAATATTAACACACTGACAGAGAACACAGATTAATATTAACACACTCACTGACACACTGTGTACATCATGACCCACAGTCAGATACACCCTGTGAAGTGTAAAACACCCCCACTGTCCTCAGTAATATTAACACACTGACAGAGAACACAGATTAAAATTAACACACTCACTGACACACTGTGTATATCATGACCCACAGTCAGATACACCCGGTGAAGTGTAAAACACCCCCACTGTCCTCAGGAATATTAACACACTGACAGAGAACACAGATTAATATTAACACACTCACTGACACACTGTGTATATCATGACCCACAGTCAGATACACCCTGTGAAGTGTAAAACACCCCCACTGTCCTCAGTAATATTAACACACTGACAGAGAACACAGATTAATATTAACACACTCACTGGCACACTGTGTATATCATGACCCAGAGTCAGATACACCCTGTGAAGTGTAAAACACCCCCACTGTCCTCAGGTAAATTAACACACTGACAGAGAACACAGATTAATATTAACACACTCACTGACACACTGTGTACATCATGACCGACAGTCAGATAAACCCTGTAAAGTGTAAAACACCCCCACTGTCCTCAGTAATATTAACACACTGACAGAGAACACAGATTAAAATTAACACACTCACTGACACACTGTGTATATCATGACCCACAGTCAGATACACCCGGTGAAGTGTAAAACACCCCCACTGTCCTCAGGAATATTAACACACTGACAGAGAACACAGATTAATATTAACACACTCACTGACACACTGTGAACATCATGACCCACAGTCAGATACACCCTGTGAAGTGTAAAACACCCCCACTGTCCTCATTAATATTAACACACTGACAGAGAACACAGATTAATATTAACACACTCACTGACACACTGTGTATATCATGACCCAGAGTCAGATACACCCTGTGAAGTGTAAAACACCCCCACTGTCCTCAGGTATATTAACACACTGACAGAGAACACAGATTAATATTAACACACTCACTGACACACTGTGTACATCATGACCCACAGTCAGATAAACCCTGTAAAGTGTAAAACACCCCCACTGTCCTCAGTAATATTAACACACTGACAGAGAACACAGATTAATATTAACACACTCACTGACACACTGTGTATATCATGACCCACAGTCAGATAAACCCTGTGAAGTGTAAAACACCCCCACTGTCCTCAGTAATATTAACACACTGACAGAGAACACAGATTAATATTAACACACTCACTGAAACACTGTGCATATCATGACCCACAGTCAGATACACCCTGTGAAGTGTAAAACACCCCCCCTGTCCTCAGGAATATTAACACACTGACAGAGAACACAGATTAATATTAACACACTCACTGACACACTGTGTATATCATGACCCACAGTCAGTTACACCCTGTGAAGTGTAAAACATCCCCACTGTCCTCAGCAATATCAACACACTGACAGAGAACACAGATTAATATTAACACACTCACTGACACACTGTGTACATCATGACTCACAGTCAGATAAACCCTGTGAAGTGTAAAACACCCCCACTGTCCTCAGTAATATTAACACACTGACAGAGAACACAGATTAATATTAACACACTCACTGACACACTGTGTATATCATGACCCACAGTCAGATACACCCTGTGAAGTGTAAAACACCCCCACTGTCCTCAGGAATATTAACACACTGACAGAGAACACAGATTAATATTAACACACTCACTGACACACTGTGTATATCATGACCCACAGTCAGATACACCCTGTGAAGTGTAAAACACCCCCACTGTCCTCAGGAATATTAACACACAGACAGAGTACACAGATTAATATTAACACACTCACTGACACACTGTGTATATCATGACCCACAGTCAGATACACCCTGTGAAGTGTAAAATACCCCCACTGTCCTCAGTAATATTAACACACTGACAGAGAACACAGATTAATATTAACACACTCACTGACACACTGTGTATATCATGACCCACAGTCTGATAAACCCTGTGAAGTGTAAAACACCCCCACTGTCCTCAGTAATATTAACACACTGACAGAGAACACAGATTAATATTAACACACTCACTGACACACTGTGTATATCATGACCCACAGTCAGATAAACCCTGTGAAGTGTAAAACACCCCCACTGTCCTCAGGAATATTAACACACTGACAGAGAACACAGATTAATATTAACACACTCACTGACACACTGTGTACATCATGACCCACAGTCAGATCCACCCTGTGAAGTGTAAAACACCCCCACTGTCCTCAGTAATATTAACACACTGACAGAGAACACAGATTAATATTAACACACTCACTGACACACTGTGTATATCATGACCCACAGTCAGATAAACCCTGTAAAGTGTAAAACACCCCCACTGTCCTCAGGAATATTAACACACTGACAGAGAACACAGATTAATATTAACAGACTCACTGACACACTGTGTACATCATGACCTACAGTCAGATAAACCCTGTGAAGTGTAAAACACCCCCACTGTCCTCAGTAATATTAACACACTGACAGAAAACACAGATTAATATTAAGACACTGACTGACACACTGTGTATATCATGACCCACAGTCAGATACACACTGTGAAGTGTAAAACACCCCCACTGTCCTCAGTAATATTAACACACTGACAGAGAACACAGATTAATATTAACACACTCACTGACACACTGTGTACATCATGACCCACAGTCAGATACACCCTGTGAAGTGTAAAACACCCCCACTGTCCTCAGTAATATTAACACACTGACAGAGAACACAGATTAATATTAACACACTCACTGACACACTGTGTACATCATGACCCAGAGTCAGATACACCCTGTGAAGTGTAAAACACCCCCACTGTCCTCAGGTATATTAACACACTGACAGAGAACACAGATTAATATTAACACACTCACTGACACACTGTGTACATCATGACCCACAGTCAGATAAACCCTGTAAAGTGTAAAACACCCCCACTGTCCTCAGGAATATTAACACACTGACAGAGAACACAGATTAATATTAACAGACTCACTGACACACTGTGTACATCATGACCTACAGTCAGATAAACCCTGTGAAGTGTAAAACACCCCCACTGTCCTCAGTAATATTAACACACTGACAGAAAACACAGATTAATATTAAGACACTGACTGACACACTGTGTATATCATGACCCACAGTCAGATACACCCTGTGAAGTGTAAAACACCCCCACTGTCCTCAGTAATATTAACACACTGACAGAGAACACAGATTAATATTAACACACTCACTGACACACTGTGTATATCATAACCCACAGTCAGATACACCCTGTGAAGTGAAAAACACCCCCAATGTCCTCAGGAATATTAACACACTGACAGAGAACACAGATTAATATTAACACACTCACTGACACACTGTGTACATCATGACCCACAGTCAGATACACCCTGTGAAGTGTAAAACACCCCCACTGTCCTCAGTAATATTAACACACTGACAGAGAACACAGATTAAAATTAACACACTCACTGACACACTGTGTATATCATGACCCACAGTCAGATACACCCAGTCAAGTGTAAAACACCCCCACTGTCCTCAGGAATATTAACACACTGACAGAGAACACAGATTAATATTAACACACTCACTGACACACTGTGTATATCATGACCCACAGTCAGATACACCCTGTGAAGTGTAAAACACCCCCACTGTCCTCAGTAATATTAACACACTGACAAAGAACACAGATTAATATTAACACACTCACTGACACACTGTGTATATCATGACCCACAGTCAGATACACCCTGTGAAGTGTAAAACACCCCCACTGTCCTCAGGTATATTAACACACTGACAGAGAACACAGATTAATATTAACACACTCACTGACACACTGTGTACATCATGACCGACAGTCAGATAAACCCTGTAAAGTGTAAAACACCCCCACTGTCCTCAGTAATATTAACACACTGACAGAGAACACAGATTAAAATTAACACACTCACTGACACACTGTGTATATCATGACCCACAGTCAGATACACCCGGTGAAGTGTAAAACACCCCCACTGTCCTCAGGAATATTAACACACTGACAGAGAACACAGATTAATATTAACACACTCACTGACACACTGTGTACATCATGACCCACAGTCAGATACACCCTGTGAAGTGTAAAACACCCCCACTGTCCTCAGTAATATTAACACACTGACAGAGAACACAGATTAATATTAACACACTCACTGACACACTGTGTATATCATGACCCAGAGTCAGATACACCCTGTGAAGTGTAAAACACCCCCACTGTCCTCAGGTATATTAACACACTGACAGAGAACACAGATTAATATTAACACACTCACTGACACACTGTGTACATCATGACCCACAGTCAGATAAACCCTGTAAAGTGTAAAACACCCCCACTGTCCTCAGTAATATTAACACACTGACAGAGAACACAGATTAATATTAACACACTCACTGACACACTGTGTATATCATGACCCACAGTCAGATAAACCCTGTGAAGTGTAAAACACCCCCACTGTCCTCAGTAATATTAACACACTGACAGAGAACACAGATTAATATTAACACACTCACTGAAACACTGTGCATATCATGACCCACAGTCAGATACACCCTGTGAAGTGTAAAACACCCCCACTGTCCTCAGGAATATTAACACACTGACAGAGAACACAGATTAATATTAACACACTCACTGACACACTGTGTATATCATGACCCACAGTCAGATACACCCTGTGAAGTGTAAAACATCCCCACTGTCCTCAGCAATATCAACACACTGACAGAGAACACAGATTAATATTAACACACTCACTGACACACTGTGTACATCATGACTCACAGTCAGATAAACCCTGTGAAGTGTAAAACACCCCCACTGTCCTCAGTAATATTAACACACTGACAGAGAACACAGATTAATATTAACACACTCACTGACACACTGTGTATATCATGACCCACAGTCAGATACACCCTGTGAAGTGTAAAACACCCCCACTGTCCTCAGGAATATTAGCACACTGACAGAGAACACAGATTAATATTAACACACTCACTGACATACTGTGTATATCATGACCCACAGTCAGATACACCCTGTGAAGTGTAAAACACCCCCACTGTCCTCAGGAATATTAACACACAGACAGAGTACACAGATTAATATTAACACACTCACTGACACACTGTGTATATCATGACCCACAGTCAGATACACCCTGTGAAGTGTAAAATACCCCCACTGTCCTCAGTAATATTAACACACTGACAGAGAACACAGATTAATATTCACACACTCACTGACACACTGTGTATATCATGACCCACAGTCAGATAAACCCTGTGAAGTGTAAAACACCCCCACTGTCCTCAGTAATATTAACACACTGACAGAGAACACAGATTAATATTAACACACTCACTGACACACTGTGTATATCATGACCCACAGTCAGATAAACCCTGTGAAGTGTAAAACACCCCCACTGTCCTCAGGAACATTAACACACTGACAGAGAACACAGATTAATATTAACACACTCACTGACACACTGTGTACATCATGACCCACAGTCAGATACACCCTGTGAAGTGTAAAACACCCCCACTGTCCTCAGTAATATTAACACACTGACAGAGAACACAGATTAATATTAACACACTCACTGACACACTGTGTATATCATGACCCACAGTCAGATACACCCTGTGAAGTGTAAAACACCCCCACTGTCCTCAGGAATATTAACACACTGACAGAGAACACAGATTAATATTAACACACTCACTGACACACTGTGTATATCATGACCCACAGTCAGATACACCATGTGAAGTGTTAAACATTCCCACTGTCCTCAGTAATATTAACACACTGACAGAGAACACAGATTAATATTAACACACTCACTGACACACTGTGTATATCATGACCCACAGTCAGATACACCCTGTGAAGTGTAAAACACCCCCACTGTCCTCAGGAATATTAACACACTGACAGAGAACACAGATTAATATTAACACACTCACTGACACACTGTGTATATCATGACCCACAGTCAGATAAACCCTGTGAAGTGTAAAACACCCCCACTGTCCTCAGTAATATTAACACACTGACAGAGAACACAGATTAATATTAACACACTCACTGACACACTGTGTATATCATGACCCACAGTCAGATACACCCTGTGAAGTGTAAAACACCCCCACTGCCCTCAGGAATATTAACACACTGACAGAGAACACAGATTAATATTAACACACTCACTGACACACTGTGTATATCATGACCCACAGTCAGATAAACCCTATGAAGTGTAAAACACCCCCACTGTCCTCAGTAATATTAACACACTGACAGAGAACACAGATTAATATTAACACACTCACTGACACACTGTGTATATCATGACCCACAGTCAGATACACCCTGTGAAGTGTAAAACACCCCCACTGCCCTCAGGAATATTAACACACTGACAGAGAACACAGATTAATATTAACACACTCACTGACACACTGTGTATATCATGACCCACAGTCAGATACACCCTGTGAAGTGTAAAACACCCCCACTGTCCTCAGGAATATTAACACACTGACAGAGAACACAGATTAATATTAACACACTCACTGACACACTGTGTATATCATGACCCACAGTCAGATACACCCTGTGAAGTGTAAAACACCCCCACTGTCCTCAGGAATATTAACACCTGACAGAGAACACAGATTAATATTAACACACTCACTGACACACTGTGTATATCATGACCCACTGTCAGATACACCCTGTGAAGTGTAAAACACCCCCACTGTGCTCAGTAATATTAACACACTGGCAGAGAACACAGATTAATATTAACACACTCACTGACACACTGTGTATATCATGACCCACAGTCAGATACACCCTGTGAAGTGTAAAACACCCCCACTGCCCTCAGGAATATTAACACACTGACAGAGAACACAGATTAATATTAACACACTCACTGACACACTGTGTATATCATGACCCACAGTCAGATACACCCTGTGAAGTGTAAAACATCCCCACTGTCCTCAGTAATATTAACACCTGACAGAGAAGACAGATTAATATTAACACACTCACTGACACACTGTGTATATCATGACCCACAGTCAGATACACCCTGTGAAGTGTAAAACACTCCCACTTTCCTCAGGAATATTAGCACACTGACAGAGAACACTGATTAATATTAACACACTCACTGACACACTGTGTATATCATGACCCACAGTCAGATAAACCCTGTGAAGTGTAAAACACCCCCACTGTCCTCAGGAATATTAACACACTGACAGAGAACACAGATTAATATTAACACACTCACTGACACACAGTGTATATCATGACCCACAGTCAGATAAACCCTGTGAAGTGTAAAACACCCCCACTGTCCTCAGGAATATTAACACACTGACAGAGGACACAGATTAATATTAACACACTTTCTGACACACTGTGTACATCATGACCCACAGTCAGATACACCCTGTGAAGTGTAAAACATCCCCACTGTCCTCAGTAATATTAACACACTGACAGAGAACACAGATTAATATTAAAACACTCACTGACACACTGTGTATATCATGACCCACAGTCAGATACACCCTGTGAAGTGTAAAACACCTCCACTGTCCTCAGCAATATTAACACACTGACAGAGAACACAGATTAATATTAACACACTCACTGACACACTGTGTATATCATGACCCACAGTCAGATACACCCTGTGAAGTGTAAAACACCCCCACTGTCCTCAGGAATATTAACACACTGACAGAGAACACAGATTAATATTAACACACTCACTGACACACTGTGTACATCATGACCCACAGTCAGATACACCCTGTGAAGTGTAAAACACCCCCACTGTCCTCAGTAATATTAACACACTGACAGAGAACACAGATTAATATTAACACACTCACTGACACACTGTGTATATCATGATCCAGAGTCAGACACACCCTGTGAAGTGTAAAACACCCCCACTGTCCTCAGGAATATTAACACACTGACAGAGAACACAGATTAATATTAACACAGTCACTGACACACTGTGTACATCATGACCCACAGTCAGATACACCCGGTGAAGTGTAAAACACCCCCACTGTCCTCAGGAATATTAACACACTGACAGAGTACACAGATTAATATTAACACACTCACTGACACACTGTGTATATCATGACCCACAGTCAGATACACCCTGTGAAGTGTAAAACATCCCCACTGTCCTCAGTAATATTAACACCTGACAGAGAACACAGATTAATATTAACACACTCACTGACACACTGTGTATATCATGACCCACAGTCAGATACACCCTGTGAAGTGTAAAACACTCCCACTTTCCTCAGGAATATTAGCACACTGACAGAGAACACTGATTAATATTAACACACTCACTGACACACTGTGTATATCATGACCCACAGTCAGATAAACCCTGTGAAGTGTAAAACACCCCCACTGTCCTCAGGAATATTAACACACTGACAGAGTACACAGATTAATATTAACACACTCACTGACACACTGTGTATATCATGACCCACAGTCAGATACACCCTGTGAAGTGTAAAACACCCCCACTGTCCTCAGGAATATTAACACACTGACAGAGAACACAGATTAATATTAACACACTCACTGACACACAGTGTATATCATGACCCACAGTCAGATAAACCCTGTGAAGTGTAAAACACCCCCACTGTCCTCAGGAATATTAACACACTGACAGAGGACACAGATTAATATTAACACACTCACTGACACACTGTGTACATCATGACCCACAGTCAGATCCACCCTGTGAAGTGTAAAACATCCCCACTGTCCTCAGTAATATTAACACACTGACAGAGAACACAGATTAATATTAACACACTCACTGACACACTGTGTATATCATGACCCACAGTCAGATACACCCTGTGAAGTGTAAAACACCTCCACTGTCCTCAGCAATATTAACACACTGACAGAGAACACAGATTAATATTAACACACTCACTGACACACTGTGTCTATCATGACCCACAGTCAGATACACCCTGTGAAGTGTAAAACACCCCCACTGTCCTCAGGAATATTAACACACTGACAGAGAACACAGATTAATATTAACACACTCACTGACACACTGTGTACATCATGACCCACAGTCAGATACACCCTGTGAAGTGTAAAACACCCCCACTGTCCTCAGTAATATTAACACACTGACAGAGAACACAGATTAATATTAACACACTCACTGACACACTGTGTATATCATGACCCAGAGTCAGATACACCCTGTGAAGTGTAAAACACCCCCACTGTCCTCAGGAATATTAACACACTGACAGAGAACACAGATTAATATTAACACAGTCACTGACACACTGTGTACATCATGACCCACAGTCAGATACACCCGGTGAAGTGTAAAACACCCCCACTGTCCTCAGTAATATTAACACACTGACAGAGAACACAGATTAATATTAACACACTCACTGACACACTGTGTATATCATGACCCACAGTCAGATACACTCTGTGAAGTGTAAAACACCCCCACTGTCCTCAGCAATATTAACACACTGACAGAGAACACAGATTAATATTAACACACTCACTGACACACTGTGTACATCATGACCCACAGTCAGATACACCCTGTGAAGTGTAAAACATCCCCACTGTCCTCAGTAATATTAACACACTGACAGAGAACACAGATTAATATTAACACACTCACTGACACACTGTGTATATCATGACCCAGAGTCAGATACACCCGGTGAAGTGTAAAACATCCCCACTGTCCTCAGGAATATTAACACACTGACAGAGAACACAGATTAATATTAACACACTCACTGACACACTGTGTATATCATGACCCACAGTCAGATACACCCTGTGAAGTGTAAAACACCCCCACTGTCCTCAGTAATATTAACACACTGACAGAGAACACAGATTAATATTAACACACTCACTGACACACTGTGTATATCATGACCCAGAGTCAGATACACCCGGTGAAGTGTAAAACACCCCCACTGTCCTCAGCAATATTAACACACTGACAGAGAACACAGATTAATATTAAAACACTCACTGACACACTGTGTATATCATGACCCACAGTCAGATACACCCTGTGAAGTGTAAAACACCCCCACTGTCCTCAGGAATATTAACACACTGACAGAGAACACAGATTAATATTAACACACTCACTGACACACTGTGTATATCATGACCCACAGTCAGATACACCCTGTGAAGTGTAAAACACCCCCACTGTCCTCAGCAATATTAACACACTGACAGAGAACACAGATTAATAATAACACACTCACTGACACACTGTGTATATCATGACCCACAGTCAGATACACCCTGTGAAGTGTAAAACATCCCCACTGTCCTCAGCAATATTAACACACTGACAGAGAACACAGATTAATATTAACACACTCACTGACACACTGTGTATATCATGACCCACAGTCAGATACACCCTGTGAAGTGTAAAACACCCCCACTGTCCTCAGGAATATTAACACACTGACAGAGAACACAGATTAATATTAACACACTCACTGACACACTGTGTATATCATGACCCACAGTCAGATACACCCTGTGAAGTGTAAAACACCCCCACTGTCCTCAGCAATATTAACACACTGACAGAGAACACAGATTAATATTAACACACTCACTGACACACTGTGTATATCATGACCCACAGTCAGATACACCCTGTGAAGTGTAAAACATCCCCACTGTCCTCAGTAATATTAACACACTGACAGAGAACACAGATTAATATTAACACACTCACTGACACACTGTGTATATCATGACCCACAGTCAGATAAACCCTGTGAAGAGAAAAACACCCCCACTGTCCTCAGTAATATTAACACACTGACAGAGAACACAGATTAATATTAACACACTCACTGACACACTGTGTATATCATGACCCACAGTCAGATACACCCTGTGAAGTGTAAAACACACCCACTGTCCTCAGGAATATTAACACACTGACAGAGAACACAGATTAATATTAACACACTCACTGACACACTGTGTACATCATGACCCATAGTCAGATACACCCTGTGAAGTGTAAAACACCCCCACTGTCCTCAGGAATATGAACACACTGACAGAGAACACAGATTAATATTAACACACTCACTGACACACAGTGTATATCATGACCCACAGTAGGATAAACCCTGTGAAGTGTAAAACACCCCCACTGTCCTCAGGAATATTAACACACTGACAGAGGACACAGATTAATATTAACACACTCACTGACACACTGTGTACATCATGACCCACAGTCAGATACACCCTGTGAAGTGTAAAACATCCCCACTGTCCTCAGTAATATTAACACACTGACAGAGAACACAGATTAATATTAACACACTCACTGACACACTGTGTATATCATGACCCACAGTCAGATACACCCTGTGAAGTGTAAAACACCCCCACTGTCCTCAGCAATATTAACACACTGACAGAGAACACAGATTAATATTAACACACTCACTGACACACTGTGTATATCATGACCCACAGTCAGATACACCCTGTGAAGTGTAAAACACCCCCACTGTCCTCAGGAATATTAACACACTGACAGAGAACACAGATTAATATTAACACACTCACTGACACACTGTGTACATCATGACCCACAGTCAGATACACCCTGTGAAGTGTAAAACACCCCCACTGTCCTCAGTAATATTAACACACTGACAGAGAACACAGATTAATATTAACACACTCACTGACACACTGTGTATATCATGACCCAGAGTCAGATACACCCTGTGAAGTGTAAAACACCCCCACTGTCCTCAGGAATATTAACACACTGACAGAGAACACAGATTAATATTAACACACTCACTGACACACTGTGTACATCATGACCCACAGTCAGATACACCCGGTGAAGTGTAAAACACCCCCACTGTCCTCAGTAATATTAACACACTGACAGAGAACACAGATTAATATTAACACACTCACTGACACACTGTGTATATCATGACCCACAGTCAGATACACTCTGTGAAGTGTAAAACACCCCCACTGTCCTCAGCAATATTAACACACTGACAGAGAACACAGATTAATATTAACACACTCACTGACACACTGTGTACATCATGACCCACAGTCAGATACACCCTGTGAAGTGTAAAACACCCCCACTGTCCTCAGTAATATTAACACACTGACAGAGAACACAGATTAATATTAACACACTCACTGACACACTGTGTATATCATGACCCAGAGTCAGATACACCCGGTGAAGTGTAAAACATCCCCACTGTCCTCAGGAATATTAACACACTGACAGAGAACACAGATTAATATTAACACACTCACTGACACACTGTGTATATCATGACCCACAGTCAGATACACCCTGTGAAGTGTAAAACACCCCCACTGTCCTCAGTAATATTAACACACTGACAGAGAACACAGATTAATATTAACACACTCACTGACACACTGTGTATATCATGACCCAGAGTCAGATACACCCGGTGAAGTGTAAAACACCCCCACTGTCCTCAGCAATATTAACACACTGACAGAGAACACAGATTAATATTAACACACTCACTGACACACTGTGTATATCATGACCCACAGTCAGATACACCCTGTGAAGTGTAAAACACCCCCACTGTCCTCAGCAATATTAACACACTGACAGAGAACACAGATTAATATTAACACACTCACTGACACACTGTGTATATCATGACCCACAGTCAGATACACCCTGTGAAGTGTAAAACATCCCCACTGTCCTCAGCAATATTAACACACTGACAGAGAACACAGATTAATATTAACACACTCACTGACACACTGTGTATATCATGACCCACAGTCAGATACACCCTGTGAAGTGTAAAACACCCCCACTGTCCTCAGGAATATTAACACACTGACAGAGAACACAGATTAATATTAACACACTCACTGACACACTGTGTATATCATGACCCACAGTCAGATACACCCTGTGAAGTGTAAAACACCCCCACTGTCCTCAGCAATATTAACACACTGACAGAGAACACAGATTAATATTAACACACTCACTGACACACTGTGTATATCATGACCCACAGTCAGATACACCCTGTGAAGTGTAAAACATCCCCACTGTCCTCAGTAATATTAACACACTGACAGAGAACACAGATTAATATTAACACACTCACTGACACACTGTGTATATCATGACCCACAGTCAGATAAACCCGGTGAAGTGAAAAACACCCCCACTGTCCTCAGTAATATTAACACACTGACAGAGAACACAGATTAATATTAACACACTCACTGACACACTGTGTATATCATGACCCACAGTCAGATACACCCTGTGAAGTGTAAAACACCCCCACTGTCCTCAGGAATATTAACACACTGACAGAGAACACAGATTAATATTAACACACTCACTGACACACTGTGTACATCATGACCCATAGTCAGATACACCCTGTGAAGTGTAAAACACCCCCACTGTCCTCAGGAATATGAACACACTGACAGAGAACACAGATTAATATTAACACACTCACTGACAAACTGTGCATATCATGACCCACAGTCAGATAAACCCTGTGAAGTGTAAAACACCCCCGCTGTCCTCAGTAATATTAACACACTGACAGAGAACACAGATTAATATTAACACACTCACTGACACACTGTGTATATCATGACCCACAGTCAGATACACCCTGTGAAGTTTAAAACACCCCCACTGTCCTCAGTAATATTAACACACTGACAGAGTACACAGATTAATATTAACACTCTCACTGACACACTGTGTACATCATGACCCACAGTCAGATACACCCTGTGAAGTGTAAAACATCCCCACTGTCCTCAGTAATATTAACACACTGACAGAGAACACAGATTAATATTAACACACTCACTGACACACTGTGTATATCATGACTCACAGTCAGATACACCCTGTGAAGTGTAAAACACCCCCACTGTCCTCAGCAATACTAACACACTGACAGAGAACACAGATTAATATTAACACACTCACTGACACACTGTGTACATCATGGCCCACAGTCAGATACACCCTGTGAAGTGTAAAACACCCCCACTGTCCTCAGTAATATTAACACACTGACAGAGAACACAGATTAATATTAACACACTCACTGACACACTGTGTATATCATGACCCACAGTCAGATAAACCCTGTGAAGTGTAAAACATCCCCACTGTCCTCAGGAATATTAACACACTGACAGAGAACACAGATTAATATTAACACACTCACTGACACACTGTGTATATCATGACCCACAGTCAGATACACCCGGTGAAGTGTAAAACACCCCCACTGTCCTCAGTGATATTAACACACTGACAGAGAACACAGATTAATATTAACACTCTCACTGACACCCTGTGTATATGATGACTCACAGTCAGATACACCCTGTGAAGTGTAAAACACCCCCACTGTCCTCAGTAATATTAACACACTGACAGAGTACACAGATTAATATTAACACTCTCACTGACACACTGTGTATATCATGACTCACAGTCAGATACACCCTGTGAAGTGTAAAACACCCCCACTGTCCTCAGGAATATTAACACACTGACAGAGAACACAGATTAATATTAACACACTCACTGACACACTGTGTATATCATGACCCACAGTCACATACACCCTGTGAAGTGTAAAACACCCCCACTGTCCTCAGTAATATTAACACACTGACAGAGTACACAGATTAATATTAACACTCTCACTGACACACTGTGTACATCATGACCCACAGTCAGATACTCCCTGTGAAGTGTAAAACACCCCCACTGTCCTCAGTAATATTAACACACTGACAGAGAACACAGATTAATATTAACACACTCACTGACACACTGTGTATATCATGACCCACAGTCAGATACACCCTGTGAAGTGTAAAACACCCCACTGTCCTCAGGAATATTAACACACTGACAGAGAACACAGATTAATATTAACACACTCACTGAAACACTGTGTATATCATGACCCAGAGTCAGATACACCCTGTGAAGTGTAAAACACCCCCACTGTCCTCAGGAATATTAACACACTGACGGAGAACACAGACTAATATTAACACACTCACTGACACACTGTGTACATCATGACCCACAGTTAGATACACCCTGTGAAGTGTAAAACACCCCCACTGTCCTCAGGAATATGAACACACTGACAGAGAACACAGATTAATATTAACACACTCACTGACACACAGTGTATATCATGACCCACAGTCAGATAAACCCTGTGAAGTGTAAAACACCCCCACTGTCCTCAGGAATATTAACACACTGACAGAGGACACAGATTAATATTAACACACTCACTGACACACTGTGTACATCATGACCCACAGTCAGATACACCCTGTGAAGTGTAAAACATCCCCACTGTCCTCAGTAATATTAACACACTGACAGAGAACACAGATTAATATTAACACACTCACTGACACAATGTGTATATCATGACCCACAGTCAGATACACCCTGTGAAGTGTTAAACACCTCCACTGTCCTCAGCAATATTAACACACTGACAGAGAACACAGATTAATATTAACACACTCACTGACACACTGTGTATATCATGACCCACAGTCAGATACACCCTGTGAAGTGTAAAACACCCCCACTGTCCTCAGGAATATTAACACACTGACAGAGAACACAGATTAATATTAACACACTCACTGACACACTGTGTACATCATGACCCACAGTCAGATACACCCTGTGAAGTGTAAAACACCCCCACTGTCCTCAGTAATATTAACACACTGACAGAGAACACAGATTAATATTAACACACTCACTGACACACTGTGTATATCATGACCCAGAGTCAGATACACCCTGTGAAGTGTAAAACACCCCCACTGTCCTCAGGAATATTAACACACTGACAGAGTACACAGATTAATATTAACACTCTCACTGACACACTGTGTATATCATGACTCACAGTCAGATACACCCTGTGAAGTGTAAAACACCCCCACTGTCCTCAGGAATATTAACACACTGACAGAGAACACAGATTAATATTAACACACTCACTGACACACTGTGTATGTCATGACCCACAGTCACATACACCCTGTGAAGTGTAAAACACCCCCACTGTCCTCAGTAATATTAACACACTGACAGAGTACACAGATTAATATTAACACTCTCACTGACACACTGTGTACATCATGACCCACAGTCAGATACTCCCTGTGAAGTGTAAAACACCCCCACTGTCCTCAGTAATATTAACACACGGACAGAGAACACAGATTAATATTAACACACTCACTGACACACTGTGTATATCATGACCCACAGTCAGATACACCCTGTGAAGTGTAAAACACCCCACTGTCCTCAGGAATATTAACACACTGACAGAGAACACAGATTAATATTAACACACTCACTGAAACACTGTGTATATCATGACCCAGAGTCAGATACACCCTTTGAAGTGTAAAACACCCCCACTGTCCTCAGGAATATTAACACACTGACGGAGAACACAGATTAATATTAACACACTCACTGACACACTGTGTACATCATGACCCACAGTCAGATACACCCTGTGAAGTGTAAAACACCCCCACTGTCCTCAGGAATATGAACACACTGACAGAGAACACAGATTAATATTAACACACTCACTGACACACAGTGTATATCATGACCCACAGTCAGATAAACCCTGTGAAGTGTAAAACACCCCCACTGTCCTCAGGAATATTAACACACTGACAGAGGACACAGATTAATATTAACACACTCACTGACACACTGTGTACATCATGACCCACAGTCAGATACACCCTGTGAAGTGTAAAACATCCCCACTGTCCTCAGTAATATTAACACACTGACAGAGAACACAGATTAATATTAACACACTCACTGACACACTGTGTATATCATGACCCACAGTCAGATACACCCTGTGAAGTGTAAAACACCTCCACTGTCCTCAGCAATATTAACACACTGACAGCGAACACAGATTAATATTAACACACTCACTGACACACTGTGTATATCATGACCCACAGTCAGATACACCCTGTGAAGTGTAAAACACCCCCACTGTCCTCAGGAATATTAACACACTGACAGAGAACAAAGATTAATATTAACACACTCACTGACACACTGTGTACATCATGACCCACAGTCAGATACACCCTGTGAAGTGTAAAACACCCCCACTGTCCTCAGTAATATTAACACACTGACAGAGAACACAGATTAATATTAACACACTCACTGACACACTGTGTATATCATGACCCAGAGTCAGATACACCCTGTGAAGTGTAAAACACCCCCACTGTCCTCAGGAATATTAACACACTGACAGAGAACACAGATTAATATTAACACAGTCACTGACACACTGTGTATATCATGACCCACAGTCAGATACACCCGGTGAAGTGTAAAACACCCCCACTGTCCTCAGTAATATTAACACACTGACAGAGAACACAGATTAATATTAACACACTCACTGACACACTGTGTATATCATGACCCACAGTCAGATACACTCTGTGAAGTGTAAAACACCCCCACTGTCCTCAGCAATATTAACACACTGACAGAGAACACAGATTAATATTAACACACTCACTGACACACTGTGTACATCATGACCCACAGTCAGATACACCCTGTGAAGTGTAAAACATCCCCACTGTCCTCAGTAATATTAACACACTGACAGAGAACACAGATTAATATTAACACACTCACTGACACACTGTGTATATCATGACCCAGAGTCAGATACACCCGGTGAAGTGTAAAACATCCCCACTGTCCTCAGGAATATTAACACACTGACAGAGAACACAGATTAATATTAACACACTCACTGACACACTGTGTATATCATGACCCACAGTCAGATACACCCTGTGAAGTGTAAAACACCCCCACTGTCCTCAGTAATATTAACACACTGACAGAGAACACAGATTAATATTAACACACTCACTGACACACTGTGTATATCATGACCCAGAGTCAGATACACCCGGTGAAGTGTAAAACACCCCCACTGTCCTCAGCAATATTAACACACTGACAGAGAACACAGATTAATATTAACACACTCACTGACACACTGTGTATATCATGACCCACAGTCAGATACACCCTGTGAAGTGTAAAACACCCCCACTGTCCTCAGGAATATTAACACACTGACAGAGAACACAGATTAATATTAACACACTCACTGACACACTGTGTATATCATGACCCACAGTCAGATACACCCTGTGAAGTGTAAAACACCCCCACTGTCCTCAGCAATATTAACACACTGACAGAGAACACAGATTAATATTAACACACTCACTGACACACTGTGTATATCATGACCCACAGTCAGATACACCCTGTGAAGTGTAAAACATCCCCACTGTCCTCAGCAATATTAACACACTGACAGAGAACACAGATTAATATTAACACACTCACTGACACACTGTGTATATCATGACCCACAGTCAGATACACCCTGTGAAGTGTAAAACACCCCCACTGTCCTCAGGAATATTAACACACTGACAGAGAACACAGATTAATATTAACACACTCACTGACACACTGTGTATATCATGACCCACAGTCAGATACACCCTGTGAAGTGTAAAACACCCCCACTGTCCTCAGCAATATTAACACACTGACAGAGAACACAGATTAATATTAACACACTCACTGACACACTGTGTATATCATGACCCACAGTCAGATACACCCTGTGAAGTGTAAAACATCCCCACTGTCCTCAGTAATATTAACACACTGACAGAGAACACAGATTAATATTAACACACTCACTGACACACTGTGTATATCATGACCCACAGTCAGATAAACCCTGTGAAGTGAAAAACACCCCCACTGTCCTCAGTAATATTAACACACTGACAGAGAACACAGATTAATATTAACACACTCACTGACACACTGTGTATATCATGACCCACAGTCAGATACACCCTGTGAAGTGTAAAACACCCCCACTGTCCTCAGGAATATTAACACACTGACAGAGAACACAGATTAATATTAACACACTCACTGACACACTGTGTACATCATGAACCATAGTCAGATACACCCTGTGAAGTGTAAAACACCCCCACTGTCCTCAGGAATATGAACACTCTGACAGAGAACACAGATTAATATTAACACACTCACTGACACACTGTGTATATCATGACCCACAGTCAGATAAACCCTGTGAAGTGTAAAACACCCCCGCTGTCCTCAGTAATATTAACACACTGACAGAGAACACAGATTAATATTAACACACTCACTGACACACTGTGTATATCATGACCCACAGTCAGATACACCCTGTGAAGTTTAAAACACCCCCACTGTCCTCAGTAATATTAACACACTGACAGAGAACACAGATTAATATTAACACACTCACTGACACACTGTGTATATCATGACCCACAGTCAGATAAACCCTGTGAAGTGTAAAACATCCCCACTGTCCTCGGTAATATTAACACACTGACAGAGAACACAGATTAATATTAACACACTCACTGACACACTGTGTATATCATGACCCACAGTCAGATACACCCGGTGAAGTGTAAAACACCCCCACTGTCCTCAGTAATATTAACACACTGACAGAGAACACAGATTAATATTAACACACTCACTGACACCCTGTGTATATCATGACTCACAGTCAGATACACCCTGTGAAGTGTAAAACACCCCCACTGTCCTCAGTAATATTAACACACTGACAGAGTACACAGATTAATATTAACACTCTCACTGACACACTGTGTATATCATGACTCACAGTCAGATACACCCTGTGAAGTGTAAAACACCCCCACTGTCCTCAGTAATATTAACACACTGACAGAGTACACAGATTAATATTAACACTCTCACTGACACACTGTGTACATCATGACCCACAGTCAGATACACCCTGTGAAGTGTAAAACATCCCCACTGTCCTCAGTAATATTAACACACTGACAGAGAACACAGATTAATATTAACACACTCACTGACACACTGTGTATATCATGACTCACAGTCAGATACACCCTGTGAAGTGTAAAACACCCCCACTGTCCTCAGCAATACTAACACACTGACAGAGAACACAGATTAATATTAACACACTCACTGACACACTGTGTACATCATGGCCCACAGTCAGATACACCCTGTGAAGTGTAAAACACCCCCACTGTCCTCAGTAATATTAACACACTGACAGAGAACACAGATTAATATTAACACACTCACTGACACACTGTGTATATCATGACCCACAGTCAGATAAACCCTGTGAAGTGTAAAACATCCCCACTGTCCTCAGGAATATTAACACACTGACAGAGAACACAGATTAATATTAACACACTCACTGACACACTGTGTATATCATGACCCACAGTCAGATACACTCTGTGAAGTGTAAAACACCCCCACTGTCCTCAGCAATATTAACACACTGACAGAGAACACAGATTAATATTAACACACTCACTGACACACTGTGTACATCATGACCCACAGTCAGATACACCCTGTGAAGTGTAAAACATCCCCACTGTCCTCAGTAATATTAACACACTGACAGAGAACACAGATTAATATTAACACACTCACTGACACACTGTGTATATCATGACCCAGAGTCAGATACACCCGGTGAAGTGTAAAACATCCCCACTGTCCTCAGGAATATTAACACACTGACAGAGAACACAGATTAATATTAACACACTCACTGACACACTGTGTATATCATGACCCACAGTCAGATACACCCTGTGAAGTGTAAAACACCCCCACTGTCCTCAGTAATATTAACACACTGACAGAGAACACAGATTAATATTAACACACTCACTGACACACTGTGTATATCATGACCCAGAGTCAGATACACCCGGTGAAGTGTAAAACACCCCCACTGTCCTCAGCAATATTAACACTCTGACAGAGACACAGATTAATATTAACACACTCACTGACACACTGTGTATATCATGACCCACAGTCAGATACACCCTGTGAAGTGTAAAACACCCCCACTGTCCTCAGGAATATTAACACACTGACAGAGAACACAGATTAATATTAACACACTCACTGACACACTGTGTACATAATGACCCACAGTCAGATACACCCTGTGAAGTGTAAAACACCCCCACTGTCCTCAGTAATATTAACACACTGACAGAGAACACAGATTAATATTAACACACTCACTGACACACTGTGTATATCTTGACCCAGAGTCAGATACACCCTGTGAAGTGTAAAACACCCCCACTGTCCTCAGGAATATTAACACACTGACAGAGAACACAGATTAATATTAACACACTCACTGACACACTGTGTACATCATGACCCACAGTCAGATACACCCGGTGAAGTGTAAAACACCCCCACTGTCCTCAGTAATATTAACACACTGACAGAGAACACAGATTAATATTAACACACTCACTGACACACTGTGTATATCATGACCCACAGTCAGATACACTCTGTGAAGTGTAAAACACCCCCACTGTCCTCAGCAATATTAACACACTGACAGAGAACACAGATTAATATTAACACACTCACTGACACAGTGTGTACATCATGACCCACAGTCAGATACACCCTGTGAAGTGTAAAACATCCCCACTGTCCTCAGTAATATTAACACACTGACAGAGAACACAGATTAATATTAACACACTCACTGACACACTGTGTATATCATGACCCAGAGTCAGATACACCCGGTGAAGTGTAAAACATCCCCACTGTCCTCAGGAATATTAACACACTGACAGAGAACACAGATTAATATTAACACACTCACTGACACACTGTGTATATCATGACCCACAGTCAGATACACCCTGTGAAGTGTAAAACACCCCCACTGTCCTCAGTAATATTAACACACTGACAGAGAACACAGATTAATATTAACACACTCACTGACACACTGTGTATATCATGACCCAGAGTCAGATACACCCGGTGAAGTGTAAAACACCCCCACTGTCCTCAGCAATATTAACACACTGACAGAGAACACAGATTAATATTAACACACTCACTGACACACTGTGTATATCATGACCCACAGTCAGATACACCCTGTGAAGTGTAAAACACCCCCACTGTCCTCAGGAATATTAACACACTGACAGAGAACACAGATTAATATTAACACACTCACTGACACACTGTGTATATCATGACCCACAGTCAGATACACCCTGTGAAGTGTAAAACACCCCCACTGTCCTCAGCAATATTAACACACTGACAGAGAACACAGATTAATATTAACACACTCACTGACACACTGTGTATATCATGACCCACAGTCAGATACACCCTGTGAAGTGTAAAACATCCCCACTGTCCTCAGCAATATTAACACACTGACAGAGAACACAGATTAATATTAACACACTCACTGACACACTGTGTATATCATGACCCACAGTCAGATACACCCTGTGAAGTGTAAAACACCCCCACTGTCCTCAGGAATATTAACACACTGACAGAGAACACAGATTAATATTAACACACTCACTGACACACTGTGTATATCATGACCCACAGTCAGATACACCCTGTGAAGTGTAAAACACCCCCACTGTCCTCAGCAATATTAACACACTGACAGAGAACACAGATTAATATTAACACACTCACTGACACACTGTGTATATCATGACCCACAGTCAGATACACCCTGTGAAGTGTAAAACATCCCCACTGTCCTCAGTAATATTAACACACTGACAGAGAACACAGATTAATATTAACACACTCACTGACACACTGTGTATATCATGACCCACAGTCAGATAAACCCTGTGAAGTGAAAAACACCCCCACTGTCCTCAGTAATATTAACACACTGACAGAGAACACAGATTAATATTAACACACTCACTGACACACTGTGTATATCATGACCCACAGTCAGATACACCCTGTGAAGTGTAAAACACCCCCACTGTCCTCAGGAATATTAACACACTGACAGAGAACACAGATTAATATTAACACACTCACTGACACACTGTGTACATCATGACCCATAGTCAGATACACCCTGTGAAGTGTAAAACACCCCCACTGTCCTCAGGAATATGAACACACTGACAGAGAACACAGATTAATATTAACACACTCACTGACACACTGTGTATATCATGACCCACAGTCAGATAAACCCTGTGAAGTGTAAAACACCCCCGCTGTCCTCAGTAATATTAACACACTGACAGAGAACACAGATTAATATTAACACACTCACTGACACACTGTGTATATCATGACCCACAGTCAGATACACCCTGTGAAGTTTAAAACACCCCCACTGTCCTCAGTAATATTAACACACTGACAGAGAACACAGATTAATATTAACACACTCACTGACACACTGTGTATATCATGACCCACAGTCAGATAAACCCTGTGAAGTGTAAAACATCCCCACTGTCCTCGGTAATATTAACACACTGACAGAGAACACAGATTAATATTAACACACTCACTGACACACTGTGTATATCATGACCCACAGTCAGATACACCCGGTGAAGTGTAAAACACCCCCACTGTCCTCAGTAATATTAACACACTGACAGAGAACACAGATTAATATTAACACACTCACTGACACCCTGTGTATATCATGACTCACAGTCAGATACACCCTGTGAAGTGTAAAACACCCCCACTGTCCTCAGTAATATTAACACACTGACAGAGTACACAGATTAATATTAACACTCTCACTGACACACTGTGTATATCATGACTCACAGTCAGATACACCCTGTGAAGTGTAAAACACCCCCACTGTCCTCAGTAATATTAACACACTGACAGAGTACACAGATTAATATTAACACTCTCACTGACACACTGTGTACATCATGACCCACAGTCAGATACACCCTGTGAAGTGTAAAACATCCCCACTGTCCTCAGTAATATTAACACACTGACAGAGAACACAGATTAATATTAACACACTCACTGACACACTGTGTATATCATGACTCACAGTCAGATACACCCTGTGAAGTGTAAAACACCCCCACTGTCCTCAGCAATACTAACACACTGACAGAGAACACAGATTAATATTAACACACTCACTGACACACTGTGTACATCATGGCCCACAGTCAGATACACCCTGTGAAGTGTAAAACACCCCCACTGTCCTCAGTAATATTAACACACTGACAGAGTACACAGATTAATATTAACACTCTCACTGACACACTGTGTACATCATGACCCACAGTCAGATACACCCTGTGAAGTGTAAAACATCCCCACTGTCCTCAGTAATATTAACACACTGACAGAGAACACAGATTAATATTAACACACTCACTGACACACTGTGTATATCATGACTCACAGTCAGATACACCCTGTGAAGTGTAAAACACCCACACTGTCCTCAGCAATACTAACACACTGACAGAGAACACAGATTAATATTAACACACTCACTGACACACTGTGTACATCATGGCCCACAGTCAGATACACCCTGTGAAGTGTAAAACACCCCCACTGTCCTCAGTAATATTAACACACTGACAGAGAACACAGATTAATATTAACACACTCACTGACACACTGTGTATATCATGACCCACAGTCAGATAAACCCTGTGAAGTGTAAAACATCCCCACTGTCCTCAGGAATATTAACACACTGACAGAGAACACAGATTAATATTAACACACTCACTGACACAATGTGTATATCATGACCCACAGTCAGATACACCCGGTGAAGTGTAAAACACCCCCACTGTCCTCAGTGATATTAACACACTGACAGAGAACACAGATTAATATTAACACACTCACTGACACCCTGTGTATATCATGACTCACAGTCAGATACACCCTGTGAAGTGTAAAACACCCCCACTGTCCTCAGTAATATTAACACACTGACAGAGTACACAGATTAATATTAACACTCTCACTGACACACTGTGTATATCATGACTCACAGTCAGATACACCCTGTGAAGTGTAAAACACCCCCACTGTCCTCAGGAATATTAACACACTGACAGAGAACACAGATTAATATTAACACACTCACTGACACACTGTGTATATCATGACCCACAGTCACATACACCCTGTGAAGTGTAAAACACCCCCACTGTCCTCAGTAATATTAACACACTGACAGAGTACACAGATTAATATTAACACTCTCACTGACACACTGTGTACATCATGACCCACAGTCAGATACTCCCTGTGAAGTGTAAAACACCCCCACTGTCCTCAGTAATATTAACACACTGACAGAGAACACAGATTAATATTAACACACTCACTGACACACTGTGTATATCATGACCCAGAGTCAGATACACCCTGTGAAGTGTAAAACACCCCACTGTCCTCAGGAATATTAACACACTGACAGAGAACACAGATTAATATTAACACACTCACTGAAACACTGTGTATATCATGACCCAGAGTCAGATACACCCTGTGAAGTGTAAAACACCCCCACTGTCCTCAGGAATATTAACACACTGACGGAGAACACAGATTAATATTAACACACTCACTGACACACTGTGTACATCATGACTCACAGTCAGATACACCCTGTGAAGTGTAAAACACCCCCACTGTCCTCAGCAATATTAACACACTGACAGAGAACACAGATTAATATTAACACACTCACTGACACACTGTGTATATCATGACCCACAGTCAGATACACCCTGTGAAGTGTAAAACACCCCCACTGTCCTCAGGAATATTAACACACTGACAGAGAACACAGATTAATATTAACACACTCACTGACACACTGTGTATATCATGACCCACAGTCAGATACACCCTGTGAAGTGTAAAACACCCCCACTGTCCTCAGCAATATTAACACACTGACAGAGAACACAGATTAATATTAACACACTCACTGACACACTGTGTATATCATGACCCACAGTCAGATACACCCTGTGAAGTGTAAAACATCCCCACTGTCCTCAGTAATATTAACACACTGACAGAGAACACAGATTAATATTAACACACTCACTGACACACTGTGTATATCATGACCCACAGTCAGATAAACCCTGTGAAGTGAAAAACACCCCCACTGTCCTCAGTAATATTAACACACTGACAGAGAACACAGATTAATATTAACACACTCACTGACACACTGTGTATATCATGACCCACAGTCAGATACACCCTGTGAAGTGTAAAACACCCCCACTGTCCTCAGGAATATTAACACACTGACAGAGAACACAGATTAATATTAACACACTCACTGACACACTGTGTACATCATGACCCATAGTCAGATACACCCTGTGAAGTGTAAAACACCCCCACTGTCCTCAGGAATATGAACACACTGACAGAGAACACAGATTAATATTAACACACTCACTGACACACTGTGTATATCATGACCCACAGTCAGATAAACCCTGTGAAGTGTAAAACACCCCCGCTGTCCTCAGTAATATTAACACACTGACAGAGAACACAGATTAATATTAACACACTCACTGACACACTGTGTATATCATGACCCACAGTCAGATACACCCTGTGAAGTTTAAAACACCCCCACTGTCCTCAGTAATATTAACACACTGACAGAGAACACAGATTAATATTAACACACTCACTGACACACTGTGTATATCATGACCCACAGTCAGATAAACCCTGTGAAGTGTAAAACATCCCCACTGTCCTCGGTAATATTAACACACTGACAGAGAACACAGATTAATATTAACACACTCACTGACACACTGTGTATATCATGACCCACAGTCAGATACACCCGGTGAAGTGTAAAACACCCCCACTGTCCTCAGTAATATTAACACACTGACAGAGAACACAGATTAATATTAACACACTCACTGACACCCTGTGTATATCATGACTCACAGTCAGATACACCCTGTGAAGTGTAAAACACCCCCACTGTCCTCAGTAATATTAACACACTGACAGAGTACACAGATTAATATTAACACTCTCACTGACACACTGTGTATATCATGACTCACAGTCAGATACACCCTGTGAAGTGTAAAACACCCCCACTGTCCTCAGTAATATTAACACACTGACAGAGTACACAGATTAATATTAACACTCTCACTGACACACTGTGTACATCATGACCCACAGTCAGATACACCCTGTGAAGTGTAAAACATCCCCACTGTCCTCAGTAATATTAACACACTGACAGAGAACACAGATTAATATTAACACACTCACTGACACACTGTGTATATCATGACTCACAGTCAGATACACCCTGTGAAGTGTAAAACACCCCCACTGTCCTCAGCAATACTAACACACTGACAGAGAACACAGATTAATATTAACACACTCACTGACACACTGTGTACATCATGGCCCACAGTCAGATACACCCTGTGAAGTGTAAAACACCCCCACTGTCCTCAGTAATATTAACACACTGACAGAGTACACAGATTAATATTAACACTCTCACTGACACACTGTGTACATCATGACCCACAGTCAGATACACCCTGTGAAGTGTAAAACATCCCCACTGTCCTCAGTAATATTAACACACTGACAGAGAACACAGATTAATATTAACACACTCACTGACACACTGTGTATATCATGACTCACAGTCAGATACACCCTGTGAAGTGTAAAACACCCACACTGTCCTCAGCAATACTAACACACTGACAGAGAACACAGATTAATATTAACACACTCACTGACACACTGTGTACATCATGGCCCACAGTCAGATACACCCTGTGAAGTGTAAAACACCCCCACTGTCCTCAGTAATATTAACACACTGACAGAGAACACAGATTAATATTAACACACTCACTGACACACTGTGTATATCATGACCCACAGTCAGATAAACCCTGTGAAGTGTAAAACATCCCCACTGTCCTCAGGAATATTAACACACTGACAGAGAACACAGATTAATATTAACACACTCACTGACACAATGTGTATATCATGACCCACAGTCAGATACACCCGGTGAAGTGTAAAACACCCCCACTGTCCTCAGTGATATTAACACACTGACAGAGAACACAGATTAATATTAACACACTCACTGACACCCTGTGTATATCATGACTCACAGTCAGATACACCCTGTGAAGTGTAAAACACCCCCACTGTCCTCAGTAATATTAACACACTGACAGAGTACACAGATTAATATTAACACTCTCACTGACACACTGTGTATATCATGACTCACAGTCAGATACACCCTGTGAAGTGTAAAACACCCCCACTGTCCTCAGGAATATTAACACACTGACAGAGAACACAGATTAATATTAACACACTCACTGACACACTGTGTATATCATGACCCACAGTCACATACACCCTGTGAAGTGTAAAACACCCCCACTGTCCTCAGTAATATTAACACACTGACAGAGTACACAGATTAATATTAACACTCTCACTGACACACTGTGTACATCATGACCCACAGTCAGATACTCCCTGTGAAGTGTAAAACACCCCCACTGTCCTCAGTAATATTAACACACTGACAGAGAACACAGATTAATATTAACACACTCACTGACACACTGTGTATATCATGACCCAGAGTCAGATACACCCTGTGAAGTGTAAAACACCCCACTGTCCTCAGGAATATTAACACACTGACAGAGAACACAGATTAATATTAACACACTCACTGAAACACTGTGTATATCATGACCCAGAGTCAGATACACCCTGTGAAGTGTAAAACACCCCCACTGTCCTCAGGAATATTAACACACTGACGGAGAACACAGATTAATATTAACACACTCACTGACACACTGTGTACATCATGACTCACAGTCAGATACACCCTGTGAAGTGTAAAACACCCCCACTGTCCTCAGGAATATTAACACCTGACAGAGAACACAGATTAATATTAACACACTCACTGACACACTGTGTACATCATGACGCACAGTCAGATACACCCTGTGAAGTGTAAAACATCCCCACTGTCCTCAGTAATATTAACACACTGACAGAGAACACAGATTAATATTAACACACTCACTGACACACTGTGTATATCATGACTCACAGTCAGATACACCCTGTGAAGTGTAAAACACCCCCACTGTCCTCAGCAATATTAACACACTGACAGAGAACACAGATTAATATTAACACACTCACTGACACACTTTGTATATCATGACTCACAGTCAGATACACCCTGTGAAGTGTAAAACACCCCCACTGTCCTCAGGAATATTAACACACTGACAGAGAACACAGATGAATATTAGCACACTCACTGACACACTGTGTATATCATGACCCACAGTCAGATAAACCCTGAGAAGTGTAAAACACCCCCACTGTCCTCAGTAATATTAACACACTGACAGAGAACACAGATTAATATTAACACACTCACTGACACACTGTGTACATCATGACCCACAGTCAGATACACCCTGTGAAGTGTAAAACACCCCCACTGTCCTCAGTAATATTAACACACTGACAGAGAACACAGATCAATATTAACACACTCACTGACACACTGTGTACATCATGACCCACAGTCAGATACACCCTGTGAAGTGTAAAACACCCCCACTGTCCTCACTAATATTAACACACTGACAGAGAACACAGATTAATATTAACACACTCACTGACACACTGTGTATATCATGACCCAGAGTCAGATACACCCGGTGAAGTGTAAAACATCCCCACTGTCCTCAGGAATATTAACACACTGACAGAGAACACAGATTAATATTAACACACTCACTGACACACTGTGTATATCATGACCCACAGTCAGATACACCCTGTGAAGTGTAAAACACCACCACTGTCCTCAGGAATATTAACACACTGACAGAGAACACAGATTAATATTAACACACTCACTGACACACTGTGTATATCATGACCCACAGTCAGATACACCCTGTGAAGTGTAAAACACCCCCACTGTCCTCAGCAATATTAACACACTGACAGAGAACACAGATTAATATTAACACACTCACTGACACACTGTGTATATCATGACTCACAGTCAGATACACCCTGTGAAGTGTAAAACACCCCCACTGTCCTCAGCAATATTAACACACTGACAGAGAACACAGATTAATATTAACACACTCACTGACACACTGTGTATATCATGACTCACAGTCAGATACACCCTGCGAAGTGTAAAACACCCCCACTGTCCTCAGGAATATTAACACACTGACAGAGAACACAGATTAATATTAACACACTCACTGACACACTGTGTACATCATGACCCACAGTCAGATACACCCTGTGAAGTGTAAAACACCCCCACTGTCCTCAGTAATATTAACACACTGACAGAGAACACAGATTAATATTAACACACTCACTGACACACTTTGTATATCATGACCCACAGTCAGATACACCCTATGAAGTGTAAATCACCCCCACTGTCCTCAGCAATATTAACACACTGACAGAGAACACAGATTAATATTAACACACTCACTGACACACTGTGTATATCATGACCCAGAGTCAGATACACCCGGTGAAGTGTAAAACATCCCCACTGTCCTCAGGAATATTAACACACTGACAGAGAACACAGATTAATATTAACACACTCACTGACACACTGTGTATATCATGACCGACAGTCAGATACACCCTGTGAAGTGTAAAACACCCCAACTGTCCTCAGGAATATTAACACACTGACAGAGAACACAGATTAATATTAACACACTCACTGACACACTGTGTATATCATGACCCACAGTCAGATACACCCTGTGAAGTGTAAAACACCCCCACTGTCCTCAGCAATATTAACACACTGACAGAGAACACAGATTAATATTAACACACTCACTGACACACTGTGTATATCATGACCCACAGTCAGATACACCCTGTGAAGTGTAAAACATCCCCACTGTCCTCAGTAATATTAACACACTGACAGAGAACACAGATTAATATTAACACACTCACTGACACACTGTGTATATCATGACCCACAGTCAGATAAACCCTGTGAAGTGTAAAACACCCCCACTGTCCTCAGTAATATTAACACACTGACAGAGAACACAGATTAATATTAACACACTCACTGACACACTGTGTATATCATGACCCACAGTCAGATACACCCTGTGAAGTGTAAAACACCCCCACTGTCCTCAGTAATATTAACACACTGACAGAGAACACAGATTAATATTAACACACTCACTGACACACTGTGTACATCATGACCCACAGTCAGATACACCCTGTGAAGTGTAAAACACCCCCACTGTCCTCAGGAATATGAACACACTGACAGAGAACACAGATTAATATTAACACACTCACTGACACACTGTGTATATCATGACCCACAGTCAGATAAACCCTGTGAAGTGTAAAACACCCCCGCTGTCCTCAGTAATATTAACACACTGACAGAGAACACAGATTAATATTAACACACTCACTGACACACTTTGTATATCATGACCCACAGTCAGATACACCCTATGAAGTGTAAAACACCCCCACTGTCCTCAGGAATATTAACACACAGACAGAGAACACAGATTAATATGAACACACTCACTGACACACTGTGTACATCATGACCCACAGTCAGATACACCCTGTGAATTGTAAAACATCCCCACTGTCCTCAGGAATATTAACACACTGACAGAGAACACAGATTAATATTAACACACTCACTGACACACTGTGTACATCATGACCCACAGTCCGATACACCCTGTGAAGTGTAAAACACCCCCACTGTCCTCAGTAATATTAACACACTGACAGAGAACACAGATTAATATTAACACACTCACTGACACACTGTGTACATCATGACCCACAGTCAGATACACCCTGTGAAGTGTAAAACACCCCCACTGTCCTCAGGAATATGAACACACTGACAGAGAACACAGATTAATATTAACACACTCACTGACACACTGTGTATATCATGACCCACAGTCAGATAAACCCTGTGAAGTGTAAAACACCCCCGCTGTCCTCAGTAATATTAACACACTGACAGAGAACACAGATTAATATTAACACACTCACTGACACACTTTGTATATCATGACCCACAGTCAGATACACCCTATGAAGTGTAAAACACCCCCACTGTCCTCAGGAATATTAACACACAGACAGAGAACACAGATTAATATGAACACACTCACTGACACACTGTGTACATCATGACCCACAGTCAGATACACCCTGTGAAGTGTAAAACATCCCCACTGTCCTCAGGAATATTAACACACTGACAGAGAACACAGATTAATATTAACACACTCACTGACACACTGTGTACATCATGACCCACAGTCCGATACACCCTGTGAAGTGTAAAACACCCCCACTGTCCTCAGTAATATTAACACACTGACAGAGAACACAGATTAATATTAACACACTCACTGACACACTGTGTACATCATGACCCACAGTCAGATACACCCTGTGAAGTGTAAAACACCCCAACTGTCCTCAGGAATATTAACACACTGACAGAGAACACAGATTAATATTAACACACTCACTGACACACTGTGTACATCATGACCCACAGTCAGATAAACCCTGTGAGGTGTAAAACACCCCCACTGTCCTCAGTAATATTAACACACTGACAGAGAACACAGATTAATATGAACACACTCACTGTCACACTGTGTACATCATGACCCACAGTCAGATACACCCTGTGAAGTGTAAAACATCCCCACTGTCCTCAGTAATATTAACACACTGACAGAAACACAGATTAATATTAACACACTCACTGACACACTGTGCACATCATGACCCACAGTCAGATACACCCTATGAAGAGTAAAACACCCCCACTGTCCTCAGTAATATTAACACACTGACAGAGAACACAGATTAATATGAACACACTCACTGACACACTGTGTACATCATGACCCACAGTCAGATACACCCTGTGAAGTGTAAAACACCCCCACTGTCCTCAGTAATATTAACACACTGACAGAGAACACAGATTAATATTAACACACTCACTGACACACTGTGTATATCATGACCCACAGTCAGATACACCCTGTGAAGTGTAAAACACCCCCACTGTCCTCAGTAATATTAACACACTGACAGAGAACACAGATTAATATTAACACACTCACTGACACACTGTGTACATCATGACCCACAGTCAGATACACCCTGTGATGTGTAAAACACCGCCACTGTCCTCAGTAATATTAACACACTGACAGAGAACACAGATTAATATTAACACACTCACTGACACACTGTGTACATCATGACCCAAAGTCAGATACACCCTGTGAAGTGTAAAACACCCCCACTGTCCTCAGCAATATTAACACACTGACAGAGAACACAGATTAATATTAACACACTCACTGACACACTGTGTATATCATGACCCACAGTCAGATACACCCTGTGAAGTGTAAAACACCCCCACTGTCCTCAGTAATATTAACACACTGACAGAGAACACAGATTAATATTAACACACTCACTGACACACTGTGTACATCATGACCCACAGTCAGATACACCCTGTGAAGTGTAAAACACCCCCACTGTCCTCAGTAATATTAACACACTGACAGAGAACACAGATTAATATTAACACACTCACTGACACACTGTGTATATCATGACCCAGAGTCAGATACACCCTGTGAAGTGTAAAACACCCCCACTGTCCTCAGTAATATTAACACACTGACAGAGAACACAGATTAATATTAACACACTCACTGACACACTGTGTATATCATGACCCACAGTCAGATACACCCTGTGAAGTGTAAAACACCCCCACTGTCCTCAGTAATATTAACACACTGACAGAGAACACAGATTAATATTAACACACTCACTGACACACTGTGTATATCATGACCCACAGTCAGATACACCCTGTGAAGTGTAAAACACCCCCACTGTCCTCAGTAATATTAACACACTGACAGAGAACACAGATTAATATTAACACACTCACTGACACACTGTGTATATCATGACCCAGAGTCAGATACACCCTGTGAAGTGTAAAACACCCCCACTGTCCTCAGTAATATTAACACACTGACAGAGAACACAGATTAATATTAACACACTCACTGACACACTGTGTATATCATGACCCACAGTCAGATACACCCTGTGAAGTGTAAAACACCCCCACTGTCCTCAGTAATATTAACACACTGACAGAGAACACAGATTAATATTAACACACTCACTGACACACTGTGTATATCATGACCCACAGTCAGATACACCCTGTGAAGTGTAAAACACCCCCACTGTCCTCAGTAATATTAACACACTGACAGAGAACACAGATTAATATTAACACGCTCACTGACACACTGTGTATATCATGACCCACAGTCAGATACACCCTGTGAAGTGTAAAACACCCCCACTGTCGTCAGCAATATTAGCACACTGACAGAGAAGACAAATTAATATTAACACACTCACTGACACACTGTGTATATCATGACCCACAGTCAGATACACCCTGTGAAGTGTAAAACACACCCACTGTCCTCAGGAATATTAACACACTGACAGAGAACACAGATTAATATTAACACACTCACTGACACACTGTGTATATCATGACCCACAGTCAGATACACTCTGTGAAGTGTAAAACACCCCCACTGTCCTCAGGAATATTAACACACTGACAGAGAACACAGATTAATATTAACACACTCACTGACACACTGTGTATATCATGACCCAGAGTCAGATACACCCTGTGAAGTGTAAAACACCCCCACTGTCCTCAGTAATATTAACACACTGACAGAGAACACAGATTAATATTAACACACTCACTGACACACTGTGTATATCATGACCCACAGTCAGATACACCCTGTGAAGTGTAAAACACCCCCACTGTCCTCAGTAATATTAACACACTGACAGAGAACACAGATTAATATTAACACACTCACTGACACACTGTGTATATCATGACCCACAGTCAGATACACCCTGTGAAGTGTAAAACACCCCCACTGTCCTCAGTAATATTAACACACTGACAGAGAACACAGATTAATATTAACACGCTCACTGACACACTGTGTATATCATGACCCACAGTCAGATACACCCTGTGAAGTGTAAAACACCCCCACTGTCGTCAGCAATATTAGCACACTGACAGAGAAGACAAATTAATATTAACACACTCACTGACACACTGTGTATATCATGACCCACAGTCAGATACACCCTGTGAAGTGTAAAACACACCCACTGTCCTCAGGAATATTAACACACTGACAGAGAACACAGATTAATATTAACACACTCACTGACACACTGTGTATATCATGACCCACAGTCAGATACACTCTGTGAAGTGTAAAACACCCCCACTGTCCTCAGGAATATTAACACACTGACAGAGAACACAGATTAATATTAACACACTCACTGACACACTGTGTATATCATGACCCACAGTCAGATAAACCCTGTGAAGTGTAATACATCCCCACTGTCCTCAGTAATATTAACACACTGACAGAGAACACAGATTAATATTAACACACTCACTGACACACTGTGTATATCATGACCCACAGTCAGATACACCCGGTGAAGTGTAAAACACCCCCACTGTCCTCAGTAATATTAACACATTGACAGAGTACACAGATTAATATTAACACTCTCACTGACACACTGTGTATATCATGACTCACAGTCAGATACACCCTGTGAAGTGTAAAACATCCCCACTGTCCTCAGTAATATTAACACACTGACAGAGAACACAGATTAATATTAACACACTCACTGACACACTGTGTATATCATGACCCACAGTCAGATACACCCTGTGAAGTGTAAAACACCCCCACTGTCCTCAGTAATATTAACACACTGACAGAGAACACAGATTAATATTAACACACTCACTGACACACTGTGTATATCATGACCCACAGTCAGATACACCCTGTGAAGTGTAAAACACCCCAACTGTCCTCAGTAATATTAACACACTGACAGAGAACACAGATTAATATTAACAAACTCACTGACACACTGTGTATATCATGACTCACAGTCAGATACACCCTGTGAAGTGTAAAACACCCCCACTGTCCTCAGCAATATTAACACACTGACAGAGAACACAGATTAATATTAACACACTCACTGACACACTGTGTACATCATGACCGACAGTCAGATACACCCTGTGAAGTGTAAAACACCCCCACTGTCCTCAGTAATATTAACACACTGACAGAGAACACAGATTAATATTAACACACTCACTGACACACTGTGTATATCATGACCCACAGTCAGATACACCCTGTGAAGTGTAAAACACCCCCACTGTCCTCAGGAATATTAACACACTGACAGAGAACACAGATTAATATTAACACACTCACTGACACACTGTGTATATCATGACCCACAGTCAGATAAACCCTGTGAAGTGTAAAACATCCCCACTGTCCTCAGGAATATTAACACACTGACAGAGAACACAGATTAATATTAACACACTCACTGACACACTGTGTATATCATGACTCACAGTCAGATACACCCTGTGAAGTGTAAAACACCCCCACTGTCCTCAGTAATATTAACACACTGACAGAGTACACAGATTAATATTAACACTCTCACTGACACACTGTGTACATCATGACCCACAGTCAGATACACCCTGTGAAGTGTAAAACACCCCCACTGTCCTCAGCAATATTAACACACTGACAGAGAACACAGATTAATATTAACACACTCACTGACACACTGTGTACATCATGACCCACAGTCAGATACACCCTGTGAAGTGTAAAACACCCCCACTGTCCTCAGTAATATTAACACACTGACAGAGAACACAGATTAATATTAACACACTCACTGACACACTGTGTATATCATGACCCACAGTCAGATACACCCTGTGAAGTGTAAAACACCCCCACTGTCCTCAGTAATATTAACACACTGACAGAGAACACAGATTAATATTAACACACTCACTGACACACTGTGTATATCATGACCCACAGTCAGATAAACCCTGTGAAGTGTAAAACATCCCCACTGTCCTCAGGAATATTAACACACTGACAGAGAACACAGATTAATATTAACACACTCACTGACACACTGTGCATATCATGACCCACAGTCAGATACACCCGGTGAAGTGTAAAACACCCCCACTGTCCTCAGTGATATTAACACACTGACAGAGAACACAGATTAATATTAACACACTCACTGAAACACTCTGTATATCATGACCCACAGTCAGATACACCCTGTGAAGTGTAAAACACCATCACTGTCCTCAGCAATATTAACACACTGACAGAGAACACAGATTAATATTAACACACTCTCTGACACACTGTGTACATCATGACCCAGAGTCAGATAAACCCTGTGAAGTGTAAAACACCCCCATGGTCCTCAGTAATATTAACACACTGACAGAGAACACAGATTAATATTAACACACTCACTGACACACTGTGTATATCATGACTCACAGTCAGATACACCCTGTGAAGTGTAAAACATCCCCACTGTCCTCAGTAATATTAACACACTGACAGAGAACACAGATTAATATTAACACACTCACTGACACACTGTGTATATCATGACCCACAGTCAGATACACCCTGTGAAGTGTAAAACACCCCACGGTCCTCAGGAATATTAACACACTGACAGAGAAGACAGATTAATATTAACACACTCACTGACACACTGTGTATATCATGATCCACAGTCAGATACACCCTGTGAAGTGTAAAACACCCCCACTGTCCTCAGGAATATTAACACACTGACAGAGAACACAGATTAATATTAACACACTCACTGACACACTGTGTACATCATGACCCACAGTCAGATACACCCTATGAAGTGTAAAACACCCCCACTGTCCTCAGGAATATTAACACACAGACAGAGAACAAAGATTAATATGAACACACTCACTGACACACTGTGTACATCATGACCCACAGTCAGATACACCCTGTGAAGTGTAAAACATCCCCACTG
Source organism: Heterodontus francisci (assembly GCF_036365525.1). Lineage (NCBI taxonomy): Eukaryota > Metazoa > Chordata > Chondrichthyes > Heterodontiformes > Heterodontidae > Heterodontus > Heterodontus francisci. The sequence goes on along the minus strand of NW_027141861.1, from coordinate 2,132,361 downwards.
TCCTCAGGAATATTAACACACTGACAGAGAACACAGATTAATATTAACACACTCACTGACACACTGTGTACATCATGACCCACAGTCCGATACACCTTGTGAAGTGTAAAACACCCCCACTGTCCTCAGTAATATTAACACACTGACAGAGAACACAGATTAATATTAACACACTCACTGACACACTGTGTACATCATGACCCACAGTCAGATACACCCTGTGAAGTGTAAAACACCCCAACGGTCCTCAGGAATATTAACACACTGACAGAGAACACAGATTAATATTAACACACTCACTGACACACTGTGTACATCATGACCCACAGTCAGATAAACCCTGTCAGGTGTAAAACACCCCCACTGTCCTCAGTAATATTAACACACTGACAGAGAACACAGATTAATATGAACACACTCACTGACACACTGTGTACATCATGACCCACAGTCAGATACACCCTGTGAAGTGTAAAACATCCCCACTGTCCTCAGTAATATTAACACACTGACAGAAAAACAGATTAACATTAACACACTCACTGACACACTGTGCACATCATGACCCACAGTCAGATACACCCTGTGAAGTGTAAAACACCGCCACTGTCCTCAGTAATATTAACACACTGACAGAGAACACAGATTAATATGAACACACTCACTGACACACTGTGGACATCATGACCCACAGTCAGATACACCCTGTGAAGTGTAAAACATCCCCACTGTCCTCAGTAATATTAACACACTGACAGAAACACAGATTAATATTAACACACTCACTGACACACTGTGCACATCATGACCCACAGTCAGATACACCCTGTGAAGTGTAAAACACCCCCACTGTCCTCAGCAATATTAACACACTGACAGAGAACACAGATTAATATTAACACACTCACTGACACACTGTGTATATCATGACCCACAGTCAGATACACCCTGTGAAGTGTAAAACACCCCACTGTCCTCAGGAATATTAACACACTGACAGAGAACACAGATTAATATTAACACACTCACTGAAACACTGTGTATATCATGACCCCGAGTCAGATACACCCTGTGAAGTGTAAAACACCCCCACTGTCCTCAGGAATATTAACACACTGACGGAGAACACAGATTAATATTAACACACTCACTGACACACTGTGTACATCATGACCCACAGTCAGATACACCCTGTGAAGTGTAAAACACCCCCACTGTCCTCAGGAATATTAACACCTGACAGAGAACACAGATTAATATTAACACACTCACTGACACACTCTGTATATCATGACCCACAGTCAGATACACCCTGTGAAGTGTAAAACACCATCACTGTCCTCAGCAATATTAACACACTGACAGAGAACACAGATCAATATTAACACACTCACTGACACACTGTGTACATCATGACCCACAGTCAGATACACCCGGTGAAGTGTAAAACACCCCCACTGTCCTCAGTAATATTAACACACTGACAGAGAACACAGATTAATATTAACACACTCACTGACACACTGTGTACATCATGACCCAGAGTCAGATAAACCCTGTGAAGTGTAAAACACCCCCACTGTCCTCAGTAATATTAACAGACTGACAGAGAACACAGATTAATATTAACACACTCACTGACACACTGTGCATATCATGACTCACAGTCAGATACACCCTGTGAAGTGTAAAACATCCCCACTGTCCTCAGTAATATTAACACACTGACAGAGAACACAGATTAATATTAACACACTCACTGACACACTGTGTATATCATGACCCACAGTCAGATACACCCTGTGAAGTGTAAAACACCCCCACTGTCCTCAGGAATATTAACACACTGACAGAGAAGACAGATTAATATTAACACACTCACTGACACACTGTGTATATCATGACCCACAGTCAGATACACCCTGTGAAGTGTAAAACACCCCAACTGTCCTCAGTAATATTAACACACTGACAGAGAACACAGATTAATATTAACACACTCACTGACACACTGTGTACATCATGACCCACAGTCAGATACACCCTATGAAGTGTAAAACACCCCCACTGTCCTCAGGAATATTAACACACAGACAGAGAACACAGATTAATATGAACACACTCACTGACACACTGTGTACATCATGACCCACAGTCAGATACACCCTGTGAAGTGTAAAACATCCCCACTGTCCTCAGGAATATTAACACACTGACAGAGAACACAGATTAATATTAACACACTCACTGACACACTGTGTACATCATGACCCACAGTCCGATACACCCTGTGAAGTGTAAAACACCCCCACTGTCCTCAGTAATATTAACACACTGACAGAGAACACAGATTAATATTAACACACTCACTGACACACTGTGTACATCATGACCCACAGTCAGATACACCCTGTGAAGTGTAAAACACCCCAACTGTCCTCAGGAATATTAACACACTGACAGAGAACACAGATTAATATTAACACACTCACTGACACACTGTGTACATCATGACCCACAGTCAGATAAACCCTGTGAGGTGTAAAACACCCCCACTGTCCTCAGTAATATTAACACACTGACAGAGAACACAGATTAATATGAACACACTCACTGACACAGTGTGTACATCATGACCCACAGTCAGATACACCCTGTGAAGTGTAAAACATCCCCACTGTCCTCAGTAATATTAACACACTGACAGAAACACAGATTAACATTAACACACTCACTGACACACTGTGCACATCATGACCCACAGTCAGATACACCCTGTGAAGTGTAAAACACCCCCACTGTCCTCAGTAATATTAACACATTGACAGAGAACACAGATTAATATGAACACACTCACTGACACACTGTGTACATCATGACCCACAGTCAGATACACCCTGTGAAGTGTAAAACATCCCCACTGTCCTCAGTAATATTAACACACTGACAGAAACACAGATTAATATTAACACACTCACTGACACACTGTGCACATCATGACCCACAGTCAGATACACCCTGTGAAGTGTAAAACACCCCCACTGTCCTCAGCAATATTAACACACTGACAGAGAACACAGATTAATATTAACACACTCACTGACACACTGTGCATATCATGACCCACAGTCAGATACACCCTGTGAAGTGTAAAACACCCCCACTGTCCTCAGTAATATTAACACACTGACAGAGAACACAGATTAATATTAACACACTCACTGACACACTGTGTACATCATGACCCACAGTCAGATAAACCCTGTGAAGTGTAAAACACCCCCACTGTCCTCAGTAATATTAACACACTGACAGAGAACACAGATTAATATTAACACACTCACTGACACACTGTGTATATCATGACCCAGAGTCAGATACACCCTGTGAAGTGTAAAACACCCCCACTGTCCTCAGTAATATTAACACACTGACAGAGAACACAGATTAATATTAACACACTCACTGACACACTGTGTATATCATGACCCACAGTCAGATACACCCTGTGAAGTGTAAAACACCCCCACTGTCCTCAGTAATATTAACACAATGACAGAGAACACAGATTAATATTAACACACTCACTGACACACTGTGTATATCATGACCCACAGTCAGATACACCCTGTGAAGTGTAAAACACCCCCACTGTCCTCAGGAATATTAACACACTGACAGAGAACACAGATTAATATTAACACACTCACTGACACACTGTGTACATCATGACCCACAGTCAGATACACCCTGTGAAGTGTAAAACACCCCAACTGTCCTCAGGAATATTAACACACTGACAGAGAACACAGATTAATATTAACACACTCACTGACACACTGTGTACATCATGACCCACAGTCAGATAAACCCTGTGAGGTGTAAAACACCCCCACTGTCCTCAGTAATATTAACACACTGACAGAGAACACAGATTAATATGAACACACTCACTGACACACTGTGTACATCATGACCCACAGTCAGATACACCCTGTGAAGTGTAAAACATCCCCACTGTCCTCAGTAATATTAACACACTGACAGAAACACAGATTAACATTAACACACTCACTGACACACTGTGCACATCATGACCCACAGTCAGATACACCCTGTGAAGTGTAAAACACCCCCACTGTCCTCAGTAATATTAACACATTGACAGAGAACACAGATTAATATGAACACACTCACTGACACACTGTGTACATCATGACCCACAGTCAGATACACCCTGTGAAGTGTAAAACATCCCCACTGTCCTCAGTAATATTAACACACTGACAGAAACACAGATTAATATTAACACACTCACTGACACACTGTGCACATCATGACCCACAGTCAGATACACCCTGTGAAGTGTAAAACACCCCCACTGTCCTCAGCAATATTAACACACTGACAGAGAACTCAGATTAATATTAACACACTCACTGACACACTGTGTATATCATGACCCACAGTCAGATACACCCTGTGAAGTGTAAAACACCCCACTGTCCTCAGGAATACTAACACACTGACAGAGAACACAGATTAATATTAACACACTCACTGAAACACTGTGTATATCAGGACCCAGAGTCAGATACACCCTGTGAAGTGTAAAACACCCCCACTGTCCTCAGGAATATTAACACACTGACGGAGAACACAGATTAATATTAACACACTCACTGACACACTGTGTACATCATGACCCACAGTCAGATACACCCTGTGAAGTGTAAAACACCCCCACTGTCCTCAGGAATATTAACACCTGACAGAGAACACAGATTAATATTAACACACTCACTGACACACTCTGTATATCATGACCCACAGTCAGATACACCCTGTGAAGTGTAAAACACCATCACTGTCCTCAGCAATATTAACACACTGACAGAGAACACAGATCAATATTAACACACTCACTGACACACTGTGTACATCATGACCCACAGTCAGATACACCCGGTGAAGTGCAAAACACCCCCACTGTCCTCAGTAATATTAACACACTGACAGAGAACACAGATTAATATTAACACACTCACTGACACACTATGTACATCATGACCCACAGTCAGATAAACCCTGTGAAGTGTAAAACACCCCCACTGTCCTCAGTAATATTAACACACTGACAGAGAACACAGATTAATATTAACACACTCACTGACACACTGTGTATATCATGACTCACAGTCAGATACACCCTGTGAAGTGTAAAACATCCCCACTGTCCTCAGTAATATTAACACACTGACAGAGAACACAGATTAATATTAACACACTCACTGACACACTGTGTATATCATGACCCACAGTCAGATACACCCTGTGAAGTGTAAAACACCCCCACTGTCCCCAGGAATATTAACACACTGACAGAGAAGACAGATTAATATTAACACACTCACTGACACACTGTGTATATCATGACCCACAGTCAGATACACCCTGTGAAGTGTAAAACACCCCAACTGTCCTCAGTAATATTAACACACTGACAGAGAACACAGATTAATATTAACACACTTACTGACACACTGTGTACATCATGACCCACAGTCAGATACACCCTATGAAGTGTAAAACACCCCCACTGTCCTCAGGAATATTAACACACAGACAGAGAACACAGATTAATATGAACACACTCACTGACACACTGTGTACATCATGACCCACAGTCAGATACACCCTGTGAAGTGTAAAACATCCCCACTGTCCTCAGGAATATTAACACACTGACAGAGAACACAGATTAATATTAACACACTCACTGACACACTGTGTACATCATGACCCACAGTCCGATACACCCTGTGAAGTGTAAAACACCCCCACATTCCTCAGTAATATTAACACACTGACAGAGAACACAGATTAATATTAACACACTCACTGACACACTGTGTACATCATGACCCACAGTCAGATACACCCTGTGAAGTGTAAAACACCCCAACTGTCCTCAGGAATATTAACACACTGACAGAGAACACAGATTAATATTAACACACTCACTGACACACTGTGTACATCATGACCCACAGTCAGATAAACCCTGTGAGGTGTAAAACACCCCCACTGTCCTCAGTAATATTAACACACTGACAGAGAACACAGATTAATATGAACACACTCACTGACACACTGTGTACATCATGACCCACAGTCAGATACACCCTGTGAAGTGTAAAACATCCCCACTGTCCTCAGTAATATTAACACACTGACAGAAACACAGATTAACATTAACACACTCACTGACACACTGTGTATATCATGACCCACAGTCAGATACACCCTGTGAAGTGTAAAACACCCCCACAGTCCTCAGGAATATTAACACACTGAAAGAGAACACAGATTAATATTAACACACTCACTGACACACTGTGTATATCATGACCCACAGTCAGATACACCCTGTGATGTGTAAAACACCCCCACTGTCCTCAGTAATATTAACACACTGACAGAGAACACAGATTAATATTAACACACTCACTGACACACTGTGTACATCATGACCCACAGTCAGATACACCCTGTGAAGTGTAAAACACCCCCACTGTCCTCAGCAATATTAACACACTGACAGAGAACACAGATTAATATTAACACACTCACTGACACACTGTGTATATCATGACCCACAGTCAGATACACCCTGTGAAGTGTAAAACACCCCCACTGTCCTCAGTAATATTAACACACTGACAGAGAACACAGATTAATATTAACACACTCACTGACACACTGTGTATATCATGACCCACAGTCAGATACACCCTGTCAAGTGTAAAACACCCCCACTGTCCTCAGTAATATTAACACACTGACAGAGAAAACAGATTAATATTAACACGCTCACTGACACACTGTGTATATCATGACCCACAGTCAGATACACCCTGTGAAGTGTAAAACACCCCCACTGTCGTCAGCAATATTAGCACACTGACAGAGAACACAGATTAATATTAACACACTCACTGACACACTGTGTATATCATGACCCAGAGTCAGATACACCCTGTGAAGTGTAAAACACCCCCACTGTCCTCAGTAATATTAACACACTGACAGAGAACACAGATTAATATTAACACACTCACTGACACACTGTGTATATCATGACCCACAGTCAGATACACCCTGTGAAGTGTAAAACACCCCCACTGTCCTCAGTAATATTAACACAATGACAGAGAACACAGATTAATATTAACACACTCACTGACACACTGTGTATATCATGACCCACAGTCAGATACACCCTGTGAAGTGTAAAACACCCCCACTGTCCTCAGGAATATTAACACACTGACAGAGAACACAGATTAATATTAACACACTCACTGACACACTGTGTACATCATGACCCACAGTCAGATACAGCCTGTGAAGTGTAAAACACCCCAACTGTCCTCAGGAATATTAACACACTGACAGAGAACACAGATTAATATTAACACACTCACTGACACACTGTGTACATCATGACCCACAGTCAGATAAACCCTGTGAGGTGTAAAACACCCCCACTGTCCTCAGTAATATTAACACACTGACAGAGAACACAGATTAATATGAACACACTCACTGACACACTGTGTACATCATGACCCACAGTCAGATACACCCTGTGAAGTGTAAAACATCCCCACTGTCCTCAGTAATATTAACACACTGACAGAAACACAGATTAACATTAACACACTCACTGACACACTGTGCACATCATGACCCACAGTCAGATACACCCTGTGAAGTGTAAAACACCCCCACTGTCCTCAGTAATATTAACACATTGACAGAGAACACAGATTAATATGAACGCACTCACTGACACACTGTGTACATCATGACCCACAGTCAGATACACCCTGTGAAGTGTAAAACATCCCCACTGTCCTCAGTAATATTAACACACTGACAGAAACACAGATTAATATTAACACACTCACTGACACACTGTGCACATCATGACCCACAGTCAGATACACCCTGTGAAGTGTAAAACACCCCCACTGTCCTCAGCAATATTAACACACTGACAGAGAACTCAGGTTAATATTAACACACTCACTGACACACTGTGTATATCATGACCCACAGTCAGATACACCCTGTGAAGTGTAAAACACCCCACTGTCCTCAGGAATACTAACACACTGACAGAGAACACAGATTAATATTAACACACTCACTGAAACACTGTGTATATCATGACCCAGAGTCAGATACACCCTGTGAAGTGTAAAACACCCCCACTGTCCTCAGGAATATTAACACACTGACGGAGAACACAGATTAATATTAACACACTCACTGACACACTGTGTACATCATGACCCACAGTCAGATACACCCTGTGAAGTGTAAAACACCCCCACTGTCCTCAGGAATATTAACACCTGACAGAGAACACAGATTAATATTAACACACTCACTGACACACTCTGTATATCATGACCCACAGTCAGATACACCCTGTGAAGTGTAAAACACCATCACTGTCCTCAGCAATATTAACACACTGACAGAGAACACAGATCAATATTAACACACTCACTGACACACTGTGTACATCATGACCCACAGTCAGATACACCCGGTGAAGTGCAAAACACCCCCACTGTCCTCAGTAATATTAACACACTGACAGAGAACACAGATTAATATTAACACACTCACTGACACACTGTGTACATCATGACCCAGAGTCAGATAAACCCTGTGAAGTGTAAAACACCCCCACTGTCCTCAGTAATATTAACACACTGACAGAGAACACAGATTAATATTAACACACTCACTGACACACTGTGTATATCATGACTCACAGTCAGATACACCCTGTGAAGTGTAAAACATCCCCACTGTCCTCAGTAATATTAACACACTGACAGAGAACACAGATTAATATTAACACACTCACTGACACACTGTGTATATCATGACCCACAGTCAGATACACCCTGTGAAGTGTAAAACACCCCCACTGTCCCCAGGAATATTAACACACTGACAGAGAAGACAGATTAATATTAACACACTCACTGACACACTGTGTATATCATGACCCACAGTCAGATACACCCTGTGAAGTGTAAAACACCCCAACTGTCCTCAGTAATATTAACACACTGACAGAGAACACAGATTAATATTAACACACTCACTGACACACTGTGTACATCATGACCCACAGTCAGATACACCCTATGAAGTGTAAAACACCCCCACTGTCCTCAGGAATATTAACACACAGACAGAGAACACAGATTAATATGAACACACTCACTGACACACTGTGTACATCATGACCCACAGTCAGATACACCCTGTGAAGTGTAAAACATCCCCACTGTCCTCAGGAATATTAACACACTGACAGAGAACACAGATTAATATTAACACACTCACTGACACACTGTGTACATCATGACCCACAGTCCGATACACCCTGTGAAGTGTAAAACACCCCCACATTCCTCAGTAATATTAACACACTGACAGAGAACACAGATTAATATTAACACACTCACTGACACACTGTGTACATCATGACCCACAGTCAGATACACCCTGTGAAGTGTAAAACACCCCAACTGTCCTCAGGAATATTAACACACTGACAGAGAACACAGATTAATATTAACACACTCACTGACACACTGTGTACATCATGACCCACAGTCAGATAAACCCTGTGAGGTGTAAAACACCCCCACTGTCCTCAGTAATATTAACACACTGACAGAGAACACAGATTAATATGAACACACTCACTGACACACTGTGTACATCATGACCCACAGTCAGATACACCCTGTGAAGTGTAAAACATCCCCACTGTCCTCAGTAATATTAACACACTGACAGAAACACAGATTAACATTAACACACTCACTGACACACTGTGTATATCATGACCCACAGTCAGATACACCCTGTGAAGTGTAAAACACCCCCACAGTCCTCAGGAATATTAACACACTGACAGAGAACACAGATTAATATTAACACACTCACTGACACACTGTGTATATCATGACCCACAGTCAGATACACCCTGTGATGTGTAAAACACCCCCACTGTCCTCAGTAATATTAACACACTGACAGAGAACACAGATTAATATTAACACACTCACTGACACACTGTGTACATCATGACCCACAGTCAGATACACCCTGTGAAGTGTAAAACACCCCCACTGTCCTCAGCAATATTAACACACTGACAGAGAACACAGATTAATATTAACACACTCACTGACACACTGTGTATATCATGACCCACAGTCAGATACACCCTGTGAAGTGTAAAACACCCCCACTGTCCTCAGTAATATTAACACACTGACAGAGAACACAGATTAATATTAACACACTCACTGACACACTGTGTATATCATGACCCACAGTCAGATACACCCTGTCAAGTGTAAAACACCCCCACTGTCCTCAGTAATATTAACACACTGACAGAGAAAACAGATTAATATTAACACGCTCACTGACACACTGTGTATATCATGACCCACAGTCAGATACACCCTGTGAAGTGTAAAACACCCCCACTGTCGTCAGCAATATTAGCACACTGACAGAGAACACAGATTAATATTAACACACTCACTGACACACTGTGTATATCATGACCCAGAGTCAGATACACCCTGTGAAGTGTAAAACACCCCCACTGTCCTCAGTAATATTAACACACTGACAGAGAACACAGATTAATATTAACACACTCACTGACACACTGTGTATATCATGACCCACAGTCAGATACACCCTGTGAAGTGTAAAACACCCCCACTGTCCTCAGTAATATTAACACAATGACAGAGAACACAGATTAATATTAACACACTCACTGACACACTGTGTATATCATGACCCACAGTCAGATACACCCTGTGAAGTGTAAAACACCCCCACTGTCCTCAGGAATATTAACACACTGACAGAGAACACAGATTAATATTAACACACTCACTGACACACTGTGTACATCATGACCCACAGTCAGATACACCCTGTGAAGTGTAAAACACCCCAACTGTCCTCAGGAATATTAACACACTGACAGAGAACACAGATTAATATTAACACACTCACTGACACACTGTGTACATCATGACCCACAGTCAGATAAACCCTGTGAGGTGTAAAACACCCCCACTGTCCTCAGTAATATTAACACACTGACAGAGAACACAGATTAATATGAACACACTCACTGACACACTGTGTACATCATGACCCACAGTCAGATACACCCTGTGAAGTGTAAAACATCCCCACTGTCCTCAGTAATATTAACACACTGACAGAAACACAGATTAACATTAACACACTCACTGACACACTGTGCACATCATGACCCACAGTCAGATACACCCTGTGAAGTGTAAAACACCCCCACTGTCCTCAGTAATATTAACACATTGACAGAGAACACAGATTAATATGAACACACTCACTGACACACTGTGTACATCATGACCCACAGTCAGATACACCCTGTGAAGTGTAAAACATCCCCACTGTCCTCAGTAATATTAACACACTGACAGAAACACAGATTAATATTAACACACTCACTGACACACTGTGCACATCATGACCCACAGTCAGATACACCCTGTGAAGTGTAAAACACCCCCACTGTCCTCAGCAATATTAACACACTGACAGAGAACTCAGATTAATATTAACACACTCACTGACACACTGTGTATATCATGACCCACAGTCAGATACACCCTGTGAAGTGTAAAACACCCCACTGTCCTCAGGAATACTAACACACTGACAGAGAACACAGATTAATATTAACACACTCACTGAAACACTGTGTATATCATGACCCAGAGTCAGATACACCCTGTGAAGTGTAAAACACCCCCACTGTCCTCAGGAATATTAACACACTGACGGAGAACACAGATTAATATTAACACACTCACTGACACACTGTGTACATCATGACCCACAGTCAGATACACCCTGTGAAGTGTAAAACACCCCCACTGTCCTCAGGAATATTAACACCTGACAGAGAACACAGATTAATATTAACACACTCACTGACACACTCTGTATATCATGACCCACAGTCAGATACACCCTGTGAAGTGTAAAACACCATCACTGTCCTCAGCAATATTAACACACTGACAGAGAACACAGATCAATATTAACACACTCACTGACACACTGTGTACATCATGACCCACAGTCAGATACACCCGGTGAAGTGCAAAACACCCCCACTGTCCTCAGTAATATTAACACACTGACAGAGAACACAGATTAATATTAACACACTCACTGACACACTGTGTACATCATGACCCAGAGTCAGATAAACCCTGTGAAGTGTAAAACACCCCCACTGTCCTCAGTAATATTAACACACTGACAGAGAACACAGATTAATATTAACACACTCACTGACACACTGTGTATATCATGACTCACAGTCAGATACACCCTGTGAAGTGTAAAACATCCCCACTGTCCTCAGTGATATTAACACACTGACAGAGAACACAGATTAATATTAACACACTCACTGACACACTGTGTATATCATGACCCACAGTCAGATACACCCTGTGAAGTGTAAAACACCCCCACTGTCCCCAGGAATATTAACACACTGACAGAGAAGACAGATTAATATTAACACACTCACTGACACACTGTGTATATCATGACCCACAGTCAGATACACCCTGTGAAGTGTAAAACACCCCAACTGTCCTCAGTAATATTAACACACTGACAGAGAACACAGATTAATATTAACACACTCACTGACACACTGTGTACATCATGACCCACAGTCAGATACACCCTATGAAGTGTAAAACACCCCCACTGTCCTCAGGAATATTAACACACAGACAGAGAACACAGATTAATATGAACACACTCACTGACACACTGTGTACATCATGACCCACAGTCAGATACACCCTGTGAAGTGTAAAACATCCCCACTGTCCTCAGGAATATTAACACACTGACAGAGAACACAGATTAATATTAACACACTCACTGACACACTGTGTACATCATGACCCACAGTCCGATACACCCTGTGAAGTGTAAAACACCCCCACATTCCTCAGTAATATTAACACACTGACAGAGAACACAGATTAATATTAACACACTCACTGACACACTGTGTACATCATGACCCACAGTCAGATACACCCTGTGAAGTGTAAAACACCCCAACTGTCCTCAGGAATATTAACACACTGACAGAGAACACAGATTAATATTAACACACTCACTGACACACTGTGTACATCATGACCCACAGTCAGATAAACCCTGTGAGGTGTAAAACACCCCCACTGTCCTCAGTAATATTAACACACTGACAGAGAACACAGATTAATATGAACACACTCACTGACACACTGTGTACATCATGACCCACAGTCAGATACACCCTGTGAAGTGTAAAACATCCCCACTGTCCTCAGTAATATTAACACACTGACAGAAACACAGATTAACATTAACACACTCACTGACACACTGTGTATATCATGACCCACAGTCAGATACACCCTGTGAAGTGTAAAACACCCCCACAGTCCTCAGGAATATTAACACACTGACAGAGAACACAGATTAATATTAACACACTCACTGACACACTGTGTATATCATGACCCACAGTCAGATACACCCTGTGATGTGTAAAACACCCCCACTGTCCTCAGTAATATTAACACACTGACAGAGAACACAGATTAATATTAACACACTCACTGACACACTGTGTACATCATGACCCACAGTCAGATACACCCTGTGAAGTGTAAAACACCCCCACTGTCCTCAGCAATATTAACACACTGACAGAGAACACAGATTAATATTAACACACTCACTGACACACTGTGTATATCATGACCCACAGTCAGATACACCCTGTGAAGTGTAAAACACCCCCACTGTCCTCAGTAATATTAACACACTGACGGAGAACACAGATTAATATTAACACACTCACTGACACACTGTGTATATCATGACCCACAGTCAGATACACCCTGTCAAGTGTAAAACACCCCCACTGTCCTCAGTAATATTAACACACTGACAGAGAAAACAGATTAATATTAACACGCTCACTGACACACTGTGTATATCATGACCCACAGTCAGATACACCCTGTGAAGTGTAAAACACCCCCACTGTCGTCAGCAATATTAGCACACTGACAGAGAACACAAATTAATATTAACACACTCACTGACACACTGTGTATATCATGACCCACAGTCAGATACACCCTGTGATGTGTAAAACACCCCCACTGTCCTCAGTAATATTAACACACTGACAGAGAACACAGATTAATATTAACACACTCACTGACACACTGTGTACATCATGACCCACAGTCAGATACACCCTGTGAAGTGTAAAACACCCCCACTGTCCTCAGCAATATTAACACACTGACAGAGAACACAGATTAATATTAACACACTCACTGACACACTGTGTATATCATGACCCACAGTCAGATACACCCTGTGAAGTGTAAAACACCCCCACTGTCCTCAGTAATATTAACACACTGACAGAGAACACAGATTAATATTAACACACTCACTGACACAATGTGTATATCATGACCCACAGTCAGATACACCCTGTCAAGTGTAAAACACCCCCACTGTCCTCAGTAATATTAACACACTGACAGAGAACACAGATTAATATTAACACGCTCACTGACACACTGTGTATATCATGACCCACAGTCAGATACACCCTGTGAAGTGTAAAACACCCCCACTGTCGTCAGCAATATTAGCACACTGACAGAGAACACAAATTAATATTAACACACTCACTGACACACTGTGTATATCATGACCCACAGTCAGATACACCCTGTGAAGTGTAAAACACACCCACTGTCCTCAGGAATATTAACACACTGACAGAGAACACAGATTAATATTAACACACTCACTGACACACTGTGTATATCATGACCCACAGTCAGATACACTCTGTGAAGTGTAAAACACCCTCACTGTCCTCAGGAATATTAACACACTGACAGAGAACACAGATTAATATTAACACACTCACTGACACACTGTGTATATCATGACCCACAGTCAGATACACCCTGTGAAGTGTAAAACACCCCCACTGTCCTCAGTAATATTAACACACCGACAGAGAACACAGATTAATATTAACACGCTCACTGACACACTGTGTATATCATGACCCACAGTCAGATACACCATGTGAAGTGTAAAACACCCCCACTGTCCTCAGTAATATTAACACACTGACAGAGAACACAGATTAATATTAACACACTCACTGACACACTGTGTATATCATGACCCACAGACAGATACACCCGGTGAAGTGTAAAACATCCCCACTGTCCTCAGGAATATTAACACACTGACAGAGAACACAGATTAATATTAACACACTCACTGACACACTGTGTACATCATGACCATGAGTCAGATACACCCTGTGAAGTGTAAAACACCCCCACTGTCCTCAGTAATATTAACACACTGACAGAGAACACAGATTAATATTAACACACTCACTGACACACTGTGTATATCATGAGCCACAGTCAGATACACCCTGTGAAGTGTAAAACACCCCCACTGTCCTCAGTAATATTAACACACTGACAGAGAACACAGATTAATATTAACACGCTCACTGACACACTGTGTATATCATGACCCACAGTCAGATACACCCTGTGAAGTGTAAAACACCCCCACTGTCGACAGCAATATTAGCACACTGACAGAGAACACAAATTAATATTAACACACTCACTGACACACTGTGTATATCATGACCCACAGTCAGATACACCCTGTGAAGTGTAAAACACACCCACTGTCCTCAGGAATATTAACACACTGACAGAGAACACAGATTAATATTAACACACTCACTGACACACAGTGTATATCATGACCCACAGTCAGATACACCCTGTGAAGTGTAAAACACCCCCACTGTCCTCAGTAATATTAACACACTGACAGAGAACACAGATTAATATTAACACACTCACTGACACACTGTGTATATCATGACCCACAGTCAGATACACCCGGTGAAGTGTAAAACATCCCCACTGTCCTCAGGAATATTAACACACTGACAGAGAGCACAGATTAATATTAACACACTCACTGACACACTGTGTACATCATGACCATGAGTCAGATACACCCTGTGAAGTGTAAAACACCCCCACTGTCCTCAGTAATATTAACACACTGACAGAGAACACAGATTAATATTAACACACTCACTGACACACTGTGTATATCATGACCCACAGTCAGATACACCCTGTGAAGTGTAAAACACCCCCACTGTCCTCAGTAATATTAACACACTGACAGAGAACACAGATTAATATTAACACACTCACTGACACACTGTGTATATCATGACCCACAGTCAGATACACCCGGTGAAGTGTAAAACACCCCCACTGTCCTCAGGAATATTAACACACTGACAGAGAACACAGATTAATATTAACACACTCACTGACACACTGTGTATATCATAACCCACAGTCAGATACACCCAGTGAAGTGTAAAACACCCCCACTGTCCTCAGTAATATTAACACACTGACAGAGAACACAGATTAATATTAACACACTCACTGACACACTGTGTATATCATGACCCACAGTCAGATACACCCTGTGAAGTGTAAAACACCCCCACTGTCCTCAGCAATATTAACACACTGACAGAGAACACAGATTAATATTTACACACTCACTGACACACTGTGTACATCATGACCCACAGTCAGATAAACCCTGTGAAGTGTAAAACACCTCCACTGTCCTCAGGAATATTAACACCCTGACAGAGAACACAGATTAATATTAACACACTCACTGACACACTGTGTATATCATGACCCACAGTCAGATACACCCTGTGAAGTGTAAAACACCCCCACTGTCCTCAGTAATATTAACACACTGACAGAGAACACAGATTAATATTAACACACTCACTGACACACTGTGTATATCATGACCCACAGTTAGATACACCCTGTGAAGTGTAAAACACCCCCACTGTCCTCAGTAATATTAACACACTGACAGAGAACACAGGTTAATATTAACACACTCACTGACACACTGTGTATATCATGACCCACAGTCAGATACACCCTGTGAAGTGTAAAATACCCCCACTGTCCTCAGTAATATTAACACACTGACAGAGAACACAGATTAATATTAACACGCTCACTGACACACTGTGTATATCATGACCCACAGTCAGATACACCCTGTGAAGTGTAAAACACCCCCACTGTCGTCAGCAATATTAACACACTGACAGAGAACACAAATTAATATTAACACACTCACTGACACACTGTGTATATCATGACCCACAGTCAGATACACCCTGTGAAGTGTAAAACACACCCACTGTCCTCAGTAATATTAACACACTGACAGAGAACACAGATTAATATTAACACACTCACTGACACACTGTGTATATCATGACCCACAGTCAGATACACCCTGTGAAGTGTAAAACACCCGCACTGTCCTCAGGAATATTAACACACTGACAGAGAACACAGATTAATATTAACACACTCACTGACACACTGTGTATATCATGACCCACAGTCAGATACACCCTGTGAAGTGTAAAACACCCCCACTGTCCTCAGGAATATTAACACACTGACAGAGAACACAGATTAATATTAACACACTCACTGACACACTGTGTATATCATGACCCACAGTCAGATACACTCTGTGAAGTGTAAAACACCCCCACTGTCCTCAGGAATATTAACACACTGACAGAGAACACAGATTAAAATTAACACACTCACTGACACACTGTGTATATCATGACCCACAGTCAGATACACCCTGTGAAGTGTAAAACACCCCCACTGTCCTCAGTAATATTAACACACTGACAGAGAACACAGATTAATATTAACACGCTCACTGACACACTGTGTATATCATGACCCACAGTCAGATACACCCTGTGAAGTGTAAAACACCCCCACTGTCGTCAGCAATATTAACACACTGACAGAGAACACAAATTAATATTAACACACTCACTGACACACTGTGTATATCATGACCCACAGTCAGATACACCCTGTGAAGTGTAAAACACACCCACTGTCCTCAGTAATATTAACACACTGACAGAGAACACAGATTAATATTAACACACTCACTGACACACTGTGTATATCATGACCCACAGTCAGATACACCCTGTGAAGTGTAAAACACCCGCACTGTCCTCAGGAATATTAACACACTGACAGAGAACACAGATTAATATTAACACACTCACTGACACACTGTGTATATCATGACCCACAGTCAGATACACCCTGTGAAGTGTAAACCACACCCACTGTCCTCAGTAATATTAACACACTGACAGAGAACACAGATTAATATTAACACACTCACTGACACACTGTGTATATCATGACCCACAGTCAGATACACCCTGTGAAGTGTAAAACACCCGCACTGTCCTCAGGAATATTAACACACTGACAGAGAACACAGATTAATATTAACACACTCACTGACACACTGTGTATATCATGACCCACAGTCAGATACACCCTGTGAAGTGTAAAACACCCCCACTGTCCTCAGGAATATTAACACACTGACAGAGAACACAGATTAATATTAACACACTCACTGACACACTGTGTATATCATGACCCACAGTCAGATACACTCTGTGAAGTGTAAAACACCCCCACTGTCCTCAGGAATATTAACACACTGACAGAGAACACAGATTAATATTAACACACTCACTGACACACTGTGTATATCATGACCCACAGTCAGATACACCCTGTGAAGTGTAAAACACCCCCACTGTCCTCAGTAATATTAACACACTGACAGAGAACACAGATTAATATTAACACGCTCACTGACACACTGTGTATATCATGACCCACAGTCAGATACACCCTGTGAAGTGTAAAACACCCCCACTGTCGTCAGCAATATTAACACACTGACAGAGAACACAAATTAATATTAACACACTCACTGACACACTGTGCATATCATGACCCACAGTCAGATACACCCTGTGAAGTGTAAAACACACCCACTGTCCTCAGTAATATTAACACACTGACAGAGAACACAGATTAATATTAACACACTCACTGACACACTGTGTATATCATGACCCACAGTCAGATACACCCTGTGAAGTGTAAAACACCCGCACTGTCCTCAGGAATATTAACACACTGACAGAGAACACAGATTAATATTAACACACTCACTGACACACTGTGTATATCATGACCCACAGTCAGATACACCCTGTGAAGTGTAAAACACCCCCACTGTCCTCAGGAATATTAACACACTGACAGAGAACACAGATTAATATTAACACACTCACTGACACACTGTGTATATCATGACCCACAGTCAGATACACTCTGTGAAGTGTAAAACACCCCCACTGTCCTCAGGAATATTAACACACTGACAGAGAACACCGATTAATATTAACACACTCACTGACACACTGTGTATATCATGACCCACAGTCAGATACACCCTGTGAAGTGTAAAACACCCCCACTGTCCTCAGTAATATTAACACACTGACAGAGAACACAGATTAATATTAACACGCTCACTGACACACTGTGTATATCATGACCCACAGTCAGATACACCCTGTGAAGTGTAAAACACCCCCACTGTCCTCAGTAATATTAACACACTGACAGAGAACAAAGATTAATATTAACACACTCACTGACACACTGTGTATATCATGACCCACAGTCAGATACACCCTGTGAAGTGTAAAACACCAGCACTGTCCTCAGGAATATTAACACACTGACAGAGAACACAGATTAATATTAACACACTCACTGACACACTGTGTACATCATGACCCACAGTCAGATACACCCTATGAAGTGTAAAACACCCCCACTGTCCTCAGGAATATTAACACACTGACAGAGAACACAGATTAATATTAACACACTCACTGACACACTGTGTATATCATGACCCACAGTCAGATACACCCGGTGAAGTGTAAAACATGCCCACTGTCCTCAGGAATATTAACACACTGACAGAGAACACAGATTAATATTAACACACTCACTGACACACTGTGTATATCATGACCCACAGTCAGATACACCCTGTGAAGTGTAAAACACCCCCACTGTCCTCAGGAATATTAACACACTGACAGAGAACAACGATTAATATTAACACACTCACTGACACACTGTGTATATCATGACCCACAGTCAGATACACCCTGTGAAGTGTAAAACACCCCCACTGTCCTCAGCAATATTAACACACTGACACAGAACACAGATTAATATTAACACACTCACTGACACACTGTGTATATCATGACCCACAGTCAGATACACCCTGTGAAGTGTAAAACACCCCACTGTCCTCAGTAATATTAACACACTGACAGAGAACACAGATTAATATTTACACACTCACTGACACACTGTGTACATCATGACCCACAGTCAGATAAACCCAGTGAAGTGTAAAACACCCCCACTGTCCTCAGGAATATTAACACCCTGACAGAGAACACAGATTAATATTAACACACTCACTGACACACTGTGTATATCATGACCCACAGTCAGATACACCCTGTGAAGTGTAAAACACCCCCACTGTCCTCAGTAATATTAACACACTGACAGAGAACACAGATTAATATTAACACACTCACTGACACACTGTGTACATCATGACCCACAGTCAGATACACCCTGTGAAGTGTAAAACACCCCCACTGTCCTCAGTAATATTAACACACTGACAGAGAACACAAATTAATATTAACACACTCACTGACACACTGTGTATATCATGACCCAGAGTCAGATAAACCCTGTGAAGTGTAAAACACCCCCAATATCCTCAGGAATATTAACACACTGACAGAGAACACAGATTAATATTAACACACTCACTGACACACTGTGTATATCATGACCCACAGCCAGATACACCCTGTGAAGTGTAAAACACCCCCACTGTCCTCAGTAATATTAACACACTGACAGAGAACACAGATTAATATTAACACACTCACTGACACACTGTGTATATCATGACCCACAGTTAGATACACCCTGTGAAGTGTAAAACACCCCCACTGTCCTCAGTAATATTAACACACTGACAGAGTACAAAGATTAATATTAACACACTCACTGACACACTGTGTATATCATGACCCACAGCCAGATACACCCTGTGAAGTGTAAAACACCCCCACTGTCCTCAGTAATATTAACACACTGACAGAGAACACAGATTAATATTAACACACTCACTGACACACTGTGTATATCATGACCCACAGCCAGATACACCCTGTGAAGTGTAAAACACCCCCACTGTCCTCAGTAATATTAACACACTGACAGAGTACAAAGATTAATATTAACACACTCACTGACACACTGTGTATATCATGACCCACAGTCAGATACTCCCTGTGAAGTGTAAAACACCCCCACTGTCCTCAGTAATATTAACACACTGACAGAGAACACAGATTAATATTAACACACTCACTGACACACTGTGTATATCATGACCATGAGTCAGATACACCCTGTGAAGTGTAAAACACCCCCACTGTCCTCAGTAATATTAACACACTGACAGAGAACACAGATTAATATTAACACACTCACTGACACACTGTGTACATCATGACCATGAGTCAGATACACCCTGTGAAGTGTAAAACACTGCCACTGTCCTCAGTAATATTAACACACTGACAGAGAACACAGATTAATATTAACACACTCACTGACACACTGTGTATATCATGACCCACAGTCAGATACACCCTGTGAAGTGTAAAACACCCCCACTGTCCTCAGTAATATTAACACACTGACAGAGAACACAGATTAATATTAACACACTCACTGACACACGGTGTATATCATGACCCACAGTCAGATACACCCGGTGAAGTGTAAAACTTGCCCACTGTCCTCAGGAATATTAACACACTGACAGAGAACACAGATTAATATTAACACACTCACTGACACACTGTGTATATCATGACCCTCAGTCAGATACACCCTGTGAAGTGTAAAACACCCCCAATGTCCTCAGGAATATTAACACACTGACAGAGAACACAGATTAATATTAACACACTCACTGACACACTGTGTATATCATGACCCACAGCCAGATACACCCTGTGAAGTGTAAAACACCCCCACTGTCCTCAGTAATATTAACACACTGACAGAGAACACAGATTAATATTAACACACTCACTGACACACTGTGTAAATCATGACCCACAGTCAGATACACCCTGTGAAGTGTAAAACACCCCCACTGTCCTCAGTAATATTAACACACTGACAGAGAACACAGATTAATATTAACACACTCACTGACACACTGTGTATATCATGACCCACAGTCAGATACACCCTGTGAAGTGTAAAACACCCCCACTGTCCTCAGTAATATTAACACACTGACAGAGAACACAGATTAATATTAACACACTCACTGACACACTGTGTATATCATGACCCACAGTTAGATACACCCTATGAAGTGTAAAACACCCCCACTGTCCTCAGTAATATTAACACACTGACAGAGTACAAAGATTAATATTAACACACTCACTGACACACTGTGTATATCATGACCCACAGCCAGATACACCCTGTGAAGTGTAAAACACCCCCACTGTCCTCAGTAATATTAACACACTGACAGAGAACACAGATTAATATTAACACACTCACTGACACACTGTGTATATCATGACCCACAGCCAGATACACCCTGTGAAGTGTAAAACACCCCCACTGTCCTCAGTAATATTAACACACTGACAGAGTACAAAGATTAATATTAACACACTCACTGACACACTGTGTATATCATGACCCACAGTCAGATATACCCTGTGAAGTGTAAAACACCCCCACTGTCCTCAGTAATATTAACACACTGACAGAGAACACAGATTAATATTAACACACTCACTGACACACTGTGTATATCATGACCATGAGTTAGATACACCCTGTGAAGTGTAAAACACCCCCACTGTCCTCAGTAATATTAACACACTGACAGAGAACACAGATTAATATTAACACACTCACTGACACACTGTGTATATCATGACCCACAGTCAGATACACCCTGTGAAGTGTAAAACACCCCCACTGTCCTCAGTAATATTAACACACTGACAGACAACACAGATTAATATTAACACACTCACTGACACACTGTGTATATCATGACCCACAGTTAGATACACCCTGTGAAGTGTAAAACACCCCCACTGTCCTCAGTAATATTAACACACTGACAGAGTACAAAGATTAATATTAACACACTCACTGACACACTGTGTATATCATGACCCACAGCCAGATACACCCTGTGAAGTGTAAAACACCCCCACTGTCCTCAGTAATATTAACACACTGACAGACAACACAGATTAATATTAACACACTCACTGACACACTGTGTATATCATGACCCACAGCCAGATACACCCTGTGAAGTGTAAAACACCCCCACTGTCCTCAGTAATATTAACACACTGACAGAGTACAAAGATTAATATTAACACACTCACTGACACACTGTGTATATCATGACCCACAGTCAGATACACCCTGTGAAGTGTAAAACACCCCCACTGTCCTCAGTAATATTAACACACTGACAGAGAACACAGATTAATATTAACACACTCACTGACACACTGTGTATATCATGACCATGAGTCAGATACACCCTGTGAAGTGTAAAACACCCCCACTGTCCTCAGTAATATTAACACACTGACAGAGAACACAGATTAATATTAACACACTCACTGACACACTGTGTATATCATGACCCAAAGTCAGATACACCCTGTGAAGTGTAAAACACCCCCACTGTCCTCAGTAATATTAACACACTGACAGAGAACACAGATTAATATTAACACACTCACTGACACACTGTGTATATCATGACCCACAGTCAGATACACCCTGTGAAGTGTAAAACACCCCCACTGTCCTCAGTAATATTAACACACTGACAGAGAACACAGATTAATATTAACACACTCACTGACACACTGTGTATATCATGACCCACAGTCATATACACCCTGTGAAGTGTAAAACACCCCCACTGTCCTCAGTAATATTAACACACTGACAGAGAACACAGATTAATATTAACACACTCACTGACACACTGTGTACATCATGACCATGAGTCAGATACACCCTGTGAAGTGTAAAACACTGCCACTGTCCTCAGTAATATTAACACACTGACAGAGAACACAGATTAATATTAACACACTCACTGACACACTGTGTATATCATGACCCACAGTCAGATACACCCTGTGAAGTGTAAAACACCCCCACTGTCCTCAGTAACATTAACACACTGACAGAGAACACAGATTAATATTAACACACTCACTGACACACGGTGTATATCATGACCCACAGTCAGATACACCCGGTGAAGTGTAAAACTTGCCCACTGTCCTCAGGAATATTAACACACTGACAGAGAACACAGATTAATATTAACACACTCACTGACACACTGTGTATATCATGACCCACAGTCAGATACACCCTGTGAAGTGTAAAACACCCCCACTGTCCTCAGCAATATTAACACACTGACACAGAACACAGATTAATATTAACACACTCACTGACACACTGTGTATATCATGACCCACAGTCAGATACACCCTGTGAAGTGTAAAACACCCCACTGTCCTCAGTAATATTAACACACTGACAGAGAACACAGATTAATATTTACACACTCACTGACACACTGTGTACATCATGACCCACAGTCAGATAAACCCTGTGAAGTGTAAAACACCTCCACTGTCCTCAGGAATATTAACACACTGACAGAGTACAAAGATTAATATTAACACACTCACTGACACACTGTGTATATCATGACCCACAGCCAGATACACCCTGTGAAGTGTAAAACACCCCCACTGTCCTCAGAAATATTAACACAATGACAGAGAACACAGATTAATATTAACACACTCACTGACACACTGTGTATATCATGACCCACAGCCAGATACACCCTGTGAAGTGTAAAACACCCCCACTGTCCTCAGTAATATTAACACACTGACAGAGTACAAAGATTAATATTAACACACTCACTGACACACTGTGTATATCATGACCCACAGTCAGATACACCCTGTGAAGTGTAAAACACCCCCACTGTCCTCAGTAATATTAACACACTGACAGAGAACACAGATTAATATTAACACACTCACTGACACACTGTGTATATCATGACCATGAGTCAGATACACCCTGTGAAGTGTAAAACACCCCCACTGTCCTCAGTAATATTAACACACTGACAGAGAACACAGATTAATATTAACACACTCACTGACACACTGTGTATATCATGACCCACAGTCAGATACACCCTGTGAAGTGTAAAACACCCCCACTGTCCTCAGTAATACTAACACACTGACAGAGAACACAGATTAATATTAACACACTCACTGACACACTGTGTATATCATGACCCACAGTCATATACACCCTGTGAAGTGTAAAACACCCCCACTGTCCTCAGTAATATTAACACACTGACAGAGAACACAGATTAATATTAACACACTCACTGACACACTGTGTACATCATGACCATGAGTCAGATACACCCTGTGAAGTGTAAAACACTGCCAATGTCCTCAGTAATATTAACACACTGACAGAGAACACAGATTAATATTAACACACTCACTGACACACTGTGTATATCATGACCCACAGTCAGATACACCCTGTGAAGTGTAAAACACCCCCACTGTCCTCAGTAATATTAACACACTGACAGAGAACACAGATTAATATTAACACACTCACTGACACACGGTGTATATCATGACCCACAGTCAGATACACCCGGTGAAGTGTAAAACATGCCCACTGTCCTCAGGAATATTAACACACTGAAGAGAACACAGATTAATATTAACACACTCACTGACACACTGTGTATATCATGACCCACAGTCAGATACACCCTGTGAAGTGTAAAACACCCCCACTGTCCACAGCAATATTAACACACTGACACAGAACACAGATTAATATTAACACACTCACTGACACACTGTGTATATCATGACCCACAGTCAGATACACCCTGTGGAGTGTAAAACACCCCACTGTCCTCAGTAATATTAACACACTGACAGAGAACACAGATTAATATTTACACACTCACTGACACACTGTGTACATCATGACCCACAGTCAGATAAACCCTGTGAAGTGTAAAACACCTCCACTGTCCTCAGGAATATTAACACCCTGACAGAGAACACAGATTAATATTAACACACTCACTGACACACTGTGTATATCATGACCCACAGTCAGATACACCCTGTGAAGTGTAAAACACCCCCACTGTCCTCAGTAATATTAACACACTGACAGAGAACACAGATTAATATTAAGACACTCACTGAAACACTGTGTATATCATGACCCACAGTTAGATACACCCTGTGAAGTGTAAAACACCCCCACTGTCCTCAGTAATATTAACACACTGACAGAGAACACAGATTAATATTAACACACTCACTGACACACTGTGTATATCATGACCCACAGTCAGATACACCCTGTGAAGTGTAAAACACCCCCACTGTCCTCAGTAATATTAACACACTGACAGAGAACACAGATTAATATTAACACACTCACTGACACACTGTGTATATCATGACCCACAGTCAGATACACCCTGTGAAGTGTAAAACACCCCCACTGTCCTCAGTAATATTAACACACTGACAGAGAACACAGATTAATATTAACACGCTCACTGACACACTGTGTATATCATGACCCACAGTCAGATACACCCTGTGAAGTGTAAAACACCCCCACTGTCGTCAGCAATATTAACACACTGACAGAGAACACAAATTAATATTAACACACTCACTGACACACTGTGTATATCATGACCCACAGTCAGATACACCCTGTGAAGTGTAAAACACCCCCACTGTCCTCAGTAATATTAACACACTGACAGAGAACACAGATTAATATTAACACACTCACTGACACACTGTGTATATCATGACCCACAGTCAGATACACCCTGTGAAGTGTAAAACACCCGCACTGTCCTCAGGAATATTAACACACTGACAGAGAACACAGATTAATATTAACACACTCACTGACACACTGTGTATATCATGACCCACAGTCAGATACACCCTGTGAAGTGTAAAACACCCCCACTGTCCTCAGGAATATTAACACACTGACAGAGAACACAGATTAATATTAACACACTCACTGACACACTGTGTATATCATGACCCACAGTCAGATACACTCTGTGAAGTGTAAAACACCCCCACTGTCCTCAGGAATATTAACACACTGACAGAGAACACAGATTAATATTAACACACTCACTGACACACTGTGTATATCATGACCCACAGTCAGATACACCCTGTGAAGTGGAAAACACCCCCACTGTCCTCAGCAATATTAACACACTGACAGAGAACACAGATTAATATTAACACGCTCACTGACACACTGTGTATATCATGACCCACAGTCAGATACACCCTGTGAAGTGTAAAACACCCCCACTGTCCTCAGTAATATTAACACACTGACATAGAACACAGATTAATATTAACACACTCACTGACACACTGTGTATATCATGACCCACAGTCAGATACACCCGGTGAAGTGTAAAACATCCCCACTGTCCTCAGGAATATTAACACACTGACAGAGAACACAGATTAATATTAACACACTCACTGACACACTGTGTACATCATGACCATGAGTCAGATACACCCTGTGAAGTGTAAAACACCCCCACTGTCCTCAGTAATATTAACACACTGACAGAGAACACAGATTAATATTAACACACTCACTGACACACTGTGTATATCATGACCCACAGTCAGATACACCCTGTGAAGTGTAAAACACCCCCACTGTCCTCAGTAATATTAACACACTGACAGAGAACACAGATTAATATTAACACACTCACTGACACACTGTGTATATCATGACCCACAGTCAGATACACCCGGTGAAGTGTAAAACACCCCCACTGTCCTCAGGAATATTAACACACTGACAGAGAACACAGATTAATATTAACACACTCACTGACACACTGTGTATATCATGACCCACAGTCAGATACACCCTGTGAAGTGTAAAACACCCCCACTGTCCTCAGTAATATTAACACACTGACAGAGAACACAGATTAATATTAACACACTCACTGACACACTGTGTATATCATGACCCACAGTCAGATACACCCTGTGAACTGTAAAACACCCCCACTGTCCTCAGTAATATTAACACACTGACAGAGAACACAGATTAATATTAACACACTCACTGACACACTGTGTACATCATGACCCACAGTCAGATACACCCTATGAAGTGTAAAACACCCCCACTGTCCTCAGGAATATTAACACACTGACAGAGAACACAGATTAATATTAACACACTCACTGACACACTGTGTATATCATGACCCACAGTCAGATACACCCGGTGAAGTGTAAAACACCCCCACTGTCCTCAGTAATATTAACACACTGACAGAGAACACAGATTAATATTAACACACTCACTGACACACTGTGTATATCATGACCCACAGTCAGATACACCCGGTGAAGTGTAAAACATGCCCACTGTCCTCAGGAATATTAACACACTGACAGAGAACACAGATTATTATTAACACACTCACTGACACACTGTGTATATCATGACCCGCAGTCAGATACACCCTGTGAAGTGTAAAATACCCCCACTGTCGTCAGCAATATTAACACACTGACACAGAACACAGATTAATATTAACACACTCACTGACACACTGTGTATATCATGACCCACAGTCAGATACACCCTGTGAAGTGTAAAACACCCCCACTGTCCTCAGTAATATTAACACACTGACAGAGAACACAGATTAATATTAACACACTCACTGACACACTGTGTATATCATGACCCACAGTCAGATACACCCGGTGAAGTGTAAAACACCCCCACTGTCCTCAGGAATATTAACACACTGACAGAGAACACAGATTAATATTAACACACTCACTGACACACTGTGTATATCATGACCCACAGTCAGATACACCCTGTGAAGTGTAAAACACCCCCACTGTCCTCAGTAATATTAACACACTGACAGAGAACACAGATTAATATTAACACACTCACTGACACACTGTGTATATCATGACCCACAGTCAGATACACCCTGTGAACTGTAAAACACCCCCACTGTCCTCAGTAATATTAACACACTGACAGAGAACACAGATTAATATTAACACACTCACTGACACACTGTGTACATCATGACCCACAGTCAGATACACCCTATGAAGTGTAAAACACCCCCACTGTCCTCAGGAATATTAACACACTGACAGAGAACACAGATTAATATTAACACACTCACTGACACACTGTGTATATCATGACCCACAGTCAGATACACCCGGTGAAGTGTAAAACACCCCCACTGTCCTCAGTAATATTAACACACTGACAGAGAACACAGATTAATATTAACACACTCACTGACACACTGTGTATATCATGACCCACAGTCAGATACACCCGGTGAAGTGTAAAACATGCCCACTGTCCTCAGGAATATTAACACACTGACAGAGAACACAGATTATTATTAACACACTCACTGACACACTGTGTATATCATGACCCGCAGTCAGATACACCCTGTGAAGTGTAAAATACCCCCACTGTCGTCAGCAATATTAACACACTGACACAGAACACAGATTAATATTAACACACTCACTGACACACTGTGTATATCATGACCCACAGTCTGATACACCCTGTGAAGTGTAAAACACCCCCACTGTCCTCAGTAATATTAACACATTGACAGAGAACACAGATTAATATTAACACACTCACTGACACACTGTGTATATCATGACCCACAGTCAGATACACCCTGTGAAGTGTAAAACACCCCCACTGACCTCAGTAATATTAACACACTGACAGAGAACACAGATTAATATTAACACACTCACTGACACACTGTGTACATCATGACCCACAGTCAGATACACCCTATGAAGTGTAAAACACCCCCACTGTCCTCAGGAATATTAACACACTGACAGAGAACACAGATTAATATTAACACACTCACTGACACACTGTGTATATCATGACCCACAGTCAGATACACCCGGTGAAGTGTAAAACACCCCCACTGTCCTCAGTAATATTAACACACTGACAGAGAACACAGATTAATATTAACACACTCACTGACACACTGTGTATATCATGACCCACAGTCAGATACACCCGGTGAAGTGTAAAACATGCCCACTGTCCTCAGGAATATTAACACACTGACAGAGAATACAGATTAATATTAACACACTCACTGACACACTGTGTATAGCATGACCCACAGTCAGATACACCCTGTGAAGTGTAAAACACCCCCACTGTCCTCAGGAATATTAACACACTGACAGAGAACACAGATTAATATTAACACACTCACTGACACACTGTGTATATCATGACCCACAGTCAGATACACCCTGTGAAGTGTAAAACACCCCCACTGTCCTC
The DNA here is from genome assembly GCF_036365525.1 of Heterodontus francisci. NCBI lineage: Eukaryota > Metazoa > Chordata > Chondrichthyes > Heterodontiformes > Heterodontidae > Heterodontus > Heterodontus francisci. The sequence goes on along the minus strand of NW_027141861.1, from coordinate 2,101,393 downwards.
AGCAATATTAACACACTGACACAGAACACAGATTAATATTAACACACTCACTGACACACTGTGTATATCATGACCCACAGTCAGATACACCCTGTGAAGTGTAAAACACCCCCACTGTCCTCAGTAATATTAACACACTGACAGAGAACACAGATTAATATTAAGACACTCACTGACACACTGTGTATATCATGACCCACAGTCAGATACACCCTGTGAAGTGTAAAACACCCCCACTGTCCTCAGTAATATTAACACACTGACAGAGAACACAGATTAATATTAACACACTCACTGACACACTGTGTACATCATGACCCACAGTCAGATACACCCTATGAAGTGTAAAACACCCCCACTGTCCTCAGGAATATTAACACACTGACAGAGAACACAGATTAATATTAACACACTCACTGACACACTGTGTATATCATGACCCACAGTCAGATACACCCGGTGAAGTGTAAAACACTGCCACTGTCCTCAGTAATATTAACACACTGACAGAGAACACAGATTAATATTAACACACTCACTGACACACTGTGTATATCATGACCCACAGTCAGATACACCCGGTGAAGTGTAAAACATGCCCACTGTCCTCAGGAATATTAACACACTGACAGAGAATACAGATTAATATTAACACACTCACTGACACACTGTGTATATCATGACCCACAGTCAGATACACCCTGTGAAGTGTAAAACACCCCCACTGTCCTCAGGAATATTAACACACTGACAGAGAACACAGATTAATATTAACACACTCACTGACACACTGTGTATATCATGACCCACAGTCAGATACACCCTGTGAAGTGTAAAACACCCCCACTGTCCTCAGCAATATTAAAACACTGACACAGAACACAGATTAATATTAACACACTCACTGACACACTGTGTATATCATGACCGACAGTCAGATACACCCTGTGAAGTGTAAAACACCCCCACTGTCCTCAGTAATATTAACACACTGACAGAGAACACAGATTAATATTAACACACTCACTGACACACTGTGTATATCATGACCCACAGTCAGATAAACCCTGTGAAGTGTAAAACACCCCCACTGACCTCAGTAATATTAACACACTGACAGAGAACACAGATTAATATTAACACACTCACTGACACACTGTGTACATCATGACCCACAGTCAGATACACCCTATGAAGTGTAAAACACCCCCACTGTCCTCAGGAATATTAACACACTGACAGAGAACACAGATTAATATTAACACACTCACTGACACACTGTGTATATCATGACCCACAGTCAGATACACCCGGTGAAGTGTAAAACACCCCCACTGTCCTCAGTAATATTAACACACTGACAGAGAACACAGATTAATATTAACACACTCACTGACACACTGTGTATATCATGACCCACAGTCAGATACACCCGGTGAAGTGTAAAACATGCCCACTGTCCTCAGGAATATTAACACACTGACAGAGAATACAGATTAATATTAACACACTCACTGACACACTGTGTATATCATGACCCACAGTCAGATACACCCTGTGAAGTGTAAAACACCCCCACTGTCCTCAGGAATATTAACACACTGACAGAGAACACAGATTAATATTAACACACTCACTGACACACTGTGTATATCATGACCCACAGTCAGATACACCCTGTGAAGTGTAAAACACCCCACTGTCCTCAGCAATATTAACACACTGACACAGAACACAGATTAATATTAACACACTCACTGACACACTGTGTATATCATGACCCACAGTCAGATACACCCTGTGAAGTGTAAAACACCCCACTGTCCTCAGTAATATTAACACACTGACAGAGAACACAGATTAATATTTACACACTCACTGACACACTGTGTACATCATGACCCACAGTCAGATAAACCCTGTGAAGTGTAAAACACCCCCACTGTCCTCAGGAATATTAACACCCTGACAGAGAACACAGATTAATATTAACACACTCACTGACACATTGTGTATATCATGACCCACAGTCAGATACACCCTGTGAAGTGTAAAACACCCCCACTGTCCTCAGTAATATTAACACACTGACAGAGAACACAGATTAATATTAACACACTCACTGACACACTGTGTATATCATGACCCACAGTTAGATACACCCTGTGAAGTGTAAAACACCCCCACTGTCCTCAGTAATATTAACACACTGACAGAGAACACAGATTAATATTAACACACTCACTGACACACTGTGTATATCATGACCCAGAGTAGATAAACCCTGTGAAGTGTAAAACACCCCCAATGTCCTCGGGAATATTAACACACTGACAGAGAACACAGATTAATATTAACACACTCACTGACACACTGTGTATATCATGACCCACAGCCAGATACACCCTGTGAAGTGTAAAACACCCCCACTGTCCTCAGTAATATTAACACACTGACAGAGAACACAGATTAATATTAACACACTCACTGACACACTGTGTAAATCATGACCCACAGTCAGATACACCCTGTGAAGTGTAACACACCCCCACTGTCCTCAGTAATATTAACACACTGACAGAGAACACAGATTAATATTAACACACTCACTGACACACTGTGTATATCATGACCCACAGTCAGATACACCCTGTGAAGTGTAAAACACCCCCACTGTCCTCAGTAATATTAACACACTGACAGAGAACACAGATTAATATTAACACACTCACTGACACACTGTGTATATCATGACCCAGAGTCAGATACACCCTGTGAAGTGTAAAACACCCCCACTGTCCTCAGTAATATTAACACACTGACAGAGAACACAGATTAATATTAACACACTCACTGACACACTGTGTATATCATGACCCACAGTCAGATACACCCTGTGAAGTGTAAAACACCCCCACTGTCCTCAGTAATATAAACACACTGACAGAGAACACAGATTAATATTAACACACTCACTGACACACTGTGTATATCATGACCCACAGTCAGATACACCCTGTGAAGTGTAAAACACCCCCACTGTCCTCAGGAATATTAACACACTGACAGAGAACACAGATTAATATTAACACACTCACTGACACACTGTGTATATCATGACCCACAGTCAGATACACCCTGTGAAGTGTAAAACACCCCCACTGTCCTCAGTAATATTAACACAATGACAAAGAACACAGATTAATATTAACACACTCACTGACACACTGTGTATATCATGACCCACAGTCAGATACACCCGGTGAAGTGTAAAACATCCCCACTGTCCTCAGGAATATTAACACACTGACAGAGAACACAGATTAATATTAACACACTCACTGACACACTGTGTACATCATGACCCACAGTCAGATACACCCTGTGAAGTGTAAAACACACCCACTGTCCTCAGTAATATTAACACACTGACAGAGAACACAGATTAATATTAACACACTCACTGACACACTGTGTACATCATGACCATGAGTCAGATACACCCTGTGAAGTGTAAAACACTGCCACTGTCCTCAGTAATATTAACACACTGACAGAGAACACAGATTAATATTAACACACTCACTGACACACTGTGTATATCATGACCCACAGTCAGATACACCCTGTGAAGTGTAAAACACCCCCACTGTCCTCAGGAATATTAACACACTGACAGAGAACACAGATTAATATTACCACACTCACTGACACACTGTGTATATCATGACCCACAGTCAGATACACCCTGTGAAGTGTAAAACACCCCCACTGTCCTCAGTAATATTAACACACTGACAGAGAACACAGATTAATATTAACACACTCACTGACACACTGTGTATATCATGACCCACAGTCAGATACACCCTGTGAAGTGTAAAACACCCCCACTGTCCTCAGTAATATAAACACACTGACAGAGAACACAGATTAATATTAACACACTCACTGACACACTGTGTATATCATGACCCACAGTCAGATACACCCTGTGAAGTGTAAAACACCCCCACTGTCCTCAGGAATATTAACACACTGACAGAGAACACAGATTAATATTAACACACTCACTGACACACTGTGTATATCATGACCCACAGTCAGATACACCCTGTGAAGTGTAAAACACCCCCACTGTCCTCAGTAATATTAACACACTGACAAAGAACACAGATTAATATTAACACACTCACTGACACACTGTGTATATCATGACCCACAGTCAGATACACCCGGTGAAGTGTAAAACATCCCCACTGTCCTCAGGAATATTAACACACTGACAGAGAACACAGATTAATATTAACACACTCACTGACACACTGTGTACATCATGACCCACAGTCAGATACACCCTGTGAAGTGTAAAACACCCCCACTGTCCTCAGTAATATTAACACACTGACAGAGAACACAGATTAATATTAACACACTCACTGACACACTGTGTACATCATGACCATGAGTCAGATACACCCTGTGAAGTGTAAAACACTGCCACTGTCCTCAGTAATATTAACACACTGACAGAGAACACAGATTAATATTAACACACTCACTGACACACTGTGTATATCATGACCCACAGTCAGATACACCCTGTGAAGTGTAAAACACCCCCACTGTCCTCAGGAATATTAACACACTGACAGAGAACACAGATTAATATTACCACACTCACTGACACACTGTGTATATCATGACCCACAGTCAGATACACCCTGTGAAGTGTAAAACACCCCCACTGTCCTCAGTAATATTAACACACTGACAGAGAACACAGATTAATATTAACACACTCACTGACACACTGTGTATATCATGACCCACAGTCAGATAAACCCTGTGAAGTGTAAAACACTCCCACTGTCCTCAGTAATATTAACACACTGACAGAGAACACAGATTAATATTAACACACTCACTGACACACTGTGCATATCATGACCCACAGTCAGATACACCCTGTGAAGTGTAAAACACCCCCACTGTCCTCAGTAATATTAACACACTGACAGAGAACACAGATTAATATTAACACACTCACTGACACACTGTGCATATCATGACCCACAGTCAGATACACCCTGTGAAGTGTAAAACACCCCCACTGTCCTCAGCAATATTAACACACTGACACAGAACACAGATTAATATTAACACACTCACTGACACACTGTGTATATCATGACCCACAGTCAGATACACCCTGTGAAGTGTAAAACACCCCACTGTCCTCAGTAATATTAACACACTGACAGAGAACACAGATTAATATTTACACACTCACTGACACACTGTGTACATCATGACCATGAGTCAGATACACCCTGTGAAGTGTAAAACACTGCCACTGTCCTCAGTAATATTAACACACTGACAGAGAACACAGATTAATATTAACACACTCACTGACACACTGTGTATATCATGACCCACAGCCAGATACACCCTGTGAAGTGTAAAACACCCCCACTGTCCTCAGGAATATTAACACACTGACAGAGTACAAAGATTAATATTAACACACTCACTGACACACTGTGTATATCATGACCCACAGTCAGATACACCCTGTGAAGTGTAAAACATCCCCACTGTCCTCAGTAATATTAACACACTGACAGAGAACACAGATTAATATTAACACACTCACTGACACACTGTGTATATCATGACCCACAGTTAGATACACCCTGTGAAGTGTAAAACACCCCCACTGTCCTCAGTAATATTAACACACTGACAGAGAACACAGATTAATATTAACACACTCACTGACACACTGTGTATATCATGACCCAGAGTCAGATAAACCCTGTGAAGTGTAAAACACCCCCAATGTCCTCGGGAATATTAACACACTGAAAGAGAACACAGATTAATATTAACACACTCACTGACACACTGTGTATATCATGACCCACAGCCAGATACACCCTGTGAAGTGTAAAACACCCCCACTGTCCTCAGTAATATTAACACACTGACAGAGAACACAGATTAATATTAACACACTCACTGACACACTGTGTAAATCATGACCCACAGTCAGATACACCCTGTGAAGTGTAAAACACCCCCACTGTCCTCAGTAATATTAACACACTGACAGAGAACACAGATTAATATTAACACACTCACTGACACACTGTGTATATCATGACCCACAGTCAGATACACCCTGTGAAGTGTAAAACACCCCCACTGTCCTCAGTAATATTAACACACTGACAGAGAACACAGATTAATATTAACACACTCACTGACACACTGTGTATATCATGACCCAGAGTCAGATACACCCTGTGAAGTGTAAAACACCCCCACTGTCCTCAGTAATATTAACACACTGACAGAGAACACAGATTAATATTAACACACTCACTGACACACTGTGTATATCATGACCCACAGTCAGATACACCCTGTGAAGTGTAAAACACCCCCACTGTCCTCAGTAATATTAACACACTGACAGAGAACACAGATTAATATTTACACACTCACTGACACACTGTGTATATCATGACCCACAGTCAGATACACCCTGTGAAGTGTAAAACACCCCCACTGTCCTCAGGAATATTAACACACTGACAGAGAACACAGATTAATATTAACACACTCACTGACACACTGTGTATATCATGACCCACAGTCAGATACACCCTGTGAAGTGTAAAACACCCCCACTGTCCTCAGTAATATTAACACACTGACAGAGAACACAGATTAATATTAACACACTCACTGACACACTGTGTATATCATGACCCACAGTCAAATACACCCGGTGAAGTGTAAAACATCCCCACTGTCCTCAGGAATATTAACACACTGACAGAGAACACAGATTAATATTAACATACTCACTGACACACTGTGTATATCATGACCCACAGTCAGATACACCCGGTGAAGTGTAAAACATCCCCACTGTCCTCAGGAATATTAACACACTGACAGAGAACACAGATTAATATTAACACACTCACTGACACACTGTGTATATCATGACCCACAGTCAGATACACCCGGTGAAGTGTAAAACATGCCCACTGTCCTCAGGAATATTAACACACTGACAGAGAATACAGATTAATATTAACACACTCACTGACACACTGTGTATAGCATGACCCACAGTCAGATACACCCTGTGAAGTGTAAAACACCCCCACTGTCCTCAGGAATATTAACACACTGACAGAGAACACAGATTAATATTAACACACTCACTGACACACTGTGTATATCATGACCCACAGTCAGATACACCCTGTGAAGTGTAAAACACCCCCACTGTCCTCAGCAATATTAACACACTGACACAGAACACAGATTAATATTAACACACTCACTGACACACTGTGTATATCATGACCCACAGTCAGATACACCCGGTGAAGTGTAAAACATGCCCACTGTCCTCAGGAATATTAACACACTGACAGAGAATACAGATTAATATTAACACACTCACTGACACACTGTGTATAGCATGACCCACAGTCAGATACACCCTGTGAAGTGTAAAACACCCCCACTGTCCTCAGGAATATTACCACACTGACAGAGAACACAGATTAATATTAACACACTCACTGACACACTGTGTATATCATGACCCACAGTCAGATACACCCTGTGAAGTGTAAAACACCCCCACTGTCCTCAGCAATATTAACACACTGACACAGAACACAGATTAATATTAACACACTCACTGACACACTGTGTATATCATGACCCACAGTCAGATACACCCTGTGAAGTGTAAAACACCCCCACTGTCCTCAGTAATATTAACACACTGACAGAGAACACAGATTAATATTAAGACACTCACTGACACACTGTGTATATCATGACCCACAGTCAGATACACCCTGTGAAGTGTAAAACACCCCCACTGTCCTCAGTAATATTAACACACTGACAGAGAACACAGATTAATATTAACACACTCACTGACACACTGTGTACATCATGACCCACAGTCAGATACACCCTATGAAGTGTAAAACACCCCCACTGTCCTCAGGAATATTAACACACTGACAGAGAACACAGATTAATATTAACACACTCACTGACACACTGTGTATATCATGACCCACAGTCAGATACACCCGGTGAAGTGTAAAACACTGCCACTGTCCTCAGTAATATTAACACACTGACAGAGAACACAGATTAATATTAACACACTCACTGACACACTGTGTATATCATGACCCACAGTTAGATACACCCTGTGAAGTGTAAAACACCCCCACTGTCCTCAGTAATATTAACACACTGACAGAGAACACAGATTAATATTAACACACTCACTGACACACTGTGTATATCATGACCCAGAGTAGATAAACCCTGTGAAGTGTAAAACACCCCCAATGTCCTCGGGAATATTAACACACTGACAGAGAACACAGATTAATATTAACACACTCACTGACACACTGTGTATATCATGACCCACAGCCAGATACACCCTGTGAAGTGTAAAACACCCCCACTGTCCTCAGTAATATTAACACACTGACAGAGAACACAGATTAATATTAACACACTCACTGACACACTGTGTAAATCATGACCCACAGTCAGATACACCCTGTGAAGTGTAACACACCCCCACTGTCCTCAGTAATATTAACACACTGACAGAGAACACAGATTAATATTAACACACTCACTGACACACTGTGTATATCATGACCCACAGTCAGATACACCCTGTGAAGTGTAAAACACCCCCACTGTCCTCAGTAATATTAACACACTGACAGAGAACACAGATTAATATTAACACACTCACTGACACACTGTGTATATCATGACCCAGAGTCAGATACACCCTGTGAAGTGTAAAACACCCCCACTGTCCTCAGTAATATTAACACACTGACAGAGAACACAGATTAATATTAACACACTCACTGACACACTGTGTATATCATGACCCACAGTCAGATACACCCTGTGAAGTGTAAAACACCCCCACTGTCCTCAGTAATATAAACACACTGACAGAGAACACAGATTAATATTAACACACTCACTGACACACTGTGTATATCATGACCCACAGTCAGATACACCCTGTGAAGTGTAAAACACCCCCACTGTCCTCAGGAATATTAACACACTGACAGAGAACACAGATTAATATTAACACACTCACTGACACACTGTGTATATCATGACCCACAGTCAGATACACCCTGTGAAGTGTAAAACACCCCCACTGTCCTCAGTAATATTAACACACTGACAAAGAACACAGATTAATATTAACACACTCACTGACACACTGTGTATATCATGACCCACAGTCAGATACACCCGGTGAAGTGTAAAACATCCCCACTGTCCTCAGGAATATTAACACACTGACAGAGAACACAGATTAATATTAACACACTCACTGACACACTGTGTACATCATGACCCACAGTCAGATACACCCTGTGAAGTGTAAAACACCCCCACTGTCCTCAGTATTATTAACACACTGACAGAGAACACAGATTAATATTAACACACTCACTGACACACTGTGTACATCATGACCATGAGTCAGATACACCCTGTGAAGTGTAAAACACTGCCACTGTCCTCAGTAATATTAACACACTGACAGAGAACACAGATTAATATTAACACACTCACTGACACACTGTGTATATCATGACCCACAGTCAGATACACCCTGTGAAGTGTAAAACACCCCCACTGTCCTCAGGAATATTAACACACTGACAGAGAACACAGATTAATATTACCACACTCACTGACACACTGTGTATATCATGACCCACAGTCAGATACACCCTGTGAAGTGTAAAACACCCCCACTGTCCTCAGTAATATTAACACACTGACAGAGAACACAGATTAATATTAACACACTCACTGACACACTGTGTATATCATGACCCACAGTCAGATACACCCTGTGAAGTGTAAAACACCCCCACTGTCCTCAGTAATATAAACACACTGACAGAGAACACAGATTAATATTAACACACTCACTGACACACTGTGTATATCATGACCCACAGTCAGATACACCCTGTGAAGTGTAAAACACCCCCACTGTCCTCTGGAATATTAACACACTGACAGAGAACACAGATTAATATTAACACACTCACTGACACACTGTGTATATCATGACCCACAGTCAGATACACCCTGTGAAGTGTAAAACACCCCCACTGTCCTCAGTAATATTAACACACTGACAAAGAACACAGATTAATATTAACACACTCACTGACACACTGTGTATATCATGACCCACAGTCAGATACACCCGGTGAAGTGTAAAACATCCCCACTGTCCTCAGGAATATTAACACACTGACAGAGAACACAGATTAATATTAACACACTCACTGACACACTGTGTACATCATGACCCACAGTCAGATACACCCTGTGAAGTGTAAAACACCCCCACTGTCCTCAGTAATATTAACACACTGACAGAGAACACAGATTAATATTAACACACTCACTGACACACTGTGTACATCATGACCATGAGTCAGATACACCCTGTGAAGTGTAAAACACTGCCACTGTCCTCAGTAATATTAACACACTGACAGAGAACACAGATTAATATTAACACACTCACTGACACACTGTGTATATCATGACCCACAGTCAGATACACCCTGTGAAGTGTAAAACACCCCCACTGTCCTCAGGAATATTAACACACTGACAGAGAACACAGATTAATATTACCACACTCACTGACACACTGTGTATATCATGACCCACAGTCAGATACACCCTGTGAAGTGTAAAACACCCCCACTGTCCTCAGTAATATTAACACACTGACAGAGAACACAGATTAATATTAACACACTCACTGACACACTGTGTATATCATGACCCACAGTCAGATAAACCCTGTGAAGTGTAAAACACTCCCACTGTCCTCATTAATATTAACACACTGACAGAGAACACAGATTAATATTAACACACTCACTGACACACTGTGCATATCATGACCCACAGTCAGATACACCCTGTGAAGTGTAAAACACCCCCACTGTCCTCAGTAATATTAACACACTGACAGAGAACACAGATTAATATTAACACACTCACTGACACACTGTGCATATCATGACCCACAGTCAGATACACCCTGTGAAGTGTAAAACACCCCCACTGTCCTCAGCAATATTAACACACTGACACAGAACACAGATTAATATTAACACACTCACTGACACACTGTGTATATCATGACCCACAGTCAGATACACCCTGTGAAGTGTAAAACACCCCACTGTCCTCAGTAATATTAACACACTGACAGAGAACACAGATTAATATTTACACACTCACTGACACACTGTGTACATCATGACCATGAGTCAGATACACCCTGTGAAGTGTAAAACACTGCCACTGTCCTCAGTAATATTAACACACTGACAGAGAACACAGATTAATATTAACACACTCACTGACACACTGTGTATATCATGACCCACAGCCAGATACACCCTGTGAAGTGTAAAACACCCCCACTGTCCTCAGGAATATTAACACACTGACAGAGTACAAAGATTAATATTAACACACTCACTGACACACTGTGTATATCATGACCCACAGTCAGATACACCCTGTGAAGTGTAAAACATCCCCACTGTCCTCAGTAATATTAACACACTGACAGAGAACACAGATTAATATTAACACACTCACTGACACACTGTGTATATCATGACCCACAGTTAGATACACCCTGTGAAGTGTAAAACACCCCCACTGTCCTCAGTAATATTAACACACTGACAGAGAACACAGATTAATATTAACACACTCACTGACACACTGTGTATATCATGACCCAGAGTCAGATAAACCCTGTGAAGTGTAAAACACCCCCAATGTCCTCGGGAATATTAACACACTGACAGAGAACACAGATTAATATTAACACACTCACTGACACACTGTGTATATCATGACCCACAGCCAGATACACCCTGTGAAGTGTAAAACACCCCCACTGTCCTCAGTAATATTAACACACTGACAGAGAACACAGATTAATATTAACACACTCACTGACACACTGTGTAAATCATGACCCACAGTCAGATACACCCTGTGAAGTGTAAAACACCCCCACTGTCCTCAGTAATATTAACACACTGACAGAGAACACAGATTAATATTAACACACTCACTGACACACTGTGTATATCATGACCCACAGTCAGATACACCCTGTGAAGTGTAAAACACCCCCACTGTCCTCAGTAATATTAACACACTGACAGAGAACACAGATTAATATTAACACACTCACTGACACACTGTGTATATTATGACCCACAGTCAGATACACCCTGTGAAGTGTAAAACACCCCCACTGTCCTCAGTAATATTAACACACTGACAGAGAACACAGATTAATATTAACACACTCACTGACACACTGTGTATATCATGACCCACAGTCAGATACACCCTGTGAAGTGTAAAACACCCCCACTGTCCTCAGTAATATTAACACACTGACAGAGAACACAGATTAATATTAACACACTCACTGACACACTGTGTATATCATGACCCACAGTCAGATACACCCTGTGAAGTGTAAAACACCCCCACTGTCCTCAGGAATATTAACACACTGACAGAGAACACAGATTAATATTAACACACTCACTGACACACTGTGTATATCATGACCCACAGTCAGATACACCCTGTGAAGTGTAAAACACCCCCACTGTCCTCAGTAATATTAACACACTGACAGAGAACACAGATTAATATTAACACACTCACTGACACACTGTGTATATCATGACCCACAGTCAAATACACCCGGTGAAGTGTAAAACATCCCCACTGTCCTCAGGAATATTAACACACTGACAGAGAACACAGATTAATATTAACATACTCACTGACACACTGTGTATATCATGACCCACAGTCAGATACACCCGGTGAAGTGTAAAACATCCCCACTGTCCTCAGGAATATTAACACACTGACAGAGAACACAGATTAATATTAACACACTCACTGACACACTGTGTACATCATGACCCACAGTCAGATACACCCTGTGAAGTGTAAAACACCCCCACTGTCCTCAGTAATATTAACACACTGACAGAGAACACAGATTAATATTAACACACTCACTGACACACTGTGTACATCATGACCATGAGTCAGATACACCCTGTGAAGTGTAAAACACTGCCACTGTCCTCAGTAATATTAACACACTGACAGAGAACACAGATTAATATTAACACACTCACTGACACACTGTGTATATCATGACCCACAGTCAGATACACCCTGTGAAGTGTAAAACACCCCCACTGTCCTCAGGAATATTAAAACACTGACAGAGAACACAGATTAATATTAACACACTCACTGACACACTGTGTATATCATGACCCACAGTCAGATACACCCTGTGAAGTGTAAAACACCCGCACTGTCCTCAGGAATATTAACACACTGACAGAGAACACAGATTAATATTAACACACGCACTGACACACTGTGTATATCATGACCCACAGTCAGATAAACCCTGTGAAGTGTAAAACACTCCCACTGTCCTCAGTAATATTAACACACTGACAGAGAACACAGATTAATATTAACACACTCACTGACACACTGTGCATATCATGACCCACAGTCAGATACACCCTGTGAAGTGTAAAACACCCCCACTGTCCTCAGTAATATTAACACACTGACAGAGAAAACAGATTAATATTAACACACTCACTGACACACTGTGTATATCATGACCCACAGTCAGATATACCCGGTGAAGTGTAAAACATGCCCACTGTCCTCAGGAATATTAACACACTGACAGAGAACACAGATTAATATTAACACACTCACTGAGACAGTGTGTATATCATGACCCACAGTCAGATACACCCTGTGAAGTGTAAAACACCCCCACTGTCCTCAGCAATATTAACACACTGACACAGAACACAGATTAATATTAACACACTCACTGACACACTGTGTATATCATGACCCACAGTCAGATACACCCTGTGAAGTGTAAAACACCCCACTGTCCTCAGTAATATTAACACACTGACAGAGAACACAGATTAATATTTACACACTCACTGACACACTGTGTACATCATGACCCACAGTCAGATAAACCCTGTGAAGTGTAAAACACCTCCACTGTCCTCAGGAATATTAACACACTGACAGAGTACAAAGATTAATATTAACACACTCACTGACACACTGTGTATATCATGACCCACAGTCAGATACACCCTGTGAAGTGTAAAACACCCCCACTGTCCTCAGTAATATTAACACAATGACAGAGAACACAGATTAATATTAACACACTCACTGACACACTGTGTATATCATGACCCACAGCCAGATACACCCTGTGAAGTGTAAAACACCCCCACTGTCCTCAGGAATATTAACACACTGACAGAGTACAAAGATTAATATTAACACACTCACTGACACACTGTGTATATCATGACCCACAGTCAGATACACCCTGTGAAGTGTAAAACATCCCCACTGTCCTCAGTAATATTAACACACTGACAGAGAACACAGATTAATATTAACACACTCACTGACACACTGTGTATATCATGACCCACAGTCAGATACACCCTGTGAAGTGTAAAACACCCCCACTGTCCTCAGTAATATTAACACACTGACAGAGAACACAGATTAATATTAACACACACACTGACACACTGTGTATATCATGACCCACAGTCAGATACACCCTGTGAAGTGTAAAACACCCCCACTGTCCTCAGTAATATTAACACACTGACAGAGAACACAGATTAATATTAACACACTCACTGACACACTGTGTATATCATGACCCACAGTCAGATACACCCTGTGAAGTGTAAAACACCCCCAATGTCCTCAGTAATATTAACACACTGACAGAGAACACAGATTAATATTAACACACTCACTGACACACTGTGTATATCATGACCCACGGTCATATACACCCTGTGAAGTGTAAAACACCCCCACTGTCCTCAGTAATATTAACACACTGACAGAGAACACAGATTAATATTAACACACTCACTGACAAACTGTGTACATCATGACCATGAGTCAGATACACCCTGTGAAGTGTAAAACACTGCCACTGTCCTCAGTAATATTAACACACTGACAGAGAACACAGATTAATATTAACACACTCACTGACACACTGTGTATATCATGACCCACAGTCAGATACACCCTGTGAAGTGTAAAACACCCCCACTGTCCTCAGGAATATTAACACACTGACAGAGAACACAGATTAATATTAACACACTCACTGACACACGGTGTATATCATGACCCACAGTCAGATACACCCGGTGAAGTGTAAAACATGCCCACTGTCCTCAGGAATATTAACACATTGACAGAGAACACAGATTAATATTAACACACTCACTGACACACTGTGTATATCATGACCCACAGTCAGATACACCCTGTGAAGTGTAAAACACCCCCACTGTCGTCAGCAATATTAACACACTGACAGAGAACACAAATTAATATTAACACACTCACTGACACACTGTGTATATCATGACTCACAGTCAGATACACCCTGTGAAGTGTAAAACACACCCACTGTCCTCAGTAATATTAACACACTGACAGAGAACACAGATTTATATTAACATACTCACTGACACACTGTGTATATCATGACCCACAGTCAGATACACCCTGTGAAGTGTAAAACACCCCCACTGTCCTCAGTAATATTAACACACTGACAGAGAACACAGATTAATATTAACACACTCACTGACACACTGTGTATATCATGACCCACAGTCAGATACACCCTGTGAAGTGTAAAACACCCCCACTGTCCTCAGTAATATTAACACACTGACAGAGAACACAGATTAATATTAACACACTCACTGACACACTGTGTATATCATGACCCACAGTCAGATACACCCTGTGAAGTGTAAAACACCCCCACTGTCCTCAGTAATATTAACACACTGACAGAGAACACAGATTAATATTAACACACTCACTGACACACTGTGTATATCATGACCCACAGTCAGATACACCCTGTGAAGTGTAAAACACCCCCACTGTCCTCAGTAATATTAACACACTGACAGAGAACACAGATTAATATTAACACGCTCACTGACACACTGTGTATATCATGACCCACAGTCAGATACACCCTGTGAAGTGTAAAACACCCCCACTGTCGTCAGCAATATTAACACACTGACAGAGAACACAAATTAATATTAACACACTCACTGACACACTGTGTATATCATGACTCACAGTCAGATACACCCTGTGAAGTGTAAAACACACCCACTGTCCTCAGTAATATTAACACACTGACAGAGAACACAGATTAATATTAACACACTCACTGACACACTGTGTATATCATGACCCACAGTCAGATACACCCTGTGAAGTGTAAAACACCCGCACTGTCCTCAGGAATATTAACACACTGACAGAGAACACAGATTAATATTAACACACTCACTGACACACTGTGTATATCATGACCCACAGTCAGATACACCCTGTGAAGTGTAAAACACCCCCACTGTCCTCAGGAATATTAACACACTGACAGAGAACACAGATTAATATTAACACACTCACTGACACACTGTGTATATCATGACCCACAGTCAGATACACTCTGTGAAGTGTAAAACACCCCCACTGTCCTCAGGAATATTAACACACTGACAGAGAACACAGATTAATATTAACACACTCACTGACACACTGTGTATATCATGACCCACAGTCAGATAAACCCTGTGAAGTGTAAAACACCCCCACTGTCCTCAGCAATATTATCACACTGACAGAGAACACAGATTATTATTAACACGCTCACTGACACACTGTGTATATCATGACCCACAGTCAGATACACCCTGTGAAGTGTAAAATACCCCCACTGTCCTCAGGAATATTAACACACTGACAGAGAACACAGATTAATATTAACACACTCACTGACACACTGTGTATATCATGACCCACAGTCAGATACACCCGGTGAAGTGTAAAACATCCCCACTGTCCTCAGGAATATTAACACACTGACAGAGAACACAGATTAATATTAACACACTCACTGACACACTGTGTACATCATGACCATGAGTCAGATACACCCTGTGAAGTGTAAAACACCCCCACTGTCCTCAGTAATATTAACACACTGACAGAGAACACAGATTAATATTAACACACTCACTGACACACTGTGTATATCATGACCCACAGTCAGATACACCCTGTGAAGTGTAAAACACCCCCACTGTCCTCAGTAATATTAACACACTGACAGAGAACACAGATTAATATTAACACACTCACTGACACACTGTGTATATCATGACCCACAGTCAGATACACCCGGTGAAGTGTAAAACACCCCCACTGTCCTCAGGAATATTAACACACTGACAGAGAACACAGATTAATATTAACACACTCACTGACACACTGTGTATATCATGACCCACAGTCAGATACACCCTGTGAAGTGTAAAACACCCCCACTGTCCTCAGTAATATTAACACACTGACAGAGAACACAGATTAATATTAACACACTCACTGACACACTGTGTATATCATGACCCACAGTCAGATACACCCGGTGAAGTGTAAAACACCCCCACTGTCCTCAGTAATATTAACACACTGACAGAGAACACAGATTAATATTAACACACTCACTGACACACTGTGTACATCAGGACCCACAGTCAGATACACCCTATGAAGTGTAAAACACCCCCACTGTCCTCAGGAATATTAACACACTGACAGAGAACACAGATTAATATTAACACACTCACTGACACACTGTGTATATCATGACCCACAGTCAGATACACCCGGTGAAGTGTAAAACACCCCCACTGTCCTCAGTAATATTAACACACTGACAGAGAACACAGATTAATATTAACACACTCACTGACACACTGTGTATATCATGACCCACAGTCAGATACACCCGGTGAAGTGTAAAACATGCCCACTGTCCTCAGGAATATTAACACACTGACAGAGAATACAGATTAATATTAACACACTCACTGACACACTGTGTATATCATGACCCACATTCAGATACACCCTGTGAAGTGTAAAACACCCCCACTGTCCTCAGGAATATTAACACACTGACAGAGAACACAGATTAATATTAACACACTCACTGACACACTGTGTATATCATGACCCACAGTCAGATACACCCTGTGAAGTGTAAAACACCCCCACTGTCCTCAGTAATATTAACACACTGACAGAGAACACAGATTAATATTAACACACTCACTGACACAATGTGTCCATCATGACCCACAGTCAGATACACCCTATGAAGTGTAAAACACCCCCACTGTCCTCAGAAATATTAACACACTGACAGAGAACACAGATTAATATTAACACACTCACTGACACACTGTGTGTATCATGACCCACAGTCAGATACACCCGGTGAAGTGTAAAACACCCCCACTGTCCTCAGTAATATTAACACACTGACAGAGAACACAGATTAATATTAACACACTCACTGACACACTGTGTATATCATGACCCACAGTCAGATACACCCGGTGAAGTGTAAAACATGCCCACTGTCCTCAGGAATATTAACACACTGACAGAGAACACAGATTAATATTAACACACTCACTGACACACTGTGTATATCATGACCCACAGTCAGATACACCCTGTGAAGTGTAAAACACCCCCACTGTCCTCAGGAATATTAACACACTGACAGAGAACACAGATTAATATTAACACACTCACTGACACACTGTGTATATCATGACCCACAGTCAGATACACCCTGTGAAGTGTAAAACACCCCCACTGTCCTCAGCAATATTAACACACTGACACAGAACACAGATTAATATTAACACACTCACTGACACACTGTGTATATCATGACCCACAGTCAGATACACCCTGTGAAGTGTAAAACACCCCACTGTCCTCAGTAATATTAACACACTGACAGAGAACACAGATTAATATTTACACACTCACTGACACACTGTGTACATCATGACCCACAGTCAGATAAACCCTGTGAAGTGTAAAACACCCCCACTGTCCTCAGGAATATTAACACCCTGACAGAGAACACAGATTAATATTAACACACTCACTGACACACTGTGTATATCATGACCCACAGTCAGATACACCCTGTGAAGTGTAAAACACCCCCACTGTCCTCAGTAATATTAACACACTGACAGAGAACACAGATTAATATTAACACACTCACTGACACACTGTGTATATCATGACCCACAGTTAGATACACCCTGTGAAGTGTAAAACACCCCCACTGTCCTCAGTAATATTAACACACTGACAGAGAACACAGATTAATATTAACACACTCACTGACACACTGTGTATATCATGACCCAGAGTCAGATGAACCCTGTGAAGTGTAAAACACCCCCAATGTCCTCGGGAATATTAACACACTGACAGAGAACACAGATTAATATTAACACACTCACTGACACACTGTGTATATCGTGACCCACAGCCAGATACACCCTGTGAAGTGTAAAACACCCCCACTGTCCTCAGTAATATTAACACACTGACAGAGAACACAGATTAATATTAACACACTCACTGACACACTGTGTATATCATGACCCACAGTCAGATACACCCTGTGAAGTGTAAAACACCCCCACTGTCCTCAGTAATATTAACACACTGACAGAGAACACAGATTAATATTAACACACTCACTGACACACTGTGTAAATCATGACCCACAGTCAGATACACCCTGTGAAGTGTAAAACACCCCCACTGTCCTCAGTAATATTAACACACTGACAGAGAACACAGATTAATATTAACACACTCACTGACACACTGTGTATATCATGACCCACAGTCAGATACACCCTGTGAAGTGTAAAACACCCCCACTGTCCTCAGTAATATTAACACACTGACAGAGAACACAGATTAATATTAACACACTCACTGACACACTGTGTATATCATGACCCAGAGTCAGATACACCCTGTGAAGTGTAAAACACCCCCACTGTCCTCAGTAATATTAACACACTGACAGAGAACACAGATTAATATTAACACACTCACTGACACACTGTGTATATCATGACCCACAGTCAGATACACCCTGTGAAGTGTAAAACACCCCCACTGTCCTCAGGAATATTAACACACTGACAGAGAACACAGATTAATATTAACACACTCACTGACACACTGTGTATATCATGACCCACAGTCAGATACACCCTGTGAAGTGTAAAACACCCCCACTGTCCTCAGTAATATTAACACACTGACAGAGAACACAGATTAATATTAACACACTCACTGACACACTGTGTATATCATGACCCACAGTCAGATACACCCGGTGAAGTGTAAAACATCCCCACTGTCCTCAGGAATATTAACACACTGACAGAGAACACAGATTAATAATAACATACTCACTGACACACTGTGTATATCATGACCCACAGTCAGATACACCCGGTGAAGTGTAAAACATCCCCACTGTCCTCAGGAATATTAACACACTGACAGAGAACACAGATTAATATTAACACACTCACTGACACACTGTGTACATCATGACCCACAGTCAGATACACCCTGTGAAGTGTCAAACACCCCCACTGTCCTCAGTAATATTAACACACTGACAGAGAACACAGATTAATATTAACACACTCACTGACACACTGTGTATATCATGACCCACAGTCAGATACACCCTGTGAAGTGTAAAACACCCCCACTGTCCTCAGGAATATTAACACATTGACAGAGAACACAGATTAATATTAACACTCTCACTGACACACTGTGTACATCATGACCATGAGTCAGATACACCCTGTGAAGTGTAAAACACCCCCACTGTCCTCAGTAATATTAACACACTGACAGAGAACACAGATTAATATTAACACACTCACTGACACACTGTGTATATCATGACCCACAGTCAGATACACCCGGTGAAGTGTAAAACACCCCCAATGTCCTCGGGAATATTAACACACTGACAGAGAACACAGATTAATATTAACACACTCACTGACACACTGTGTATATCGTGACCCACAGCCAGATACACCCTGTGAAGTGTAAAACACCCCCACTGTCCTCAGTAATATTAACACACTGACAGAGAACACAGATTAATATTAACACACTCACTGACACACTGTGTATATCATGACCCACAGTCAGATACACCCTGTGAAGTGTAAAACACCCCCACTGTCCTCAGTAATATTAACACACTGACAGAGAACACAGATTAATATTAACACACTCACTGACACACTGTGTAAATCATGACCCACAGTCAGATACACACTGTGAAGTGTAAAACACCCCCACTGTCCTCAGTAATATTAACACACTGACAGAGAACACAGATTAATATTAACACACTCACTGACACACTGTGTATATCATGACCCACAGTCAGATACACCCTGTGAAGTGTAAAACACCCCCACTGTCCTCAGTAATATTAACACACTGACAGAGAACACAGATTAATATTAACACACTCACTGACACACTGTGTATATCATGACCCAGAGTCAGATACACCCTGTGAAGTGTAAAACACCCCCACTGTCCTCAGTAATATTAACACACTGACAGAGAACACAGATTAATATTAACATACTCACTGACACACTGTGTATATCATGACCCACAGTCAGATACACCCGGTGAAGTGTAAAACATCCCCACTGTCCTCAGGAATATTAACACACTGACAGAGAACACAGATTAATATTAACACACTCACTGACACACTGTGTACATCATGACCCACAGTCAGATACACCCTGTGAAGTGTCAAACACCCCCACTGTCCTCAGTAATATTAACACACTGACAGAGAACACAGATTAATATTAACACACTCACTGACACACTGTGTATATCATGACCCACAGTCAGATACACCCTGTGAAGTGTAAAACACCCCCACTGTCCTCAGGAATATTAACACACTGACAGAGAACACAGATTAATATTAACACACTCACTGACACACTGTGTACATCATGACCATGAGTCAGATACACCCTGTGAAGTGTAAAACACCCCCACTGTCCTCAGTAATATTAACACACTGACAGAGAACACAGATTAATATTAACACACTCACTGACACACTGTGTATATCATGACCCACCGTCAGATACACCCGGTGAAGTGTAAAACATCCCCACTGTCCTCAGAAATATTAACACACTGACAGAGAACACAGATTAATATTAACACACTCACTGACACACTGTGTACATCATGATCATGAGTCAGATACACCCTGTGAAGTGTAAAACACCCCCACTGTCCTCAGTAATATTAACACACTGACAGAGAACACAGATTAATATTAACACACTCACTGACACACTGTGTATATCATGACCCACAGTCAGATACACCCTGTGAAGTGTAAAACACCCCCACTGTCCTCAGTAATATTAACACACTGACAGAGAACACAGATTAATATTAACACACTCACTGACACACTGTGTATATCATGACCCACAGCCAGATACACCCTGTGAAGTGTAAAACATCCCCACTGTCCTCAGTAATATTAACACACTGACAGAGAACACAGATTAATATTAACACACTCACTGACACACTGTGTATATCATGACCCACAGTCAGATACACCCTGTGAAGTGTAAAACACCCCCACTGTCCTCAGTAATATTAACACACTGACAGAGAACACAGATTAATATTAACACACTCACTGACACACTGTGTATATCATGACCCACAGTCAGATACACCCTGTGAAGTGTAAAACACCCCCACTGTCCTCAGTAATATTAACACACTGACAGAGAACACAGATTAATATTAACACACTCACTGACACACTGTGTACATCATTACCCACAGTCAGATACACCCTGTGAAGTGTAAAACACCCCCACTGTCCTCAGGAATATTAACACACTGACAGAGAACACAGATTAATATTAACACACTCACTGACACACTGTGTATATCATGACCCACAGTCAGATACACCCTGTGAAGGGTAAAACACCCCCACTGTCCTCAGTAATATTAACACACTGACAGAGAACACAAATTAATATTAACACACTCACTGACACACTGTGCATATCATGATCCACAGTCAGATACACCCTGTGAAGTGTAAAACACCCCCACTGTCCTCAGGAATATTAACACACTGACAGAGAACACAGATTAATATTAACACACTCACTGACACACTGTGTATTACATGACCCACAGTCAGATACACCCTGTGAAGAGTAAAACACCCCCACTGTCCTCAGTAATATTAACACACTGACAGAGAACACATATTAATATTAACACACTCACTGACACACTGTGTACATCATGACCCAGAGTCAGATACACCCTGTGAAGTGTAAACACCCCCACTGTCCTCAGTAATATTAACACACTGACAGAGAACACAGATTAATATTAACACACTCACTGACACACTGTGTATTTCATGACCCACAGTCAGATACACCCTGTGAAGTGTAAAACACCCCCACTGTCCTCAGTAATATTAACACACTGACAGAGAACACAGATTAATATTAACACACTCACTGACACACTGTGTACATCATGACCCAGAGTCAGATACACCCTGTGAAGTGTAAAACACCCCCACTGTCCTCAGTAATATTAACACACTGACAGAGAACACAGATTAATATTAACACACTCACTGACACACTGTGTACATCATGACCCACAGTCAGATACACCCTGTGAAGTGTAAAACACCCCCACTGTCCTCAGGAATATTAACACACTGACAGAGAACACAGATTAATATTAACACACTCACTGACACACTGTGTATATCATGACCCACAGTCAGATACACCCTGTGAAGTGTAAAACACCCCCACTGTCCTCAGTAATATTAACACACTGACAGAGAACACAGATTAATATTAACACACTCACTGACACACTGTGTATATCATGACCCACAGTCAGATACACCCTGTGAAGTGTAAAACACCCCCACTGTCCTCAGTAATATTAACACACTGACAGAGAACACAGATTAATATTAACACACTCACTGACACACTGTGTACATCATGACCCACAGTCAGATAAACCCTGTGAAGTGTAAAACACCCCCACTGTCCTCAGTAATATTAACCCACTGAAAGAGAACACAGATTAATATTAACACACTCACTGACACACTGTGTACATCATGACCCACAGTCAGATACACCCTGTGAAGTGTAAAACACTCCCACTGTCCTCAGTAATATTAACACACTGACAGAGAACACAGATTAATATTAACACACTCACTGACACACTGTGTATATCATGACCCACAGTCAGATACACCCTGTGAAGTGTAAAACACCCCCACTGTCCTCAGTAATATTAACACACTGACAGAGAACACAGATTAATATTAACACACTCACTGACACACTGTGTACATCATGACCCACAGTCAGATAAACCCTGTGAAGTGTAAAACACCCCCACTGTCCTCAGTAATATTAACCCACTGACAGAGAACACAGATTAATATTAACACACTCACTGACACACTGTGTACATCATGACCCACAGTCAGATACACCCTGTGAAGTGTAAAACACTCCCACTGTCCTCAGGAATATTAACACACTGACAGAGAACACAGATTAATATTAACACACTCACTGACACACTGTGTATATCATGACCCACAGTCAGATACACCCTGTGAAGTGTAAAACACCCCCACTGTCCTCAGTAATATTAACACACTGACAGAGAACACAGATTAATATTAACACACTCACTGACACACTGTGTATATCATGACCCACAGTCAGATACACCCTGTGAAGTGTAAAACACCCCCACTGTCCACAGGAATATTAACACACTGACAGAGAACACAGATTAATATTAACACACTCACTGACACACTGTGTATATCATGACCCACAGTCAGATACACCCTGTGAAGTGTAAAACACCCCCACTGTCCTCAGTAATATTAACACACTGACAGAGAACACAGATTAATATTAACACACTCACTGACACACTGTGTATATCATGACCCACAGTCAGATACACCCTGTGAAGTGTAAAACACCCCCACTGTCCTCAGTAATATTAACACACTGACAGAGAACACAGATTAATATTAACACACTCACTGACACACTGTGTATATCATGACCCACAGTCAGATACACCCTGTGAAGTGTAAAACACCCCCACTGTCCTCAGTAATATTAACACACTGACAGAGAACACAGATTAATATTAACACACTCACTGACACACTGTGTACATCATGACCCACAGTCAGATAAACCCTGTGAAGTGTAAAACACCCCCACTGTCCTCAGTAATATTAACACACTGACAGAGAACACAGATTAATATTAACACACTCACTGACACACTGTGTACATCATGACCCACAGTCAGATACACCCTGTGAAGTGTAAAACACTCCCACTGTCCTCAGGAATATTAACACACTGACAGAGAACACAGATTAATATTGACACACTCACTGACACACTGTGTATATCATGACCCACAGTCAGATGCACCCTGTGAAGTGTAAAACACCCCCACTGTCCTCAGTAAGATTAACACACTGACAGAGAACACAGATTAATATTAACACACTCACTGACACACTGTGTATATCATGACCCACAGTCAGATACACCCTGTGAAGTGTAAAACACCCCCACTGTCCACAGGAATATTAACACACTGACAGAGAACACAGATTAATATTAACACACTCACTGACACACTGTGTATATCATGACCCACAGTCAGATACACCCTGTGAAGTGTAAAACACCCCCACTGTCCTCAGTAATATTAACACACTCACAGAGAGCACAGATTAATATTAACACACTCACTGACACACTGTGTACATCATGACCCACAGTCAGATACACCCTGTGAAGTGTAAAACACCCCCACTGTCCTCAGTAATATTAACACACTGACAGAGAACACAGATTAATATTAACACACTCACTGACACACTGTGTACATCATGACCCACAGTCAGATAAACCCTGTGAAGTGTAAAACACCCCCACTGTCCTCAGTAATATTAACACACTGACAGAGAACACAGATTAATATTAACACACTCACTGACACACTGTGTACATCATGACCCACAGTCAGATACACCCTGTGAAGTGTAAAACACCCCCACTGTCCTCAGTAATATTAACACACTGACAGAGAACACAGATTAATATTAACACACTCACTGACACACTGTGTACATCATGACCCACAGTCAGATAAACCCTGTGAAGTGTAAAACACCCCCACTGTCCTCAGTAATATTAACACACTGACAGAGAACACAGATTAATATTAACACACTCACTGACACACTGTGTACATCATGACCCACAGTCAGATACACCCTGTGAAGTGTAAAACACTCCCACTGTCCTCAGGAATATTAACACACTGACAGAGAACACAGATTAATATTAACACACTCACTGACACACTGTGTATATCATGACCCACAGTCAGATACACCCTGTGAAGTGTAAAACACCCCCACTGTCCTCAGTAATATTAACACACTGACAGAGAACACAGATTAATATTAACACACTCACTGACACACTGTGTATATCATGACCCACAGTCAGATACACCCTGTGAAGTGTAAAACACCCCCACTGTCCACAGGAATATTAACACACTGACAGAGAACACAGATTAATATTAACACACTCACTGACACACTGTGTATATCATGACCCACAGTCAGATACACCCTGTGAAGTGTAAAACACCCCCACTGTCCTCAGTAATATTAACACACTGACAGAGAACACAGATTAATATTAACACACTCACTGACACACTGTGTATATCATGACCCACAGTCAGATACACCCTGTGAAGTGTAAAACACCCCCACTGTCCTCAGTAATATTAACACACTGACAGAGAACACAGATTAATATTAACACACTCACTGACACACTGTGTACATCATGACCCACAGTCAGATACACCCTGTGAAGTGTAAAACACTCCCACTGTCCTCAGGAATATTAACACACTGACAGAGAACACAGATTAATATTAACACACTCACTGACACACTGTGTATATCATGACCCACAGTCAGATACACCCTGTGAAGTGTAAAACACCCCCACTGTCCTCAGTAATATTAACACACTGACAGAGAACACAGATTAATATTAACACACTCACTGACACACTGTGTACATCATGACCCACAGTCAGATAAACCCTGTGAAGTGTAAAACACCCCCACTGTCCTCAGTAATATTAACACACTGACAGAGAACACAGATTAATATTAACACACTCACTGACACACTGTGTACATCATGACCCACAGTCAGATACACCCTGTGAAGTGTAAAACACTCCCACTGTCCTCAGGAATATTAACACACTGACAGAGAACACAGATTAATATTAACACACTCACTGACACACTGTGTATATCATGACCCACAGTCAGATACACCCTGTGAAGTGTAAAACACCCCCACTGTCCTCAGTAATATTAACACACTGACAGAGAACACAGATTAATATTAACACACTCACTGACACACTGTGTATATCATGACCCACAGTCAGATACACCCTGTGAAGTGTAAAACACCCCCACTGTCCACAGGAATATTAACACACTGACAGAGAACACAGATTAATATTAACACACTCACTGACACACTGTGTATATCATGACCCACAGTCAGATACACCCTGTGAAGTGTAAAACACCCCCACTGTCCTCAGTAATATTAACACACTGACAGAGAACACAGATTAATATTAACACACTCACTGACACACTGTGTATATCATGACCCACAGTCAGATACACCCTGTGAAGTGTAAAACACCCCCACTGTCCTCAGTAATATTAACACACTGACAGAGAACACAGATTAATATTAACACACTCACTGACACACTGTGTACATCATGACCCACAGTCAGATACACCCTGTGAAGTGTAAAACACTCCCACTGTCCTCAGGAATATTAACACACTGACAGAGAACACAGATTAATATTAACACACTCACTGACACACTGTGTATATCATGACCCACAGTCAGATACACCCTGTGAAGTGTAAAACACCCCCACTGTCCTCAGTAATATTAACACACTGACAGAGAACACAGATTAATATTAACACACTCACTGACACACTGTGTATATCATGACCCACAGTCAGATACACCCTGTGAAGTGTAAAACACCCCCACTGTCCACAGGAATATTAACACACTGACAGAGAACACAGATTAATATTAACACACTCACTGACACACTGTGTATATCATGACCCACAGTCAGATACACCCTGTGAAGTGTAAAACACCCCCACTGTCCTCAGTAATATTAACACACTGACAGAGAACACAGATTAATATTAACACACTCACTGACACACTGTGTATATCATGACCCACAGTCAGATACACCCTGTGAAGTGTAAAACACCCCCACTGTCCTCAGTAATATTAACACACTGACAGAGAACACAGATTAATATTAACACACTCACTGACACACTGTGTATATCATGACCCACAGTCAGATACACCCTGTGAAGTGTAAAACAACCCCACTGTCCTCAGTAATATTAACACTCTGACAGAGAACACAGATTAATATTAACACACTCACTGACACACTGTGTACATCATGACCCAGAGTCAGATAAACCCTGTGAAGTGTAAAACACCCCCACTGTCCTCAGTAATATTAACACACTGACAGAGAACACAGATTAATATTAACACACTCACTGACACACTGTGTACATCATGACCCACAGTCAGATACACCCTGTGAAGTGTAAAACACTCCCACTGTCCTCAGGAATATTAACACACTGACAGAGAACACAGATTAATATTAACACACTCACTGACACACTGTGTATATCATGACCCACAGTCAGATGCACCCTGTGAAGTGTAAAACACCCCCACTGTCCTCAGTAATATTAACACACTGACAGAGAACACAGATTAATATTAACACACTCACTGACACACTGTGTATATCATGACCCACAGTCAGATACACCCTGTGAAGTGTAAAACACCCCCACTGTCCACAGGAATATTAACACACTGACAGAGAACACAGATTAATATTAACACACTCACTGACACACTGTGTATATCATGACCCACAGTCAGATACACCCTGTGAAGTGTAAAACACCCCCACTGTCCTCAGTAAT
Source organism: Heterodontus francisci (assembly GCF_036365525.1). Taxonomy (NCBI): domain Eukaryota; kingdom Metazoa; phylum Chordata; class Chondrichthyes; order Heterodontiformes; family Heterodontidae; genus Heterodontus; species Heterodontus francisci. Next base: position 2,071,872 of record NW_027141861.1, on the reverse strand, counting down.
ATTAACACACTCACAGAGAGCACAGATTAATATTAACACACTCACTGACACACTGTGTACATCATGACCCACAGTCAGATACACCCTGTGAAGTGTAAAACATCCCCACTGTCCTCAGTAATATTAACACACTGACAGAGAACACAGATTAATATTAACACACTCACTGACACACTGTGTATATCATGACCCACAGTCAGATACACCCGGTGATGTGTAAAACACCCCCACTGTCGTCAGTAATATTAACACACTGACAGAGAACACAGATTAATATTAACACACTCACTGACACACTGTGTACATCATGACCCACAGTCAGATACACCCTGTGAAGTGTAAAACACCCCCACTGTCCTCAGTAATATTAACACACTGACAGAGAACACAGATTAATATTAACACACTCACTGACACACTGTGTATATCATGACCCACAGTCAGATACACCCTGTGAAGTGTAAAACACCCCCACTGTCCTCAGGAATATTAACACACTGACAGAGAACACAGATTAATATTAACACACTAACTGACACACTGTGTATTTCATGACCCACAGTCAGATACACCCTGTGAAGTGTAAAACACCCCCACTGTCCTCAGGAATATTAACACACTGACAGAGAACACAGATTAATATTAACACACTCACTGACACACTGTGTACATCATGACCCACAGTCAGATACACCCTGTGAAGTGTAAAACATGCCCACTGTCCTCAGGTATATTAACACACTGACAGAGAACACAGATTAATATTAACACACTCACTGACACACTGTGTACATCATGACCCACAGTCAGATACACCCTGTGAAGTGTAAAACACCCCCACTGTCCTCAGGAATATTAACACACTGACAGAGAACACAGATTAATATTACCACACTCACTGACACACTGTGTATATCATGACCCACAGTCAGATACACCCTGTGAAGTGTAAAACATCCCCACTGTCCTCAGGAATATTAACACCCTGACAGAGAACACAGATTAATATTAGCACACTCACTGACACACTGTGTATATCATGACCCACAGTCAGATACACCCTGTGAAGTGTAAAACACCCCCACTGTCCTCAGTAATATTAACACACTGACAGAGAACACAGATTAATATTAACACACTCACTGACACACTGTGTATATCATGACCCACAGTCAGATACACCCTGTGAAGTGTAAAACACCCCCACTGTCCACAGGAATATTAACACACTGACAGAGAACACAGATTAATATTAACACACTCACTGACACACTGTGTATATCATGACCCACAGTCAGATACACACTGTGAAGTGTAAAACACCCCCACTGTCCTCAGGAATATTAACACACTGGCAGAGAACACAGATTAATATTAACACACTCACTGACACACTGTGTACATCATGACCCACAGTCAGATACACCCTGTGAAGTGTAAAACATCCCCACTGTCCTCAGTAATATTAACACACTGACAGAGAACACAGATTAATATTAACACACTCACTGACACACTGTGTACATCATGACCCACAGTCAGATACACCGTGTGAAGTGTAAAACACCCCCACTGTCCTCGGTAATATTAACACACAGACAGAGAACACAGATTAATATTAACACACTCACTGACACACTGTGTATATCATGACCCACAGTCAGATACACCCGGTGATGTGTAAAACACCCCCACTGTCGTCAGTAATATTAACACACTGACAGAGAACACAGATTAATATTAACACACTCACTGACACACTGTGTACATCATGACCCACAGTCAGATACACCCTGTGAAGTGTAAAACACCCCCACTGTCCTCAGTAATATTAACACACTGACAGAGAAAACGGATTAATATTAACACACTCACTGACACACTGTGTATATCATGACCCACAGTCAGATACACCCTGTGAAGTGTAAAACACCCCCACTGTCCTCAGGAATATTAACACACTGACAGAGAACACAGATTAATATTAACACACTCACTGACACACTGTGTATTTCATGACCCACAGTCAGATACACCCTGTGAAGTGTAAAACACCCCCACTGTCCTCAGGAATATTAACACACTGACAGAGAACACAGATTAATATTAACACACTCACTGACACACTGTGTACATCATGACCCACAGTCAGATACACCCTGTGAAGTGTAAAACATGCCCACTGTCCTCAGGAATATTAACACACTGACAGAGTACAAAGATTAATATTAACACACTCACTGACACACTGTGTACATCATGACCCACAGTCAGATACAACCTGTGAAGTGTAAGACATCCCCACTGTTCTCAGTAATATTAACACACTGACAGAGAACACAGATTAATATTAACACACTCACTGACAGACTGTGTATATCATGACCCACAGTCAGATACACCCTGTGAAGTGTAAAACACCACCACTGTCCTCAGTAATATTAACACACTGACAGAGAACACAGATTAATATTAACACACTCACTGACACACTGTGTATATCATGACCCACAGTCAGATACACCCTGTGAAGTGTAAAACACCACCACTGTCCTCAGGAATATTAACACACTGACAGAGAACACAGATTAATATTAACACACTCACTGACACACTGTGTACATCATGACCCACAGTCAGATACACCCTGTGAAGTGTAAAACACCCCCACTGTCCTCAGTAATATTAACACACTGACAGAGAACACAGATTAATATTAACACACTCACTGACACACTGTGTACATCATGACCCACAGTCAGATACACCCTGTGAAGTGTAAAACACCCCCACTGTCCTCAGTAATATTAACACACTGACAGAGAACACAGATTAATATTAACACACTCACTGACACACTGTGTATATCATGACCCACAGTCAGATACACCCTGTGAAGTGTAAAACACCCCCACTGTCCTCAGGAATATTAACACACTGACAGAGAACATAGATTAATATTACCACACTCACTGACACACTGTGTATATCATGACCCACAGTCAGATACACCCTGTGAAGTGTAAAACATCCCCACTGTCCTCAGGAATATTAACACACTGACAGAGAACACAGATTAATATTAACACACTCACTGACACACTGTGTACATCATGACCCACAGTCAGAGACACCCTGTGAAGTGTAAAACACCCCCACTGTCCTCAGTAATATTAACACCCTGACAGAGAACACAGATTAATATTAACACACTCACTGACACACTGTGTATATCATGATCCACAGTCAGATACACCCTGTGAAGTGTAAAACATCCCCACTGTCCTTAGGAATATTAACACACTGACAGAGAACACAGATTAATATTAACACACTCACTGACACACTGTGTATATCATGACTCACAGTCAGATAAACCCTGTGAAGTGTAAAACATCCCCACTGTCCTCAGGAATATTAACACACTGACAGAGAACACATATAAATATTAACACACTCACTGACACACTGTGTACATCATGACCCACAGTCAGATACACCCTGTGAAGTGTAAAACACCCCCACTTTCCTCAGTAATATTAACACACTGACAGAGAACACAGATTAATATTAACACACTCACTGACACACTGTGTATATCATGACCCACAGTCAGATACACCCTGTGAAGTGTAAAACACCCCCACTGTCCTCAGTAATATTAACACACTGACAGAGAACACAGATTAATATTAACACACTCACTGACACACTGTGTATATCATGACCCAGAGTCAGATACACACTGTGAAGTGTAAAACACCCCCACTGTCCTCAGTAATATTAACATACTGACAGTGAAAACAGATTAATATTAACACACTCACTGACACACTGTGTATATCATGACCCACAGTCAGATACACCCTGTGAAGTGTAAAACACCCCCACTGTCCTCAGTAATATTAACACACTGACAGAGAACACAGATTAATATTAACACACTCACTGACGCACTGTGTATATCATGACCCACAGTCAGATACACCCTGTGAAGTGTAAAACATCCCCACTGTCCTCAGTAATATTAACACACTGACAGAGAACACAGATTAATATTAACACACTCACTGACACACTGTGTATATCATGACCCACAGTCAGATACACCCTGTGAAGTGTAAAACACCCCCACTGTCCTCAGTAATATTAACACACTGACAGAGAACACAGATTAATATCATCACACTCACTGACACACTCTGTATATCATGACCCACAGTCAGATAAACCCAGTGAAGTGTAAAACACCCCCACTGTCCTCAGTAATATTAACACACTGACAGAGAACACAGATTAATATTAACACACTCACTGACACACTGTGTATATCATGACCCACAGTCAGATACACCCTGTGAAGTGTAAAACATCCCCACTGTCCTCAGGAATATTAACACACTGACAGAGAACACAGATTAATATTAACACACTCACTGACACACTGTGTAAATCATGACCCACAGTCCGATACACCCTGTGAAGTGTAAAACAACCCCACTGTATTCAGTAATATTAACACACTGACAGAGAACACAGATTAATATTAACACACTCACTGACACACTGTGTATATCATGACCCACAGTCAGATACACCCTCTGAAGTGTAAAACATTCCCACTGTCCTCAGTAATATTAACACACTGACAGAGAACACAGATTAATATTAACACACTCACTGACACACTGTGTATATCATGACCCACAGTCAGATACACCCTGTGAAGTGTAAAACACCCCCACTGTCCTCAGTAATATTAACACACTGACAGAGAACACTGATTAATATTAACACACTCACTGACACACTGTGTACATCATGACCCACAGTCAGATACACCCTGTGAAGTGTAAAACACCCCCACTGTCATCAGGAATATTAACACACTGACAGAGAACACAGATTAATATTAACACACTCACTGACACACTGTGTATATCATGACCCACAGTCAGATACACCCTGTGAAGTGTAAAACACCCCCACTGTCCTCAGGAATATTAACACACTGACAGAGAACACAGATTAATATTAACACTCTCACTGACACACTGTGTATATCATGACCCACAGTCAGATACACCCTGTGAAGTGTAAAACACCCCCACTGTCCTCAGGAATATTAACACACTGACAGAGAACACAGATTAATATTAACACACTCACTGACACACTGTGTATATCATGACCCACAGTCAGATACACCCTGTGAAGTGTAAAACACCCCCACTGTCCTCAGTAATAGTAACACACTGACAGAGAACACAGATTAATATTAACACACTCACTGACACACTGTGTATATCATGACCCACAGTCAGATACACCCTGTGAAGTGTAAAACACCCCCACTGTCCTCAGGAATATTAACATACTGACAGAGAACACAGATTAATATTAACACACTCACTGAAACACTGTGTATATCATGACCCAGAGTCAGATACACCCTGTGAAGTGTAAAACACCCCCACTGTCCTCAGTAATATTAACACCTGACAGAGAACACAGATTAATATTAACACACTCACTGACACACTGTGTATATCATGACCCACCGTCAGATACACTCTGTGAAGTGTAAAACACCCCCACTGTCCTCAGGCATATTAACACACTGACAGAGAACACAGATTAATATTAACACACACACTGACACACTGTGTATATCATGACCCACAGTCAGATACACCCTGTGAAGTGTAAAACACCCCCATTGTCGTCAGCAATATTATCACACTGACAGAGAACACAGATTAATATTAACACACTCACTGACACACTGTGTATATCATGACTCACAGTCAGATACACCCTGTGAAGTGTAAAACACCCCCACTGTCCTCAGTAATATTAACACACTGACAGAGAACACCGATTAATATTAACACACTCACTGACACACTGTGTATATCATGACCCACAGTCAGATACACCCTGTGAAGTGTAAAACACCCCCACTGTCCTCAGGAATATTAACATACTGACAGAGAATACAGATTAATATTAACACACTCACTGAAACACTGTGTATATCATGACCCAGAGTCAGATACACCCTGTGAAGTGTAAAACACCCCCACTGTCCTCAGTAATATTAACACCTGACAGAGAACACAGATTAATATTAACACACTCACTGACACACTGTGTATATCATGACCCACAGTCAGATACACTCTGTGAAGTGTAAAACAACCCCACTGTCCTCAGGAATATTAACACACTGACAGAGAACACAGATTAATATTAACACACTCACTGACACACTGTGTATATCATGACCCACAGTCAGATACACCCTGTGAAGTGTAAAACACCCCCATTTATCGTCAGCAATATTATCACACTGACAGAGAACACAGATTAATATTAACACACTCACTGACACACTGTGTATATCATGACTCACAGTCAGATACACCCTGTGAAGTGTAAAACACCCCCACTGTCCTCAGTAATATTAACACACTGACAGAGAACACAGATTAATATTAACACACTCACTGACACACTGTGTATATCATGACCCAGAGTCAGATACACCCTGTGAAGTGTAAAACACCCCCACTGTCCTCAGTAATATTAACACACTGACAGAGAACACAGATTAATATTAACACACTCACTGACACACTGTGTATATCATGACCCACAGTCAGATACACCCTGTGAAGTGTAAAACATCCCCACTGTCCTCAGTAATATTAACACACTGACAGAGAACACAGATTAATATTAACACACTCACTGACACACTGTGTATATCATGACCCACAGTCAGATACACCCTGTGAAGTGTAAAACACCCCCACTGTCCTCAGTAATATTAACACACTGACAGAGAACACAGATTAATATCATCACACTCACTGACACACTCTGTATATCATGACCCACAGTCAGATAAACCCAGTGAAGTGTAAAACACCCCCACTGTCCTCAGTAATATTAACACACTGACAGAGAACACAGATTAATATTAACACACTCACTGACACACTGTGTATATCATGACCCACAGTCAGATACACCCTGTGAAGTGTAAAACATCCCCACTGTCCTCAGGAATATTAACACACTGACAGAGAACACAGATTAATATTAACACACTCACTGACACACTGTGTAAATCATGACCCACAGTCCGATACACCCTGTGAAGTGTAAAACAACCCCACTGTCCTCAGTAATATTAACACACTGACAGAGAACACAGATTAATATTAACACACTCACTGACACACTGTGTATATCATGACCCACAGTCAGATACACCCTGTGAAGTGTAAAACATTCCCACTGTCCTCAGTAATATTAACACACTGACAGAGAACACAGATTAATATTAACACACTCACTGACACACTGTGTATATCATGACCCACAGTCAGATACACCCTGTGAAGTGTAAAACACCCCCACTGTCCTCAGTAATATTAACACACTGACAGAGAACACTGATTAATATTAACACACTCACTGACACACTGTGTACATCATGACCCACAGTCAGATACACCCTGTGAAGTGTAAAACACCACCACTGTCATCAGGAATATTAACACACTGACAGAGAACACAGATTAATATTAACACACTCACTGACACACTGTGTATATCATGACCCACAGTCAGATACACCCTGTGAAGTGTAAAACACCCCCACTGTCCTCAGGAATATTAACACACTGACAGAGAACACAGATTAATATTAACACTCTCACTGACACACTGTGTATATCATGACCCACAGTCAGATACACCCTGTGAAGTGTAAAACACCCCCACTGTCCTCAGGAATATTAACACACTGACAGAGAACACAGATTAATATTAACACACTCACTGACACACTGTGTATATCATGACCCACAGTCAGATACACCCTGTGAAGTGTAAAACACCCCCACTGTCCTCAGTAATAGTAACACACTGACAGAGAACACAGATTAATATTAACACACTCACTGACACACTGTGTATATCATGACCCACAGTCAGATACACCCTGTGAAGTGTAAAACACCCCCACTGTCCTCAGGAATATTAACATACTGACAGAGAACACAGATTAATATTAACACACTCACTGAAACACTGTGTATATCATGACCCAGAGTCAGATACACCCTGTGAAGTGTAAAACACCCCCACTGTCCTCAGTAATATTAACACCTGACAGAGAACACAGATTAATATTAACACACTCACTGACACACTGTGTATATCATGACCCACAGTCAGATACACTCTGTGAAGTGTAAAACACCCCCACTGTCCTCAGGCATATTAACACACTGACAGAGAACACAGATTAATATTAACACACTCACTGACACACTGTGTATATCATGACCCACAGTCAGATACACCCTGTGAAGTGTAAAACACCCCCATTGTCGTCAGCAATATTATCACACTGACAGAGAACACAGATTAATATTAACACACTCACTGACACACTGTGTATATCATGACTCACAGTCAGATACACCCTGTGAAGTGTAAAACACCCCCACTGTCCTCAGTAATATTAACACAGTGACAGAGAACACCGATTAATATTAACACACTCACTGACACACTGTGTATATCATGACCCACAGTCAGATACACCCTGTGAAGTGTAAAACACCCCCACTGTCCTCAGGAATATTAACATACTGACAGAGAATACAGATTAATATTAACACACTCACTGAAACACTGTGTATATCATGACCCAGAGTCAGATACACCCTGTGAAGTGTAAAACACCCCCACTGTCCTCAGTAATATTAACACCTGACAGAGAACACAGATTAATATTAACACACTCACTGACACACTGTGTATATCATGACCCACAGTCAGATACACTCTGTGAAGTGTAAAACAACCCCACTGTCCTCAGGAATATTAACACACTGACAGAGAACACAGATTAATATTAACACACTCACTGACACACTGTGTATATCATGACCCACAGTCAGATACACCCTGTGAAGTGTAAAACACCCCCATTTATCGTCAGCAATATTATCACACTGACAGAGAACACAGATTAATATTAACACACTCACTGACACACTGTGTATATCATGACTCACAGTCAGATACACCCTGTGAAGTGTAAAACACCCCCACTGTCCTCAGTAATATTAACACACTGACAGAGAACACAGATTAATATTAACACTCTCACTGACACACTGTGTATATCATGACCCACAGTCAGATACACCCTGTGAAGTGTAAAACACCCCCACTGTCCTCAGGAATATTAACACACTGACAGAGAACACAGATTAATATTAACACACTCACTGACACACTGTGTATATCATGACCCACAGTCAGATACACCCTGTGAAGTGTAAAACACCCCCACTGTCCTCAGTAATATTAACACACTGACAGAGAACACAGATTAATATTAACACACTCACTGACACACTGTGTATATCATGACCCACAGTCAGATACACCCTGTGAAGTGTAAAACACCCCCACTGTCCTCAGGAATATTAACATACTGACAGAGAACACAGATTAATATTAACACACTCACTGAAACACTGTGTATATCATGACCCAGAGTCAGATACACCCTGTGAAGTGTAAAACACCCCCACTGTCCTCAGTAATATTAACACCTGACAGAGAACACAGATTAATATTAACACACTCACTGACACACTGTGTATATCATGACCCACAGTCAGATACACTCTGTGAAGTGTAAAACACCCCCACTGTCCTCAGGAATATTAACACACTGACAGAGAACACAGATTAATATGAACACACTCACTGACACACTGTGTATATCATGACCCACAGTCAGATACACCCTGTGAAGTGTAAAACACCCCCATTGTCGTCAGCAATATTATCACACTGACAGAGAACACAGATTAATGTTAACACACTCACTGACACACTGTGTACATCATGACCCACAGTCCGATACACCCTGTGAAGTGTAAAACACCCCCACTGTCCTCAGTAATATTAACACACTGACAGAGAACACAGATTAATATTAACACACTCACTGACACACTGTGTATATCATGACCCACAGTCAGATACACTCTGTGAAGTGTAAAACAACCCCACTGTCCTCAGGAATATTAACACACTGACAGAGAACACAGATTAATATTAACACACTCACTGACACACTGTGTATATCATGACCCACAGTCAGATACACCCTGTGAAGTGTAAAACACCCCCACTGTCCTCAGGAATATTAACATACTGACAGAGAACACAGATTAATATTAACACACTCACTGAAACACTGTGTATATCATGACCCAGAGTCAGATACACCCTGTGAAGTGTAAAACACCCCCACTGTCCTCAGTAATATTAACACCTGACAGAGAACACAGATTAATATTAACACACTCACTGACACACTGTGTATATCATGACCCACAGTCAGATACACTCTGTGAAGTGTAAAACACCCCCACTGTCCTCAGGAATATTAACACACTGACAGAGAACACAGATTAATATTAACACACTCACTGACACACTGTGTATATCATGACCCACAGTCAGATACACCCTGTGAAGTGTAAAACACCCCCATTGTCGTCAGCAATATTATCACACTGACAGAGAACACAGATTAATATTAACACACTCACTGACACACTGTGTATATTATGACTCACAGTCAGATACACCCTGTGAAGTGTAAAACACCCCCACTGTCCTCAGTAATATTAACACACTGACAGAGAACACAGATTAATATTAACACACTCACTGACACACTGTGTACATCATGACCCACAGTCAGATACACCCGGTGAAGTGTAAAACACCACCGCTGTCCTCAGTAATATTAACACACTGACAGAGAACACAGATTAATATTAACACACTCACTGACACACTGTGTACATCATGACCCACAGTCCGATACACCCTGTGAAGTGTAAAACACCCCCACTGTCCTCAGTAATATTAACACACTGACAGAGAACACAGATTAATATTAACACACTCACTGACACACTGTGTACATCATGACCCACAGTCAGATACACCCTGTTAAGTGTAAAACACCCCCACTGTCCTCAGTAATATTAACACACTGACAGGGAACACAGATTAATATTAACACACTCACTGACACACTGTGTATATCATGACCCACAGTCAGATACACCCTGTGAAGTGTAAAACACCCCCACTGTCCTCAGGAATATTAACACACTGACAGAGAACACAGATTAATATTAACACACTCACTGACACACTGTGTATATCATGACCCACAGTCAGATACACCCGGTGAAGTGTAAAACACCCCCACTGTCCTCAGTAATATTAACACACTGACAGAGAACACAGATTAATATTAACACACTCACTGACACACTGTGTATATCATGACCCACAGTCAGATACACCCTGTGAAGTGTAAAACACCCCCACTGTCCTCAGCAATATTAACACACTGACAGAGAACACAGATTAATATTAACACACTCACTGACACACTGTGTATATCATGACCCACAGTCAGATACACCCTGTGAAGTGTAAAACACCCCCACTGTCCTCAGTAATATTAACACACTGACAGAGAACACAGATTAATATTAACACAATCACTGACACACTGTGTATATCATGACCCACAGTTAGATACACCCTGTGAAGTGTAAAACACCCCCACTGTCCTTAGTAATATTAACACACTGACAGAGAACACAGATTAATATTAACACACTCACTGACACACTGTGTATATCATGACCCAGAGTCAGATAAAACCTGTGAAGTGTAAAACACCCCCACTGTCCTCAGTAATATTAACACACTGACAGAGTACAAAGATTAATATTAACACACTCACTGACACACTGTGTATATCATGACCCACAGCCAGATACACCCTGTGAAGTGTAAAACACCCCCACTGTCCTCAGTAATATTAACACACTGACAGAGAACACAGATTAACATTAACACACTCACTGACACACTGTGTATATAATGACCCACAGCCAGATATACCCTGTGAAGTGTAAAACACCCCCACTGTCCTCAGTAATATTAACACACTGACAGAGAACACAGATTAATATTAACACACTCACTGACACACTGTGTACATCATGACCCACAGTCAGATACACCCTGTTAAGTGTAAAACACCCCCACTGTCCTCAGTAATCTTAACACACTGACAGGGAACACAGATTAATATTAACACACTCACCGACACACTGTGTATATCATGACCCACAGTCAGATACACCCTGTGAAGTGTAAAACACCCCCACTGTCCTCAGGAATATTAACACACTGACAGAGAACACAGATTAATATTAACACACTCACTGACACACTGTGTATATCATGACCCACAGTCAGATACACCCGGTGAAGTGTAAAACACCCCCACTGTCCTCAGTAATATTAACACACTGACAGAGAACACAGATTAATATTAACACACTCACTGACACACTGTGTATATCATGACCCACAGTCAGATACACCCTGTGAAGTGTAAAACACCCCCACTGTCCTCAGCAATATTAACACACTGACAGAGAACACAGATTAATATTAACACACTCACTGACACACTGTGTATATCATGACCCACAGTCAGATACACCCTGTGAAGTGTAAAACACCCCCACTGTCCTCAGTAATATTAACACACTGACAGAGAACACAGATTAATATTAACACAATCACTGACACACTGTGTATATCATGACCCACAGTTAGATACACCCTGTGAAGTGTAAAACACCCCCACTGTCCTTAGTAATATTAACACACTGACAGAGAACACAGATTAATATTAACACACTCACTGACACACTGTGTATATCATGACCCAGAGTCAGATAAACCCTGTGAAGTGTAAAACACCCCCACTGTCCTCAGTAATATTAACACACTGACAGAGTACAAAGATTAATATTAACACACTCACTGACACACTGTGTATATCATGACCCACAGCCAGATACACCCTGTGAAGTGTAAAACACCCCCACTGTCCTCAGTAATATTAACACACTGACAGAGAACACAGATTAACATTAACACACTCACTGACACACTGTGTATATCATGACCCACAGCCAGATATACCCTGTGAAGTGTAAAACACCCCCACTGTCCTCAGTAATATTAACACACTGACAGAGTACAAAGATTAATATTAACACACTCACTGACACACTGTGTATATCATGACCTACAGTCAGATACACCCTGTGAAGTGTAAAAAACCCCCACTGTCCTCAGTAATATTAACACACTGACAGAGAACACAGATTAATATTAACACACTCACTGACACACTGTGTATATAATGACCCACAGTCAGATACACCCTGTGAAGTGTAAAACACCCCCACTGTCCTCAGGAATATTAACACACTGACAGAGAACACAGATTAATATTAACACACTCACTGACACACTGTGTATATCATGACCCACAGTCAGATACACCCTGTGAAGTGTAAAACACCCCCACCGTCCTCAGTAATATTAACACACTGACAGAGAACACAGATTAATATTAACACACTCACTGACACACTGTGTATATCATGACCCACAGTCAGATACACCCGGTGAAGTGTAAAACATCCCCACTGTCCTCAGGAATATTAACACACTGACAGAGAACACAGATTAATATTAACATACTCACTGACACACTGTGAATATAATGACCCACAGTCAGATACACCCGGTGAAGTGTAAAACATCCCCACTGTCCTCAGGAATATTAACACACTGACAGAGAACACAGATTAATATTAACACACTCACTGACACACTGTGTACATCATGACCCACAGTCAGATACACCCTGTGAAGTGTAAAACACCCCCACTGTCCTCAGTAATATTAACACACTGACAGAGAACACAGATTAATATTAACACACTCACTGACACACTGTGTACATCATGACCATGAGTCAGATACACCCTGTGAAGTGTAAAACACCCCCACTGTCCTCAGTAATATTAACACACTGACAGAGAACACAGATTAATATTAACACACTCACTGACACACTGTGTATATCATGACCCACAGTCAGATACACCCGGTGAAGTGTAAAACATCCCCACTGTCCTCAGGAATATTAACACACTGACAGAGAACACAGATTAATATTAACACACTCACTGACACACTGTGTACATCATGACCATGAGTCAGATACACCCTGTGAAGTGTAAAACACCCCCACTGTCCTCAGTAATATTAACACACTGACAGAGAACACAGATTAATATTAACACACTCACTGACACACTGTGTATATCATGACCCACAGTCAGATACACCCTGTGAAGTGTAAAACACCCCCACTGTCCTCAGTAATATTAACACACTGACAGAGAACACAGATTAATATTAACACACTCACTGACACACTGTGTATATCATGACCCACAGCCAGATACACCCTGTGAAGTGTAAAACATCCCCACTGTCCTCAGTAATATTAACACACTGACAGAGAACACAGATTAATATTAACACACTCACTGACACACTGTGTATATCATGACCCACAGTCAGATACACCCTGTGAAGTGTAAAACACCCCCACTGTCCTCAGTAATATTAACACACTGACAGAGAACACAGATTAATATTAACACACTCACTGACACACTGTGTATATCATGACCCACAGTCAGATACACCCTGTGAAGTGTAAAACACCCCCACTGTCCTCAGTAATATTAACACACTGACAGAGAACACAGATTAATATTAACACACTCACTGACACACTGTGTATATCATGACCCACAGTCAGATACACCCTGTGAAGTGTAAAACACCCCCACTGTCCTCAGTAATATTAACACACTGACAGAGAACACAGATTAATATTAAAACACTCACTGACACACTGTGTACATCATGACCCACAGTCAGATACACCCGGTGAAGTGTAAAACACCCCCACTGACCTCAGTAATATTAGCACACTGACAGAGAACACAGATTAATATTAACACACTCACTGACACACTGTGTATATCATGACCCACAGTCAGATACACCCTGTGAAGTGTAAAACACCCCCACTGTCCTCAGGTATATTAACACACTGACAGAGAACACAGATTAATATTAACACACTCACTGACACACTGTGTATATCATGACCCACAGTCAGATACACCCTGTGAAGTGTAAAACACCCCCACTGTCCTCAGGTATATTAACACACTGACAGAGAACACAGATTAATATTAACACACTCACTGACACACTGTGTATATCATGACCCACAGTCAGATAAACCCTGTGAAGTGTAAAACACCCCCTCTGTCCTCAGTAATATTAACACACTGACAGAGAACACAGATTAATATTAACACACTCACTGACACACTGTGTATTTCATGACCCACAGTCAGATACACCCTGTGAAGTGTAAAACACCCCCACTGTCCTCAGTAATATTAACACACTGACAGAGAACACAGATTAATATTAACACACTCACTGACACACTGTGTACATCATGACCCAGAGTCAGATACACCCTGTGAAGTGTAAAACACCCCCACTGTCCTCAGTAATATTAACACACTGACAGAGAACACAGATTAATATTAACACACTCACTGACAGACTGTGTATATCATGACCCAGAGTCAGATAAACCCTGTGAAGTGTAAAACACCCCCACTGTCCTCAGTAATATTAACACACTGACAGAGTACAAAGATTAATATTAACACACTCACTGACACACTGTGTATATCATGACCCAGAGTCAGATAAACCCTGTGAAGTGTAAAACACCCCCACTGTCCTCAGTAATATTAACACACTGACAGAGTACAAAGATTAATATTAACACACTCACTGACACACTGTGTATATCATGACCCACAGCCAGATACACCCTGTGAAGTGTAAAACACCCCCACTGTCCTCAGTAATATTAACACACTGACAGAGAACACAGATTAACATTAACACACTCACTGACACACTGTGTATATCATGACCCACAGCCAGATATACCCTGTGAAGTGTAAAACACCCCCACTGTCCTCAGTAATATTAACACACTGACAGAGTACAAAGATTAATATTAACACACTCACTGACACACTGTGTATATCATGACCTACAGTCAGATACACCCTGTGAAGTGTAAAAAACCCCCACTGTCCTCAGTAATATTAACACACTGACAGAGAACACAGATTAATATTAACACACTCACTGACACACTGTGTATATAATGACCCACAGTCAGATACACCCTGTGAAGTGTAAAACACCCCCACTGTCCTCAGGAATATTAACACACTGACAGAGAACACAGATTAATATTAACACACTCACTGACACACTGTGTATATCATGACCCACAGTCAGATACACCCTGTGAAGTGTAAAACACCCCCACCGTCCTCAGTAATATTAACACACTGACAGAGAACACAGATTAATATTAACACACTCACTGACACACTGTGTATATCATGACCCACAGTCAGATACACCCGGTGAAGTGTAAAACATCCCCACTGTCCTCAGGAATATTAACACACTGACAGAGAACACAGATTAATATTAACATACTCACTGACACACTGTGAATATAATGACCCACAGTCAGATACACCCGGTGAAGTGTAAAACATCCCCACTGTCCTCAGGAATATTAACACACTGACAGAGAACACAGATTAATATTAACACACTCACTGACACACTGTGTACATCATGACCCACAGTCAGATACACCCTGTGAAGTGTAAAACACCCCCACTGTCCTCAGTAATATTAACACACTGACAGAGAACACAGATTAATATTAACACACTCACTGACACACTGTGTACATCATGACCATGAGTCAGATACACCCTGTGAAGTGTAAAACACCCCCACTGTCCTCAGTAATATTAACACACTGACAGAGAACACAGATTAATATTAACACACTCACTGACACACTGTGTATATCATGACCCACAGTCAGATACACCCGGTGAAGTGTAAAACATCCCCACTGTCCTCAGGAATATTAACACACTGACAGAGAACACAGATTAATATTAACACACTCACTGACACACTGTGTACATCATGACCATGAGTCAGATACACCCTGTGAAGTGTAAAACACCCCCACTGTCCTCAGTAATATTAACACACTGACAGAGAACACAGATTAATATTAACACACTCACTGACACACTGTGTATATCATGACCCACAGTCAGATACACCCTGTGAAGTGTAAAACACCCCCACTGTCCTCAGTAATATTAACACACTGACAGAGAACACAGATTAATATTAACACACTCACTGACACACTGTGTATATCATGACCCACAGCCAGATACACCCTGTGAAGTGTAAAACATCCCCACTGTCCTCAGTAATATTAACACACTGACAGAGAACACAGATTAATATTAACACACTCACTGACACACTGTGTATATCATGACCCACAGTCAGATACACCCTGTGAAGTGTAAAACACCCCCACTGTCCTCAGTAATATTAACACACTGACAGAGAACACAGATTAATATTAACACACTCACTGACACACTGTGTATATCATGACCCACAGTCAGATACACCCTGTGAAGTGTAAAACACCCCCACTGTCCTCAGTAATATTAACACACTGACAGAGAACACAGATTAATATTAACACACTCACTGACACACTGTGTATATCATGACCCACAGTCAGATACACCCTGTGAAGTGTAAAACACCCCCACTGTCCTCAGTAATATTAACACACTGACAGAGAACACAGATTAATATTAACACACTCACTGACACACTGTGTATATCATGACCCACAGTCAGATACACCCTGTGAAGTGTAAAACACCCCCACTGTCCTCAGGTATATTAACACACTGACAGAGAACACAGATTAATATTAACACACTCACTGACACACTGTGTATATCATGACCCACAGTCAGATACACCCTGTGAAGTGTAAAACACCCCCACTGTCCTCAGGTATATTAACACACTGACAGAGAACACAGATTAATATTAACACACTCACTGACACACTGTGTATATCATGACCCACAGTCAGATAAACTCTGTGAAGTGTAAAACACCCCCACTGTCCTCAGTAATATTAACACACTGACAGAGAACACAGATTAATATTAACACACTCACTGACACACTGTGTATTTCATGACCCACAGTCAGATACACCCTGTGAAGTGTAAAACACCCCCACTGTCCTCAGTAATATTAACACACTGACAGAGAACACAGATTAATATTAACACACTCACTGACACACTGTGTACATCATGACCCAGAGTCAGATACACCCTGTGAAGTGTAAAACACCCCCACTGTCCTCAGTAATATTAACACACTGACAGAGAACACAGATTAATATTAACACACTCACTGACACACTGTGTATATCATGACCCACAGTCAGATACACCCTGTGAAGTGTAAAACACCCCCACTGTCCTCAGTAATATTAACACACTGACAGAGAACACAGATTAATATTAACACACTCACTGACACACTGTGTATATCATGACCCACAGTCAGATACACCCTGTGAAGTGTAAAACATCCCCACTGTCCTCAGTAATATTAACACACTGACAGAGAACACAGATTAATATTAACACACTCACTGACACACTGTGTATATCATGACCCACAGTCAGATACACCCTGTGAAGTGTAAAACACCCCCACTGTCCTCAGGAATATTAACACACTGACAGAGAACACAGATTAATATTAACACACTCACTGACACACTGTGTATATCATGACCCACAGTCAGATACACCCTGTGAAGTGTAAAACACCCCCACTGTCCTCAGTAATATTAACACACTGACAGAGAACACAGATTAATATTAACACACTCACTGACACACTGTGTATATCATGACCCACAGTCAGATACACCCTGTGAAGTGTAAAACACCCCCACTGTCCACAGGAATATTAACACACTGACAGAGAACACAGATTAATATTAACACACTCACTGACACACTGTGTATTTCATGACCCACAGTCAGATACACCCTGTGAAGTGTAAAACACCCCCACTGTCCTCAGTAGTATTAACACACTGACAGAGAACACAGATTAATATTAACACACTCACTGACACACTGTGTACATCATGACCCACAGTCGGATACACCCTGTGAAGTGTAAAACATGCCCACTGTCCTCAGGAATATTAACACACTGACAGAGAACACAGATTAATATTAACACACTCACTGACACACTGTGTACATCATGACCCAGAGTCAGATACACCCTGTGAAGTGTAAAACACCCCCACTGTCCTCAGTAATATTAACACACTGACAGAGAACACAGATTAATATTAACACACTCACTGACACACTGTGTATATCATGACCCACAGTCAGATACACCCTGTGAAGTGTAAAACACCCCCACTGTCCTCAGTAATATTAACACACTGACAGAGAACACAGATTAATATTAACACACTCACTGACACACTGTGTATATCATGACCCACAGTCAGATACACCCTGTGAAGTGTAAAACACCCCCACTGTCCTCAGGTATATTAACACACTGACAGAGAACACAGATTAATATTAACACACTCACTGACACACTGTGTATATCATGACCCACAGTCAGATAAACTCTGTGAAGTGTAAAACACCCCCACTGTCCTCAGTAATATTAACACACTGACAGAGAACACAGATTAATATTAACACACTCACTGACACACTGTGTATTTCATGACCCACAGTCAGATACACCCTGTGAAGTGTAAAACACCCCCACTGTCCTCAGTAATATTAACACACTGACAGAGAACACAGATTAATATTAACACACTCACTGACACACTGTGTACATCATGACCCAGAGTCAGATACACCCTGTGAAGTGTAAAACACCCCCACTGTCCTCAGTAATATTAACACACTGACAGAGAACACAGATTAATATTAACACACTCACTGACACACTGTGTATATCATGACCCACAGTCAGATACACCCTGTGAAGTGTAAAACACCCCCACTGTCCTCAGTAATATTAACACACTGACAGAGAACACAGATTAATATTAACACACTCACTGACACACTGTGTATATCATGACCCACAGTCAGATACACCCTGTGAAGTGTAAAACACCCCCACTGTCCTCAGGTATATTAACACACTGACAGAGAACACAGATTAATATTAACACACTCACTGACACACTGTGTATATCATGACCCACAGTCAGATAAACTCTGTGAAGTGTAAAACACCCCCACTGTCCTCAGTAATATTAACACACTGACAGAGAACACAGATTAATATTAACACACTCACTGACACACTGTGTATTTCATGACCCACAGTCAGATACACCCTGTGAAGTGTAAAACACCCCCACTGTCCTCAGTAATATTAACACACTGACAGAGAACACAGATTAATATTAACACACTCACTGACACACTGTGTACATCATGACCCAGAGTCAGATACACCCTGTGAAGTGTAAAACACCCCCACTGTCCTCAGTAATATTAACACACTGACAGAGAACACAGATTAATATTAACACACTCACTGACACACTGTGTATATCATGACCCACAGTCAGATACACCCTGTGAAGTGTAAAACACCCCCACTGTCCTCAGTAATATTAACACACTGACAGAGAACACAGATTAATATTAACACACTCACTGACACACTGTGTATATCATGACCCACAGTCAGATACACCCTGTGAAGTGTAAAACATCCCCACTGTCCTCAGTAATATTAACACACTGACAGAGAACACAGATTAATATTAACACACTCACTGACACACTGTGTATATCATGACCCACAGTCAGATACACCCTGTGAAGTGTAAAACACCCCCACTGTCCTCAGGAATATTAACACACTGACAGAGAACACAGATTAATATTAACACACTCACTGACACACTGTGTATATCATGACCCACAGTCAGATACACCCTGTGAAGTGTAAAACACCCCCACTGTCCTCAGTAATATTAACACACTGACAGAGAACACAGATTAATATTAACACACTCACTGACACACTGTGTATATCATGACCCACAGTCAGATACACCCTGTGAAGTGTAAAACACCCCCACTGTCCACAGGAATATTAACACACTGACAGAGAACACAGATTAATATTAACACACTCACTGACACACTGTGTATTTCATGACCCACAGTCAGATACACCCTGTGAAGTGTAAAACACCCCCACTGTCCTCAGTAGTATTAACACACTGACAGAGAACACAGATTAATATTAACACACTCACTGACACACTGTGTACATCATGACCCACAGTCGGATACACCCTGTGAAGTGTAAAACATGCCCACTGTCCTCAGGAATATTAACACACTGACAGAGAACACAGATTAATATTAACACACTCACTGACACACTGTGTACATCATGACCCAGAGTCAGATACACCCTGTGAAGTGTAAAACACCCCCACTGTCCTCAGTAATATTAACACACTGACAGAGAACACAGATTAATATTAACACACTCACTGACACACTGTGTATATCATGACCCACAGTCAGATACACCCTGTGAAGTGTAAAACACCCCCACTGTCCTCAGTAATATTAACACACTGACAGAGAACACAGATTAATATTAACACACTCACTGACACAGTGTGTATATCATGACCCACAGTCAGATACACCCTGTGAAGTGTAAAACACCCCCACTGTCCTCAGGAATATTAACACACTGACAGAGAACACAGATTAATATTAACACACTCACTGACACACTGTGTATATCATGACCCACAGTCAGATACACCCTGTGAAGTGTAAAACACCACCACTGTCCTCAGTAATATTAACACACTGACAGAGAACACAGATTAATATTAACACACTCACTGACACACTGTGTATATCATGACCCACAGTCAGATACACCCTGTGAAGTGTAAAACACCCCCACTGTCCACAGGAATATTAACACACTGACAGAGAACACAGATTAATATTAACACACTCACTGACACACTGTGTATATCATGACCCACAGTCAGATACACCCTGTGAAGTGTAAAACACCCCCACTGTCCTCAGTAATATTAACACACTGACAGAGAACACAGATTAATATTAACACACTCACTGACACACTGTGTACATCATGACCCACAGTCAGATACACCCTGTGAAGTGTAAAACATCCCCACTGTCCTCAGTCATATTAACACACTGACAGAGAACACAGATTAATATTAACACACTCACTGACACACTGTGTACATCATGACCCGCAGTCAGATACACCCTGTGAAGTGTAAAACACCCCCACTGTCCTCGGTAATATTAACACACAGACAGAGAACACAGATTAATATTAACACACTCACTGACACACTGTGTATATCATGACCCACAGTCAGATACACCCGGTGATGTGTAAAACACCCCCACTGTCGTCAGTAATATTAACACACTGACAGAGAACACAGATTAATATTAACACACTCACTGACACATTGTGTACATCATGACCCACAGTCAGATACACCCTGTGAAGTGTAAAACACCCCCACTGTCCTCAGTAATATTAACACACTGACAGAGAACACAGATTAATATTAACACACTCACTGACACACTGTGTATATCATGACCCACAGTCAGATACACCCTGTGAAGTGTAAAACACCCCCACTGTCCTCAGGAATATTGACACACTGACAGAGAACACAGATTAATATTAACACACTCACTGACACACTGTGTATTTCATGACCCACAGTCAGATACACCCTGTGAAGTGTAAAACACCCCCACTGTCCTCAGGAATATTAACACACTGACAGAGAACACAGATTAATATTAACACACTCACTGACACACTGTGTACATCATGACCCACAGTCAGATACACCCTGTGAAGTGTAAAACATGCCCACTGTCCTCAGGAATATTAACACACTGACAGAGAACACAGATTAATATTAACACACTCACTGACACACTGTGTACATCATGACCCACAGTCAGATAAACCCTGTGAAGTGTAAAACACCCCCACTGTCCTCAGGAATATTAACACGCTGACAGAGAACACAGATTAATATTAACACACTCACTGACACACTGTGTATATCATGACCCACAGTCAGATACCCCCTGTGAAGTGTAAAACACCCCCACTGTCCTCAGGAATATTAACACACTGACAGAGAACACAGATTAATATTAACACACTCACTGACACACTGTGTACATCATGACCCACAGTCAGATGCACCCTGTGAAGTGTAAAACACCCCCACTGTCCTCAGGAATATTAACACACTGACAGAGAACACAGATTAATATTAACACACTCACTGACACACTGTGTATATCATGACCCACAGTCAGATACACCCTGTGAAGTGTAAAACACCCCCACTGTCCTCAGGAATAGTAACACACTGACAGAGAACACAGATTAATATTAACACACTCACTGACACACTGTGTATATCATGACCCACAGTCAGATACACCCTGTGAAGTGTAGAACATCCCCACTGTCCTCAGTAATATTAACACACTGACAGAGAACACAGATTAATATTAACACACTCACTGAGACACTGTGTATATCATGACCCACAGTCAGATACACCCTGTGAAGTGTAAAACACCCCCACTGTCCTCAGTAATATTAACACACTGACAGAGAACACAGATTAATATTAACACACTCACTGACACACTGTGTATATCATGACCCACAGTCAGATACACCCTGTGAAGTGTAAAACATCCCCACTGTCCTCAGGAATATTAACACACTGACAGAGAACACAGATTAATATTAACACACTCACTGACACACTGTGTATATCATGACCCACAGTCAGATACACCCTGTGAAGTGTAAAACACCCCCACTGTCCTCAGGAATATTAACACACTGACAGAGAACACAGATTAATATTAACACACTCACTGACACGCTGTGTATATCATGACCCACAGTCAGATACACCCTGTGAAGTGTAAAACACCCCCACTGTCCTCAGGAATATTAACACACTGACAGAGAACACAGATTAATATTAACACACTCACTGACACACTGTGTACATCATGACCCACAGTCAGATAAACCCTGTGAAGTGTAAAACACCCCCACTGTCCTCAGGAATATTAACACGCTGACAGAGAACACAGATTAATATTAACACACTCACTGACACACTGTGTACATCATGACCCACAGTCAGATAAACCCTGTGAAGTGTAAAACACCCCCACTGTCCTCAGGAATATTAACACGCTGACAGAGAACACAGATTAATATTAACACACTCACTGACACACTGTATATATCATGACCCACAGTCAGATACCCCCTGTGAAGTGTAAAACACCCCCACTGTCCTCAGGAATATTAACACACTGACAGAGAACACAGATTAATATTAACACTCTCACTGACACACTGTGTACATCATGACCCACAGTCAGATGCACCCTGTGAAGTGTAAAACACCCCCACTGTCCTCAGGAATATTAACACACTGACAGAGAACACAGATTAATATTAACACACTCACTGACACACTGTGTATATCATGACCCACAGTCAGATACACCCTGTGAAGTGTAAAACACCCCCACTGTCCTCAGGAATATTAACACACTGACAGAGAACACAGATTAATATTAACACACTCACTGAAACACTGTGTACATCATGACCCACCGTCAGATGCACCCTGTGAAGTGTAAAACATCCCCACTGTCCTCAGTAATATTAACACACTGACAGAGAACCCAGATTAATATTAACACACTCACTGACACACTGTGTATATCATCACTCACAGTCAGATAAACCCTGTGAAGTGTAAAACACCCCCACTGTCCTCAGGAATGTTAACACACTGACAGAGAACACAGATTAATATTAACACACTCACTGACACACTGTGTATATCATGACCCACAGTCAGATACACCCTGTGAAGTGTAAAACACCCCCACTGTCCTCAGGAATATTAACACACTGACAGAGAACACAGATTAATATTAACACACTCACTGACACACTGTGTATCTCATGACCCACAGTCAGATACACCCTGTGAAGTGTAAAACATCCCCACTGTCCTCAGTAATATTAACACACTGACAGAGAACACAGATTAATATTAACACAATCACTGACACACTGTGTATATCATGACCCACAGTCAGATACACCCTGTGAAGTGTAAAACACCCCCACTGTCCTCAGGAATATTAACACACTGACAGAGAACACAGATTAATATTAACACACTCACTGACACACTGTGTACATCATGACCCACAGTCAGATACACCCTGTGAAGTGTAAAACACCCCCACTGTCCTCAGTAATATTAACACATTGACAGAGAACACAGATTAATATTAACACACTCACTGACACACTGTGTACATCATGACCCACAGTCAGATACACCCTGTGAAGTGTAAAACACCCCCACTGTCCTCAGTAATATTAACACACTGACAGAAAACACAGATTAATATTAACACACTCACTGACACACTGTGTACATCATGACCCACAGTCAGATACACCCTGTGAAGTGTAAAACACCCCCACTGTCCTCAGGAATATGAACACACTGACAGAGATCACAGATTAATATTAACACACTCACTGACACACTGTGTACATCATGACCCACAGTCAGATACACCCTGTGAAGTGTAAAACATCCCACTGTCCTCAGGAATATTAACACACTGACAGAGAACACAGATTAATATTAACACACTCACTGACACACTGTGTACATCATGACCCACAGTCAGATACACCCTGTGAAGTGTAAAACATCCCACTGTCCTCAGGAATATTAACACACTGACAGAGAACACAGATTAATATTTACACTCTCACTGACACACTGTGTATATCATGACCAACAGCCAGATACACCCTGTAAAGTGTAAAACACCCCCACTGTCCTCAGTAATATTAACACACTGACAGAGAACACAGATTAATATTAACACACTCACTGACACACTGTGTACATCGTGACCCACAGTCAGATACACCCTGTGAAGTGTAAAACATCCCACTGTCCTCAGGAATATTAACACACTGACAGAGAACACAGATTAATATTAACACACTCACTGACACACTGTGTACATCATGACCCACAGTCAGATACACCCTGTGAAGTGTAAAACATCCCACTGTCCTCAGGAATATTAACACACTGACAGAGAACACAGATTAATATTAACACTCTCACTGACACACTGTGTATATCATGACCCACAGCCAGATACACCCTGTAAAGTGTAAAACACCCCCACTGTCCTCAGTAATATTAACGCACTGACAGAGAACACAGATTAATATTAACACACTCACTGACACACTGTGTATATCATGACCCACAGCCAGATACACCCTGTAAAGTGTAAAACACCCCCACTGTCCTCAGTAATATCAACACACTGACAGAGAACACAGATTAATATTAACACACTCACTGACACACTGTGTATATCATGACTCACAGTCAGATAAACCCTGTGAAGTGTAAAACACCCCCACTGTCCTCATAATATTAACACACTGACAGAGAACACAGATTAATATTAACACACTCACTGACACACTGTGTATATCATGACCCACAGTTAGATACACCCTGTGAAGTGTAAAACATCCCCCACTGTCCTCAGCAATATTAACACACTGACAGAGAACACAGATTAATATTAACACACTCACTGACACACTGTGTATATCATGACTCACAGTCAGATACACCCTGTGAAGTGTAAAACACCCCCACTGTCCTCAGTAATATTAACACACTGACAGAGAACACAGATTAATGTTAACACACTCACTGACACACTGTGTACATCATGACCCACAGTCAGATAAACCCTGTGAAGTGTAAAACACCCCCACTGTCCTCAGGAATATTAACACACTGACAGAGAACACAGATTCATATTAACACACTCACTGACACACAGTGTATATCATGACCCACAGTCAGATACACCCTGTGAAGTGTAAAACATCCCCACTGTCCTCAGGAATATTAACACACTGACAGAGAACACAGATTCATATTAACACACTCACTGACACACTGTGTATATCATGACCCACAGTCAGATAAACCCTGTGAAGTGTAAAACACCCCCACTGTCCTCAGTAATATTAACACACTGACAGAGAACACAGACTAATATTAACGCACTCACTGACACACTGTGTATATCATGACCCACAGTCAGATAAACCCTGTGAAGTGTAAAACACCCCCACTGTCCTCAGGAATATTAACACACTGACAGAGAACACAGATTAATATTAACACACTCACTGACACACTATGTACATCATGACCCACAGTCAGATACACCCTGTGAAGTGTAAAACACCCCCACTGTCCTCAGGAATATTAACACACTGACAGAGAACACAGATTAATATTAACACACTCACTGACACACTGTGTACATCATGACCCACAGTCAGATAAACCCTGTGAAGTGTAAAACACCCCCACTGTCCTCAGGAATATTAACACACTGACAGAGAACACAGATTAATATTAACACACTCACTGACACACAGTGTATATCATGACCCACAGTCAGATACACCCTGTGAAGTGTAAAACATCCCCACTGTCCTCAGGAATATTAACACACTGACAGAGAACACAGATTCATATTAACACACTCACTGACACACTGTGTATATCATGACCCACAGTCAGATAAACCCTGTGAAGTGTAAAACACCCCCACTGTCCTCAGGAATATTAACACACTGACAGAGAACACAAATTAATATTAACACACTCACTGACACACTGTGTATATCATGACCCACAGTCAGATAAACCCTGTGAAGTGTAAAACACCCCCACTGTCCTCAGGAATATTAACACACTGACAGAGAACACAGATTAATATTAACACACTCACTGACACACTGTGTATATCATGACCCACAGTCAGATACACCCTGTGAAGTGTAAAACATCCCCACTGTCCTCAGGAATATTAACACACTGACAGAGAACACAGATTAATATTAACACACTCACTGACACACAATGTATATCATGACCCACAGTCAGATACACCCTGTGAAGTGTAAAACACCCCCACTGTCCTCAGTAATATTAACACACTGACAGAGAACACAGATTAATATTAACACACTCACTGACACACTGTGTATATCATGACCCACAGTCAGATACACCCTGTGAAGTGTAAAACACACCCACTGTCCTCAGGAATATTAACACACTGACAGAGAACACAGATTAATATTAACACACTCACTGACACACTGTGTATATCATGACCCACAGTCAGATACACCCTGTGAAGTGTAAAACACCCCCACTGTCCTCAGGAATATTAACACACTGACAGAGAACACAGATTAATATTAACACACTCATTGACACACTGTGTACATCATGACCCACAGTCAGATACACCCTGTGAAGTGTAAAACATCCCCACTGTCCTCAGGAATATTAACACACTGACAGAGAACACAGATTCATATTAACACACTCACTGACACACTGTGTATATCATGACCCACAGTCAGATAAACCCTGTGAAGTGTAAAACACCCCCACTGTCCTCAGTAATATTAACACACTGACAGAGAACACAGACTAATATTAACACACTCACTGACACACTGTGTATATCATGACCCACAGTCAGATAAACCCTGTGAAGTGTAAAACACCCCCACTGTCCTCAGGAATATTAACACACTGACAGAGAACACAGATTAATATTAACACACTCACTGACACACTATGTACATCATGACCCACAGTCAGATACACCCTGTGAAGTGTAAAACACCCCCACTGTCCTCAGGAATATTAACACACTGACAGAGAACACAGATTAATATTAACACACTCACTGACACACTGTGTACATCATGACCCACAGTCAGATAAACCCTGTGAAGTGTAAAACACCCCCACTGTCCTCAGGAATATTAACACACTGACAGAGAACACAGATTAATATTAACACACTCACTGACACACAGTGTATATCATGACCCACAGTCAGATACACCCTGTGAAGTGTAAAACACCCCCACTGTCCTCAGCAATATTAACACACTGACAGAGAACACAGATTAATATTAACACACTCACTGACGCACTGTGTATATCATGACCCACAGTCAGATACACCCTGTGAAGTGTAAAACATCCCCACTGTCCTCAGTAATATTAACACACTGACAGAGAACACAGATTAATATTAACACACTCACTGACACACAGTGTATATCATGACCCACAGTCAGATACACCCTGTGAAGTGTAAAACACCCCCACTGTCCTCAGGAATATTAACACACTGACAGAGAACACAGATTAATATTAACACACTCACTGACACACTGTGTATATCATGACCCACAGTCAGATAAACCCTGTGAAGTGTAAAACACCCCCACTGTCCTCAGGAATATTAACACACTGACAGAGAACACAGATTAATATTAACACACTCACTGACACACTGTGTATATCATGACCCACAGTCAGATACACCCTGTGAAGTGTAAAACATCCCCACTGTCCTCAGGAATATTAACACACTGACAGAGAACACAGATTAATATTAACACACTCACTGACACACGATGTACATCATGACCCACATTCAGATACACCCTGTGAAGTGTAAAACACCCCCACTGTCCTCAGGAATATTAACACACTGACAGAGAACACAGATTAATATTAACACACTCACTGACACACTGTGTACATCATGACCCACAGTCAGATAAACCCTGTGAAGTGTAAAACACCCCCACTGTCCTCAGGAATATTAACACACTGACAGAGAACACAGATTAATATTAACACACTCACTGACACACAGTGTATATCATGACCCACAGTCAGATAAACCCTGTGAAGTGTAAAACACCCCCACTGTCCTCAGGAATATTAACACACTGACAGAGAACACAGATTAATATTAACACACTCACTGACACACTGTGTATATCATGACCCACAGTCAGATACACCCTGTGAAGTGTAAAACACCCCCACTGTCCTCAGGAATATTAACACACTGACAGAGAACACAGATTAATATTAACACACTCACTGACACACTGTGTACATCATGACCCACAGTCAGATACACCCTGTGAAGTGTAAAACATCCCCACTGTCCTCAGGAATATTAACACACTGACAGAGAACACAGATTCATATTAACACACTCACTGACACACTGTGTATATCATGACCCACAGTCAGATAAACCCTGTGAAGTGTAAAACACCCCCACTGTCCTCAGGAATATTAACACACTGACAGAGAACACAGATTAATATTAACACACTCACTGACACACTATGTACATCATGACCCACAGTCAGATACACCCTGTGAAGTGTAAAACACCCCCACTGTCCTCAGGAATATTAACACACTGACAGAGAACACAGATTAATATTAACACACTCACTGACACACTGTGTATATCATGACCCACAGTCAGATACACCCTGTGAAGTGTAAAACACCCCCACTGTCCTCAGGAATATTAACACACTGACAGAGAACACAGATTAATATTAACACACTCACTGACACACTGTGTATATCATGACCCACAGTCAGATAAACCCTGTGAAGTGTAAAACACCCCCACTTTCCTCAGGAATATTAACACACTGACAGAGAACACAGATTAATATTAACACACTCACTGACACACTGTGTATATCATGACCCACAGTCAGATACACCCTGTGAAGTGTAAAACATCCCCACTGTCCTCAGGAATATTAACACACTGACAGAGAACACAGATTAATATTAACACACTCACTGACACACAATGTATATCATGACCCACAGTCAGATAAACCCTGTGAAGTGTAAAACACCCCCACTGTCCTCAGTAATATTAACACACTGACAGAGAACACAGATTAATATTAACACACTCACTGACACACTGTGTATATCATGACCCACAGTCAGATACACCCTGTGAAGTGTAAAACACACCCACTGTCCTCAGGAATATTAACACACTGACAGAGAACACAGATTAATATTAACACACTCACTGACACACTGTGTATATCATGACCCACAGTCAGATACACCCTGTGAAGTGTAAAACACCCCCACTGTCCTCAGTAATAATAACACACTGACAGAGAACACAGATTAATATTAACACTCTCACTGACACACAGTGTATATCATGACCCACAGTCAGATACACCCTGTGAAGTGTAAAACACCCCCACTGTCCTCAGTAATATTAACACACTGACAGAGAACACAGATTAATATTAACACACTCACTGACACACAATGTATATCATGACCCACAGTCAGATACACCCTGTGAAGTGTAAAACACCCCCACTGTCCTCAGGAATATTAACACACTGACAGAGAACACAGATTAATATTAACACACTCACTGACACACTGTGTATATCATGACCCACAGTCAGATACACCCTGTGAAGTGTAAAACACCCCCACTGTCCTCAGGAATATTAACACACTGACAGAGAACACAGATTAATATTAACACACTCACTGACACACTGTGTATATCATGACCCACAGTCAGATAAACCCTGTGAAGTGTAAAACACCCCCACTTTCCTCAGGAATATTAACACACTGACAGAGAACACAGATTAATATTAACACACTCACTGACACACTGTGTATATCATGACCCACAGTCAGATACACCCTGTGAAGTGTAAAACATCCCCACTGTCCTCAGGAATATTAACACACTGACAGAGAACACAGATTAATATTAACACACTCACTGACACACAATGTATATCATGACCCACAGTCAGATAAACCCTGTGAAGTGTAAAACACCCCCACTGTCCTCAGTAATATTAACACACTGACAGAGAACACAGATTAATATTAACACACTCACTGACACACTGTGTATATCATGACCCACAGTCAGATACACCCTGTGAAGTGTAAAACACACCCACTGTCCTCAGGAATATTAACACACTGACAGAGAACACAGATTAATATTAACACACTCACTGACACACTGTGTATATCATGACCCACAGTCAGATACACCCTGTGAAGTGTAAAACACCCCCACTGTCCTCAGTAATAATAACACACTGACAGAGAACACAGATTAATATTAACACTCTCACTGACACACAGTGTATATCATGACCCACAGTCAGATACACCCTGTGAAGTGTAAAACACCCCCACTGTCCTCAGTAATATTAACACACTGACAGAGAACACAGATTAATATTAACACACTCACTGACACACAATGTATATCATGACCCACAGTCAGATACACCCTGTGAAGTGTAAAACACCCCCACTGTCCTCAGTAATATTAACACACTGACAGAGAACACAGATTAATATTAACACACTCACTGACACGCTGTGTATATCATGACCCACAGTCAGATACACCCTGTGAAGTGTAAAACACACCCACTGTCCTCAGGAATATTAACACACTGACAGAGAACACAGATTAATATTAACACACTCACTGACACACTGTGTATATCATGACCGACAGTCAGATACACCCTGTGAAGTGTAAAACACCCCCACTGTCCTCAGTAATAATAACACACTGACAGAGAACACAGATTAATATTAACACTCTCACTGACACACAGTGTATATCATGACCCACAGTCAGATACACCCTGTGAAGTGTAAAACACCCCCACTGTCCTCAGTAATATTAACACACTGACAGAGAACACAGATTAATATTAACACACTCACAGACACACTGTGTATATCATGACCCACAGTCAGATACACCCTGTGAAGTGTAAAACACCCCCACTGTCCTCAGTAATATTAACACACTGACAGAGAACACAGATTAATATTAACACACTCACTGACACACTGTGTATATCATGACCCACAGTCAGATACACCCGGTGAAGTGTAAAACACCCCCACTGTCCTCAGTAATATTAACACACTGACAGAGAACACAGATTAATATTAACACACTCACTGACACACTATGTACATCATGACCCAGAGTCAGATAAACCCTGTGAAGTGTAAAACACCCCCACTGTCCTCAGGAATATTAACACACTGACAGAGAACACAGATTAATATTAACACACTCACTGACACGCTGTGTATATCATGACCCACAGTCAGATACACCCTGTGAAGTGTAAAACACACCCACTGTCCTCAGGAATATTAACACACTGACAGAGAACACAGATTAATATTAACACACTCACTGACACACTGTGTATATCATGACCGACAGTCAGATACACCCTGTGAAGTGTAAAACACCCCCACTGTCCTCAGTAATAATAACACACTGACAGAGAACACAGATTAATATTAACACTCTCACTGACACACAGTGTATATCATGACCCACAGTCAGATACACCCTGTGAAGTGTAAAACACCCCCACTGTCCTCAGTAATATTAACACACTGACAGAGAACACAGATTAATATTAACACACTCACAGACACACTGTGTATATCATGACCCACAGTCAGATACACCCTGTGAAGTGTAAAACACCCCCACTGTCCTCAGTAATATTAACACACTGACAGAGAACACAGATTAATATTAACACACTCACTGACACACTGTGTATATCATGACCCACAGTCAGATACACCCGGTGAAGTGTAAAACACCCCCACTGTCCTCAGTAATATTAACAGACTGACAGAGAACACAGATTAATATTAACACACTCACTGACACACTATGTACATCATGACCCAGAGTCAGATAAACCCTGTGAAGTGTAAAACACCCCCACTGTCCTCAGGAATATTAACACACTGACAGAGAACACAGATTAATATTAACACACTCACTGACACACTGTGTATATCATGACCCACAGTCAGATAAACCCTGTGAAGTGTAAGACACTCCCACTGTCCTCAATAATATTAACACACTGACAGAGAACACAGATTAATATTAACAGACTCACTGACACACTGTGTATATCATGACCCACAGTCAGATAAACCCTGTGAAGTGTAAAACACCCCCACTGTCCTCAGTAATTTTAACACACTGACAGAGAACACAGATTAATATTAACACACTCACTGACACACTGTGTATATCATGACCCACAGTCAGATAAACCCTGTGAAGTGTAAAACACCCCCACTGTCCTCAGGAATATTAACACACTGACAGAGAACACAGATAAATATTAACACACTCACTGACACACTGTGTATATCATGACCCACTGTCAGATACACCCTGTGAAGTGTAAAACACCACCACTGTCCTCAGGAATATTAACACACTGACAGAGAACACAGATTAATATTAAAACACTCACTGACACACTGTGTATATCATGACCCACAGTCAGATACACCCTGTGAAGTGTAAAACACACCCACTGTCCTCAGGAATATTAACACACTGACAGAGAACACAGATTAATATTAACACACTCACTGACACACTGTGTATATCATGACCGACAGTCAGATACACCCTGTGAAGTGTAAAACACCCCCACTGTCCTCAGTAATAATAACACACTGACAGAGAACACAGATTAATATTAACACTCTCACTGACACACAGTGTATATCATGACCCACAGTCAGATACACCCTGTGAAGTGTAAAACACCCCCACTGTCCTCAGTAATATTAACACACTGACAGAGAACACAGATTAATATTAACACACTCACAGACACACTGTGTATATCATGACCCACAGTCAGATACACCCTGTGAAGTGTAAAACACCCCCACTGTCCTCAGTAATATTAACACACTGACAGAGAACACAGATTAATATTAACACACTCACTGACACACTGTGTATATCATGACCCACAGTCAGATACACCCGGTGAAGTGTAAAACACCCCCACTGTCCTCAGTAATATTAACACACTGACAGAGAACACAGATTAATATTAACACACTCACTGACACACTATGTACATCATGACCCAGAGTCAGATAAACCCTGTGAAGTGTAAAACACCCCCACTGTCCTCAGGAATATTAACACACTGACAGAGAACACAGATTAATATTAACACACTCACTGACACACTGTGTATATCATGACCCACAGTCAGATAAACCCTGTGAAGTGTAAAACACTCCCACTGTCCTCAATAATATTAACACACTGACAGAGAACACAGATTAATATTAACAGACTCACTGACACACTGTGTATATCATGACCCACAGTCAGATAAACCCTGTGAAGTGTAAAACACCCCCACTGTCCTCAGTAATTTTAACACACTGACAGAGAACACAGATTAATATTAACACACTCACTGACACACTGTGTATATCATGACCCACAGTCAGATAAACCCTGTGAAGTGTAAAACACCCCCACTGTCCTCAGGAATATTAACACACTGACAGAGAACACAGATTAATATTAACACACTCACTGACACACTGTGTATATCATGACCCACTGTCAGATACACCCTGTGAAGTGTAAAACACCACCACTGTCCTCAGGAATATTAACACACTGACAGAGAACACAGATTAATATTAACACACTCACCGACACACTGTGTATATCATGACCCACAGTCAGATACACCCTGTGAAGTGTAAAACACCCCCACTGTCCTCAGCAATATTAACACACTGACTGAGAACACAGATTAATATTAACACACTCACTGACACTCTGTGCATATCATGACTCACAGTCAGATACACCCGGTGAAGTGTAAAACACCCCCACTGTCCTCAGTAATATTAACACACTGACAGAGAACACAGATTAATATTAACACACTCACTGACACACTGTGTACATCATGACCCACAGTCAGATACACCCGGTGAAGTGTAAAACACCCAAACTGTCCTCAGTAATATTAACACACTGACAGAGAACACAGATTAATATTAACACACTCACTGACACACTGTGTACATCATGACTCACAGTCAGATACACCCGGTGAAGTGTAAAACACCCCCACTGTCCTCAGTAATATTAACACACTGACAGAGAACACAGATTAAGATTAACACACTCACTGACACACTGTGTATGTCATGACCCACAGTCAGATACACCCTGTGAAGTGTAAAACACCCCCACTGTCCTCAGGAATATTAACACACTGACAGAGAACACAGATTAATATTAACACACTCACTGACACACTGTGTATATCATGACCCACAGTCAGATACACCCGGTGAAGTGCAAAACACCCCCACTGTCCTCAGGAATATTAACACACTGACAGAGAACACAGATTAATATTAACACACTCACTGACACACTGTGTATATCATGACCCACAGTCAGATAAACCCTGTGAAGTGTAAAACACCCAAACTGTCCTCAGTAATATTAACACACTGACAGAGAACACAGATTAATATTAACACACTCACTGACACACTGTGTACATCATGACCCACAGTCAGATACACCCTGTGAAGTGTAAAACACCCCCACTGTCGTCAGTAATATTAACACACTGACAGAGAACACAGATTAATATTAACACACTCACTGACACACTGTGTATAACATGACCCACAGTCAGATACATCCTGTGAAGTGTAAAACACCCCCTCTGTCCTCAGAAATATTAACACACTGACAGAGAACACAGATTAATATTAACACACTCACTGACACACTGTGTATATCATGACCCACAGTCAGATACACCCGGTGAAGTGTAAAACACCCCCACTGCCCTCAGCGATATTAACACACTGACAGAGAACACAGATTAATATTAACACACTCACTGACACACTGTGTATATCATGACCCACAGTCAGATACACCCTGTGAAGTGTAAAACACCCCCACTGTCCTCAGGAATATTAACACACTGACAGAGAACACAGATTAATATTAACACACTCACTGACACACTGTGTATATCATGACCCACAGTCAGATACACCCGGTGAAGTGTAAAACACCCCCACTGCCCTCAGCAATATTAACACACTGACAGAGAACACAGATTAATATTAACACACTCACTGACACACTGTGTATATCATGACCCACAGTCAGATACACCCTGTGAAGTGTAAAACACCCCCACTGTCCTCAGTAATATTAACACACTGACAGAGAACACAGATTAATATTAACACACTCACTGACACACTGTGTACATCATGACCCACAGTCAGATACACCCTGTGAAGTGTAAAACACCCCCACTGTCGTCAGTAATATTAACACACTGACAGAGAACACAGATTAATATTAACACACTCACTGACACACTGTGTATATCATGACCCACAGTCAGATACACCCTGTGAAGTGTGAAACACCTCCACTGTCCTCAGTAATATTAACACACTGACAGAGAACACAGATTAATATTAACACACTCACTGACACACTGTGTATATCATGACCCACAGTCAGATACACCCTGTGAAGTGTAAAACACCCCCACTGTCCTCAGTAATATTAACACACTGACAGAGAACACAGATTAATATTAACACACTCACTGACACACTGTGTACATCATGACCCACAGTCAGATACACCCTGTGAAGTGTAAAACACCCCAACTGTCCTCAGTAGTATTAACACACTGACAGAGAACACAGATTAATATTAACACACTCACTGACAAACTGTGTATATCATGACCCACAGTCAGATACACCCTGTGAAGTGTAAAACACCCCCACTGTCCTCAGTAAGACTAACACACTGACAGAGAACACAGATTAATATTAACACACTCACTGACACACTGTGTATATCATCACCCACAGTCAGATACACCCTGTGAAGTGTAAAACACCCCCACTGTCCTCAGGAATATTAACACACTGACAGAGAACACAGATTAATATTAACACACTCACTGACACACTGTGTATATCATGACCCACAGTCAGATACACCCTGTGAAGTGTAAAACACCCCCACTGTCCTCAGGAATATTAACACCTGACAGTGAACACAGATTAATATTAACACACTCACTGACACACTGTGTACATCATGACCCACAGTCAGATACACCCTGTGAAGTGTAAAACACCCCCACTGTCCTCAGGAATATTAACACACTGACAGAGAACACAGATTAATATTAACACACTCACTGACACACTGTGTATATCATGACCCACAGTCAGATACACCCGGTGAAGTGTAAAACACCCCCACTGCCCTCAGCAATATTAACACACTGACAGAGAACACAGATTAATATTAACACACTCACTGACACACTGTGTATATCATGACCCACAGTCAGATACACCCTGTGAAGTGTAAAACACCCCCACTGTCCTCAGTAATATTAACACACTGACAGAGAACACAGATTAATATTAACACACTCACTGACACACTGTGTACATCATGACCCACAGTCAGATACACCCTGTGAAGTGTAAAACACCCCCACTGTCGTCAGTAATATTAACACACTGACAGAGAACACAGATTAATATTAACACACTCACTGACACACTGTGTATATCATGACCCACAGTCAGATACACCCTGTGAAGTGTGAAACACCTCCACTGTCCTCAGTAATATTAACACACTGACAGAGAACACAGATTAATATTAACACACTCACTGACACACTGTGTATATCATGACCCACAGTCAGATACACCCTGTGAAGTGTAAAACACCCCCACTGTCCTCAGTAATATTAACACACTGACAGAGAACACAGATTAATATTAACACACTCACTGACACACTGTGTACATCATGACCCACAGTCAGATACACCCTGTGAAGTGTAAAACACCCCAACTGTCCTCAGTAATATTAACACACTGACAGAGAACACAGATTAATATTAACACACTCACTGACAAACTGTGTATATCATGACCCACAGTCAGATACACCCTGTGAAGTGTAAAACACCCCCACTGTCCTCAGTAATACTAACACACTGACAGAGAACACAGATTAATATTAACACACTCACTGACACACTGTGTATATCATCACCCACAGTCAGATACACCCTGTGAAGTGTAAAACACCCCCACTGTCCTCAGGAATATTAACACACTGACAGAGAACACAGATTAATATTAACACACTCACTGACACACTGTGTATATCATGACCCACAGTCAGATACACCCTGTGAAGTGTAAAACACCCCCACTGTCCTCAGGAATATTAACACCTGACAGTGAACACAGATTAATATTAACACACTCACTGACACACTGTGTACATCATGACCCACAGTCAGATACACCCTGTGAAGTGTAAAACACCCCCACTGTCCTCAGTAATATTAACACACTGACAGAGAACACAGATTAATATTAACACACTCACTGACACACTGTGTATATCATGACCCACAGTCAGATACACCCTGTGAAGAGTAAAACACCCCCACTGTCCTCAAAAATATTAACACACTGACAGAGAACACAGATTAATATTAACACACTCACTGACACACTGTGTACATCATGACCCACAGTCAGATAAACCCTGTGAAGTGTAAAACACCCCCACTGTCCTCAGTAATATTAACACACTGACAGAGAACACAGATTAATATTAACACACTCACTGACACACTGTGTACATCATGACCCACAGTCAGATAAACCCTGTGAAGTGTAAAACATCCCCACTGTCCTCAGTAATATTAACACACTGACACAGAACACAGATTAATATTAACACACTCACTGACATACTGTGTAAATCATGACCCACAGTCAGATACACCCTGTGAAGTGTAAAACACCCCCACTGTCCTCAGGAATATTAACACACTGACAGAGAACACAGATTAATATTAACACACTCACTGACACACTGTGTATATCATGACCTACAGTCAGATAAACCCTGTGAAGTGTAAAACACCCCCACTGTCCTCAGTAATATTAAAACACTGACAGAGAACACAGATTAATATTAACACACTCACTGACACACTGTGTATATCATGACCCACAGTCAGATACACCCTGTGAAGTGTAAAACACCCCCACTGTCCTCAGTAATATTAACACACTGACAGGGAACACAGATTAATATTAACACACTCACTGACATACTGTGTAAATCATGACCCACAGTCAGATACACCCTGTGAAGTGTAAAACACCCCCACTGTCCTCAGGAATATTAACACACTGACAGAGAACACAGATTAATAATAACACACTCACTGACACACTGTGTATATCATGACCTACAGTCAGATAAACCCTGTGAAGTGTAAAACACCCCCACTGTCCTCAGCAATAATAACACACTGACAGAGAACACAGATTAATATTAACACACTCACTGACACACTGTGTATATCATGACCCACAGTCAGATAAACCCTGTGAAGTGTAAAACATCCCCACTGTCCTCAGGAATATTAACACACTGACAGAGAACACAGATTAATATTAACACACTCACTGACACACTGTGTATATCATGACCCACTGTCAGATACACCCGGTGAAGTGTAAAACATCCCCACTGTCCTCAGGAATAATAACAAACTGACAGAGAACACAGATTAATATTAACACACTCACTGACACACTGTGTACATCATGACCCACAGTCAGATAAACCCTGTGAAGCGTAAAACATCCCCACTGTCCTCAGGAATATTAACACACTGACAGAGAACACAGATTAATATTAACACACTCACTGACACACTGTGTATATCATGACCCACAGTTCGATACACCCTGTGAAGTGTAAAACACCCCCACTGTCCTCAGGAATATTAACACACTGACAGAGAACACAGATTAATATTAACACACTCACTGACACACTGTGTACATCACGTTC
The DNA here is from genome assembly GCF_036365525.1 of Heterodontus francisci. NCBI lineage: Eukaryota > Metazoa > Chordata > Chondrichthyes > Heterodontiformes > Heterodontidae > Heterodontus > Heterodontus francisci. The sequence continues at coordinate 2,030,821 of NW_027141861.1, read as the reverse complement.
CACAGTCAGATAAACCCTGTGAAGTGTAAAACATCCCCACTGTCCTCAGTAATATTAACACACTGACAGAGAACACAGATTAATATTAACACACTCACTGACACACTGTGTACATCATGACCCACAGTCAGATACACCCTGTGAAGTGTAAAACACCCCCACTGTCGTCAGTAATATTAACACACTGACAGAGAACACAGATTAATATTAACACACTCACTGACACACTGTGTATAACATGACCCACAGTCAGATACATCCTGTGAAGTGTAAAACACCCCCTCTGTCCTCAGGAATATTAACACACTGACAGAGAACACAGATTAATATTAACACACTCACTGACACACTGTGTATATCATGACCCACAGTCAGATACACCCTGTGAAGTGTAAAACACCCCCACTGTCCTCAGCGATATTAACACACTGACAGAGAACACAGATTAATATTAACACACTCACTGACACACTGTGTATATCATGACCCACAGTCAGATACACCCTGTGAAGTGTAAAACACCCCCACTGTCCTCAGGAATATTAACACACTGACAGAGAACACAGATTAATATTAACACACTCACTGACACACTGTGTATATCATGACCCACAGTCAGATACACCCGGTGAAGTGTAAAACACCCCCACTGCCCTCAGCAATATTAACACACTGACAGAGAACACAGATTAATATTAACACACACACTGACACACTGTGTACATCATGACCCACAGTCAGATACACCCTGTGAAGTGTAAAACACCCCCACGTTCCTCAGGAATATTAACACACTGACAGAGAACACAGATTAATATTAACACACTCACTGACACACTGTGTACATCATGACCCAGAGTCAGATACACCCTGTGAAGTGTAAAACACCCCCACTGCCCTCAGCAATATTAACACACTGACAGAGAACACAGATTAATATTAACACACTCACTGACACACTGTGTACATCATGACCCACAGTCAGATACACCCTGTGAAGTGTAAAACACCCCCACTGTCCTCAGGAATATTAACACACTGACAGAGAACACAGATCAATATTAACACACTCACTGACACACTGTGTATATCATGACCCACAGTCAGATACACCCTGTGAAGTGTAAAACACCCCCACTGTCCTCAGGAATATTAACACACTGACAGAGAACACAGATTAATATTAACACACTCACTGACACACTGTGTATATAATGACCCACAGTCAGATACACCCTGTGAAGTGTAAAACACCCCCACTGTCCTCAGTCATATTAACACACTGACAGAGAACACAGATTAATATTAACACACTCAGTGACACACTGTGTATATCATGACCCACAGTTAGATACACCCTGTGAAGTGTAAAACACCCCCACTGTCCTCAGGAATATTAACACACTGACAGAGAACACAGATTAATATCAACACACTCACTGACACACTGTGTACATCACGTTCCAAAGTCAGATAAACCCTGTGAAGTGTAAAACATCCCCACTGTCCTCAGTAATATTAACACACTGACAGAGAACACAGATTAATATTAACACACTCACTGACACACTGTGTACATCACGTTCCACAGTCAGATAAACCCTGTGAAGTGTAAAACATCCCCACTGTCCTCAGGAATATTAACACACTGACAGAGAACACAGATTAATATTAACACACTCACTGACACACTGTGTATATCATGACCCACAGTTAGATACACCCTGTGAAGTGTAAAACACCCCCACTGTCCTCAGGAATATTAACACACTGACAGAGAACACAGATTAATATTAACACACTCACTGACACACTGTGTACATCACGTTCCACAGTCAGATAAACCCTGTGAAGTGTAAAACATCCCCACTGTCCTCAGTAATATTAACACACTGACAGAGAACACAGATTAATATTAACACACTCACTGACACACTGTGTACATCATGACCCACAGTCAGATACACCCTGTGAAGTGTAAAACACCCCCACTGTCGTCAGTAATATTAACACACTGACAGAGAACACAGATTAATATTAACACACTCACTGACACACTGTGTATAACATGACCCACAGTCAGATACATCCTGTGAAGTGTAAAACACCCCCTCTGTCCTCAGGAATATTAACACACTGACAGAGAACACAGATTAATATTAACACACTCACTGACACACTGTGTATATCATGACCCACAGTCAGATACACCCGGTGAAGTGTAAAACACCCCCACTGCCCTCAGCGATATTAACACACTGACAGAGAACACAGATTAATATTAACACACTCACTGACACACTGTGTATATCATGACCCACAGTCAGATACACCCTGTGAAGTGTAAAACACCCCCACTGTCCTCAGGAATATTAACACACTGACAGAGAACACAGATTAATATTAACACACTCACTGACACACTGTGTATATCATGACCCACAGTCAGATACACCCGGTGAAGTGTAAAACACCCCCACTGCCCTCAGCAATATTAACACACTGACAGAGAACACAGATTAATATTAACACACACACTGACACACTGTGTACATCATGACCCACAGTCAGATACACCCTGTGAAGTGTAAAACACCCCCACGTTCCTCAGGAATATTAACACACTGACAGAGAACACAGATTAATATTAACACACTCACTGACACACTGTGTATATCATGACCCACAGTCAGATACACCCGGTGAAGTGTAAAACACCACCACTGTCCTCAGTAATATTAACACACTGACAGAGAACACAGATTAATATTAACACACTCACTGACACACTGTGTACATCATGACCCAGAGTCAGATACACCCTGTGAAGTGTAAAACACCCCCACTGCCCTCAGCAATATTAACACACTGACAGAGAACACAGATTAATATTAACACACTCACTGACACACTGTGTACATCATGACCCACAGTCAGATACACCCTGTGAAGTGTAAAACACCCCCAAAGTCCTCTGGAATATTAACACACTGACAGAGAACACAGATTAATATTAACACACTCACTGACACACTGTGTATATCATGACCCACAGTCAGATACACCCTGTGAAGTGTAAAACACCCCCACTGTCCTCAGGAATATTAACACACTGACAGAGAACACAGATTAATATTAACACACTCACTGACACACTGTGTATATCATGACCCACAGTCAGATACACCCTGTGAAGTGTAAAACACCCCCACTGTCCTCAGTAATATTAACACACTGACAGAGAACACAGATTAATATTAACACACTCACTGACACACTGTGTACATCATGACCCACAGTCAGATACACCCTGTGAAGTGTAAAACACCCCCACTGTCCTCAGGAATATTAACACACTGACAGAGAACACAGATTAATATTAACACACTCACTGACACACTGTGTATATCATGACCCACAGTCAGATACACCCTGTGAAGTGTAAAACACCCCCACTGTCCTCAGTAATATTAACACACTGACAGAGAACACAGATTAATATTAACACACTCACTGACACACTGTGTACATCATGACCCACAGTCAGATACACCCTGTGAAGTGTAAAACACCCCAACTGTCCTCAGTAATATTAACACACTGACAGAGAACACAGATTAATATTAACACACACACTGACAAACTGTGTATATCATGACCCACAGTCAGATACACCCTGTGAAGTGTAAAACACCCCCACTGTCCTCAGTAATACTAACACACTGACAGAGAACACAGATTAATATTAACACACTCACTGACACACTGTGTATATCATCACCCACAGTCAGATACACCCGGTGAAGTGTAAAACACCCCCACTGTCCTCAGTCATATTAACACACTGACAGAGAACACAGATTAATATTAACACACTCACTGACACACTGTGTATATCATGACCCAGAGTCAGATAAACCCTGTGAAGTGTAAAACACCCCCACTGTCCTCAGGAATACTAACACACTGACAGAGAACACAGATTAATATTAACACACTCACTGACACACTGTGTATATCATGACCCACAGTCAGATACACCCTGTGAAGTGTAAAACACCCCCACTGTCCTCAGGAATATTAACACCTGACAGTGAACACAGATTAATATTAACACACTCACTGACACACTGTGTACATCATGACCCACAGTCAGATACACCCTGTGAAGTGTAAAACACCCCCACTGTCCTCAGTAATATTAACACACTGACAGAGAACACAGATTAATATTAACACACTCACTGACACACTGTGTATATCATGACCCACAGTCAGATACACCCTGTGAAGTGTAAAACACCCCCACTGTCCTCAGTAATATTAACACACTGACAGAGAACACAGATTAATATTAACACACTCACTGACACACTGTGTACATCATGACCCACAGTCAGATAAACCCTGTGAAGTGTAAAACACCCCCACTGTCCTCAGTAATATTAACACACTGACAGAGAACACAGATTAATATTAACACACTCACTGACACACTGTGTACATCATGTCCCACAGTCAGATAAACCCTGTGAAGTGTAAAACATCCCCACTGTCCTCAGTAATATTAACACACTGACAGAGAACACAGATTAATATTAACACACTCACTGACATACTGTGTAAATCATGACCCACAGTCAGATACACCCTGTGAAGTGTAAAACACCCCCACTGTCCTCAGGAATATTAACACACTGACAGAGAACACAGATTAATATTAACACACTCACTGACACACTGTGTATATCATGACCCACAGTCAGATACACCCTGTGAAGTGTAAAACACCCCCACTGTCCTCAGTAATATTAACACACTGACAGAGAACACAGATTAATATTAACACACTCACTGACACACTGTGTACATCATGACCCACAGTCAGATACACCCTGTGAAGTGTGAAACACCCCCACTGTCATCAGTAATATTAACACACTGACAGAGAACACAGATTAATATTAACACACTGACTGACACACTGTGTATATCATGACCCACAGTCAGATACACCCTGTGAAGTGTAAAACATTCCCACTGTCCTCAGGAATATTAACACACTGACAGAGAACACAGATTAATATTAACACACTCACTGACACACTGTGTATATCATGACCCACAGTCAGATACACCCTGTGAAGTGTAAAACACCCCCACTGTCCTCAGGAATATTAACACACTGACAGAGAACACAGATTAATATTAACACACTCACTGACACACTGTGTACATCATGACCCACAGTCAGATACACCCTGTGAAGTGAAAAACACCCCCACTGTCCTCAGGAATATTAACACACTGACAGAGAACACAGATTAATATTAACACACTCACTGACACACTGTGTATATCATGACCCACAGTCAGATACACCCTGTGAAGTGTAAAACACCCCCACTGTCCTCAGTCATATTAACACACTGACAGAGAACACAGATTAATATTAACACACTCACTGACACACTGTGTATATCATGACCCACAGTCAGATACACCCTGTGAAGTGTAAAACACCCCCACTTTCCTCAGTCATATTAACACACTGACAGAGAACACAGATTAATATTAACACACTCACTGACACACTGTGTATATCATGACCCACAGTCAGATACACCCTGTGAAGTGTAAAACACCCCCACTGCCCTCAGCGATATTAACACACTGACAGAGAACACAGATTAATATTAACACACTCACTGACACACTGTGTATATCATGACCCACAGTCAGATACACCCTGTGAAGTGTAAAACACCCCCACTGTCCTCAGGAATATTAACACACTGACAGAGAACACAGATTAATATTAACACACTCACTGACACACTGTGTATATCATGACCCACAGTCAGATACACCCGGTGAAGTGTAAAACACCCCCACTGCCCTCAGCAATATTAACACACTGACAGAGAACACAGATTAATATTAACACACACACTGACACACTGTGTACATCATGACCCACAGTCAGATACACCCTGTGAAGTGTAAAACACCCCCACGTTCCTCAGGAATATTAACACACTGACAGAGAACACAGATTAATATTAACACACTCACTGACACACTGTGTATATCATGACCCACAGTCAGATACACCCGTTGAAGTGTAAAACACCACCACTGTCCTCAGTAATATTAACACACTGACAGAGAACACAGATTAATATTAACACACTCACTGACACACTGTGTACATCATGACCCAGAGTCAGATACACCCTGTGAAGTGTAAAACACCCCCACTGCCCTCAGCAATATTAACACACTGACAGAGAACACAGATTAATATTAACACACTCACTGACACACTGTGTACATCATGACCCACAGTCAGATACACCCTGTGAAGTGTAAAACACCCCCACTGTCCTCAGGAATATTAACACACTGACAGAGAACACAGATCAATATTAACACACTCACTGACACACTGTGTATATCATGACCCACAGTCAGATACACCCTGTGAAGTGTAAAACACCCCCACTGTCCTCAGGAATATTAACACACTGACAGAGAACACAGATTAATATTAACACACTCACTGACACACTGTGTATATCATGACCCACAGTCAGATACACCCTGTGAAGTGTAAAACACCCCCACTGTCCTCAGTCATATTAACACACTGACAGAGAACACAGATTAATATTAACACACTCACTGACACACTGTGTATATCATGACCCACAGTTAGATACACCCTGTGAAGTGTAAAACACCCCCACTGTCCTCAGGAATATTAACACACTGACAGAGAACACAGATTAATATCAACACACTCACTGACACACTGTGTACATCACGTTCCACAGTCAGATAAACCCTGTGAAGTGTAAAACATCCCCACTGTCCTCAGTAATATTAACACACTGACAGAGAACACAGATTAATATTAACACACTCACTGACACACTGTGTACATCACGTTCCACAGTCAGATAAACCCTGTGAAGTGTAAAACATCCCCACTGTCCTCAGGAATATTAACACACTGACAGAGAACACAGATTAATATTAACACACTCACTGACACACTGTGTATATCATGACCCACAGTTAGATACACCCTGTGAAGTGTAAAACACCCCCACTGTCCTCAGGAATATTAACACACTGACAGAGAACACAGATTAATATTAACACACTCACTGACACACTGTGTACATCACGTTCCACAGTCAGATAAACCCTGTGAAGTGTAAAACATCCCCACTGTCCTCAGTAATATTAACACACTGACAGAGAACACAGATTAATATTAACACACTCACTGACACACTGTGTACATCATGACCCACAGTCAGATACACCCTGTGAAGTGTAAAACACCCCCACTGTCGTCAGTAATATTAACACACTGACAGAGAACACAGATTAATATTAACACACTCACTGACACACTGTGTATAACATGACCCACAGTCAGATACATCCTGTGAAGTGTAAAACACCCCCTCTGTCCTCAGGAATATTAACACACTGACAGAGAACACAGATTAATATTAACACACTCACTGACACACTGTGTATATCATGACCCACAGTCAGATACACCCGGTGAAGTGTAAAACACCCCCACTGCCCTCAGCGATATTAACACACTGACAGAGAACACAGATTAATATTAACACACTCACTGACACACTGTGTATATCATGACCCACAGTCAGATACACCCTGTGAAGTGTAAAACACCCCCACTGTCCTCAGGAATATTAACACACTGACAGAGAACACAGATTAATATTAACACACTCACTGACACACTGTGTATATCATGACCCACAGTCAGATACACCCGGTGAAGTGTAAAACACCCCCACTGCCCTCAGCAATATTAACACACTGACAGAGAACACAGATTAATATTAACACACACACTGACACACTGTGTACATCATGACCCACAGTCAGATACACCCTGTGAAGTGTAAAACACCCCCACGTTCCTCAGGAATATTAACACACTGACAGAGAACACAGATTAATATTAACACACTCACTGACACACTGTGTATATCATGACCCACAGTCAGATACACCCGGTGAAGTGTAAAACACCACCACTGTCCTCAGTAATATTAACACACTGACAGAGAACACAGATTAATATTAACACACTCACTGACACACTGTGTACATCATGACCCAGAGTCAGATACACCCTGTGAAGTGTAAAACACCCCCACTGCCCTCAGCAATATTAACACACTGACAGAGAACACAGATTAATATTAACACACTCACTGACACACTGTGTACATCATGACCCACAGTCAGATACACCCTGTGAAGTGTAAAACACCCCCAAAGTCCTCTGGAATATTAACACACTGACAGAGAACACAGATTAATATTAACACACTCACTGACACACTGTGTATATCATGACCCACAGTCAGATACACCCTGTGAAGTGTAAAACACCCCCACTGTCCTCAGGAATATTAACACACTGACAGAGAACACAGATTAATATTAACACACTCACTGACACACTGTGTATATCATGACCCACAGTCAGATACACCCTGTGAAGTGTAAAACACCCCCACTGTCCTCAGTAATATTAACACACTGACAGAGAACACAGATTAATATTAACACACTCACTGACACACTGTGTACATCATGACCCACAGTCAGATACACCCTGTGAAGTGTAAAACACCCCCACTGTCCTCAGGAATATTAACACACTGACAGAGAACACAGATTAATATTAACACACTCACTGACACACTGTGTATATCATGACCCACAGTCAGATACACCCTGTGAAGTGTAAAACACCCCCACTGTCCTCAGTAATATTAACACACTGACAGAGAACACAGATTAATATTAACACACTCACTGACACACTGTGTACATCATGACCCACAGTCAGATACACCCTGTGAAGTGTAAAACACCCCAACTGTCCTCAGTAATAATAACACACTGACAGAGAACACAGATTAATATTAACACACTCACTGACAAACTGTGTATATCATGACCCACAGTCAGATACACCCTGTGAAGTGTAAAACACCCCCACTGTCCTCAGTAATACTAACACACTGACAGAGAACACAGATTAATATTAACACACTCACTGACACACTGTGTATATCATCACCCACAGTCAGATACACCCGGTGAAGTGTAAAACACCCCCACTGTCCTCAGTCATATTAACACACTGACAGAGAACACAGATTAATATTAACACACTCACTGACACACTGTGTATATCATGACCCAGAGTCAGATAAACCCTGTGAAGTGTAAAACACCCCCACTGTCCTCAGGAATACTAACACACTGACAGAGAACACAGATTAATATTAACACACTCACTGACACACTGTGTATATCATGACCCACAGTCAGATACACCCTGTGAAGTGTAAAACACCCCCACTGTCCTCAGGAATATTAACACCTGACAGTGAACACAGATTAATATTAACACACTCACTGACACACTGTGTACATCATGACCCACAGTCAGATACACCCTGTGAAGTGTAAAACACCCCCACTGTCCTCAGTAATATTAACACACTGACAGAGAACACAGATTAATATTAACACACTCACTGACACACTGTGTATATCATGACCCACAGTCAGATACACCCTGTGAAGTGTAAAACACCCCCACTGTCCTCAGTAATATTAACACACTGACAGAGAACACAGATTAATATTAACACACTCACTGACACACTGTGTACATCATGACCCACAGTCAGATAAACCCTGTGAAGTGTAAAACACCCCCACTGTCCTCAGTAATATTAACACACTGACAGAGAACACAGATTAATATTAACACACTCACTGACACACTGTGTACATCATGACCCACAGTCAGATAAACCCTGTGAAGTGTAAAACATCCCCACTGTCCTCAGTAATATTAACACACTGACAGAGAACACAGATTAATATTAACACACTCACTGACATACTGTGTAAATCATGACCCACAGTCAGATACACCCTGTGAAGTGTAAAACACCCCCACTGTCCTCAGGAATATTAACACACTGACAGAGAACACAGATTAATATTAACACACTCACTGACACACTGTGTATATCATGACCCACAGTCAGATACACCCTGTGAAGTGTAAAACACCCCCACTGTCCTCAGTAATATTAACACACTGACAGAGAACACAGATTAATATTAACACACTCACTGACACACTGTGTACATCATGACCCACAGTCAGATACACCCTGTGAAGTGTGAAACACCCCCACTGTCATCAGTAATATTAACACACTGACAGAGAACACAGATTAATATTAACACACTGACTGACACACTGTGTATATCATGACCCACAGTCAGATACACCCTGTGAAGTGTAAAACATTCCCACTGTCCTCAGGAATATTAACACACTGACAGAGAACACAGATTAATATTAACACACTCACTGACACACTGTGTATATCATGACCCACAGTCAGATACACCCTGTGAAGTGTAAAACACCCCCACTGTCCTCAGGAATATTAACACACTGACAGAGAACACAGATTAATATTAACACACTCACTGACACACTGTGTACATCATGACCCACAGTCAGATACACCCTGTGAAGTGAAAAACACCCCCACTGTCCTCAGGAATATTAACACACTGACAGAGAACACAGATTAATATTAACACACTCACTGACACACTGTGTATATCATGACCCACAGTCAGATACACCCTGTGAAGTGTAAAACACCCCCACTGTCCTCAGTCATATTAACACACTGACAGAGAACACAGATTAATATTAACACACTCACTGACACACTGTGTATATCATGACCCACAGTCAGATACACCCTGTGAAGTGTAAAACACCCCCACTGTCCTCAGTCATATTAACACACTGACAGAGAACACAGATTAATATTAACACACTCACTGACACACTGTGTATATCATGACCCACAGTCAGATACACCCTGTGAAGTGTAAAACACCCCCACTGTCCTCAGGAATATTAACACACTGACAGAGAACACAGATTAATATTAACACGCTCACTGACACACTGTGTATATCATGACCCAAGGCCAGATGCACCCTGTGAAGTGTAAAACACCCCCACTGTCCTCAGTAATATTAACACACTGACAGAGAACACAGATTAATATTAACAAACTCACTGACACACTGTGTATTTCATGACCCACAGTCAGATAAACCCTGTGAAGTGTAAAACACCCCCACTGTCCTCAGTAATATTATCACACTGACAGAGAACACAGATTAATATTAACACATTCACTGACACACTGTGTACATCATGACCCACAGTCAGATAAACCCTGTGAAGTGTAAAACACCCCCACTGTCCTCAGGAATATTAACACACTGACAGAGAACACAGATTAATATTAACACACTCACTGACACACTGTGTATATCATGACCCAAGGCCAGATGCACCCTGTGAAGTGTAAAACACCCCCACTGTCCTCAGTAATATTAACACACTGACAGAGAACACAGATTAATATTAACACACTCACTGGCACACTGTGTACATCACGTTCCACAGTCAGATAAACCCTGTGAAGTGTAAAACATCCCCACTGTCCTCAGTAATATTAACACACTGACAGAGAACACAGATTAATATTAACACACTCACTGACACACTGTGTATATCATGACCCACAGTCAGATACACCCTGTGAAGTGTAAAACACCCCCACTGTCCTCAGTAATATTAACACACTGACAGAGAACACAGATTAATATTAACACACTGACCGACACAATGTGTACATAATGACCCACAGCCAGATAAACCCTGTGAAGTGTAAAACACCCCCACTGTCCTCAGGAATATTAACACACTGACAGAGAACACAGATTAATATTAACACACTCACTGACACACTGTGTACATCATGACCCACAGTCAGATACACCCTGTGAAGTGTAAAACACCCCCACTGTCCTCAGTAATATTAACACACTGACAGAGAACACAGATTAATATTAACACACTCACTGACACACTGTGTATATCATGACCTACAGTCAGATACACCCTGTGAAGTGTAAAACACCCCCACTGTCGTCAGTAATATTAACACACTGACAGAGAACACAGATTAATATTAACACACTCACTGACACACTGTGTATATCATGACCCACAGTCAGATACATCCTGTGAAGTGTAAAACACCCCCTCTGTCCTCAGGAATATTAACACACTGACAGAGAACACAGATTAATATTAACACACTCACAGACACACTGTGTATATCATGACCCACAGTCAGATACACCCTGTGAAGTGTAAAACACCCCCACTGTCCTCTGCAATATTAACACACTGACAGAGAACACAGATTAATATTAACACACTCACTGACACACTGTGTATATCATGACCCACAGTCAGATACCCCCTGTGAAGTGTAAAACACCCCCACTGTCCTCAGTAATATTAACACACTGGCAGAGAACACAGATCAATATTAACACACTGACCGACACACTGTGTACATCATGACCCACAGCCAGATAAACCCTGTGAAGTGTAAAACACCCCCACTGTCCTCAGTAATATTAACACACTGACAGAGAACACAGATCAATATTAACACACTCACTGACACACTGTGTACATCATGACCCACAGTCAGATAAACCCTGTGAAATGTAAAACATCCCCACTGTCCTCAGGAATATTAACACACTGACAGAGTACACAGATTAATATTAACACGCTCACTGACACACTGTGTACATCATGACCCACAGTCAGATACACCCTGTGAAGTGTAAAACATCCCCACTGTCCTCAGTAATATTAACACACTGACAGAGAACACAGATTAATATTAACACACTCACTGACACACTGTGTATATCATGACCCACAGTCAGATAAACCCTGTGAAGTGTAAAACACCCCCACTGTCCTCAGTAATATTAACACACTGACAGAGAACACAGATTAATATTAACACACTCACTGACACACTGTGTACATCATGACCCACAGTCAGATACACCCTGTGAAGTGTAAAACACCCCCACTGTCCTCAGGTATATTAACACACTGACAGAGAACACAGATTAATATTAACACACTCACTGACACACTGTGTATATCATGACCCACAGTTAGATATACCCTGTGAAGTGTAAAACACCCCCACTGTCCTCAGTAATATTAACACACTGACAGAGAACACAGATTAATATTAACACACTCACTGACACACTGTGTACATCGTGACCCACAGTCAGATACACCCTGTGAAGTGTAAAACACCCCCACTGTCCTCAGTAATATTAACACACTGACAGAGAACACAGATTAATATTAACACACTCACTGACACACTGTGTATATCATGACCCACAGTCAGATACACCCTGTAAAGTGTAAAACACCCCCACTGTCCTCAGTAATATTAACACACTGACAGAGAACACAGATTAATATTAACACACTCACTGACACACTGTGTACATCATGACCCACAGTCAGATACACCCTCTGAAGTGTAAAACACCCCCACTGTCCTCAGTAATATTAACACACTGACAGAGAACACAGATTAATATTAACACACTCACTGACACACTGTGTATATCATGACCCACAGTCAGATACACCCTGTGAAGTGTAAAACACCCCCACTGTCCTCAGTAATATTAACACACTGACAGAGAACACAGATTAATATTAACACACTCACTGACACACTGTATATCATGACCCACAGTCAGATACACCCTGTGAAGTGTAAAACACCCCCACTGTCCTCAGTCATATTAACACACTGACAGAGAATACAGATTAATATTAACACACTCACTGACACACTGTGTATATCATGACCCACAGTCAGATACACCCTGTGAAGTGTAAAACACCCCACTGTCCTCAGTCATATTAACACACTGACAGAGAACACAGATTAATATTAACACACTCACTGACACACTGTGCATATCATGACCCACAGTCAGATACACCCTGTGAAGTGTAAAACACCCCCACTGTCCTCAGTCATATTAACACACTGACAGAGAACACAGATTAATATTAACACACTCACTGACACACTGTGTATATCATGACCCACAGTCAGATACACCCTGTGAAGTGTAAAACACCCCCACTGTCCTCAGTAATATTAACACACTGACAGAGAACACAGATTAATACTAACACACTCACTGACACACTGTGTATATCGTGACCCACAGACAGATAAACCCTGTGAAGTGTAAAACACCCCCACTGTCCTCAGTAATATTAACACACTGACAGAGAACACAGATTAATATTAACACACTCACTGACACACTGTGTATATCATGACCCACAGTCAGATACACCCTGTGAAGTGTAAAACACCCCCACTGTCCTCTGGAATATTAACACACTGACAGAGAACACAGATTAATATTAACACATTCACTGACACACTGTGTATATCATGACCCACAGTCAGATACATCCTGTGAAGTGTAAAACACCCCCACTGTCCTCAGTAATATTAACACAGTGACAGAGAACACAGATTAATATTAACACACTCACTGACACACTGTGTATATCATGACCCACAGCCAGATACACCCTGTGAAGTGTAAAACACCCCCACTGTCCTCAGTAATATTAACACACTGACAGAGAACACAGATTAATATTAACACACTCACTGACACACTGTGTATATCATGACCCACAGTCACATACACCCTGTGAAGTGTAAAACACCCCCACTGTCCTCAGTAATATTAACACACTGACAGAGAACACAGATTAATATTAACACACTCACTGACACACTGTGTACATCATGACCCACAGTCAGATAAACCCTGTGAAGTGTAAAACACTCCCACTGTCCTCAGGAATATTAACACACTGACAGAGAACACAGATTAATATTAACACACTCACTGACACACTGTGTACATCATGACCCACAGTCAGATAAACCCTGTGAAGTGTAATACACCCCCACTGTCCTCAGGAATATTAACACACTGACAGAGAACACAGATTAATATTAACACACTCACTGACACACTTTGTATATCATGACCCACAGTCAGATACACCCTGTGAAGTGTAAAACACCCCCACTGTCCTCAGGAATATTAACACACTGACAGAGAACACAGATTAATATTAACACACTCACTGACACACTGTGTATATCATGACCCACAGTCAGATACACCCTGTGAAGTGCAAAACACCCCCACTGTCCTCAGGAATATTAACATCCTGACAGAGAACACAGATTAATATTAACACACTCACGACACACTGTGTACATCATGACCCACAGTCAGATACACCCTGTGAAGTGTAAAACATCCCCACTGTCCTCAGTATTATTAACACACTGACAGAGAACACAGATTAATATTAACACACTCACTGACACACTGTGTATATCATGACCCACAGTCAGATACACCCTGTGAAGTGTAAAACACACCCACTGTCCTCAGTAATATTAACACACTGACAGAGAACACAGATTAATATTAACACACTCACTGACACACTGTGTACATCATGACCCACAGTCAGATACACCCTGTGAAGTGTAAAACACCCCCACTGTCCTCAGGAATATTAACACACTGACAGAGAACACAGATTAATATTAACACACTCACTGACACACTGTGTACATCATGACCCACAGTCAGATACACCCTGTGAAGTGTAAAACACCCCCACTGTCCTCAGTAATATTAACACACTGACAGAGAACACAGATTAATATTAACACACTCACTGACACACTGTGTATATCATGACCCACAGTCAGATACACCCTGTGAAGTGTAAAACATCCCCACTGTCCTCAGGAATATTACCACACTGACAGAGAACACAGATTAATATTAACACACTCACTGACACACTGTGTACATCATGACCCACAGTCAGATAAACTCTGTGAAGTGTAAAACACCCCCACTGTCCTCAGTAATATTAACACACTGACAGAGAACACAGATTAATATTAACACACTCACTGACACACTGTGTATATCATGACCCACAGTCAGATACACCCTGTGAAGTGTAAAACATCCCCACTGTCCTCAGTAATATTAACACACTGACAGAGAACACAGATTAATATTAACACACTCACTGACACACTGTGTATATCATGACCCACAGTCAGATACACCCTGTGAAGTGTAAAACATCCCCACTGTCCTCAGGAATATTAACACACTGACAGAGAACACAGATTAATATTAACACACTCACTGACACACTGTGTATATCATGACCCACAGTCAGATACACCCTGTGAAGTGTAAAACACCCCCACTGTCCTCAGGAATATTAACACACTGACAGAGAACACAGATTAATATTAACACACTCACTGACACACTGTGTACATCATGACCCACAGTCAGATACACCCTGTGAAGTGTAAAACACCCCCACTGTCCTCAGTAATATTAACACACTGACAGAGAACACAGATTAATATTAACACACTCACTGACACACTGTGAATATCATGACCCACAGTCAGATACACCCTGTGAAGTGTAAAACACCCCCACTGTCCTCAGGAATATTAACACACTGACAGAGAACACAGATTAATATTAACACACTCACTGACACACTGTGTACATCATGACCTACAGTCAGATACACCCTGTGAAGTGTAAAACACCCCCACTGTCCTCAGTAATATTAACACACTGACAGAGAACACAGATTAATATTAACACACTCACTGACACACTGTGCACATCATGACCCACAGTCAGATACACCCTGTGAAGTGTAAAACACCCCCACTGTCCTCAGTAATATTAACACACTGACAGAGAACACAGATTAATATTAACACACTCACTGACACACTGTGTATATCATGACCCAAAGTCAGATACACCCGGTGAAGTGTAAAACACCCCCACTGTCCTCAGGAATATTAACACACTGACAGAGAACACAGATTAACATTAACACACTCACTGACACACTGTGTATATCATGACCCACAGTCAGATACACCCTGTGAAGTGTAAAACACCCCCACTGTCCTCAGTAATATTAACACACTGACAGAGAACACAGATTAATATTAACACAATCACTGACACACTGTGTATATCATGACCCACAGTCAGATACACCCTGTGAAGTGTAAAACACCCCCACTGTCCTCAGCAATATTAACACACTGACAGAGAACACAGATTAATATTAACACACTCACTGACACACTGTGTATATCATGACCCACAGTCAGATACACCCTGTGAAGTGTAAAACACCCCCACTGTCCTCAGCAATATTAACACACTGACAGAGAACACAGATTAATATTAACACACTCACTGACACACTGTGTATATCATGACCCACAGTCAGATACACCCTGTGAAGTGTAAAACACCCCCACTGTCCTCAGTAATATTAACACACTGACAGAGAACACAGATTAATATTAGCACACTCACTGACACACTGTGTATATCATGACACACAGTCAGATACACCCTGTGAAGTGTAAAACACCCCCACTGTCCTCAGGAATATTAACACACTGACAGAGAACACAGATTAATATTAACACAATCACTGACACACTGTGTACATCATGACCCACAATCAGATACACCCTGTGAAGTGTAAAACACCCCCACTGTCCTCAGTAATATTAACACACTGACAGAGAACACAGATTAATATTAACACACTCACTGACACACTGTGTATATCATGACCCACAGTCAGATAAACCCTGTGAAGTGTAAAACACCCCCACTGTCCTCAGTAATATTAACACATTGACAGAGAACACAGATTAATATTAACACACTCAATGACACACTGTGTATATCATGACCCACAGTCAGATACACCCTGTGAAGTGTAAAACACCCCCACTGTCCTCAGTAATATTAACACACTGACAGAGAACACAGATTAATATTAACACACTCACTGACACACTGTGTATATCATGACCCACAGTCAGATACACCCTGTGAAGTGTAAAACACCCCCACTGTCCTCAGTAATATTAACACACTGACAGAGAACACAGATTAATATTAACACACTCACTGACACACTGTGTATATCATGACCCACAGTCAGATACACCCTGTGAAGTGTAAAACACCCCCACTGTCCTCAGTAATATTAACACACTGACAGAGAACACAGATTAATATTAACACACTCACTGACACACTGTGTATATCATGACCCACAGTCAGATACACCCTGTGAAGTGTAAAACACCCCCACTGTCCTCAGGAATATTAACACACTGACAGAGAACACAGATTAATATTAACACACTCACTGACACACTGTGTATATCATGACCCACAGTCAGATACACCCTGTGAAGTGTAAAACACCCCCACTGTCCTCAGGTATATTAACACACTGACAGAGAACACAGATTAATATTAACACACTCACTGACACACTGTGTATATCATGACCCACAGTCAGATAAAACCTGTGAAGTGTAAAACACCCCCACTGTGCTCAGGAATATTAACACACTGACAGAGAGCACAGATTAATATTAACACACTCACTGACACACTGTGTATATCATGACCCACAGTCAGATACACCCTGTGAAGTGTAAAACACACCCACTGTCCTCAGGAATATTAACACACTGACAGGAAACACAGATTAATATTAACACACTCACTGACACACTGTGTATATCATGACCCACAGTCAGATAAACCCTGTGAAGTGTAAAACACCCCCACTGTCCTCAGGAATATTAACACACTGACAGAGAACACAGATTAATATTAACACACTCACCGACACACTGTGTATATCATGACCCACAGTCAGATACACCCTGTGAAGTGTAAAACACCCCCACTGTCCTCAGGAATATTAACACACTGACAGAGAACACAGATTAATATTAACACACTCACCGACACACTGTGTGCATCATGACCCACAGTCAGAAACACTCTGTGAAGTGTAAAACACCCCCACTGTCCTCTGTAATATTAACACACTGACAGAGAACACAGATTAATATTAACACACTCACTGACACACTGTGTACATCATGACCCACAGTCAGATAAACCCTGTGAAGTGTAAAACACCCCCACTGTCCTCAGTAAGATTAACACACTGACAGAGAACACAGATTAATATTAACACACTCACTGACACACTGTGTATATCATGACCCACAGTCAGATACACCCTGTGAAGTGTAAAACACCCCCACTGTCCTCAGTAATATTAACAAACTGACAGAGAACACAGATTAATATTAACACACTCACTGACACACTGTGTACATCATGACCCACAGTCAGATACACCCTGTGAAGTGTAAAACACCCCCACTGTCCTCAGGAATATTAACACACTGACAGAGAACAGAGATTAATATTAACAGAATCACTGACACACTGTGTATATCATGACCCACAGTCAGATACACCCTGTGAAGTGTAAAACACCCCCACTGTCCTCAGTAATATTAACACACTGACAGAGAACACAGATTAATATTAACACACTCACTGACACACTGTGTCTATCATGACCCACAGTCAGATACACCCTGTGAAGTGTAAAACACCCCCACTGTCCTCAGTAATATTAACACACTGACAGAGAACACAGATTAATATTAACACACTCACTGACACACTGTGTATATCATGACCCACAGTCAGATAAACACTGTGAAGTGTAAAACACCCCCACTGTCCTCAGTAATATTAACACACTGACAGAGAACACAGATTAATATTAACACACTCACTGACACACTGTGTATATCATGACCCACAGTCAGATACACCCTGTGAAGTGTAAAACATCCCCACTGTCCTCAGTAATATTAACACACTGACAGAGAACACAGATTAATATTAACACACTCACTGACACACTGTGTATATCATGACCCACAGTCAGATACACCCTGTGAAGTGTAAAACACCCCCACTGTCCTCAGTAATATTAACAAACTGACAGAGAACACAGATTAATATTAACACACTCACTGACACACTGTGTATATCATGACCCACAGTCAGATACACCCTGTGAAGTGTAAAACACCCCCACTGTCCTCAGGTATATTAACACACTGACAGAGAACACAGATTAATATTAACACACTCACTGACACACTGTGTATATCATGACCCACAGTCAGATAAAACCTGTGAAGTGTAAAACACCCCCACTGTGCTCAGGAATATTAACACACTGACAGAGAGCACAGATTAATATTAACACACTCACTGACACACTGTGTATATCATGACCCACAGTCAGATACACCCTGTGAAGTGTAAAACACACCCACTGTCCTCAGGAATATTAACACACTGACAGGAAACACAGATTAATATTAACACACTCACTGACACACTGTGTATATCATGACCCACAGTCAGATAAACCCTGTGAAGTGTAAAACACCCCCACTGTCCTCAGGAATATTAACACACTGACAGAGAACACAGATTAATATTAACACACTCACCGACACACTGTGTATATCATGACCCACAGTCAGATACACCCTGTGAAGTGTAAAACACCCCCACTGTCCTCAGGAATATTAACACACTGACAGAGAACACAGATTAATATTAACACACTCACCGACACACTGTGTGCATCATGACCCACAGTCAGAAACACTCTGTGAAGTGTAAAACACCCCCACTGTCCTCTGTAATATTAACACACTGACAGAGAACACAGATTAATATTAACACACTCACTGACACACTGTGTACATCATGACCCACAGTCAGATAAACCCTGTGAAGTGTAAAACACCCCCACTGTCCTCAGTAAGATTAACACACTGACAGAGAACACAGATTAATATTAACACACTCACTGACACACTGTGTATATCATGACCCACAGTCAGATACACCCTGTGAAGTGTAAAACACCCCCACTGTCCTCAGTAATATTAACAAACTGACAGAGAACACAGATTAATATTAACACACTCACTGACACACTGTGTACATCATGACCCACAGTCAGATACACCCTGTGAAGTGTAAAACACCCCCACTGTCCTCAGGAATATTAACACACTGACAGAGAACAGAGATTAATATTAACAGAATCACTGACACACTGTGTATATCATGACCCACAGTCAGATACACCCTGTGAAGTGTAAAACACCCCCACTGTCCTCAGTAATATTAACACACTGACAGAGAACACAGATTAATATTAACACACTCACTGACACACTGTGTCTATCATGACCCACAGTCAGATACACCCTGTGAAGTGTAAAACATCCCCACTGTCCTCAGTAATATTAACACACTGACAGAGAACACAGATTAATATTAACACACTCACTGACACACTGTGTATATCATGACCCACAGTCAGATAAACACTGTGAAGTGTAAAACACCCCCACTGTCCTCAGTAATATTAACACACTGACAGAGAACACAGATTAATATTAACACACTCACTGACACACTGTGTATATCATGACCCACAGTCAGATACACCCTGTGAAGTGTAAAACATCCCCACTGTCCTCAGTAATATTAACACACTGACAGAGAACACAGATTAATATTAACACACTCACTGACACACTGTGTATATCATGACCCACAGTCAGATAAACACTGTGAAGTGTAAAACACCCCCACTGTCCTCAGTAATATTAACACACTGACAGAGAACACAGATTAATATTAACACACTCACTGACACACTGTGTATATCATGACCCACAGTCAGATACACCCTGTGAAGTGTAAAACACACCCACTGTCCTCAGGAATATTAACACACTGACAGGAAACACAGATTAATATTAACACACTCACTGACACACTGTGTATATCATGACCCACAGTCAGATAAACCCTGTGAAGTGTAAAACACCCCCACTGTCCTCAGGAATATTAACACACTGACAGAGAACACAGATTAATATTAACACACTCACCGACACACTGTGTATATCATGACCCACAGTCAGATACACCCTGTGAAGTGTAAAACACCCCCACTGTCCTCAGGAATATTAACACACTGACAGAGAACACAGATTAATATTAACACACTCACCGACACACTGTGTGCATCATGACCCACAGTCAGAAACACTCTGTGAAGTGTAAAACACCCCCACTGTCCTCTGTAATATTAACACACTGACAGAGAACACAGATTAATATTAACACACTCACTGACACACTGTGTACATCATGACCCACAGTCAGATAAACCCTGTGAAGTGTAAAACACCCCCACTGTCCTCAGTAAGATTAACACACTGACAGAGAACACAGATTAATATTAACACACTCACTGACACACTGTGTATATCATGACCCACAGTCAGATACACCCTGTGAAGTGTAAAACACCCCCACTGTCCTCAGTAATATTAACAAACTGACAGAGAACACAGATTAATATTAACACACTCACTGACACACTGTGTACATCATGACCCACAGTCAGATACACCCTGTGAAGTGTAAAACACCCCCACTGTCCTCAGGAATATTAACACACTGACAGAGAACAGAGATTAATATTAACAGAATCACTGACACACTGTGTATATCATGACCCACAGTCAGATACACCCTGTGAAGTGTAAAACACCCCCACTGTCCTCAGTAATATTAACACACTGACAGAGAACACAGATTAATATTAACACACTCACTGACACACTGTGTCTATCATGACCCACAGTCAGATACACCCTGTGAAGTGTAAAACATCCCCACTGTCCTCAGTAATATTAACACACTGACAGAGAACACAGATTAATATTAACACACTCACTGACACACTGTGTATATCATGACCCACAGTCAGATAAACACTGTGAAGTGTAAAACACCCCCACTGTCCTCAGTAATATTAACACACTGACAGAGAACACAGATTAATATTAACACACTCACTGACACACTGTGTATATCATGACCCACAGTCAGATACACCCTGTGAAGTGTAAAACATCCCCACTGTCCTCAGTAATATTAACACACTGACAGAGAACACAGATTAATATTAACACACTCACTGACACACTGTGTATATCATGACCCACAGTCAGATACACCCTGTGAAGTGTAAAACACCCCCACTGTCCTCAGTAATATTAACAAACTGACAGAGAACACAGATTAATATTAACACACTCACTGACACACTGTGTATATCATGACCCACAGTCAGATACACCCTGTGAAGTGTAAAACACCCCCACTGTCCTCAGGAATATTAACAAACTGACAGAGAACACAGATTAATATTAACACACTCACTGACACACTGTGTACATCATGACCCACAGTCAGATAAACCCTGTGAAGTGTAAAACATCCCCACTGTCCTCAGTAATATTAACACACTGACAGAGAACACAGATTAATATTAACACACTCACTGACACACTCTGTACATCATGACGCAACGTCAGATACACCCTGTGAAGTGTAAAACACACCCACTGTCCTCAGGAATATTAACACACTGACAGAGAACAGAGATTAATATTAAGACACTCACTGACACACTGTGTATATCATGACCCACAGTCAGATACACCCTGTGAAGTGTAAAACACCCCCACTGTCCTCAGTAATATTAACACACTGACAGAGAACACAGATTAATATTAACACACTCACTGACACACTGTGTATATCATGACCCACAGTCAGATACACCCTGTGAAGTGTAAAACACCCCCACTGTCCTCAGTAATATTAACACACTGACAGAGAACACAGATTAATATTAACACACTCACTGACACACTGTGTATATCATGACCCACAGTCAGATACACCCTGTGAAGTGTAAAACACCCCCACTGTCCTCAGGAATATTAACACACTGACAGAGAACACAGATTAATATTAACACACTCACTGACACACTGTGTATATCATGACCCACAGTCAGATACACCCTGTGAAGTGTAAAACATCCCCACTGTCCTCAGTAATATTAACACACTGACAGAGAACACAGATTAATATTAACACACTCACTGACACACTGTGTACATCATGACTCACAGTCAGATAAATCCTGTGAAGTGTAAAACACCCCCACTGTCCTCAGGAATATTAACACACTGACAGAGAACACAGATTAATATTAACACACTCACTGACACACTGTGTACATCATGACCCACAGTCAGATACACCCTGTGACGTGTAAAACACCCCCACTGTCCTCAGTAATATTAACACACTGACAGAGTACACAGATTAATATTAACACACTCACTGACACACTGTGTACATCATGACCCACAGTCAGATACACCCTGTGAAGTGTAAAACACCCCCACTGTCCTCAGTAAGATTAATACACTGACAGAGAACACAGATTAATATTAACACACTCACTGACACACTGTGTATATCATGACCCACAGTCAGATACACCCTGTGAAGTGTAAAACACCCCCACTGTCCTCAGTAATATTAACACACTGACAGAGAACACAGATTAATATTAACACACTCACCGACACACTGTATACATCATGACCCACAGTCAGATACACCCTGTGAAGTGTAAAACACCCCCACTGTCCTCAGGAATATTAACACACTGACAGAGAACACAGATTAATATTAACACACTCACTGACACACTGTGTATATCATGACCCACAGTCAGATACACCCTGTGAAGTGTAAAACATCCCCACTGTCCTCAGGAATATTAACACACTGACAGAGAACACAGATTAATATTAACACACTCACTGACACACTGTGTATATCATGACCCACAGTCAGATACACCCTGTGAAGTGTAAAACATCCCCACTGTCCTCAGGAATATTAACACACTGACAGAGAACACAGATTAATATTAACACAGTCACTGACAGACTGTGTACATCATGACCCACAGTCAGATACACCCTGTGAAGTGTAAAACACCCCCACTGTCCTCAGTAATATTAACACACTGACAGAGAACACAGATTAATATTAACACACTCACTGACACACTGTGTATATCATGACCCACAGTCAGATACACCCTGTGAAGTGTAAAACACCCCCACTGTCCTCAGGAATATTAACACACTGACAGAGAACACAGATTAATATTAACACACTCACTGACACACTGTGTATATCATGACCCACAGTCAGATACACCCTGTGAAGTGTAAAACACCCCCACTGTCCTCAGTAATCTTAACACACTGACAGAGAACACAGATTAATATTAACACACTCACTGACACACTGTGTATATCATGACCCACAGTCAGATACACCCTGTGAAGTGTAAAACACCCCCACTGTCCTCAGGAATATTAACACACTGACAGAGAACACAGATTAATATTAACACACTCACTGACACACTGTGTATATCATGACCCACAGTCAGATACACCCTGCGAAGTGTAAAACACCCCCACTGTCCTCAGCAATATTAACACACTGACAGAGAACACAGATTAATATTAACACACTCACTGACACACTGTGTATATCATGACCCACAGTCAGATACACCCTGTGAAGTGTAAAACACCCCCACTGTCCTCAGTAATATTAACACACTGACAGAGAACACAGATTAATATTAACACACTCACTGACACACTGTGTACATCATGACCCACAGTCAGATACACCCTGTGAAGTGTAAAACACCCCACTGTCCTCAGTAATATTAACACACTGACAGAGAACACAGATTAATATTAACACACTCACTGACACACTGTGTATATCATGACCCACAGTCAGATACACCCTGTGAAGTGTAAAACACCCCCACTGTCCTCAGGAAGATTAACACACTGACAGAGTACACAGATTAATATTAACACACTCACTGACACACTGTGTATATCATGACCCACAGTCAGATACACCCTGTGAAGTGTAAAACACCCCCACTGTCCTCAGGAATATTAACACACTGACAGAGAACACAGATTAATATTAACACACTCACTGACACACTGTGTATATCATGACCCACAGTCAGATAAACCCTGTGAAGTGTAAAACACCCCCATTGTCCTCAGTAATATTAACACACTGACAGAGAACACAGATTAATATTAACACACTCACTGACACACTGTGTACATCATGACCCACAGTCAGATACACCCTCTGAAGTGTAAAACACCTCCACTGTCCTCAGTAATATTAACACACTGACAGAGAACACAGATTAATATTAACACACTCACTGACACACTGTGTACATCATGACCCAGAGTCAGATACACCCTGTGAAGTGTAAAACATCCCCACTGTCCTCAGTAATATTAACACACTGACAGAGAACACAGATTAATATTAACACACTCACTGACACATTGTGTATATCATGACTCACAGTCAGATAAACCCTGTGAAGTGTAAAACACCCCCACTGTCCTCAGTAATATTAACACACTGACAGAGAACACAGATTAATATTAACACACTCACTGACACACTGTGTATATCATGACCCACAGTTAGATACACCCTGTGAAGTGTAAAACACCCCCACTGTCCTCAGGAATATTAACACACTGACAGAGAACACAGATTAATATTAACACACTCACTGACACACTGTGTACATCATGACCCAGAGTCAGATAAACCCTGTGAAGTGTAAAACACCCCCACTGTCCTCAGGAATATTAACACACTGACAGAGAACACAGATTAATATTAACACACTCACTGACACACTGTGTATATCATGACCCACAGTGAGATAAACCCTGTGAAGTGTAAAACACCCCCACTGTCCTCAGTAATATTAACACACTGGCAGAGAACACAGATTAATATTAACACACTCACTGACACACTGTGTATATCATGACCCACAGTCAGATACACCCTGTGAAGTGTAAAACACCCCCACTGTCCTGAGGAATATTAACACACTGACAGAGAACACAGATTTTAATATTAACACACTCACTGACACACTGTGTATATCATGACCCACAGTCAGATAAACCCTGTGAAGTGTAAAACACCCCCACTGTCCTCAGGAATATTAACACACTGACAGAGAACACAGATTAATATTAACACACTCACTGACACACTGTGCCTATCATGACCCAGAGTCAGATACACACTGTGAAGTGTAAAACACCCCCACTGTCCTCAGGAATATTAACACACTGACAGAGAACACAGATTAATATTAACACACTCACTGACACACTGTGTATATCATGACCCACAGTCAGATACACCCTGTGAAGTGTAAAACATCCCCACTGTCCTCAGTAATATTAACACACTGACAGAGAACACAGATTAATATTAACACACTCACTGACACACTGTGTATATCATGACCCACAGTCAGATACACCCTGTGAAGTGTAAAACACCCCCACTGTCCTCAGTAATATTAACACACAGACAGAGAACACAGATTAATATTAACACACTCACTGACACACTGTGTTAATCATGACCCACAGTCAGATAGACCCTGTGAAGTGTAAAACACCCCCACTGTCCTCAGGAATATTAACACACTGACAGAGAACACAGATTAATATTAACACACTCACTGACACACTGTGTATATCATCACCCACAGTCAGATAAACCCTGTGAAGTGAAAAACACCCCCACTGTCCTCAGTAATATTAACACACTGACAGAGAACACAGATTAATATTAACACACTCACTGACACACTGTGTATATCATAACCCACAGCCAGATACACCCTGTGAAGTGTAAAACACCCCCACTGTCCTCAGGAATATTAACACACTGACAGAGAACACAGATTAATATTAACACACTCACTGACACACTGTGTATATCATCACCCACAGTCAGATAAACCCGGTGAAGTGTAAAACACCCCCACTGTCCTCAGGAATATTAACACACTGACAGAGAACACAGATTAATATTAACACACTCACTGACACACTGTGTATATCATAACCCACAGCCAGATACACCCTGTGAAGTGTAAAACACCCCCACTGTCCTCAGGAATATTAACACACTGACAGAGAACACAGATTAATATTAACACACTCACTGACACAATGTGTATATCATGACCCACAGTCAGATACACCCTGTGAAGTGTAAAACACCCCCACTGTCCTCAGTAATATTAACACACTGACAGAGAACACAGATTAATATTAACACACTCACTGACTCACTGTGTATATCATGACCCACAGTCAGATACACCCTGTGAAGTGTAAAACACCCCCACTGTCCTAAGTAATATTAACACACTGACAGAGAACACAGATTAATATTAACACACTCACTGACACACTGTGTACATCATGACCCACAGTCAGATACACCCTGTGAAGTGTAAAACACCCCCACTGTCCTCAGGAATATTAACACACTGACAGAGAACACAGATTAATATTAACACACTCACTGACACACTGTGTATATCATGACCCACAGTCAGATACACCCTGTGAAGTGTAAAACACCCCCACTGTCCTCAGTAATATTAACACACTGACAGAGAACACAGATTAATATTAACACACTCACTGACACACTGTGTATATCATGACCCACAGTCAGATACACACTGTGAAGTGTAAAACATCCCCAAAGTCCTCAGTAATATTAACATACTGACAGAGAACACAGATTAATATTAACACACTCACTGACACACTGTGTATATCATGACCCACAGTCAGATACACCCTGTGAAGTGTAAAACACCCCCACTGTCCTCAGGAATATTAACACACTGACAGAGAACACAGATTAATATTAACACACTCACTGACACACTGTGTATATCATGACCCACAGTCAGATTCACCCTGTGAAGTGTAAAACACCCCCACTGTCCTCAGTAATATTAACACACTGACAGAGAACACAGATTAATATTAACACACTCACTGACACACTGTGTATATCATGACCCACAGTCAGATACACCCTGTGAAGTGTAAAACACCCCCACTGTCCTCAGTAAGATTAATACACTGACAGAGAACACAGATTAATATTAACACACTCACTGACACACTGTGTACATCATGACCCACAGTCAGATACACCCTGTGAAGTGTAAAACACCCCCACTGTCCTCAGGAATATTAACACACTGACAGAGTACACAGATTAATATTAACACACTCACTGACACACTGTGTACATCATGACCCACAGTCAGATACACCCTGTGAAGTGTAAAACACCCCCACTGTCCTCAGGAATATTAACAGACTGACAGAGAACACAGATTAATATTAACACACTCACTGACACACTGTGTATATCATGACCCACAGTCAGATACACCCTGTGAAGTGTAAAACACCCCCACTGTCCTCAGTAATATTAACACACTGACAGAGAACACAGCTTAATATTAACACACTCACTGACACACTGTGTATATCATGACCCACAGTCAGATACACCCTGTGAAGTGTAAAACACCCCCACTGTCCTCAGTAATATTAACACACTGACAGAGAACACAGATTAATATTAACACACTCACTGACACACTGTGTACATCATGACCCACAGTCAGATACACCCTGTGAAGTGTAAAACATCCCCACTGTCCTCAGTAATATTAACACACTGACAGAGAACACAGATTAATATTAACACACTCACTGACACACTGTGTATATCATGACCCACAGCCAGATACACCCTGTGAAGTGTAAAACACCCCCACTGTCCTCAGTAATATTAACACACTGACAGAGAACACAGATTAATATTAACACACTCACTGACACACTGTGTCCATCATGACCCACAGTCAGATACACCTGTGAAGTGTAAAACTCCCCCACTGTCCTCAGTAATATTAACACACTGACAGAGAACACAGATTAATATTAACACACTCACTGACACACTGTGTACATCATGACCCACAGTCAGATAAACCCTGTGAAGTGTAAAACACCCCCACTGTCCTCAGTAATATTAACACACTGACAGAGAACACAGATTAATATTAACACACTCACTGACACACTGTGTACATCATGACCCACAGTCAGATACACCCTGTGAAGTGTAAAACACCCCCACTGTCCTCAGGAATATTAACACACTGACAGAGAACACAGATTAATATTAACACACTCACTGACACACTGTGTATATCATGACCCACAGTCAGATACACCCTGTGAAGTGTAAAACACCCCCACTGTCCTCAGGAATATTAACACACTGACAGAGAACACAGATTAATATTAACACACTCACTGACACACTGTGTACATCATGACCCACAGTCAGATACACCCTGTGAAGTGTAAAACACCCCCACTGTCCTCAGCAAGATTAATACACTGACAGAGAACACAGATTAATATTAACACACTCACTGACACACTGTGTGCATCATGACCCACAGTCAGATACACCCTGTGAAGTGTAAAACACCCCCACTGTCCTCAGGAATATTAACACACTGACAGAGAACACAGGTTAATATTAACACACTCACTGACACACTGTGTACATCATGACCCACAGTCAGATACACCCTGTGAAGTGTAAAACACCCCCACTGTCCTCAGGAATATTAACAGACTGACAGAGAACACAGATTAATATTAACACACTCACTGACACACTGTGTATATCATGACCCACAGTCAGATACACCCTGTGAAGTGTAAAACACCCCCACTGTCCTCAGTAATATTAACACACTGACAGAGAACACAGATTAATATTAACACACTCACTGACACACTGTGTACATCCTGACCCACAGTCACATACACCCTGTGAAGTGTAAAACATCCCCACTGTCCTCAGTTATATTAACACACTGACAGAGAACACAGATTAATATTAACACACTCACTGACACACTGTGTACATCATGACCCACAGTCAGATACACCCTGTGAAGTGTAAAACTCCCCCACTGTCCTCAGGAATATTAACACACTGACAGAGAACACAGATTAATATTAACACACTCACTGACACACTGTGTATATCATGACCCACAGCCAGATACACCCTGTGAAGTGTAAAACACCCCCACTGTCCTCAGTAATATTAACACACTGACAGAGAACACAGATTAATATTAACACACTCACTGACACACTGTGTATATTAGGACCCACAGTCAGATACACCCTGTGAAGAGTAAAACACCCCCACTGTCCTCAGTAATATTAACACACTGACAGAGAACACAGATTAATATTAACACACTCACTGACACACTGTGTCCATCATGACCCACAGTCAGATACACCCTGTGAAGTGTAAAACTCCCCCACTGTCCTCAGTAATATTAACACACTGACAGAGAACACAGATTAATATTAACACACTCACTGACACACTGTGTACATCATGACCCACAGTCAGATACACCCTGTGAAGTGTAAAACACCCCCACTGTCCTCAGTAATATTAACACACTGACAGAGAACACAGATTAATATTAACACACTCACTGACACACTGTGTACATCATGACCCACAGTCAGATAAACCCTGTGAAGTGTAAAACATCCCCACTGTCCTCAGTAATATTAACACACTGACAGAGAACACAGATTAATATTAACACACTCACTGACACACTGTGTATATCATGACCCACAGTCAGATACACCCTGTGAAGTGTAAAACACCCCCACTGTCCTCAGTAATATTAACACACTGACAGAGAACACAGATTAATATTAACACACTCACTGACACACTGTGTCCATCATCACCCACAGTCAGATACACCCTGTGAAGTGTAAAACTCCCCCACTGTCCTCAGTAATATTAACACACTGACAGAGAACACAGATTAATATTAACACACTCACTGACACACTGTGTACATCATGACCCACAGTCAGATACACCCGGTGAAGTGTAAAACACCCCCACTGTCCTCAGTAATATTAACACACTGACAGAGAACACAGATTAATATTAACACACTCACTGACACACTGTGTATATCATGACCCACAGTCAGATACACCCTGTGAAGTGTAAAACACCCCCACTGTCCTCAGTAATATTAACACACTGACAGAGAACACAGATTAATATTAACACACTCACTGACACACTGTGTATATCATGACCCACAGTCAGATACACCCTGTGAAGTGTAAAACACCCCCACTGTCCTCAGTAATATTAACACACTGACAGAGAACACAGATTAATATTAACACACTCACTGACACACTGTGTATATCATGACCCACAGTCAGATACACTCTGTGAAGTGTAAAACAGCCCCACTGTCCTCAGGAATATTAACACACTGACAGAGAAAACAGATTAATATTAACACACTCACTGACGCACTGTGTATATCATGACCCACAGTCAGATACACCCTGTGAAGTGTAAAACTCCCCCACTGTCCTCAGGAATATTAACACACTGACAGAGAACACAGATTAATATTAACACACTCACTGACACACTGTGTATATCAGGACCCACAGTCAGATACACCCTGTGAAGTGTAAAACACCCCCACTGTACTCAGGAATATTAACACACTGACAGAGAACACAGATTAATATTAACACACTCACTGACACACTGTGTATATCATGACCCACTGTCAGATACACCCTGTGAAGTGTAAAACTCCCCCACTGTCCTCAGTAATATTAACACACTGACAGAGAACACAGATTAATATTAACACACTCACTGACACACTGTGTACATCATGACCCACAGTCAGATACACCCGGTGAAGTGTAAAACACCCCCACTGTCCTCAGTAATATTAACACACTGACAGAGAACACAGATTAATATTAACACACTCACTGACACACTGTGTATATCATGACCCACAGTCAGATACACCCTGTGAAGTGTAAAACACCCCCACTGTCCTCAGTAATATTAACACACTGACAGAGAACACAGATTAATATTAACACACTCACTGACACACTGTGTACATCATGACCCACAGTCAGATAAACCCAGTGAAGTGTATAACACCCCCACTGTCCTCAGGAATATTAACACACTGACAGAGTACACAGATTAATATTAACACACTCACTGACACACTGTGTACATCATGACCCACAGTCAGATACACCCTGTGAAGTGTAAAACACCCCCACTGTCCTCAGCAAGATTAATACACTGACAGAGAACACAGATTAATATTAACACACTCACTGACACACAGTGTGCATCATGACCCACAGTCAGATACACCCTGTGAAGTGTAAAACACCCCCACTGTCCTCAGGAATATTAACACACTGACAGAGAACACAGATTAATATTAACACACTCACTGACACACTGTGTACATCATGACCCACAGTCAGATACACCCTGTGAAGTGTAAAACACCCCCACTGTCCTCAGGAATATTAACAGACTGACAGAGAACACAGATTAATATTAACACACTCACTGACACACTGTGTGTATCATGACCCACAGTCAGATACACCCTGTGAAGTGTAAAACACCCCCACTGTCCTCAGTAATATTAACACACTGACAGAGAACACAGATTAATATTAACACACTCACTGACACACTGTGTACATCCTGACCCACAGTCACATACACCCTGTGAAGTGTAAAACATCCCCACTGTCCTCAGTAATATTAACACACTGACAGAGAACACAGATTAATATTAACACACTCACTGACACACTGTGTACATCATGACCCACAGTCAGATACACCCTGTGAAGTGTAAAACTCCCCCACTGTCCTCAGGAATATTAACACACTGACAGAGAACACAGATTAATATTAACACACTCACTGACACACTGTGTATATCATGACCCACAGCCAGATACACCCTGTGAAGTGTAAAACACCCCCACTGTCCTCAGTAATATTAACACACTGACAGAGAACACAGATTAATATTAACACACTCACTGACACACTGTGTATATTAGGACCCACAGTCAGATACACCCTTTGAAGTGTAAAACACCCCCACTGTCCTCAGTAATATTAACACACTGACAGAGAACACAGATTAATATTAACACACTCACTGACACACTGTGTCCATCATGACCCACAGTCAGATACACCCTGTGAAGTGTAAAACTCCCCCACTGTCCTCAGTAATATTAACACACTGACGGAGAACACAGATTAATATTAACACACTCACTGACACACTGTGTACATCATGACCCACAGTCAGATACACCCTGTGAAGTGTAAAACACCCCCACTGTCCTCAGTAATATTAACACACTGACAGAGAACACAGATTAATATTAACACACTCACTGACACACTGTGTACATCATGACCCACAGTCAGATAAACCCTGTGAAGTGTAAAACATCCCCACTGTCCTCAGTAATATTAACACACTGACAGAGAACACAGATTAATATTAACACACTCACTGACACACTGTGTATATCATGACCCACAGTCAGATACACCCTGTGAAGTGTAAAACACCCCCACTGTCCTCAGTAATATTAACACACTGACAGAGAACACAGATTAATATTAACACACTCACTGACACACTGTGTCCATCATGACCCACAGTCAGATACACCCTGTGAAGTGTAAAACTCCCCCACTGTCCTCAGTAATATTAACACACTGACAGAGAACACAGATTAATATTAACACACTCACTGACACACTGTGTACATCATGACCCACAGTCAGATACACCCGGTGAAGTGTAAAACACCCCCACTGTCCTCAGTAATATTAACACACTGACAGAGAACACAGATTAATATTAACACACTCACTGATACACTGTGTATATCATGACCCACAGTCAGATACACCCTGTGAAGTGTAAAACACCCCCACTGTCCTCAGTAATATTAACACACTGACAGAGAACACAGATTAATATTAACACACTCACTGACACACTGTGTATATCATGACCCACAGTCAGATACACCCTGTGAAGTGTAAAACACCCCCACTGTCCTCAGCAAGATTAATACACTGACAGAGAACACAGATTAATATTAACACACTCACTGACACACTGTGTGCATCATGACCCACAGTCAGATACACTCTGTGAAGTGTAAAACACCCCCACTGTCCTCAGGAATATTAACACACTGACAGAGAACACAGATTAATATTAACACACTCACTGACACACTGTGTACATCATGACCCACAGTCAGGTACACCCTGTGAAGTGTAAAACACCCCCACTGTCCTCAGGAATATTAACAGACTGACAGAGAACACAGATTAATATTAACACACTCACTGACACACTGTGTATATCATGACCCACAGTCAGATACACCCTGTGAAGTGTAAAACACCCCCACTCTCCTCAGTAATATTAACACACTGACAGAGAACACAGATTAATATTAACACACTCACTGACACACTGTGTACATCCTGACCCACAGTCACATACACCCTGTGAAGTGTGAAACATCCCCACTGTCCTCAGTAATATTAACACACTGACAGAGAACACAGATTAATATTAACACACTCACTGACACACTGTGTACATCATGACCCACAGTCAGATACACCCTGTGAAGTGTAAAACTCCCCCACTGTCCTCAGGAATATTAACACACTGACAGAGAACACAGATTAATATTAACACACTCACTGACACACTGTGTATATCATGACCCACAGCCAGATACACCCTGTGAAGTGTAAAACACCCCCACTGTCCTCAGTAATATTAACACACTGACAGAGAACACAGATTAATATTAACACACTCACTGACACACTGTGTATATTAGGACCCACAGTCAGATACACCCTTTGAAGTGTAAAACACCCCCACTGTCCTCAGTAATATTAACACACTGACAGAGAACACAGATTAATATTAACACGCTCACTGACACACTGTGTCCATCATGACCCACAGTCAGATACACCCTGTGAAGTGTAAAACACCCCCACTGTCCTCAGTAATATTAACACACTGACAGAGAACACAGATTAATATTAACACACTCACTGACACACT
Source organism: Heterodontus francisci (assembly GCF_036365525.1). Taxonomy (NCBI): domain Eukaryota; kingdom Metazoa; phylum Chordata; class Chondrichthyes; order Heterodontiformes; family Heterodontidae; genus Heterodontus; species Heterodontus francisci. The sequence continues at coordinate 1,994,730 of NW_027141861.1, read as the reverse complement.
GTGTACATCATGACCCACAGTCAGATACACCCTGTGAAGTGTAAAACACCCCCACTGTCCTCAGTAATATTAACACACTGACAGAGAAAACAGATTATAATTAACACACTCACTGACACACTGTGTACATCATGACCCACAGTCAGATAAACCCTGTGAAGTGTAAAACATCCCCACTGTCCTCAGTAATATTAACACACTGACAGAGAACACAGATTAATATTAACACACTCACTGACACACTGTGTATATCATGACCCACAGTCAGATACACCCTGTGAAGTGTAAAACACCCCCACTGTCCTCAGTAATATTAACACACTGACAGAGAACACAGATTAATATTAACACACTCACTGACACACTGTGTACATCCTGACCCACAGTCACATACACCCTGTGAAGTGTAAAACATCCCCACTGTCCTCAGTTATATTAACACACTGACAGAGAACACAGATTAATATTAACACACTCACTGACACACTGTGTACATCATGACCCACAGTCAGATACACCCTGTGAAGTGTAAAACTCCCCCACTGTCCTCAGGAATATTAACACACTGACAGAGAACACAGATTAATATTAACACACTCACTGACACACTGTGTATATCATGACCCACAGCCAGATACACCCTGTGAAGTGTAAAACACCCCCACTGTCCTCAGTAATATTAACACACTGACAGAGAACACAGATTAATATTAACACACTCACTGACACACTGTGTATATTAGGACCCACAGTCAGATACACCCTGTGAAGAGTAAAACACCCCCACTGTCCTCAGTAATATTAACACACTGACAGAGAACACAGATTAATATTAACACACTCACTGACACACTGTGTCCATCATGACCCACAGTCAGATACACCCTGTGAAGTGTAAAACTCCCCCACTGTCCTCAGTAATATTAACACACTGACAGAGAACACAGATTAATATTAACACACTCACTGACACACTGTGTACATCATGACCCACAGTCAGATACACTCTGTGAAGTGTAAAACACACCCACTGTCCTCAGGAATATTAACACACTGACAGAGAACACAGATTAATATTAACACACTCACTGACGCACTGTGTATATCATGACCCACAGTCAGATACACCCTGTGAAGTGTAAAACACCCCCACTGTCCACAGGGATATTAACACACTGACAGAGAACACAGATTAATATTAACACACTCACTGACACACTGTGTATATCATGACCCACAGTCAGATACACCCTGTGAAGTGTAAAACACCCCCACTGTACTCAGGAATATTAACACACTGACAGAGAACACAGATTAATATTAACACACTCACTGACACACTGTGTATATCATGACCCACTGTCAGATACACCCTGTGAAGTGTAAAACTCCCCCACTGTCCTCAGTAATATTAACACACTGACAGAGAACACAGATTAATATTAACACACTCACAGACACACTGTGTACATCATGACCCACAGTCAGATACACCCGGTGAAGTGTAAAACACCCCCACTGTCCTCAGTAATATTAACACACTGACAGAGAACACAGATTAATATTAACACACTCACTGACACACTGTGTATATCATGACCCACAGTCAGATACACCCTGTGAAGTGTAAAACACCCCCACTGTCCTCAGTAATATTAACACACTGACAGAGAACACAGATTAATATTAACACACTCACTGACACACTGTGTACATCATGACCCACAGTCAGATAAACCCAGTGAAGTGTATAACACCCCCACTGTCCTCAGGAATATTAACACACTGACAGAGTACACAGATTAATATTAACACACTCACTGACACACTGTGTACATCATGACCCACAGTCAGATACACCCTGTGAAGTGTAAAACACCCCCACTGTCCTCAGTAATATTAACACACTGACAGAGAACACAGATTAATATTAACACACTCACTGACACACTGTGTATATCATGACCCACAGTCAGATACACCCTGCGAAGTGTCAAACACCCCCACTGTCCTCAGTGATATTAACACACTGACAGAGAACACAGATTAATATTAACACACTCACTGACACACTGTGTATATCATGACCCACAGTCAGATACACCCTGTGAAGTGTAAAACACCCCCACTGTCCTCAGTAATATTAACACACTGACAGAGAACACAGATTATTATTAACACACTCACTGACACACTGTGTATATCATGACCCACAGTCAGATAAACACTGTGAAGTGTAAAACACCCCCACTGTCCTCAGTAATATTAACACACTGACAGAGAACACAGATTAATATTAACACACTCACTGACACACTGTGTATATCATGACCGACAGTCAGATACACCCTGTGAAGTGTAAAACACCCCCACTGTCCTCAGTAATATTAACACACTGACAGAGAACACAGATTAATATTAACACACTCACTGACACACTGTGTATATCATGACCCACAGTCAGATACACCCTGTGAAGTGTAAAACACCCCCACTGTCCTCAGTAATATTAACACACTGACAGAGAACACAGATTAATATTAACACACTCACTGACACACTGTGTATATCATGACCCACTGTCAGATACACCCTGTGAAGTGTAAAACACCCCCACTGTCCTCAGTAATATTAACACACTGACAGAGAACACCGATTAATATTAACACACTCACTGACACACTGTGTATATCATGACCCACAGTCAGATAAACCCTGTGAAGTGTAAAACACCCCCACTGTCCTCAGTAATATTAACACACTGACAGAGAACATAGATTAATATTAACACACTCACTGACACACTGTGTATAACATGACCCACAGTCAGATAAACCCTGTGAAGTGTAAAACACCCCCACTGTCCTCAGGAATATTAACACACTGACAGAGAACACAGATTAATATTAACACACTCACTGACACACTGTGTACATCATGACCCACAGTCAGATACACCCTGTGAAGTGTAAAACACCCCCACTGTCCTCAGGAATATTAACACCTGACAGGGAACACAGATTAATATTAACACACTCACTGACACACTGTGCATATCATGACCCACAGTCAGATACACCCTGTGAAGTGTAAAACACCCCCACTGTCCTCAGTAATATTAACACACTGACAGAGAACACAGATTAATATTAACACATTCACTGACACACTGTGTACATCATGACCCACAGTCAGATACACCCTGTGAAGTGTAAAACACCCCCACTGTCATCAGTAATATTAACACACTGACAGAGAACACAGATTAATATTAACACACTCACTGACACACTGTGTATATCATGATCCACAGTCAGATACACCCTGTGAAGTGTAAAACACCCCCACTGTCCTCAGTAATATTAACACACTGACAGAGAACACAGATTAATATTAACACACTCACTGACACACTGTGTATATCATGACCCACAGTCAGATACACCCTGTGAAGTGTAAAACACCCCCACTGTCCTCAGGAATATTAACACACTGACAGAGAACACAGATTAATATTAACACACTCACTGACACACTGTGTATATCATGACCCACAGTCAGATGCACCCTGTGAAGTGTAAAACACCCCCACTGTCCTCAGGTATATTAACACACTGACAGAGAACACAGATTAATATTAACACACTCACTGACACACTGTGTATATCATGACCCACAGTCAGATACACCCTGTGAAGTGTAAAACACCCCCAAAGTCCTCAGGAATATTAACACACTGACAGAGAACACAGATTAATATTAACACACTCACTGACACACTGTGTATATCATGACCCACAGTCAGATACACCCTGTGAAGTGTAAAACACCCCCACTGTCCTCAGTAATATTAACACACTGATAGAGAACACAGATTAATATTAACACTCTCACTGACACACTGTGTATATCATGATCCACAGTCAGATACACCCTGTGAAGTGTAAAACACCCCCACTGTCCTCAGTAATATTAACACACTGACAGAGAACACAGATTAATATTAACACACTCACTGACACACTGTGTACATCCTGACCCACAGTCACATACACCCTGTGAAGTGTAAAACATCCCCACTGTCCTCAGTAATATTAACACACTGACAGAGAACACAGATTAATATTAACACACTCACTGACACACTGTGTACATCATGACCCACAGTCAGATACACCCTGTGAAGTGTAAAACACCCCCACTGTCCTCAGGAATATTAACACACTGACAGAGAACACAGATTAATATTAACACACTCACTGACACACTGTGTATATCATGACCCACAGCCAGATACACCCTGTGAAGTGTAAAACACCCCCACTGTCCTCAGGAATATTAACACACTGACAGAGAACACAGATTAATATTAACACACTCACTGACACACTGTGTATATCATGACCCACAGCCAGATACACCCTGTGAAGTGTAAAACACCCCCACTGTCCTCAGTAATATTAACACACTGACAGAGAACACAGATTAATATTAACACATTCACTGACACACTGTGTATATCATGACCCACAGTCAGATACACTCTGTGAAGTGTAAAACACCCCCACTGTCCTCAGGAATATTAACACACTGACAGAGAACACAGATTAATATTAACACACTCACTGACGCACTGTGTATATCATGACCCACAGTCAGATACACCCTGTGAAGTGTAAAACACCCCCACTGTACTCAGGAATATTAACACACTGACAGAGAACACAGATTAATATTAACACACTCACTGACACACTGTGTATATAATGACCCACTGTCAGATACACCCTGTGAAGTGTAAAACTCCCCCACTGTCCTCAGTAATATTAACACACTGACAGAGAACACAGATTAATATTAACACACTCACTGACACACTGTGTACATCATGACCCACAGTCAGATACACCCGGTGAAGTGTAAAACACCCCCACTGTCCTCAGTAATATTAACACACTGACAGAGAACACAGATTAATATTAACACACTCACTGACACACTGTGTATATCATGACCCACAGTCAGATACACCCTGTGAAGTGTAAAACACCCCCACTGTCCTCAGTAATATTAACACACTGACAGAGAACACAGATTAATATTAACACACTCACTGACACACTGTGTACATCATGACCCACAGTCAGATAAACCCAGTGAAGTGCATAACACCCCCACTGTCCTCAGGAATATTAACACACTGACAGAGTACACAGATTAATATTAACACACTCACTGACACACTGTGTACATCATGACCCACAGTCAGATACACCCTGTGAAGTGTAAAACATCCCCACTGTCCTCAGTAATATTAAAAAACTGACAGAGAACACAGATTAATATTAACACACTCACTGACACACTGTGTATATCATGACCGACAGTCAGATACACCCTGTGAAGTGTAAAACACCCCCACTGTCCTCAGTAATATTAACACACTGACAGAGAACACAGATTAATATTAACACACTCACTGACACACTGTGTATATCATGACCCACAGTCAGATACACCCTGTGAAGTGTAAAACACCCCCACTGTCCTCAGTAATATTAACACACTGACAGAGAACACAGATTAATATTAACACACTCACTGACACACTGTGTATATCATGACCCACTGTCAGATACACCCTGTGAAGTGTAAAACACCCCCACTGTCCTCAGTAATATTAACACACTGACAGAGAACACAGATTAATATTAACACACTCACTGACACACTGTGTATATCATGACCCACAGTCAGATAAACCCTGTGAAGTGTAAAACACCCCCACTGTCCTCAGTAATATTAACACACTGACAGAGAACATAGATTAATATTAACACACTCACTGACACACTGTGTATAACATGACCCACAGTCAGATAAACCCTGTGAAGTGTAAAACACCCCCACTGTCCTCAGGAATATTATCACACTGACAGAGAACACAGATTAATATTAACACACTCACTGACACACTGTGTACATCATGACCCACAGTCAGATACACCCTGTGAAGTGTAAAACACCCCCACTGTCCTCAGGAATATTAACACCTGACAGGGAACACAGATTAATATTAACACACTCACTGACACACTGTGCATATCATGACCCACAGTCAGATACACCCTGTGAAGTGTAAAACACCCCCACTGTCCTCAGTAATATTAACACACTGACAGAGAACACAGATTAATATTAACACATTCACTGACACACTGTGTACATCATGACCCACAGTCAGATACACCCTGTGAAGTGTAAAACACCCCCACTGTCATCAGTAATATTAACACACTGACAGAGAACACAGATTAATATTAACACACTCACTGACACACTGTGTATATCATGACCCACAGTCAGATACACCCTGTGAAGTGTAAAACACTCCCACTGTCCTCAGGAATATTAACACACTGACAGAGAACACAGATTAATATTAACACACTCACTGACACACTGTGTACATCATGACACACAGTCAGATACACCCTGTGAAGTGTAAAACACTCCCACTGTCCTCAGTAATATTAACACACTGACAGAGAACACAGATTAATATTAACACACTCACTGACACACTGTGTACATCATGATCCACAGTCAGATACACCCTGTGAAGTGTAAAACACCCCCACTGTCCTCAGTAATATTAACACACTGACAGAGAACACAGATTAATATTAACACACTCACTGACACACTGTGTATATCATGACCCACAGTCAGATACACCCTGTGAAGTGTAAAACACCCCCACTGTCCTCAGGAATATTAACACACTGACAGAGAACACAGATTAATATTAACACACTCACTGACACACTGTGTATATCATGACCCACAGTCAGATGCACCCTGTGAAGTGTAAAACACCCCCACTGTCCTCAGGTATATTAACACACTGACAGAGAACACAGATTAATATTAACACACTCACTGACACACTGTGTATATCATGACCCACAGTCAGATACACCCTGTGAATTGTAAAACACCCCCACTGTCCTCAGGAATATTAACACACTGACAGAGAACACAGATTAATATTAACACACTCACTGACACACTGTGTATATCATGACCCACAGTCAGATACACCCTGTGAAGTGTAAAACACCCCCACTGTACTCAGGAATATTAACACACTGATAGAGAACACAGATTAATATTAACACTCTCACTGACACACTGTGTATATCATGATCCACAGTCAGATACACCCTGTGAAGTGTAAAACATCCCCACTGTCCTCAGTAATATTAACACACTGACAGAGAACACAGATTAATATTAACACACTCACTGACACACTGTGTATATCATGACCCACAGTCAGATACACCCGGTGAAGTGTAAAACACCCCCACTGTCCTCAGCAATATTAACACACTGACAGAGAACACAGATTAATATTAACACACTCACTGACACATTGTGTACATCATGACCCACACTCAGATACACCCTGTGAAGTGTAAAACACCCCCACTGTCCTCAGTAATATTAACACACTGACAGAGAACACAGATTAATATTAACACACTCACTGACACACTGTGTATAGCATGACCCACAGTCAGATACACCCTGTGAAGTGTAAAACATCCCCACTGTCCTCAGTAATATTAACACACTGACAGAGAACACAGATTAATATTAACACACTCACTGACACACTGTGTATATCATGACCCACTGTCAGATACACCCTGTGAAGTGTAAAACACCCCCACTGTCCTCAGTAATATTAACACACTGACAGAGAACACAGATTAATATTAACACACTCACTGACACACTGTGTATATCATGACCCACAGTCAGATAAACCCTGTGAAGTGTAAAACACCCCCACTGTCCTCAGTAATATTAACACACTGACAGAGAACATAGATTAATATTAACACACTCACTGACACACTGTGTATAACATGACCCACAGTCAGATAAACCCTGTGAAGTGTAAAACACCCCCACTGTCCTCAGGAATATTATCACACTGACAGAGAACACAGATTAATATTAACACACTCACTGACACACTGTGTACATCATGACCCACAGTCAGATACACCCTGTGAAGTGTAAAACACCCCCACTGTCCTCAGGAATATTAACACCTGACAGGGAACACAGATTAATATTAACACACTCACTGACACACTGTGTACATCATGACCCACAGTCAGATACACCCTGTGAAGTGTAAAACACCCCCACTGTCCTCAGTAATATTAACACACTGACAGAGAACACAGATTAATATTAACACATTCACTGACACACTGTGTACATCATGACCCACAGTCAGATACACCCTGTGAAGTGTAAAACACCCCCACTGTCATCAGTAATATTAACACACTGACAGAGAACACAGATTAATATTAACACACTCACTGACACACTGTGTATATCATGACCCACAGTCAGATACACCCTGTGAAGTGTAAAACACTCCCACTGTCCTCAGGAATATTAACACACTGACAGAGAACACAGATTAATATTAACACACTCACTGACACACTGTGTACATCATGACACACAGTCAGATACACCCTGTGAAGTGTAAAACACTCCCACTGTCCTCAGTAATATTAACACACTGACAGAGAACACAGATTAATATTAACACACTCACTGACACACTGTGTATATCATGACCCACAGTCAGATACACCCTGTGAAGTGTAAAACACCCCCACTGTACTCAGGAATATTAACACACTGATAGAGAACACAGATTAATATTAACACTCTCACTGACACACTGTGTATATCATGATCCACAGTCAGATACACCCTGTGAAGTGTAAAACATCCCCACTGTCCTCAGTAATATTAACACACTGACAGAGAACACAGATTAATATTAACACACTCACTGACACACTGTGTATATCATGACCCACAGTCAGATACACCCGGTGAAGTGTAAAACACCCCCACTGTCCTCAGCAATATTAACACACTGACAGAGAACACAGATTAATATTAACACACTCACTGACACATTGTGTACATCATGACCCACACTCAGATACACCCTGTGAAGTGTAAAACACCCCCACTGTCCTCAGTAATATTAACACACTGACAGAGAACACAGATTAATATTAACACACTCACTGACACACTGTGTATATCATGACCCACAGTCAGATACACCCTGTGAAGTGTAAAACATCCCCACTGTCCTCAGGAATATTAACACACTGACAGAGAACACAGATTAATATTAACACACTCACTGACACACTGTGTATATCATGACCCACAGTCAGATAAACCCTGTGAAGTGTAAAACACCCCCACTGTCCTCAGTAATATTAACACACTGACAGAGAACATAGATTAATATTAACACACTCACTGACACACTGTGTATAACATGACCCACAGTCAGATAAACCCTGTGAAGTGTAAAACACCTCCAGTGTCCTCAGGAATATTATCACACTGACAGAGAACACAGATTAATATTAACACACTCACTGACACACTGTGTACATCATGACCCACAGTCAGATACACCCTGTGAAGTGTAAAACACCCCCACTGTCCTCAGGAATATTAACACCTGACAGGGAACACAGATTAATATTAACACACTCACTGACACACTGTGCATATCATGACCCACAGTCAGATACACCCTGTGAAGTGTAAAACACCCCCACTGTCCTCAGTAATATTAACACACTGACAGAGAACACAGATTAATATTAACACATTCACTGACACACTGTGTACATCATGACCCACAGTCAGATACACCCTGTGAAGTGTAAAACACCCCCACTGTCATCAGTAATATTAACACACTGACAGAGAACACAGATTAATATTAACACACTCACTGACACACTGTGTATATCATGACCCACAGTCAGATACACCCTGTGAAGTGTAAAACACTCCCACTGTCCTCAGGAATATTAACACACTGACAGAGAACACAGATTAATATTAACACACTCACTGACACACTGTGTACATCATGACACACAGTCAGATACACCCTGTGAAGTGTAAAACACTCCCACTGTCCTCAGTAATATTAACACACTGACAGAGAACACAGATTAATATTAACACACTCACTGACACACTGTGTACATCATGATCCACAGTCAGATACACCCTGTGAAGTGTAAAACACCCCCACTGTCCTCAGTAATATTAACACACTGACAGAGAACACAGATTAATATTAACACACTCACTGACACACTGTGTATATCATGACCCACAGTCAGATACACCCTGTGAAGTGTAAAACACCCCCACTGTCCTCAGGAATATTAACACACTGACAGAGAACACAGATTAATATTAACACACTCACTGACACACTGTGTATATCATGACCCACAGTCAGATGCACCCTGTGAAGTGTAAAACACCCCCACTGTCCTCAGGTATATTAACACACTGACAGAGAACACAGATTAATATTAACACACTCACTGACACACTGTGTATATCATGACCCACAGTCAGATACACCCTGTGAAGTGTAAAACACCCCCACTGTCCTCAGGAATATTAACACACTGACAGAGAACACAGATTAATATTAACACACTCACTGACACACTGTGTATATCATGACCCACAGTCAGATACACCCTGTGAAGTGTAAAACACCCCCACTGTCCTCAGTAATATTAACACACTGATAGAGAACACAGATTAATATTAACACTCTCACTGACACACTGTGTATATCATGATCCACAGTCAGATACACCCTGTGAAGTGTAAAACATCCCCACTGTCCTCAGTAATATTAACACACTGACAGAGAACACAGATTAATATTAACACACTCACTGACACACTGTGTATATCATGACCCACAGTCAGATACACCCGGTGAAGTGTAAAACACCCCCACTGTCCTCAGCAATATTAACACACTGACAGAGAACACAGATTAATATTAACACACTCACTGACACACTGTGTACATCATGACCCACACTCAGATACACCCTGTGAAGTGTAAAACACCCCCACTGTCCTCAGTAATATTAACACACTGACAGAGAACACAGATTAATATTAACACACTCACTGACACACTGTGTATATCATGACCCACAGTCAGATACACCCTGTGAAGTGTAAAACATCCCCACTGTCCTCAGGAATATTAACACACTGACAGAGAACACAGATTAATATTAACACACTCACTGACACACTGTGTATATCATGACCCACAGTCAGATACACCCTGTGAAGTGTAAAACACCCCCACTGTCCACAGTAATATTAACACACTGACAGAGAACACAGATTAATATTAACACACTCACTGACACACTGTGTATATCATGACCCACAGTCAGATACACCCGGTGAAGTGTAAAACATCCCCACTGTCCTCAGGAATATTAACACACTGACAGAGAACACAGATTAATATTAACACACTCACTGACACACTGTGTATATCATGACCCACAGTCAGATACACCCTGTGAAGAGTAAAACATCCCCACTGTCCTCAGTAATATTAACACACTGACAGAGAACACAGATTAATATTAACACACTCACTGACACACTGTGTACATCATGACCCACAGTCAGATACACCCTGTGAAGAGTAAAACATCCCCACTGTCCTCAGTAATATTAACACACTGACAGAGAACACAGATTAATATTAACACACTCACTGACACACTGTGTACATCATGACCCACAGTCAGATACACCCTGTGAAGTGTAAAACATCCCCACTGTCCTCAGTAATATTAACACACTGACAGAGAACACAGATTAATATTAACACACTCACTGACACACTGTGTATATCATGACCCACAGTCAGATACACCCTGTGAAGTGTAAAACACCCCCACTGTCCTCAGGAATATTAACACACTGACAGAGAACACAGATTAATATTAACACACTCACTGACACACTGTGTATATCATGACCCACAGTCAGATACACCCTGTGAAGTGTAAAACACCCCCACTGTCCTCAGTAATATTAACACACTGACAGAGAACACAGATTAATATTAACACACTCACTGACACACTGTGTATATCATGACCCACAGTCAGATACACCCTGTGAAGTGTAAAACATCCCCACTGTCCTCAGTAATATTAACACACTGACAGAGAACACAGATTAATATTAACACACTCACTGACACACTGTGTATATCATGACCCACAGTCAGATACACCCTGTGAAGTGTAAAACACCCCCACTGTCCTCAGTAATATTAACACACTGACAGAGAACACAGATTAATATTAACACACTCACTGACACACTGTGTATATCATGACCCAAAGTCAGATACACCCGGTGAAGTGTAAAACACCCCCACTGTCCTCAGGAATATTAACACACTGACAGAGAACACAGATTAATATTAACACACTCACTGACACACTGTGTATATCATGACCCACAGTCAGATACACCCTGTGAAGTGTAAAACACCCCCACTGTCCTCAGTAATATTAACACACTGACAGAGAACACAGATTAATATTAACACACTCACTGACACACTGTGTATATCATGACCCACAGTCAGATACACCCTGTGATGTGTAAAACACCCCCACTGTCCTCAGGAATATTAACACACTGACAGAGAACACAGATTAATATTAACACACTCACTGACACACTGTGTATATCATGACCCACAGTCAGATACACCCTGTGAAGTGTAAAACACCCCCACTATCCTCAGGAATATTAACACACTGACAGAGAACACAGATTAATATTAACACACTCACTGACACACTGTGTATATCATGACCCACAGTCAGATACACCCTGTGAAGTGTAAAACACCCCCACTGTCCTCAGTAATATTAACACACTGACAGAGAACACAGATTAATATTAACACACTCACTGACACACTGTGTATATCATGACCCATAGTCAGATACACCCTGTGAAGTGTAAAACATCCCCACTGTCCTCAGTAATATTAACACACTGACAGAGAACACAGATTAATATTAACACACTCACTGACACACTGTGTATATCATGACCCACAGTCAGATACACCCTGTGAAGTGTAAAACACCCCCACTGTCCTCAGTAATATTAACACACTGACAGAGAACACAGATTAATATTAACACACTCACTGACACACTGTGTATATCATGACCCAAAGTCAGATACACCCGGTGAAGTGTAAAACACCCCCACTGTCCTCAGGAATATTAACACACTGACAGAGAACACAGATTAATATTAACACACTCACTGACACACTGTGTATATCATGACCCACAGTCAGATACACCCTGTGAAGTGTAAAACACCCCCACTGTCCTCAGTAATATTAACACACTGACAGAGAACACAGATTAATATTAACACACTCACTGACACACTGTGTATATCATGACCCACAGTCAGATACACCCTGTGATGTGTAAAACACCCCCACTGTCCTCAGGAATATTAACACACTGACAGAGAACACAGATTAATATGAACACACTCACTGACACACTGTGTATATCATGACCCACAGTCAGATACACCCGGTGAAGAGTAAAACATCCCCACTGTCCTCAGGAATATTAACACACTGACAGAGAACACAAATTAATATTAACACACTCACTGACACACTGTGTATATCATGACCCACAGTCAGATACACCCTGTGAAGTGCAAAACACCCCCACTGTCCTCAGTAATATTAACACACTGACAGAGAACACAGATTAATATTAACACACTCACTGACACACTGTGTATATCATGACCCACAGTCAGATACACCCTGTGAAGTGTAAAACATTCCCACTGTCATCAGGAATATTAACACACTGACAGAGAACACAGATTAATATTAACACACTCACTGACACACTGTGTATATCATGACCCACAGTCAGATACACCCTGTGAAGTGTAAAACATCCCCACTGTCCTCAGTAATATTAACACACTGACAGAGAACACAGATTAATATTAACACACTCACTGACACACTGTGTATATCATGACCCACAGTCAGATACACCCTGTGAAGTGTAAAACACCCCCACTGTCCTCAGTAATATTAACACACTGACAGAGAACACAGATTAATATTAACACACTCACTGACACACTGTGTATATCATGACCCAAAGTCAGATACACCCGGTGAAGTGTAAAACACCCCCACTGTCCTCAGGAATATTAACACACTGACAGAGAACACAGATTAATATTAACACACTCACTGACACACTGTGTATATCATGACCCACAGTCAGATACACCCTGTGATGTGTAAAACACCCCCACTGTCCTCAGTAATATTAACACACTGACAGAGAACACAGATTAATATTAACACAATCACTGACACACTGTGTATATCATGACCCACAGTCAGATACACCCTGTGAAGTGTAAAACACCCCCACTGTCCTCAGCAATATTAACACACTGACAGAGAACACAGATTAATATTAACACACTCACTGACACACTGTGTATATCATGACCCACAGTCAGATACACCCTGTGAAGTGTAAAACACCCCCACTGTCCTCAGCAATATTAACACACTGACAGAGAACACAGATTAATATTAACACACTCACTGACACACTGTGTATATCATGACCCACAGTCAGATACACCCTGTGAAGTGTAAAACACCCCCACTGTCCTCAGTAATATTAACACACTGACAGAGAACACAGATTAATATTGGCACACTCACTGACACACTGTGTATATCATGACACACAGTCAGATACACCCTGTGAAGTGTAAAACACCCCCACTGTCCTCAGGAATATTAACACACTGACAGAGAACACAGATTAATATTAACACAATCACTGACACACTGTGTACATCATGACCCACAATCAGATACACCCTGTGAAGTGTAAAACACCCCCACTGTCCTCAGTAATATTAACACACTGACAGAGAACACAGATTAATATTAACAAACTCACTGACACACTGTGTATATCATGACCCACAGTCAGATAAACCCTGTGAAGTGTAAAACACCCCCACTGTCCTCAGTAATATTAACACATTGACAGAGAACACAGATTAATATTAACACACTCACTGACACACTGTGTATATCATGACCCACAGTCAGATACACCCTGTGAAGAGTAAAACATCCCCAGTGTCCTCAGTAATATTAACACACTGACAGAGAACACAGATTAATATTAACACACTCACTGACACACTGTGTACATCATGACCCACAGTCAGATACACCCTGTGAAGAGTAAAACATCCCCACTGTCCTCAGTAATATTAACACACTGACAGAGAACACAGATTAATATTAACACACTCACTGACACACTGTGTATAACATGACCCACAGTCAGATACACCCTGTGAAGTGTAAAACATCCCCACTGTCCTCAGTAATATTAACACACTGACAGAGAACACAGATTAATATTAACACACTCACTGACACACTGTGTATATCATGACCCACAGTCAGATACACCCTGTGAAGTGTAAAACACCCCCACTGTCCTCAGTAATATTAACACACTGACAGAGAACACAGATTAATATTAACACACTCACTGACACACTGTGTATATCATGACCCACAGTCAGATACACCCTGTGATGTGTAAAACACCCCCACTGTCCTCAGGAATATTAACACACTGACAGAGAACACAGATTAATATGAACACACTCACTGACACACTGTGTATATCATGACCCACAGTCAGATACACCCGGTGAAGTGTAAAACATCCCCACTGTCCTCAGGAATATTAACACACTGACAGAGAACACAAATTAATATTAACACACTCACTGACACACTGTGTATATCATGACCCACAGTCAGATACACCCTGTGAAGTGCAAAACACCCCCACTGTCCTCAGTAATATTAACACACTGACAGAGAACACAGATTAATATTAACACACTCACTGACACACTGTGTATATCATGACCCACAGTCAGATACACCCTGTGAAGTGTAAAACATTCCCACTGTCCTCAGGAATATTAACACACTGACAGAGAACACAGATTAATATTAACACACTCACTGACACACTGTGTATATCATGACTCACAGTCAGATACACCCTGTGAAGTGTAAAACACCCCCACTGTCCTCAGGAATATTAACACACTGACAGAGAACACAGATTAATATTAACACACTCACTGACACACTGTGTATATCATGACCCACAGTCAGATACACCCTGTGAAGTGTAAAACACCCCCACTTTCCTCAGTAATATTAACACACTGACAGAGAACACAGATTAATATTAACACACTCACTGACACACTGTGCATATCATGACCCAAAGTCAGATACACCCTGTGAAGTGTAAAACACTCCCACTGTCCTCAGGAATATTAACACACTGACAGAGAACACAGATTAATATTAACACACTCACTGACACACTGTGTACATCATGACACACAGTCAGATACACCCTGTGAAGTGTAAAACACCCACACTGTCCTCAGT
This sequence comes from Heterodontus francisci, assembly GCF_036365525.1. NCBI lineage: Eukaryota > Metazoa > Chordata > Chondrichthyes > Heterodontiformes > Heterodontidae > Heterodontus > Heterodontus francisci. The sequence continues at coordinate 1,978,199 of NW_027141861.1, read as the reverse complement.
AATATTAACACACTGACAGAGAACACAGATTAATATTAACACACTCACTGACACACTGTGTACATCATGATCCACAGTCAGATACACCCTGTGAAGTGTAAAACACCCCCACTGTCCTCAGTAATATTAACACACTGACAGAGAACACAGATTAATATTAACACACTCACTGACACACTGTGTATATCATGACCCACAGTCAGATACACCCTGTGAAGTGTAAAACACCCCCACTGTCCTCAGGAATATTAACACACTGACAGAGAACACAGATTAATATTAACACACTCACTGACACACTGTGTATATCATGACCCACAGTCAGATGCACCCTGTGAAGTGTAAAACACCCCCACTGTCCTCAGGTATATTAACACACTGACAGAGAACACAGATTAATATTAACACACTCACTGACACACTGTGTATATCATGACCCACAGTCAGATACACCCTGTGAAGTGTAAAACACCCCCACTGTCCTCAGGAATATTAACACACTGACAGAGAACACAGATTAATATTAACACACTCACTGACACACTGTGTATATCATGACCCACAGTCAGATACACCCTGTGAAGTGTAAAACACCCCCACTGTCCTCAGTAATATTAACACACTGATAGAGAACACAGATTAATATTAACACTCTCACTGACACACTGTGTATATCATGATCACAGTCAGATACACCCTGTGAAGTGTAAAACATCCCCACTGTCCTCAGTAATATTAACACACTGACAGAGAACACAGATTAATATTAACACACTCACTGACACACTGTGTATATCATGACCCACAGTCAGATACACCCGGTGAAGTGTAAAACACCCCCACTGTCCTCAGCAATATTAACACACTGACAGAGAACACAGATTAATATTAACACACTCACTGACACACTGTGTACATCATGACCCACAGTCAGATACACCCTGTGAAGTGTAAAACACCCCCACTGTCCTCAGTAATATTAACACACTGACAGAGAACACAGATTAATATTAACACACTCACTGACACACTGTGTATATCATGACCCACAGTCAGATACACCCTGTGAAGTGTAAAACATCCCCACTGTCCTCAGGAATATTAACACACTGACAGAGAACACAGATTAATATTAACACACTCACTGACACACTGTGTATATCATGACCCACAGTCAGATACACCCTGTGAAGTGTAAAACACCCCCACTGTCCACAGTAATATTAACACACTGACAGAGAACACAGATTAATATTAACACACTCACTGACACACTGTGTATATCATGACCCACAGTCAGATACACCCGGTGAAGTGTAAAACATCCCCACAGTCCTCAGGAATATTAACACACTGACAGAGAACACAGATTAATATTAACACACTCACTGACACACTGTGTATATCATGACCCACAGTCAGATACACCCTGTGAAGAGTAAAACATCCCCACTGTCCTCAGTAATATTAACACACTGACAGAGAACACAGATTAATATTAACACACTCACTGACACACTGTGTACATCATGACCCACAGTCAGATACACCCTGTGAAGAGTAAAATATCCCCACTGTCCTCAGTAATATTAACACACTGACAGAGAACACAGATTAATATTAACACACTCACTGACACACTGTGTACATCATGACCCACAGTCAGATACACCCTGTGAAGTGTAAAACATCCCCACTGTCCTCAGTAATATTAACACACTGACAGAGAACACAGATTAATATTAACACACTCACTGACACACTGTGTATATCATGACCCACAGTCAGATACACCCTGTGAAGTGTAAAACACCCCCACTGTCCTCAGTAATATTAACACACTGACAGAGAACACAGATTAATATTAACACACTCACTGACACACTGTGTATATCATGACCCAAAGTCAGATACACCCGGTGAAGTGTAAAACACCCCCACTGTCCTCAGGAATATTAACACACTGACAGAGAACACAGATTAATATTAACACACTCACTGACACACTGTGTATATCATGACCCACAGTCAGATACACCCTGTGAAGTGTAAAACACCCCCACTGTCCTCAGTAATATTAACACACTGACAGAGAACACAGATTAATATTAACACAATCACTGACACACTGTGTATATCATGACCCACAGTCAGATACACCCTGTGAAGTGTAAAACACCCCCACTGTCCTCAGCAATATTAACACACTGACAGAGAACACAGATTAATATTAACACACTCACTGACACACTGTGTATATCATGACCCACAGTCAGATACACCCTGTGAAGTGTAAAACACCCCCACTGTCCTCAGCAATATTAACACACTGACAGAGAACACAGATTAATATTAACACACTCACTGACACACTGTGTATATCATGACCCACAGTCAGATACACCCTGTGAAGTGTAAAACACCCCCACTGTCCTCAGTAATATTAACACACTGACAGAGAACACAGATTAATATTAGCACACTCACTGACACACTGTGTATATCATGACACACAGTCAGATACACCCTGTGAAGTGTAAAACACCCCCACTGTCCTCAGGAATATTAACACACTGACAGAGAACACAGATTAATATTAACACAATCACTGACACACTGTGTACATCATGACCCACAATCAGATACACCCTGTGAAGTGTAAAACACCCCCACTGTCCTCAGTAATATTAACACACTGACAGAGAACACAGATTAATATTAACACACTCACTGACACACTGTGTATATCATGACCCACAGTCAGATAAACCCTGTGAAGTGTAAAACACCCCCACTGTCCTCAGTAATATTAACACATTGACAGAGAACACAGATTAATATTAACACACTCACTGACACACTGTGTATATCATGACCCACAGTCAGATACACCCTGTGAAGAGTAAAACATCCCCACTGTCCTCAGTAATATTAACACACTGACAGAGAACACAGATTAATATTAACACACTCACTGACACACTGTGTACATCATGACCCACAGTCAGATACACCCTGTGAAGAGTAAAACATCCCCACTGTCCTCAGTAATATTAACACACTGACAGAGAACACAGATTAATATTAACACACTCACTGACACACTGTGTATAACATGACCCACAGTCAGATACACCCTGTGAAGTGTAAAACATCCCCACTGTCCTCAGTAATATTAACACACTGACAGAGAACACAGATTAATATTAACACACTCACTGACACACTGTGTATATCATGACCCACAGTCAGATACACCCTGTGAAGTGTAAAACACCCCCACTGTCCTCAGTAATATTAACACACTGACAGAGAACACAGATTAATATTAACACACTCACTGACACACTGTGTATATCATGACCCACAGTCAGATACACCCTGTGATGTGTAAAACACCCCCACTGTCCTCAGGAATATTATCACACTGACAGAGAACACAGATTAATATGAACACACTCACTGACACACTGTGTATATCATGACCCACAGTCAGATACACCCGTTGAAGTGTAAAACATCCCCACTGTCCTCAGGAATATTAACACACTGACAGAGAACACAAATTAATATTAACACACTCACTGACACACTGTGTATATCATGACCCACAGTCAGATACACCCTGTGAAGTGCAAAACACCCCCACTGTCCTCAGTAATATTAACACACTGACAGAGAACACAGATTAATATTAACACACTCACTGAAACACTGTGTATATCATGACCCACAGTCAGATACACCCTGTGAAGTGTAAAACATTCCCACTGTCCTCAGGAATATTAACACACTGACAGAGAACACAGATTAATATTAACACACTCACTGACACACTGTGTATATCATGACTCACAGTCAGATACACCCTGTGAAGTGTAAAACACCCCCACTGTCCTCAGGAATATTAAGACACTGACAGAGAACACAGATTAATATTAACACACTCACTGACACACTGTGTATATCATGACCCACAGTCAGATACACCCTGTGAAGTGTAAAACACCCCCACTGTCCTCAGTAATATTAACACACTGACAGAGAACACAGATTAATATTAACACACTCACTGACACACTGTGCATATCATGACCCAAAGTCAGATACACCCTGTGAAGTGTAAAACACTCCCACTGTCCTCAGGAATATTAACACACTGACAGAGAACACAGATTAATATTAACACACTCACTGACACACTGTGTACATCATGACACACAGTCAGATACACCCTGTGAAGTGTAAAACACCCACACTGTCCTCAGTAATATTAACACACTGACAGAGAACACAGATTAATATTAACACACTCACTGACACACTGTGTACATCATGATCCACAGTCAGATACACCCTGTGAAGTGTAAAACACCCCCACTGTCCTCAGTAATATTAACACACTGACAGAGAACACAGATTAATATTAACACACTCACTGACACACTGTGTATATCATGACCCACAGTCAGATACACCCTGTGAAGTGTAAAACACCCCCACTGTCCTCAGGAATATTAACACACTGACAGAGAACACAGATTAATATTAACACACTCACTGACACACTGTGTATATCATGACCCACAGTCAGATGCACCCTGTGAAGTGTAAAACACCCCCACTGTCCTCAGGTATATTAACACACTGACAGAGAACACAGATTAATATTAACACACTCACTGACACACTGTGTATATCATGACCCACAGTCAGATACACCCTGTGAAGTGTAAAACACCCCCACTGTCCTCAGGAATATTAACACACTGACAGAGAACACAGATTAATATTAACACACTCACTGACACACTGTGTATATCATGACCCACAGTCAGATACACCCTGTGAAGTGTAAAACACCCCCACTGTCCTCAGTAATAGTAACACACTGATAGAGAACACAGATTAATATTAACACTCTCACTGACACACTGTGTATATCATGATCCACAGTCAGATACACCCTGTGAAGTGTAAAACATCCCCACTGTCCTCAGTAATATTAACACACTGACAGAGAAAACAGATTAATATTAACACACTCACTGACACACTGTGTATATCATGACCCACAGTCAGATACACCCGGTGAAGTGTAAAACACCCCCACTGTCCTCAGCAATATTAACACACTGACAGAGAACACAGATTAATATTAACACACTCACTGACACACTGTGTACATCATGACCCACAGTCAGATACACCCTGTGAAGTGTAAAACACCCCCACTGTCCTCAGTAATATTAACACACTGACAGAGAACACAGATTAATATTAACACACTCACTGACACACTGTGTATATCATGACCCACAGTCAGATACACCCTGTGAAGTGTAAAACATCCCCACTGTCCTCAGGAATATTAACACACTGACAGAGAACACAGATTAATATTAACACACTCACTGACACACTGTGTATATCATGACCCACAGTCAGATACACCCTGTGAAGTGTAAAGCACCCCCACTGTCCACAGTAATATTAACACACTGACAGAGAACACAGATTAATATTAACACACTCACTGACACACTGTGTATATCATGACCCACAGTCAGATACACCCGGTGAAGTGTAAAACATCCCCACAGTCCTCAGGAATATTAACACACTGACAGAGAACACAGATTAATATTAACACACTCACTGACACACTGTGTATATCATGACCCACAGTCAGATACACCCTGTGAAGAGTAAAACATCCCCACTGTCCTCAGTAATATTAACACACTGACAGAGAACACAGATTAATATTAACACACTCACTGACACACTGTGTACATCATGACCCACAGTCAGATACACCCTGTGAAGAGTAAAATATCCCCACTGTCCTCAGTAATATTAACACACTGACAGAGAACACAGATTAATATTAACACACTCACTGACACACTGTGTACATCATGACCCACAGTCAGATACACCCTGTGAAGTGTAAAACATCCCCACTGTCCTCAGTAATATTAACACACTGACAGAGAACACAGATTAATATTAACACACTCACTGACACACTGTGTATATCATGACCCACAGTCAGATACACCCTGTGAAGTGTAAAACACCCCACTGTCCTCAGTAATATTAACACACTGACAGAGAACACAGATTAATATTAACACACTCACTGACACACTGTGTATATCATGACCCACAGTCAGATACACCCTGTGATGTGTAAAACACCCCCACTGTCCTCAGGAATATTAACACACTGACAGAGAACACAGATTAATATTAACACACTCACTGACACACTGTGTATATCATGACCCACAGTCAGATACACCCTGTGAAGTGTAAAACATCCCCACTGTCCTCAGTAATATTAACACACTGACAGAGAACACAGATTAATATTAACACACTCACTGGCACACTGTGTATATCATGACCCACAGTCAGATACACCCGGTGAAGTGTAAAACATCCCCACTGTCCTCAGGAATATTAACACACTGACAGAGAACACAAATTAATATTAACACACTCACTGACACACTGTGTATATCATGACCCACAGTCAGATACACCCTGTGAAGTGCAAAACACCCCCACTGTCCTCAGTAATATTAACACACTGACAGAGAACACATTTTAATATTAACACACTCACTGACACACTGTGTATATCATGACCCACAGTCAGATACACCCTGTGAAGTGTAAAACACCCCCACTGTCCTCAGTAATATTAACACACTGACAGAGAACACAGATTAATATTAACACACTCACTGACACACTGTGTATATCATGACCCACAGTCAGATACACCCTGTGAAGTGTAAAACATTCCCACTGTCCTCAGGAATATTAACACACTGACAGAGAACACAGATTAATATTAACACACTCACTGACACACTGTGTATATCATGACCCACAGTCAGATACACCCTGTGAAGGGTAGAACACCCCCACTGTCCTCAGTAATATTAACACACTGACAGAGAACACAGATTAATATTAACACACTCACTGACACACTGTGTACATCATGACCCACAGTCAGATAAACCCTGTGAAGTGTAAAACACCCCCACTGTCCTCAGTAATATTAACACACTGACAGAGAACACAGATTAATATTAACACACTCACTGACACACTGTGTATATCATGACCCACAGTCAGATACACCCTGTGAAGTGTAAAACACCCCCACTGTCCTCAGTAATATTAACACACTGACAGAGAACACAGATTAATATTAACACACTCACTGACACACTGTGTATATCATGACCCACAGTCAGATACACCCTGTGAAGTGTAAAACACCCCCACTGTCCTCAGTAATATTAACACACTGACAGAGAACACAGATTAATATTAACACACTCACTGACACACTGTGTATATCATGACCCACAGTCAGATACACCCTGTGAAGTGTAAAACACCCCCACTGTCCTCAGTAATATTAACACACTGACAGACAACACAGATTAATATTAACACACTCACTGACACACTGTGTATATCATGACCCACAGTCAGATACACCCTGTGAGGTGTAAAACACCCCCACTGTCCTCAGTAATATTAACACACTGACAGAGAACACAGATTAATATTAACACACTCACTGACACACTGTGTATATCATGACCCAGAGTCAGATAAACCCTGTGAAGTGTAAAACACCCCACTGTCCTCAGTAATATTAACACACTGACAGAGAACACAGATTAATATTAACACACTCACTGACACACTGTGTATATCATGACCCAGAGTCAGATAAACCCTGTGAAGTGTAAAACACCCCCACTGTCCTCAGTAATATTAACACACTGACAGAGAACACAGATTAATATTAACACACTCACTGACACACTGTTTATATCATGACCCACAGTCAGATACACCCTGTGAAGTGCAAAACACCCCCACTGTCCTCAGGAATATTAACACACTGACAGAGAACACAGATTAATATTAACACACTCACTGACACACTGTGTATATCATGACCCACAGTCAGATACACCCTGTGAAGTGTAAAACACCCCCACTGTCCTCAGTAATATTAACACACTGACAGAGAACACAGATTAATATTAACAGACTCACTGACACACTGTGTCCATCATGACCCACAGTCAGATACACCCTGTGAAGTGTAAAACACCCCCACTGTCCTCAGTAATATTAACACACTGACAGAGAACACAGATTAATATTAACTCACTCACTGACACACTGTGTACATCATGACCCACAGTCAGATACACCCTGTGAGGTGTAAAACACCCCCACTGTCCTCAGTAATATTAACACACTGACAGAGAACACAGATTAATATTAACACACTCACTGACACACTGTGTATATCATGACCCACAGTCAGATACACCCTGTGAAGTGTAAAACACCCCCACTGTCCTCAGGAATATTAACACACTGACAGAGAACACAGATTAATATTAACACACTCACTGACACACTGTGTACATCATGACCCACAGTCAGATACACCCTGTGAAGTGTAAAACACCCCCACTGTCCTCAGCAATATTAACACACTGACAGAGAACACAGATTAATATTAACACACTCACTGACACAATGTGTACATCATGACCCACAGTCAGATACACCCTGTGAAGTGTAAAACACCCCCACTGTCCTCAGGAATATTAACACACTGACAGAGAACACAGATTAATATTAACACACTCACTGACACACTGTGTATATCATGACCCACAGTCAGATACACCCTGAGAAGTGTAAAACACCCCCACTGTCCTCAGGAATATTAACACACTGACAGAGAACACAGATTAATATTAACACACTCACTGACACACTGTGTATATCATGACCCACAGTCAGATAAACCCTGTGAAGTGTAAAACACCCCCACTGCCCTCAGGAATATTAACACACTGACAGAGAACACAGATTAATATTAACACACTCACTGACACATTGTGTACATCATGACCCACAGTCAGATACACCCTGTGAAGTGTAAAACACCCCCACTGTCCTCAGTAATATTAACACACTGACAGAGAACACAGATTAATATTAACACACTCACTGACACACTGTGTATATCATGACCCACAGTCAGATTCACCCTGAGAAGTGTAAAACACCCCCACTGTCCTCAGGAATATTAACACAATGACAGAGAACACAGATTAATATTAACACACTCACTGACACACTGTGTATATCATGACCCACAGTCAGATAAACCCTGTGAAGTGTAAAACACCCCCACTGCCCTCAGGAATATTAACACACTGACAGAGAACACAGATTAATATTAACACACTCTGACACACTGTGTACATCATGACCCACAGTCAGATACACCCTGTGAAGTGTAAAACACCCCCACTGTCCTCAGTAATATTAACACACTGACAGAGAACACATATTAATATTAACACACTCACTGACACACTGTGTATATCATGACCCACAGTCAGATACACACTGTGAAGTGTAAAACACCCCCACTGTCCTCAGTAATATTAACACACTGACAGAGAACACAGATTAATATTAACACACTCACTGACACACTGTGTATATCATGACCCACAGTCAGATACACCCTGTGAAGTGTAAAACACCCCCACTGTCCTCAGGAATATTAACACCTGACAGAGAACACAGATTAATATTAACACACTCACTGACACACTGTGTACATCATGACCCACAGTCAGATACACCCTGTGAAGTGTAAAACACCCCCACTGTCCTCAGTAATATTAACACACTGACAGAGAACACAGATTAATATTAACACACTCACTGACACACTGTGTATATCATGACCCACAGTCAGATACACCCTGTGAAGTGTAAAACACCCCCACTGTCCTCAGTAATATTAACACACTGACAGAGAACACAGATTAATATTAACACACTCACTGACACACTGTGTATATCATGACCCACAGTCAGATACACCCTGTGAAGTGTAAAACACCCCCACTGTCCTCAGGAATATTAACACCTGACAGAGAACACAGATTAATATTAACACACTCACTGACACACTGTGTATATCATGACCCAGAGTCAGATACACCCTGTGAAGTGGAAAACACCCCCACTGTCCTCAGTAATATTAACACACTGACAGAGAACACAGATTAATATTAACACACTCACTGATATACTGTGTACATCATGACCCACAGTCAGATGCACCCTGTGAAGTGTAAAACACCCCCACTGTCCTCAGTAATATTAACACACTGACAGAGAACACAGATTAATATTAACACACTCACTGAAACACTGTGTATATCATGACCCACAGTCAGATAAACCCTGTGAAGTGTAAAACACCCCCACTGTCCTCAGTAATATTAACACACTGACAGAGTACACAGATTAATATTAACACACTCACTGACACACTGTGTATATCATGACCCACAGTCAGATAAACCCTGTGAAGTGTAAAACACCCCCACTGTCCTCAGTAATATTAACACACTGACAGAGAACACAGATTAATATTAACACACTCACTGACACACTGTGTACATCATGACCCACAGTCAGATACACCCTGTGAAGTGTAAAACACCCCCACTGTCCTCAGTAATATTAACACACTGACAGAGAACACAGATTAATATTAACACACTCACTGACACACTGTGTACATCATGACCCACAGTCAGATACACCCTGTGAAGTGTAAAAGATCCCCACTGTCCTCAGCAATATTAACACACTGACAGAGAACACAGATTAATATTAACACACTGACTGACACACTGTGTATATCATGACCCACAGTCAGATAAACCCTGTGAAGTGTAAAACACCCCCACTGTCCTCAGTAATATTAACACACTGACAGAGAACACAGATTAATATTAACACACTCACTGACACACTGTGTATATCATGACCCACAGTCAGATACACCCTGTGAAGTGTAAAACACCCCCACTGTCCTCAGTAATATTAACACACTGACAGAGAACACAGATTAATATTAACACACTCACTGACACACTGTGTATATCATGACCCACAGTCAGATACACCCTGTGAAGTGTAAAACACCCCCACTGTCCTCAGTAATATTAACACACTGACAGAGAACACAGATTAAAATTAAAACACTCACTGACACACTGTGTATATCATGACCCACAGTCAGATACACCCTGTGAAGTGTAAAACACCCCCACTGTCCTCAGTAATATTAACACACTGACAGAGAACACAGATTAATATTAAAACACTCACTGACACACTGTGTACATCATGACCCAGAGTCAGATACACACTGTGAAGTGTAAAACACCCCCACTGTCCTCAGTAATATTAACACACTGACAGAGAACACAGATTAATATTAACACACTCACTGACACACTGTGTATATCATGACCCACAGTCAGATACACCCTGTGAAGTGTAAAACACCCCCACTGTCCTCAGGAATATTAACACCTGACAGAGAACACAGATTAATATTAACACACTCACTGACACACTGTGTACATCATGACCCACAGTCAGATACACCCTGTGAAGTGTAAAACACCCCCACTGTCCACAGTAATATTAACACACTGACAGAGAACACAGTTTAATATTAACACACTCACTGACACACTGTGTATATCATGACTCAAAGTCAGATACACCCTGTGAAGTGTAAAACACCCCCACTGTCCTCAGTAATATTAACACACTGACAGAGAACACAGATTAATATTAACACACTCACTGACACACTGTGTATATCATGACCCAGAGTCAGATACACCCTGTGAAGTGTAAAACACCCCCACTGTCCTCAGTAATATTAACACACTGACAGAGAACACAGATTAATATTAACACACTCACTGACACACTGTGTATATCATGACCCACAGTCAGATACACCCTGTGAAGTGTAAAGCACCCCCACTGTCCTCAGTAATATTAACACACTGACAGAGAACACAGATTAATATTAACACACTCACTGACACACTGTGTACATCATGACCCACAGTCAGATACACCCTGTGAAGTGTAAAACACCCCCACTGTCCTCAGTAATATTAACACACTGACAGAGAACACAGATTAATATTAACACACTCACTGACAAACTGTGTATATCATGACCCACAGTCAGATACACCCTGTGAAGTGTAAAACACCCCCACTGTCCTCAGTAATATTAACACACTGACAGAGAACACAGATTAATATTAACACACTCACTGACACACTGTGTACATCATGACCCACAGTCAGATACACCCTGTGAAGTGTAAAACACCCCCACTGTCCTCAGGAATATTAGCACACTGACAGAGAACACAGATTAATATTAACACACTCACTGACACACTGTGTATATCATGACCCACAGTCAGATACACCCTGTGAAGTGTAAAACACCCCCACTCTCCTCAGGAATATTAACACACTGACAGAGAACACAGATTAATATTAACACACACACTGACACACTGTGTACATCATGACCCACAGTCAGATACACCCTGTGAAGTGTAAAACACCCCCACTGTCCACAGGAATATTAACACACTGACAGAGAACACAGATTAATATTAACACACTCACTGACACACTGTGTATATCATGACCCAGAGTCAGATACACCCTGTGAAGTGTAAAACACCCCCACTGTCCTCAGTAATATTAACACACTGACAGAGAACACAGATTAATATTAACACACTCACTGACACACTGTGTACATCATGATCCACAGTCAGATACACCCTGTGAAGTGTAAAACACCCCCACTGTCCTCAGTAATATTAACACACTGACAGAGAACACAGATTAATATTAACAGACTCACTGACACACTGTGTACATCATGACCCACAGTCAGATACACCCTGTGAAGTGTAAAACACCCCCACTGTCCTCAGTAATATTAACACACTGACAGAGAACACAGATTAATATTAACACACTCACTGACACACTGTGTATATCATGACCCAGAGTCAGATACACCCTGTGAAGTGGAAAACACCCCCACTGTCCTCAGTAATATTAACACACTGACAGAGAACACAGATTAATATTAACACACTCACTGATATACTGTGTACATCATGACCCACAGTCAGATACACCCTGTGAAGTGTAAAACACCCCCACTGTCCTCAGTAATATTAACACACTGACAGAGAACACAGATTAATATTAACACACTCACTGAAACACTGTGTATATCATGACCCACAGTCAGATAAACCCTGTGAAGTGTAAAACACCCCCACTGTCCTCAGTAATATTAACACACTGACAGAGTACACAGATTAATATTAACACACTCACTGACACACTGTGTATATCATGACCCACAGTCAGATAAACCCTGTGAAGTGTAAAACACCCCCACTGTCCTCAGTAATATTAACACACTGACAGAGAACACAGATTAATATTAACACACTCACTGACACACTGTGTACATCATGACCCACAGTCAGATACACCCTGTGAAGTGTAAAACACCCCCACTGTCCTCAGTAATATTAACACACTGACAGAGAACACAGATTAATATTAACACACTCACTGACACACTGTGTACATCATGACCCACAGTCAGATACACCCTGTGAAGTGTAAAAGATCCCCACTGTCCTCAGCAATATTAACACACTGACAGAGAACACAGATTAATATTAACACACTGACTGACACACTGTGTATATCATGACCCACAGTCAGATAAACCCTGTGAAGTGTAAAACACCCCCACTGTCCTCAGTAATATTAACACACTGACAGAGAACACAGATTAATATTAACACACTCACTGACACACTGTGTATATCATGACCCACAGTCAGATACACCCTGTGAAGTGTAAAACACCCCCACTGTCCTCAGTAATATTAACACACTGACAGAGAACACAGATTAATATTAACACACTCACTGACACACTGTGTATATCATGACCCACAGTCAGATACACCCTGTGAAGTGTAAAACACCCCCACTGTCCTCAGTAATATTAACACACTGACAGAGAACACAGATTAAAATTAAAACACTCACTGACACACTGTGTATATCATGACCCACAGTCAGATACAGCCTGTGAAGTGTAAAACACCCCCACTGTCCTCAGTAATATTAACACACTGACAGAGAACACAGATTAATATTAAAACACTCACTGACACACTGTGTACATCATGACCCAGAGTCAGATACACACTGTGAAGTGTAAAACACCCCCACTGTCCTCAGTAATATTAACACACTGACAGAGAACACAGATTAATATTAACACACTCACTGACACACTGTGTATATCATGACCCACAGTCAGATACACCCTGTGAAGTGTAAAACACCCCCACTGTCCTCAGGAATATTAACACCTGACAGAGAACACAGATTAAAATTAACACACTCACTGACACACTGTGTACATCATGACCCACAGTCAGATACACCCTGTGAAGTGTAAAACACCCCCACTGTCCTCAGCAATATTAACACACTGACAGAGAACACAGATTAATATTAACACACTCACTGACACACTGTGTATATCATGACCCAGAGTCAGATACACCCTGTGAAGTGTAAAACACCCCCACTGTCCTCAGTAATATTAACACACTGACAGAGAACACAGATTAATATTAACACACTCACTGACACACTGTGTATATCATGACCCACAGTCAGATACACCCTGTGAAGTGTAAAGCACCCCCACTGTCCTCAGTAATATTAACACACTGACAGAGAACACAGATTAATATTAACACACTCACTGACACACTGTGTACATCATGACCCACAGTCAGATACACCCTGTGAAGTGTAAAACACCCCCACTGTCCTCAGTAATATTAACACACTGACAGAGAACACAGATTAATATTAACACACTCACTGACACACTGTGTATATCATGACCCACAGTCAGATACACCCTGTGAAGTGTAAAACACCCCCACTGTCCTCAGTAATATTAACACACTGACAGAGAACACAGATTAATATTAACACACTCACTGACACACTGTGTACATCATGACCCACAGTCAGATACACCCTGTGAAGTGTAAAACACCCCCACTGTCCTCAGGAATATTAGCACTCTGACAGAGAACACAGATTAATATTAACACACTCACTGACACACTGTGTATATCATGACCCACAGTCAGATACACCCTGTGAAGTGTAAAACACCCCCACTGTCCTCAGGAATATTAACACACTGACAGAGAACACAGATTAATATTAACACACACACTGACACACTGTGTACATCATGACCCACAGTCAGATACACCCTGTGAAGTGTAAAACACCCCCACTGTCCACAGGAATATTAACACACTGACAGAGAACACAGATTAATATTAACACACTCACTGACACACTGTGTATATCATGACCCAGAGTCAGATACACCCTGTGAAGTGTAAAACACCCCCACTGTCCTCAGTAATATTAACACACTGACAGAGAACACAGATTAATATTAACACACTCACTGACACACTGTGTACATCATGATCCACAGTCAGATACACCCTGTGAAGTGTAAAACACCCCCACTGTCCTCAGTAATATTAACACACTGACAGAGAACACAGATTAATATTAACAGACTCACTGACACACTGTGTACATCATGACCCACAGTCAGATACACCCTGTGAAGTGTAAAACACCCCCACTGTCCTCAGGAATATTAACGCACTGACAGAGAACACAGATTAATATTAACACACTCACTGACACACTGTGTATAACATGACCCACAGTCAGATACACCCTGTGAAGTGTAAAACACCCCCACTGTCCTCAGGAATATTAACACACTGACAGAGAACACAGATTAATATTAACACACTCACTGACACACTGTGTATATCATGACCCACAGTCAAATAAACCCTGTGAAGTGTAAAACACCCCCACTGTCCTCAGGAATATTAACACACTGACAGAGAACACAGATTAATATTAACACACTCACTGACACACTGTGTACATCATGACCCACAGTCAGATACACCCTGTGAAGTGTAAAACACCCCCACTGTCCTCAGGAATATTAACACACTGACAGAGAACACAGATTAATATTAACACACTCACTGACACACTGTGTACATCATGACCCACAGTCAGATACACCCTGTGAAGTGTAAAACACCCCCACTGTCCTCAGTAATATTAACACACTGACAGAGAACACAGATTAATATTAACACACTCACTGACACACTGTGTATATCATGACCCACAGTCAGATACACCCTGTGAAGTGTAAAACACCCCCACTGTCCTCAGGAATATTAACACACTGACAGAGAACACAGATTAATATTAACACACTCACTGACACACTGTGTACATCATGACCCACAGTCAGATACACCCTGTGAAGTGTAAAACACCCCCCACTGTCCTCAGGAATATTAACACACTGACAGAGAACACAGATTAATATTAACACACTCACTGACACACTGTGTATATCATGACCCACAGTCAGATACACACTGTGAAGTGTAAAACACCCCCACTGTCCTCAGTAATATTAACACACTGACAGAGAACACAGATTAATATTAACACACTCACTGACACACTGTGTATATCATGACTCACAGTCAGATACACTCTGTGAAGTGTAAAACACCCCCACTGTCCTCAGTAATATTAACACACTGACAGAGAACATAGATTAATATTAACACACTCACTGACACACTGTGTATATCATGACTCACAGTCAGATACACCCTGTGAAGTGTAAAACACCCCCACTGTCCTCAGTAATATTAACACACTGAGAGAGAACACAGATTAATATTAACACACTCACTGACACACTGTGTATATCATGACCCAGAGTCAGATACACCCTGTGAAGTGTAAAACACCCCCACTGTCCTCAGTAATATTAACACACTGACAGAGAACACAGATTAATATTAACACACTCACTGACACACTGTGTATATCATGACCCACAGTCAGATACACCCTGCAAAAGTGTAAAACACCCCCACTGTCCTCAGTAATATTAACACACTGACAGAGAACACAGATTAATATTAACACACTCACTGACACACTGTGTATATCATCACCCACAGTCAGATACACCCTGTGAAGTGTAAAACACCCCCACTGCCCTCAGGAATATTAACACACTGACAGAGAACACAGATTAATATTAACACACTCACTGACACACTGTGTATATCATGACCCACAGTCAGATAAACCCTGTGAAGTGTAAAACACCCCCACTGTCCTCAGGAATATTAACACACTGACAGAGAACACAGATTAATATTAACACACTCACTGACACACTGTGTATATCATGACCCACAGTCAGATACACCCTGTGAAGTGTAAAACATCCCCACTGTCCTCAGTAATATTAACACACTGACAGAGAACACAGATTAATATTAACACACTCACTGACACACTGTGTATATCATGACCCACAGTTAGATACACCCTGTGAAGTGTAAAACACCCCCACTGTCCTCACGAATAGCAACACACTGACAGAGAACACAGATTAATATTAACGCTCTCACTGACACACTGTGTATATCATGACCCACAGTCAGATACACCCTGTGAAGTGTAAAACACCCCCACTGTCCTCAGGAATAGCAACACACTGACAGAGAACACAGATTAATATTAACACTCTCACTGACACACTGTGTATATCATGACCCACAGTCAGATACACCCTGTGAAGTGTAAAACACCCCCACTGTCCTCAGTAATATTAACACACTGACAGAGTTCACAGATTAATATTAACACACTCACTGACACACTGTGTATATCATGATCAACAGTCAGATACACCCTGTGAAGTGTAAAACACCCCCACTGTCCTCAGTAATATTAACACACTGACAGAGAACACAGATTAATATTAACACACTCACTGACACACTGTGTATATCATGACCCACAGTCAGATACACCCTGTGAAGTGTAAAACACCCCCACTGTCCTCAGGAATATTAACACAATGACAGAGAACACAGATTAATATTAACACACTCACTGACACACTGTGTATATCATGACCCACAGTCAGATACACCCTGTGAAGTGTAAAACACCCCCACTGTCCTCAGGAATATTAACACACTGACAGAGAACACAGATTAATATTAACACACTCACTGACACACTGTGTATATCATGACCCACAGTCAGATACACCCTGTGAAGTGTAAAACACCCCCACTGTCCTCAGTAATATTAACACACTGACAGAGAACACAGATTAATATTAACACACTCACTGACACACTGTGGACATCATGACCCAGAGTCAGATACACCCTGTGAAGTGTAAAACACCCCCACTGTCCTCAGGAATATTAACACACTGACAGAGAACACAGATTAATATTAACACACTCACTGACACACTGTGTATATCATGACCCACAGTCAGATACACCCTGTGAAGTGTAAAACACCCCCACTGTCCTCAGGAATATTAACACACTGACAGAGAACACAGATTAATATTAACACACTCACTGACACACTGTGTATATCATGACCCACAGTCAGATACACCCTGTGAAGTGTAAAACACCCCCACTGTCCTCAGTAATATTAACACACTGACAGAGAACACAGATTAATATTAACACACTCACTGACACACTGTGTATATCATGACCCACAGTCAGATACACCCTGTGAAGTGTAAAACATCCCCACTGTCCTCAGGAATATTAACACACTGACAGAGAACACAGATTAATATTAACACACTCACTGACACACTGTGTATATCATGACCCACAGTCAGATACACCCTGTGAAGTGTAAAACACCCCCACTGTCCTCAGTAATATTAACACACTGACAGAGAACACAGATTAATATTAACACACTCACTGACACACTGTGTATATCATGACTCACAGTCAGATACACTCTGTGAAGTGTAAAACACCCCCACTGTCCTCAGTAATATTAACACACTGACAGAGAACATAGATTAATATTAACACACTCACTGACACACTGTGTATATCATGACTCACAGTCAGATACACCCTGTGAAGTGTAAAACACCCCCACTGTCCTCAGTAATATTAACACACTGAGAGAGAACACAGATTAATATTAACACACTCACTGACACACTGTGTATATCATGACCCAGAGTCAGATACACCCTGTGAAGTGTAAAACACCCCCACTGTCCTCAGT
Source organism: Heterodontus francisci (assembly GCF_036365525.1). Taxonomy (NCBI): domain Eukaryota; kingdom Metazoa; phylum Chordata; class Chondrichthyes; order Heterodontiformes; family Heterodontidae; genus Heterodontus; species Heterodontus francisci. Next base: position 1,958,930 of record NW_027141861.1, on the reverse strand, counting down.
AATATTAACACACTGACAGAGAACACAGATTAATATTAACACACTCACTGACACACTGTGTATATCATGACCCACACTCAGATACACCCTGCAAAAGTGTAAAACACCCCCACTGTCCTCAGTAATATTAACACACTGACAGAGAACACAGATTAATATTAACACACTCACTGACACACTGTGTATATCATCACCCACAGTCAGATACACCCTGTGAAGTGTAAAACACCCCCACTGCCCTCAGGAATATTAACACACTGACAGAGAACACAGATTAATATTAACACACTCACTGACACACTGTGTATATCATGACCCACAGTCAGATAAACCCTGTGAAGTGTAAAACACCCCCACTGTCCTCAGGAATATTAACACACTGAGAGAGAACACAGATTAATATTAACACACTCACTGACACACTGTGTATATCATGACCCACAGTCAGATACACCCTGTGAAGTGTAAAACATCCCCACTGTCCTCAGTAATATTAACACACTGACAGAGAACACAGATTAATATTAACACACTCACTGACACACTGTGTATATCATGACCCACAGTTAGATACACCCTGTGAAGTGTAAAACACCCCCACTGTCCTCACGAATAGTAACACACTGACAGAGAACACAGATTAATATTAACGCTCTCACTGACACACTGTGTATATCATGACCCACAGTCAGATACACCCTGTGAAGTGTAAACCACCCCCACTGTCCTCAGGAATAGTAACACACTGACAGAGAACACAGATTAATATTAACACTCTCACTGACACACTGTGTATATCATGACCCACAGTCAGATACACCCTGTGAAGTGTAAAACACCCCCACTGTCCTCAGTAATATTAACACACTGACAGAGTTCACAGATTAATATTAACACACTCACTGACACACTGTGTATATCATGATCAACAGTCAGATACACCCTGTGAAGTGTAAAACACCCCCACTGTCCTCTGTAATATTAACACACTGACAGAGAACACAGATTAATATTAACACACTCACTGACACACTGTGTATATCATGACCCACAGTCAGATACACCCTGTGAAGTGTAAAACACCCCCACTGTCCTCAGGAATATTAACACAATGACAGAGAACACAGATTAATATTAACACACTCACTGACACACTGTGTATATCATGACCCACAGTCAGATACACCCTGTGAAGTGTAAAACACCCCCACTGTCCTCAGGAATATTAACACACTGACAGAGAACACAGATTAATATTAACACACTCACTGACACACTGTGTATATCATGACCCACAGTCAGATACACCCTGTGAAGTGTAAAACACCCCCACTGTCCTCAGTAATATTAACACACTGACAGAGAACACAGATTAATATTAACACACTCACTGACACACTGTGGACATCATGACCCAGAGTCAGATACACCCTGTGAAGTGTAAAACACCCCCACTGTCCTCAGGAATATTAACACACTGACAGAGAACACAGATTAATATTAACACACTCACTGACACACTGTGTATATCATGACCCACAGTCAGATACACCCTGTGAAGTGTAAAACACCCCCACTGTCCTCAGGAATATTAACACACTGACAGAGAACACAGATTAATATTAACACACTCACTGACACACTGTGTATATCATGACCCACAGTCAGATACACCCTGTGAAGTGTAAAACACCCCCACTGTCCTCAGTAATATTAACACACTGACAGAGAACACAGATTAATATTAACACACTCACTGACACACTGTGTATATCATGACCCACAGTCAGATACACCCTGTGAAGTGTAAAACATCCCCACTGTCCTCAGGAATATTAACACACTGACAGAGAACACAGATTAATATTAACACACTCACTGACACACTGTGTATATCATGACCCACAGTCAGATACACCCTGTGAAGTGTAAAACAACCCCACTGTCCTCAGTAATATTAACACACTGACAGAGAACACAGATTAATATTAACACACTCACTGACACACTGTGGACATCATGACCCACAGTCAGATACACCCTGTGAAGTGTAAAACACCCCCACTGTCCTCAGTAATATTAACACACTGACAGAGAACACAGATTAATATTAACACACTCACTGACACACTGTGTATATCATGACCCACAGTCAGATACACCCTGTGAAGTGTAAAACACCCCCACTGTCCTCAGGAATATTAACACACTGACAGAGAACACAGATTAATATTAACACACTCACTGACACACTGTGTATATCATGACCCACAGTCAGATACACCCTGTGAAGTGTAAAACACCCCCACTGTCCTCAGTAATATTAACACACTGACAGAGAACACAGATTAATATTAACACACTCACTGACACACTGTGTATATCATGACCCACAGTCAGATACACCCTGTGAAGTGTAAAACATCCCCACTGTCCTCAGGAATATTAACACACTGACAGAGAACACAGATTAATATTAACACACTCACTGACACACTGTGTATATCATGACCCACAGTCAGATACACCCTGTGAAGTGTAAAACACCCCCACTGTCCTCAGGAATATTAACACACTGACAGAGAACACAGATTAATATTAACACACTCACTGACACACTGTGTATATCATGACCCACAGTCAGATACACCCTGTGAAGTGTAAAACATCCCCACTGTCCTCAGGAATATTAACACACTGACAGAGAACACAGATTAATATTAACACACTCACTGACACACTGTGTATATCATGACCCACAGTCAGATACACCCTGTGAAGTGTAAAACACCCCCACTGTCCTCAGGAATATTAACACACTGACAGAGAACACAGATTAATATTAACACACTCACTGACACACTGTGTATATCATGACCCACAGTCAGATACACCCTGTGAAGTGTAAAACACCCCCACTGTCCTCAGTAATATTAACACACTGACAGAGAACACAGATTAATATTAACACACTCACTGACACACTGTGTATATCATGACCCACAGTCAGATACACCCTGTGAAGTGTAAAACATCCCCACTGTCCTCAGGAATATTAACACACTGACAGAGAACACAGATTAATATTAACACACTCACTGACACACTGTGTATATCATGACCCACAGTCAGATACACCCTGTGAAGTGTAAAACAACCCCACTGTCCTCAGTAATATTAACACACTGACAGAGAACACAGATTAATATTAACACACTCACTGACACACTGTGGACATCATGACCCACAGTCAGATACACCCTGTGAAGTGTAAAACACCCCCACTGTCCTCAGTAATATTAACACACTGACAGAGAACACAGATTAATATTAACACACTCACTGACACACTGTGTATATCATGACCCACAGTCAGATACACCCTGTGAAGTGTAAAACACCCCCACTGTCCTCAGGAATATTAACACACTGACAGAGAACACAGATTAATATTAACACACTCACTGACACACTGTGTATATCATGACCCACAGTCAGATACACCCTGTGAAGTGTAAAACACCCCCACTGTCCTCAGTAATATTAACACACTGACAGAGAACACAGATTAATATTAACACACTCACTGACACACTGTGTATATCATGACCCACAGTCAGATACACCCTGTGAAGTGTAAAACATCCCCACTGTCCTCAGGAATATTAACACACTGACAGAGAACACAGATTAATATTAACACACTCACTGACACACTGTGTATATCATGACCCACAGTCAGATACACCCTGTGAAGTGTAAAACACCCCCACTGTCCTCAGGAATATTAACACACTGACAGAGAACACAGATTAATATTAACACACTCACTGACACACTGTGTATACCATGACCCACAGTCAGATACACCCTGTGAAGTGTAAAACATCCCCACTGTCCTCAGGAATATTAACACACTGACAGAGAACACAGATTAATATTAACACACTCACTGACACACTGTGTACATCATGACCCATAGTCAGATACACCCTGTGAAGTGTAAAACACCCCCACTGTCCTCAGTAATATTAACACACTGACAGAGAACACAGATTAATCTTAACACACTCACTGACACACTGTGTATATCATGACCCACAGTCAGATACACCCTGTGAAGTGTAAAATACCCCCACTGTCCTCAGGAATATTAACACACTGACAGAGAACACAGATTAATATTAACACACTCACTGACACACTGTGTATATCATGACCCACAGTCAGATACACCCTGTGAAGTGTAAAACACCCCCACTGTCCTCAGGAATATTATCACACTGACAGAGAACACAGATTAATATTAACACACTCACTGACACACTGTGCATATCATGACCCACAGTCAGATACACCCTGTGAAGTGTAAAACACCCCCACTGTCCTCAGGAACATTAACACACTGACAGAGAACACAGATTAATATTAACACACTCACTGACACACTGTGTATATCATGACCCACAGTCAGATACACCCGGTGAAGTGTAAAACACCCCCACTGTCCTCAGCAATATTAACACACTGACAGAGAACACAGATTAATATTAACACACTCACTGACACACTGTGTATATCATGACCCACAGTCAGATACACCCTGTGAAGTGTAAAACACCCCCACTGTCCTCAGTAATATTAACACACTGACAGAGAACACAGATTAATATTAACACACTCACTGACACACTGTGTACATCATGACCCACAGTCAGATAAATCCTGTGAAGTGTAAAACACCCCCACTGTCCTCAGGAATATTAACACACTGACAGAGAACACAGATTAATATTAACACACTCACTGACACACTGTGTATATCATGACCCACAGTCAGATGCACCCTGTGAAGTGTAAAACACCCCCACTGTCCTCAGGAATATTAACACACTGACAGAGAACACAGATTAATATTAACACACTCACTGACACACTGTGTATATCATGACCCACAGTCAGATACACCCTGTGAAGTGTAAAACATCCCCACTGTCCTCAGGAATATTAACACACTGACAGAGAACACAGATTAATATTAACACACTCACTGACACACTGTGTATATCATGACCCACAGTCAGATACACCCTGTGAAGTGTAAAACAACCCCACTGTCCTCAGTAATATTAACACACTGACAGAGAACACAGATTAATATTAACACACTCACTGACACACTGTGGACATCATGACCCACAGTCAGATACACCCTGTGAAGTGTAAAACACCCCCACTGTCCTCAGTAATATTAACACACTGACAGAGAACACAGATTAATATTAACACACTCACTGACACACTGTGTATATCATGACCCACAGTCAGATACACCCTGTGAAGTGTAAAACACCCCCACTGTCCTCAGGAATATTAACACACTGACAGAGAACACAGATTAATATTAACACACTCACTGACACACTGTGTATATCATGACCCACAGTCAGATACACCCTGTGAAGTGTAAAACACCCCCACTGTCCTCAGTAATATTAACACACTGACAGAGAACACAGATTAATATTAACACACTCACTGACACACTGTGTATATCATGACCCACAGTCAGATACACCCTGTGAAGTGTAAAACATCCCCACTGTCCTCAGGAATATTAACACAATGACAGAGAACACAGATTAATATTAACACACTCACTGACACACTGTGTATATCATGACCCACAGTCAGATACACCCTGTGAAGTGTAAAACACCCCCACTGTCCTCAGGAATATTAACACACTGACAGAGAACACAGATTAATATTAACACACTCACTGACACACTGTGTATATCATGACCCACAGTCAGATACACCCTGTGAAGTGTAAAACATCCCCACTGTCCTCAGGAATATTAACACACTGACAGAGAACACAGATTAATATTAACACACTCACTGACACACTGTGTACATCATGACCCATAGTCAGATACACCCTGTGAAGTGTAAAACACCCCCACTGTCCTCAGTAATATTAACACACTGACAGAGAACACAGATTAATCTTAACACACTCACTGACACACTGTGTATATCATGACCCACAGTCAGATACACCCTGTGAAGTGTAAAATACCCCCACTGTCCTCAGGAATATTAACACACTGACAGAGAACACAGATTAATATTAACACACTCACTGACACACTGTGTATATCATGACCCACAGTCAGATACACCCTGTGAAGTGTAAAACACCCCCACTGTCCTCAGGAATATTATCACACTGACAGAGAACACAGATTAATATTAACACACTCACTGACACACTGTGCATATCATGACCCACAGTCAGATACACCCTGTGAAGTGTAAAACACCCCCACTGTCCTCAGGAACATTAACACACTGACAGAGAACACAGATTAATATTAACACACTCACTGACACACTGTGTATATCATGACCCACAGTCAGATACACCCGGTGAAGTGTAAAACACCCCCACTGTCCTCAGCAATATTAACACACTGACAGAGAACACAGATTAATATTAACACACTCACTGACACACTGTGTATATCATGACCCACAGTCAGATACACCCTGTGAAGTGTAAAACACCCCCACTGTCCTCAGTAATATTAACACACTGACAGAGAACACAGATTAATATTAACACACTCACTGACACACTGTGTACATCATGACCCACAGTCAGATAAATCCTGTGAAGTGTAAAACACCCCCACTGTCCTCAGGAATATTAACACACTGACAGAGAACACAGATTAATATTAACACACTCACTGACACACTGTGTATATCATGACCCACAGTCAGATGCACCCTGTGAAGTGTAAAACACCCCCACTGTCCTCAGGAATATTAACACACTGACAGAGAACACAGATTAATATTAACACACTCACTGACACACTGTGTATATCATGACCCACAGTCAGATACACCCTGTGTAGTGTAAAACACCCCCACTGTCCTCAGTAATATTAACACACTGACAGAGAACACAGATAAATATTAACACACTCACTGACACACTGTGGATATCATGACCCACAGTCAGATACACCCTGTGAAGTGTAAAACACCCCCACTGTCCTCAGTAATATTAACACACTGACAGAGAACACATATTAATATTAACACACTCACTGACACACTGTGTACATCATGACCCACAGTCAGATAAACCCTGTGAAGTGTAAAACACCCCCACTGTCCTCAGTAATATTAACACACTGACAGAGAACACAGATTAATATTAACACACTCACTGACACACTGTGTATATCATGACCCACAGTCAGATACACCCTGTGAAGTGTAAAGCATCCCCACTGTCCTCAGTAATATTAACACACTGACAGAGAACACAGATTAATATTAACACACTCACTGACACACTGTGTATGTCATGACCCACAGTCAGATAAACCCTGTGAAGTGTAAAACACCCCCACTGTCCTCAGCAATATTAACACACTGACAGAGAACACAGATTAATATTAACACACTCACTGACACACTATGTATATCATGACCCACAGTCAGATAAACCCTGTGAAGTGTAAAACACCCCCACTGTCCTCAGCAATATTAACACACTGACAGAGAACACAGATTAATATTAACACACTCACTGACACACTGTGTATATCATGACCCACAGTCAGATACACCCTGTGAAGTGTAAAACACCCCCACTGTCCTCAGTAATATTAACACACTGACAGAGAACACAGATTAATATTAACACACTCACTGACACACTGTGTATATCATGACCCACAGTCAGATACACCCTGTGAAGTGTAAAACACCCCCACTGTCCTCAGTAATATTAACACACTGACAGAGAACACAGATTAATATTAACACACTCACTGACACACTGTGTATTTCATGACCCACAGTCAGATACAACCTGCGAAGTGTAAAACACCACCACTGTCCTCAGGAATATTATCACACTGACAGAGAACACAGATTAATATTAGCACACTCACTGACACACTGTGTATATCATGACCCACAGTCAGATACACCCTGTGAAGTGTAAAACACCCCCACTGTCCTCAGGAATATTAACACACTGACAGAGAACACAGATTAATATTAACACACTCACTGACACACTGTGTATATCATGACCCACAGTCAGATACACCCTGTGAAGTGTAAAACACCCCCACTGTCCTCAGTAATATTAACACAATGACAGAGAACACAGATTAATATTAACACACTCACTGACACACTGTGTACATCATGACCCACAGTCAGATAAAACCTGTGAAGTGTAAAACACCCCCACTGTCCTCAGGAATATTAACACACTGACAGAGAACACAGATTAATATTAACACACTCACTGACACACTGTGTATATCATGACCCACAGTCAGATACACCCTGTGAAGTGTAAAACACCCCCACTGTCCTCAGTAATATTAACACACTGACAGAGAACACAGATTAATATTAACACACTCACTGACACACTGTGTACATCATGACCCACAGTCAGATAAACCCTGTGAAGTGTAAAACACCCCCACTGTACTCAGTAATATTAACACACTGACAGAGAACACAGATTAATATTAACACACTCACTGACACACTGTGTATATCATGACCCACAGTCAGATACACCCTGTGAAGTGTAAAGCATCCCCACTGTCCTCAGTAATATTAACACACTGACAGAGAACACAGATTAATATTAACACACTCACTGACACACTGTGTATATCATGACCCACAGTCAGATAAACCCTGTGAAGTGTAAAACACCCCCACTGTCCTCAGCAATATTAACACACTGACAGAGAACACAGATTAATATTAACACACTCACTGACACACTATGTATATCATGACCCACAGTCAGATAAACCCTGTGAAGTGTAAAACACCCCCACTGTCCTCAGCAATATTAACACACTGACAGAGAACACAGATTAATATTAACACACTCACTGACACACTGTGTATATCATGACCCACAGTCAGATACACCCTGTGAAGTGTAAAACACCCCCACTGTCCTCAGTAATATTAACACACTGACAGAGAACACAGATTAATATTAACACACTCACTGACACACTGTGTACATCATGACCCACAGTCAGATACACCCTGCGAAGTGTAAAACACCACCACTGTCCTCAGGAATATTATCACACTGACAGAGAACACAGATTAATATTAACACACTCACTGACACACTGTGTATATCATGACCCACAGTCAGATACACCCTGTGAAGTGTAAAACACCCCCACTGTCCTCAGTAATATTAACACACTGACAGAGAACACAGATTAATATTAACACACTCACTGACACACTGTGTACATCATGACCCACAGTCAGATACACCCTGCGAAGTGTAAAACACCACCACTGTCCTCAGGAATATTAACACACTGACAGAGAACACAGATTAATATTAACACACTCACTGACACACTGTGTATATCATGACCCACAGTCAGATACACCCGGTGAAGTGTAAAACACCCCCACTGTCCTCAGCAATATTAACACACTGACAGAGAACACAGATTAATATTAACACACTCACTGACACACTGTGCATATCATGACCCACAGTCAGATACACCCTGTGAAGTGTAAAACACCCCCACTGTCCTCAGTAATATTAACACACTGACAGAGAACACAGATTAATATTAACACACTCACTGACACACTGTGTACATCATGACCCACAGTCAGATACATCCTGTGAAGTGTAAAACACCCCCACTGTCCTCAGGAATATTAACACACTGACAGAGAACACAGATTAATATTAACACACTCACTGACACACTGTGTATATCATGACCCACAGTCAGATACACCCTGTGAAGTGTAAAACACCCCCACTGTCCTCAGGAATATTAACACACTGACAGAGAACACAGGTTAATATTAACACACTCACTGACACACTGTGTATATCATGACCCACAGTCAGATACACCCTGTGTAGTGTAAAACACCCCCACTGTCCTCAGTAATATTAACACACTGACAGAGAACACAGATAAATATTAACACACTCAGTGACACACTGTCTATATCATGACCCACAGTCAGATACACCCTGTGAAGTGTAAAACACCCCCACTGTCCTCAGTAATATTAACACACTGACAGAGAACACAGATTAATATTAACACACTCACTGACACACTGTGTATACAATGACCCACAGTCAGATAAACCCTGTGAAGTGTAAAACACCCCCACTGTCCTCAGCAATATTAACACACTGACAGAGTACATAGATTAATATTAACACACTCACTGACACACTGTGTATATCATGACCCACAGTCAGATACACCCTGTGAAGTGTAAAACACCACCACTGTCCTCAGGAATATCAACACACTGACAGAGAACACAGATTAATATTAACACACTCACTGACACACTTTGTATATCATGACCCACAGTCAGATACACCCGGTGAAGTGTAAAACACCCCCACTGTCCTCAGTAATATTAACACACTGACAGAGAACACAGATTAATATTAACACACTCACTGACACACTGTGTATATCATGACCCACAGTCAGATACACCCTGTGAAGTGTAAAACACCCCCACTGTCCTCAGTAATATTAACACACTGACAGAGAACACAGATTAATATTAACACACTCACTGACACACTGTGTATATCATGACCCACAGTCAGATACACCCTGTGAAGTGTAAAACACCCCCACTGTCCTCAGGAATATTAACACACTGACAGAGAACACAGATTAATATTAACACACTCACTGACACACTGTGTACATCATGACCCACAGTCAGATACACCCTGTGAAGTGTAAAACATCCCCACTGTCCTCAGGAATATTAACACACTGACAGAGAACACAGATTAATATTAACACACTCACTGACACACTGTGTATATCATGACCCACAGTCAGATACACCCTGTGAAGTGTAAAACACCCCCACTGTCCTCAGGAATATTAACACACTGACAGAGAACACAGATTAATATTAACACACTCACTGACACACTGTGTATATCATGACCCACAGTCAGATACACCCTGTGAAGTGTAAAACACCCCCACTGTCCTCAGTAATATTAACACACTGACAGAGAACACAGATTAATATTAACACACTCACTGACACACTGTGTACATCATGACCCACAGTCAGATACACCCTGTGAAGTGTAAAACATCCCCACTGTCCTCAGTAATATTAACACACTGACAGAGAACACAGATTAATATTAACACACTCACTGACACACTGTGTATATCATGACCCACAGTCAGATACACAATGTGAGGTGTAAAACACCCCCACTGTCCTCAGCAATATTAACACACTGACAGAGAACACAGATTAATATTAACACACTCACTGACACACTGTGTATATCATGACCCACTGTCAGATACACCCCGTGAAGTGTAAAACAACCCCACTGTCCTCAGGAATATTAACACACTGACAGAGAACACAGATTAATATTAACACACTCACTGACACACTGTGTATATCATGACCCACAGTCAGATACACCCTGTGAAGTGTAAAACACCCCCACTGTCCTCAGTAATATTAACACACTGACAGAGAACACAGATTAATATTAACACACTCACTGACACACTGAGTATATCATGACCCACAGCCAGATACACCCTGTGAAGTGTAAAACACCCCCACTGTCCTCAGTAATATTAACACACTGACAGAGAACACAGATTAATATTAACACACTCACTGACACACTGTGTATATCATGATCCAAGTCAGATAAACCCTGTGAAGTGTAAAACACCCCCACTGTCCTCAGGAATATAAACACACTGACAGAGAACACAGATTAATATTAACACACTCACTGACACACTGTGTACATCATGACCCACAGTCAGATACACCCTGCGAAGTGCAAAACACCACCACTGTCCTCAGGAATATTAACACCTGACAGAGAACACAGATTAATATTAACACACTCACTGACACACTGTGCATATCATGACCCACAGTCAGATAAACCCTGTGAAGTGTAAAACACCCCCACTGTCCTCAGGAATATTAACACACAGACAGAGAACACAGATTAATATTAACACACTCACTGACACACTGTGTATATCATGACCCACAGTCAGATACACCCTGTGAAGTGTAAAACACCCCCACTGTCCTCAGGAATATTAACACACTGACAGAGAACACAGATTAATATTAACACACTCACTGACACACTGTGTATATCATGACCCACAGTCAGATACACCCTGTGAAGTGTAAAACACCCCCACTGTCCTCAGTAATATTAACACACTGACAGAGAACACAGATTAATATTAACACACTCACTGACACACTGTGTATATCATGACCCACAGTCAGATACACCCTGTGAAGTGTAAAACACCCCCACTGTCCTCAGTAATATTAACACACTGACAGAGAACACAGATTAATATTAACACACTCACTGACACACTGTGTATATCATGACCCACAGTCAGATACACCCTGTGAAGTGTAAAACACCCCCACTGTCCTCAGTAATATTAACACACTGACAGAGAACACAGATTAATATTAACACACTCACTGACACACTGTGTATATCATGACTCACAGTCAGATACACGCTGTGAAGTGTAAAACACCCCCACTGTCCTCAGGAATATTAACACACTGACAGAGAACACAGATTAATATTAACACACTCACTGACACACTGTGTATATCATGACCCACCGTCAGATAAACCCTGTGAAGTGTAAAACACCCCCACTGTCCTCAGGAATATTAACACACTGACAGAGAACACAGATTAATATTAACACACTCACTGACACACTGTGTATATCATGACCCACAGTCAGATACACCCTGTGAAGTGTAAAACACCCCCACTGTCCTCAGTAATATTAACACACTGACAGAGAACACAGATTAATATTAACACACTCACTGACACACTGTGTATATCATGACCCACAGTCAGATACACCCTGTGAAGTGTAAAACACCCCCACTGTCCTCAGTAATATTAACACACTGACAGAGAACACAGATTAATATTAACACACTCACTGACACACTGTGTATATCATGACCCACAGTCAGATACACCCTGTGAAGTGTAAAACACCCCCACTGTCCTCAGGAATATTAACACACTGACAGAGAACACAGATTAATATTAACACACTCACTGACACGCTGTGTACATCATGACCCACAGTCAGATACACCCTGTGAAGTGTAAAACACCATCACTGTCCTCAGTAATATTAACACACTGACAGAGAACACAGATTAATATTAACACACTCACTGACACACTGTGTATATCATGACCCACAGTCAGATACACCTTGTGAAGTGTAAAACACCCCCACTGTACTCAGTAATATTAACACACTGACAGAGAACACAGATTAATATTAACACACTCACTGACACACTGTGTATATCATGACCCACAGTCAGATACACCCTGTGAAGTGTAAAACACCCCCACTGTCCTCAGTAATATTAACACACTGACAGAGAACACAGATTAATATTAACACACTCACTGACACACTGTGTATATCATGACCCACAGTCAGATACACCCTGTGAAGTGTAAAACACTCCCACTGTCCTCAGTAATATTAACACACTGACAGAGAACACAGATTAATATTAACACACTCACTGACACACTGTGTATATCATGACCCACAGTCAGTAACACCCTGTCAAGTGTAAAACATCCCCCACTGTCCTCAGGAATATTAACACACTGACAGAGAACACAGATTAATATTAACACACTCACTGACACACTGTGTATATCATGACCCACAGCCAGATACACCCTGTGAAGTGTAAAACACCCCCACAGTCCTCAGCAATATTAACACACTGACAGAGAACACAGATTAATATTAACACACTCACTGACACACTGTGTATATCATGACCCACAGTCAGATACACCCGGTGAAGTGTAAAACACCCCCACTGTCCTCAGGAATATTAACACACTGACAGAGAACACAGATTAATATTGACACACTCACTGACACACTGTGTATATCATGACCCACAGTCAGATACACCCTGTGAAGTGTAAAACACCCCCACTGTCCTCAGTAATATTAACACACTGACAGAGAACACAGATTAATATTAACACACTCACTGACACACTGTGTATATCATGACCCAGAGTCAGATACACCCTGTGAAGTGTAAAACACCCCCACTGTCCTCAGGTATATTAACACACTGACAGAGAACACATATTAATATTAACACACTCACTGACACACTGTGTATATCATGACCCACAGTCAGATACACCCTGTGAAGTGTAAAACATCCCCACTGTCCTCAGGAATATTAACACACTGACAGAGAACACAGATTAATATTAACACACTCACTGACACACTGTGTATATCATGACCCACAGTCAGATACACCCTGTGAAGTGTAAAACATCCCCACTGTCCTCAGGAATATTAACACACTGACAGAGAACACAGATTAATATTAACACACTCACTGACACACTGTGTACATCATGACCCACAGTCAGATACACCCTGTGAAGTGTAAAACACTCCCACTGTCCTCAGTAATATTAACACACTGACAGAGAACACAGATTAATATTAACACACTCACTGACACACTGTGTACATCATGACCCACAGTCAGATACACCCTGTGAAGTGTAAAACATCCCCACTGTCCTCAGTAATATTAACACACTGACAGAGAACACAGATTAATATTAACACACTCACTGACACACTGTGTATATCATGACCCACAGTCAGATACACCCTGTGAAGTGTAAAGCATCCCCACTGTCCTCAGTAATATTAACACACTGACAGAGAACACAGATTAATATTAACACACTCACTGACACACTGTGTATATCATGACCCACAGTCAGATACACAATGTGAGGTGTAAAACACCCCCACTGTCCTCAGCAATATTAACACACTGACAGAGAACACAGATTAATATTAACACACTCACTGACACACTGTGTATATCATGACCCAGAGTCAGATACACCCGGTGAAGTGTAAAACACCCCCACTGTCCTCAGGAATATTAACACACTGACAGAGAACACAGATTAATATTAACACACTCACTGACACACTGTGTATATCATGACCCACAGTCAGATACACCCTGTGAAGTGTAAAACACCCCCACTGTCCTCAGTAATATTAACACACTGACAGAGAACACAGATTAATATTAACACACTCACTGACACACTGTGTATATCATGACCCAGAGTCAGATACACCCTGTGAAGTGTAAAACACCCCCACTGTCCTCAGGTATATTAACACACTGACAGAGAACACAGATTAATATTAACACACTCACTGACACACTGTGTATATCATGACCCACAGTCAGATACACCCTGTGAAGTGTAAAACATCCCCACTGTCCTCAGGAATATTAACACACTGACAGAGAACACAGATTAATATTAACACACTCACTGACACACTGTGTATATCATGACCCACAGTCAGATACACCCTGTGAAGTGTAAAACATCCCCACTGTCCTCAGTAATATTAACACACTGACAGAGAACACAGATTAATATTAACACACTCACTGACACACTGTGTACATCATGACCCACAGTCAGATACACCCTGTGAAGTGTAAAACACCCCCACTGTCCTCAGTAATATTAACACACTGACAGAGAACACAGATTAATATTAACACACTCACTGACACACTGTGTACATCATGACCCACAGTCAGATACACCCTGTGAAGTGTAAAACATCCCCACTGTCCTCAGTAATATTAACACACTGACAGAGAACACAGATTAATATTAACACACTCACTGACACACTGTGTATATCATGACCCACAGTCAGATACACCCTGTGAAGTGTAAAGCATCCCCACTGTCCTCAGTAATATTAACACACTGACAGAGAACACAGATTAATATTAACACACTCACTGACACACTGTTTATATCATGACCCACAGTCAGATACACAATGTGAGGTGTAAAACACCCCCACTGTCCTCAGCAATATTAACACACTGACAGAGAACACAGATTGATATTAACACACTCACTGACACACTGTGTGTATCATGACCCACAGTCAGATAAACCCCGTGAAGTGTAAAACAACCCCACTGTCCTCAGGAATATTAACACACTGACAGAGAACACAGATTAATATTAACACACTCACTGACACACTGTGTATATCATGACCCACAGTCAAATACACCCTGTGAAGTGTAAAACACCCCCACTGTCCTCAGTAATATTAACACACTGACAGAGAACACAGATTAATATTAACACACTCACTGACACACTGTGTATATCATGATCCGCAGTCAGATAAACCCTGTGAAGTGTAAAACACCCCCACTGTCCTCTGGAATATTAACACACTGACAGAGAACACAGATTAATATTAACACACTCACTGACACACTGTGTACATCATGACCCACAGTCAGATACACCCTGCGAAGTGTAAAACACCACCACTGTCCTCAGGAATATTAACACCTGACAGAGAACACAGATTAATATTAACACACTCACTGACACACTGTGCATATCATGACCCACAGTCAGATAAACCCTGTGAAGTGTAAAACACCCCCACTGTCCTCAGGAATATTAACACACTGACAGAGAACACAGATTAACATTAACACACTCACTGACACACTGTGTATATCATGACCCACAGTCAGATACACCCTGTGAAGTGTAAAACACCCCCACTGTCCTCAGGAATATTAACACACTGACAGAGAACACAGATTAATATTAACACACTCACTGACACACTGTGTATATCATGACCCACAGTCAGATACACCCTGTGAAGTGTAAAACACCCCCACTGTCCTCAGTAATATTAACACACTGACAGAGAACACAGATTAATATTAACACACTCACTGACACACTGTGTATATCATGACCCACAGTCAGATACACCCTGTGAAGTGTAAAACACCCCCACTGTCCTCAGGAATATTAACACACTGACAGAGAACACAGATTAATATTAACACACACACTGACACACTGTGTATATCATGACCCACAGTCAGATACACCCTGTGAAGTGTAAAACACCCCCACTGTCCTCAGTAATATTAACACACTGACAGAGAACACAGATTAATATTAACACACTCACTGACACACTGTGTATAACATGACTCACAGTCAGATACACGCTGTGAAGTGTAAAACACCCCCACTGTCCTCAGGAATATTAACACACTGACAGAGAACACAGATTAATATTAACACACTCACTGACACACTGTGTATATCATGACCCACCGTCAGATAAACCCTGTGAAGTGTAAAACACCCCCACTGTCCTCAGTAATATTAACACACTAACAGAGAACACAGATTAATATTAACACACTCACTGACACACTGTGTATATCATGACCCACAGTCAGATACACCCTGTGAAGTGTAAAACACCCCCACTGTCCTCAGTAATATTAACACACTGACAGAGAACACAGATTAATATTAACACACTCACTGACACACTGTGTACATCATGACCCACAGTCAGATACACCCTGTGAAGTGTAAAACACCATCACTGTCCTCAGTAATATTAACACACTGACAGAGAACACAGATTAATATTAACACACTCACTGACACACTGTGTATATCATGACCCACAGTCAGATACACCCTGTGAAGCGTAAAACACCCCCACTGTCCTCAGTAATATTAACACACTGACAGAGAACACAGATTAATATTAACACACTCACTGACACACTGTGTATATCATGACCCACAGTCAGATACACCCTGTGAAGTGTAAAACACCCCCACTGTCCTCAGTAATATTAACACACTGACAGAGAACACAGATTAATATTAACACACTCACTGACACACTGTGTATATAATGACCCACAGTCAGATACACCCTGTGAAGTGTAAAACACTCCCACTGTCCTCAGTAATATTAACACACTGACAGAGAACACAGATTAATATTAACACACTCACTGACACACTGTGTATATCATGACCCACAGTCAGTAACACCCTGTGAAGTGTAAAACATCCCCCACTGTCCTCAGGAATATTAACACACTGACAGAGAACACAGATTAATATGAACACACTCACTGACACACTGTGTATATCATGACCCACAGCCAGATACACCCTGTGAAGTGTAAAACACCCCCACTGTCCTCAGCAATATTAACACACTGACAGAGAACACAGATTAATATTAACACACTCACTGACACACTGTGTATATCATGACCCAGAGTCAGATACACCCGGTGAAGTGTAAAACACCCCCACTGTCCTCAGGAATATTAACACACTGACAGAGAACACAGATTAATATTAACACACTCACTGACACACTGTGTATATCATGACCCACAGTCAGATACACCCTGTGAAGTGTAAAACACCCCCACTGTCCTCAGGAATATTAACACACTGACAGAGAACACAGATTAATATTAACACACTCACTGACACACTGTGTATATCATGACCCACAGTCAGATAAACCCTGTGAAGTGTAAAACACCCCCACTGTCCTCAGGAATATTAACACACTGACAGAGAACACAGATTAATATTAACACACTCACTGACACACTGTGTATATCATGACCCAGAGTCAGATAAACCCTGTGAAGTGTAAAACACCCCCACTGTCCTCAGGAATATTAACACACTGACAGAGAACACAGATTAACATTAACACACTCACTGACACACTGTGTATATCATGACCCACAGTCAGATACACCCTGTGAAGTGTAAAACACCCCCACTGTCCTCAGGAATATTAACACACTGACAGAGAACACAGATTAATATTAACACACTCACTGACACACTGTGTATATCATGACCCACAGTCAGATACACCCTGTGAAGTGTAAAACACCCCCACTGTCCTCAGTAATATTAACACACTGACAGAGAACACAGATTAATATTAACACACTCACTGACACACTGTGTATATCATGACCCACAGTCAGATACACCCTGTGAAGTGTAAAACACCCCCACTGTCCTCAGGAATATTAACACACTGACAGAGAACACAGATTAATATTAACACACACACTGACACACTGTGTATATCATGACCCACAGTCAGATACACCCTGTGAAGTGTAAAACACCCCCACTGTCCTCAGTAATATTAACACACTGACAGAGAACACAGATTAATATTAACACACTCACTGACACACTGTGTATAACATGACTCACAGTCAGATACACGCTGTGAAGTGTAAAACACCCCCACTGTCCTCAGGAATATTAACACACTGACAGAGAACACAGATTAATATTAACACACTCACTGACACACTGTGTATATCATGACCCACAGTCAGATACACCCTGTGAAGTGTAAAACACCCCCACTGTCCTCAGTAATATTAACACACTGACAGAGAACACAGATTAATATTAACACACTCACTGACACACTGTGTATATCATGACCCACAGTCAGATACACCCTGTGAAGTGTAAAACACCCCCACTGTCCTCAGGAATATTAACACACTGACAGAGAACACAGATTAATATTAACACACACACTGACACACTGTGTATATCATGACCCACAGTCAGATACACCCTGTGAAGTGTAAAACACCCCCACTGTCCTCAGTAATATTAACACACTGACAGAGAACACAGATTAATATTAACACACTCACTGACACACTGTGTATAACATGACTCACAGTCAGATACACGCTGTGAAGTGTAAAACACCCCCACTGTCCTCAGGAATATTAACACACTGACAGAGAACACAGATTAATATTAACACACTCACTGACACACTGTGTATATCATGACCCACCGTCAGATAAACCCTGTGAAGTGTAAAACACCCCCACTGTCCTCAGTAATATTAACACACTAACAGAGAACACAGATTAATATTAACACACTCACTGACACACTGTGTATATCATGACCCACAGTCAGATACACCCTGTGAAGTGTAAAACACCCCCACTGTCCTCAGTAATATTAACACACTGACAGAGAACACAGATTAATATTAACACACTCACTGACACACTGTGTACATCATGACCCACAGTCAGATACACCCTGTGAAGTGTAAAACACCATCACTGTCCTCAGTAATATTAACACACTGACAGAGAACACAGATTAATATTAACACACTCACTGACACACTGTGTATATCATGACCCACAGTCAGATACACCCTGTGAAGCGTAAAACACCCCCACTGTCCTCAGTAATATTAACACACTGACAGAGAACACAGATTAATATTAACACACTCACTGACACACTGTGTATATCATGACCCACAGTCAGATACACCCTGTGAAGTGTAAAACACCCCCACTGTCCTCAGTAATATTAACACACTGACAGAGAACACAGATTAATATTAACACACTCACTGACACACTGTGTATATAATGACCCACAGTCAGATACACCCTGTGAAGTGTAAAACACTCCCACTGTCCTCAGTAATATTAACACACTGACAGAGAACACAGATTAATATTAACACACTCACTGACACACTGTGTATATCATGACCCACAGTCAGTAACACCCTGTGAAGTGTAAAACATCCCCCACTGTCCTCAGGAATATTAACACACTGACAGAGAACACAGATTAATATGAACACACTCACTGACACACTGTGTATATCATGACCCACAGCCAGATACACCCTGTGAAGTGTAAAACACCCCCACTGTCCTCAGCAATATTAACACACTGACAGAGAACACAGATTAATATTAACACACTCACTGACACACTGTGTATATCATGACCCAGAGTCAGATACACCCGGTGAAGTGTAAAACACCCCCACTGTCCTCAGGAATATTAACACACTGACAGAGAACACAGATTAATATTAACACACTCACTGACACACTGTGTATATCATGACCCACAGTCAGATACACCCTGTGAAGTGTAAAACACCCCCACTGTCCTCAGGAATATTAACACACTGACAGAGAACACAGATTAATATTAACACACTCACTGACACACTGTGTATATCATGACCCACAGTCAGATAAACCCTGTGAAGTGTAAAACACCCCCACTGTCCTCAGGAATATTAACACACTGACAGAGAACACAGATTAATATTAACACACTCACTGAC
Source organism: Heterodontus francisci (assembly GCF_036365525.1). Lineage (NCBI taxonomy): Eukaryota > Metazoa > Chordata > Chondrichthyes > Heterodontiformes > Heterodontidae > Heterodontus > Heterodontus francisci. The sequence continues at coordinate 1,937,649 of NW_027141861.1, read as the reverse complement.
ACACTGTGTATATCATGACCCAGAGTCAGATACACCCTGTGAAGTGTAAAACACCCCCACTGTCCTCAGGTATATTAACACACTGACAGAGAACACAGATTAATATTAACACACTCACTGACACACTGTGTATATCATGACCCACAGTCAGATACACCCTGTGAAGTGTAAAACATCCCCACTGTCCTCAGGAATATTAACACACTGACAGAGAACACAGATTAATATTAACACACTCACTGACACACTGTGTATATCATGACCCACAGTCAGATACACCCTGAGAAGTGTAAAACATCCCCACTGTCCTCAGGAATATTAACGCACTGACAGAGAACACAGATTAATATTAACACACTCACTGTCACACTGTGTACATCATGACCCACAGTCAGATACACCCGGTGAAGTGTAAAACACCCCCACTGTCCTCAGGAATATTAACACACTGACAGAGAACACAGATTAATATTAACACACTCACTGACACACTGTGTATATCATGACCCACAGTCAGATACACCCTGTGTAGTGTAAAACACCCCCACTGTCCTCAGGAATATTAACACACTGACAGAGAACACAGATTAATATTAACACACACACTGACACACTGTGTATATCATGACCCACAGTCAGATACACCCTGTGAAGTGTAAAACACCCCCACTGTCCTCAGTAATATTAACACACTGACAGAGAACACAGATTAATATTAACACACTCACTGACACACTGTGTATATCATGACCCACAGTCAGATAAACCCTGTGAAGTGTAAAACACCCCCACTGTCCTCAGTAATATTAACACACTGACAGAGAACACAGATTAATATTAACACACTCACTGACACACTGTGTATATCATGACCCACAGTCAGATACACCCTGAGAAGTGTAAAACACCCCCACTTTCCTCAGGAATATTAACACACTGACAGAGAACACAGATTAATATTAACACACTCACTGACACACTGTGTATATCATGACCCACAGTCAGATGCACCCTGTGAAGTGTAAAACACCCCCACTGTCCTCAGGTATATTAACACACTGACAGAGAACACAGATTAATATTAACACACTCACTGACACACTGTGTATATCATGACCCAAAGTCAGATACACCCTGTGAAGTGTAAAACATCCCCACTGTCCTCAGGAATATTAACACACTGACAGTGAACACAGATTAACATTAACACACTCACTGACACACTGTGTATATCATGACCCACAGTCAGATACACCCTGTTGAGTGTAAAACACCCCCACTGTCCTCAGGAATATTAACACACTGACAGAGAACACAGATTAATATTAACACACTCACTGACACACTGTGTATATCATGACCCACAGTCAGATACACCCTGTGAAGTGTAAAACACTCCCACTGTCCTCAGTAATATTAACACACTGACAGAGAACACAGATTAATATTAACACACTCACTGACACACTGTGTATATCATGACCCACAGTCAGATACACCCTGTGAAGTGTAAAACACCCCCGCTGTCCTCAGGAATATTAACACACTGACAGAGAACACAGATTAATATTAACACACTCACTGACACACTGTGTACATCATGACCCACAGTCAGATACACCCTGTGAAGTGTAAAACATCCCCACTATCCTCAGTAATATTAACACACTGACAGAGAACACAGATTAATATTAACACACTCACTGACACACTGTGTACATCATGACCCACAGTCAGATACACCCTGTGAAGTGTAAAACATCCCCACTATCCTCAGTAATATTAACACACTGACAGAGAACACAGATTAATATTAACACACTCACTGACACACTGTGTACATCATGACCCACAGTCAGATACACCCTGTGAAGTGTAAAACACCCCCACTGTCCTCAGTAATATTAACACACTGACAGAGAACACAGATTAATATTAACACACTCACTGACACACTGTGTATATCATGACCAACAGTCAGATAAACCCTGTGAAGTGTAAAACACCCCCACTGTCCTCAGGAATATTAACACACTGACAGAGTACACAGATTAATATTAACACATTCACTGACACACTGTGTATATCATGACCCACAGTCAGATAAACCCAGTGAAGTGTAAAACACCCCCAATGTCCTCAGGAATATTAACACACTGACAGAGAACACATATTAATATTAACACACTCACTGACACACTGTGTATATCATGACCCAGAGTCAGATACACCCTGTGAAGTGTAAAACACCCCCACTGTCCTCAGTAATATTAACACACTGACAGAGAACACAGATTAATATTAACACACTCACTGACACACTGTGTATATCATGACCCACAGTCAGATACACCCTGTGAAGTGTAAAACACCCCCACTGTCCTCAGTAATATTAACACACTGACAGAGAACACAGATTAATATTAACACACTCACTGACACACTGTGTATATCATGACCCACAGTCAGATACACCCTGTGAAGTGTAAAACACCCCCACTGTCCTCAGTAATATTAACACACTGACAGAGAACACAGATTAATATTAACACACTCACTGACACACTGTGTACATCATGACCCACAGTCAGATACACCCTGTGAAGTGTAAAACATTCCCACTGTCCTCAGTAATATTAACACACTGACAGAGAACACAGATTAATATTAACACACTCACTGACACACTGTGTATATCATGACCCACAGTCAGATACACCCTGTGAAGTGTAAAACACCCCCACTGTCCTCAGGAATATTAACACACTGACAGAGAACACAGATTAATATTAACACACTCACTGACACACTGTGTATATCATGACCCACAGTCAGATGCACCCTGTGAAGTGTAAAACACCCCCACTGTCCTCAGGTATATTAACACACTGACAGAGAACACAGATTAATATTAACACACTCACTGACACACTGTGTATATCATGACCCACAGTCAGATACACCCTGTGAAGTGTAAAACACCCCCACTGTCCTCAGGAATATTAACACACTGACAGAGTACACAGATTAATATTAACACATTCACTGACACACTGTGTATATCATGACCCACAGTCAGATAAACCCTGTGAAGTGTAAAACACCCCCTCTGTCCTCAGGAATATTAACACACTGACAGAGAACACAGATTAATATTAACACACTCACTGACACACTGTGTATACCATGACCCACAGTCAGATACACCCTGTGAAGTGTAAAACATTCCCACTGTCCTCAGTAATATTAACACACTGACAGAGAACACAGATTAATATTAACACACTCACTGACACACTGTGTATATCATGACCCACAGTCAGATACACCCTGTGAAGTGTAAAACATTCCCACTGTCCTCAGTAATATTAACACACTGACAGAGAACACAGATTAATATTAACACACTCACTGACACACTGTGTACATCATGACCCACAGTCAGATACACCCTGTGAAGTGTAAAACACCCCCACTGTCCTCAGTAATATTAACACACTGACAGAGTACACAGATTAATATTAACACTCTCACTGACACACTGTGTATATCATGACTCACAGTCAGATACACCCTGTGAAGTGTAAAACACCCCACTGTCCTCAGGAATATTAACACACTGACAGAGAACACAGATTAATATTAACACACTCACTGACACACTGTGTACATCATGACCCACAGTCAGATACACCCTGTGAAGTGTAAAACACCCCCACTGTCCTCAGTAATATTAACACACTGACAGAGTACACAGATTAATATTAACACATTCACTGACACACTGTGTATATCATGACCCACAGTCAGATAAACCCAGTGAAGTGTAAAACACCCCCTCTGTCCTCAGGAATATTAACACACTGACAGAGAACACATATTAATATTAACACACTCACTGACACACTGTGTATATCATGACCCAGAGTCAGATACACCCTGTGAAGTGTAAAACACCCCCACTGTCCTCAGGTATATTAACACACTGACAGAGAACACAGATTAATATTAACACACTCACTGACACACTGTGTATATCATGACCCACAGTCAGATACACCCTGTGAAGTGTAAAACATCCCCACTGTCCTCAGGAATATTAACACACTGACAGAGAACACAGATTAATATTAACACACTCACTGACACACTGTGTATATCATGACCCACAGTCAGATACACCCTGAGAAGTGTAAAACATCCCCACTGTCCTCAGGAATATTAACACACTGACAGAGAACACAGATTAATATTAACACACTCACTGTCACACTGTGTACATCATGACCCACAGTCAGATACACCCGGTGAAGTGTAAAACACCCCCACTGTCCTCAGGAATATTAACACACTGACAGAGAACACAGTTTAATATTAACACAATCACTGACACACTGTGTATATCATGACCCACAGTCAGATACACCCTGTGAAGTGTAAAACACCCCCACTGTCCTCAGTAATATTAACACACTGACAGAGAACACAGATTAATATTAACACACTCACTGACACACTGTGTATATCATGACCCACAGTCAGATAAACCCTGTGAAGTGTAAAACACCCCCACTGTCCTCAGTAATATTAACACACTGACAGAGAACACAGATTAATATTAACACACTCACTGACACACTGTGTATATCATGACCCACAGTCAGATACACCCTGTGAAGTGTAAAACACCCCCACTGTCCTCAGGAATATTAGCACACTGACAGAGAACACAGATTAATATTAACACACTCACTGACACACTGTGTATATCATGACCCACAGTCAGATGCACCCTGTGAAGTGTAAAACACCCCCACTGTCCTCAGGTATATTAACACACTGACAGAGAACACAGATTAATATTAACACACTCACTGACACACTGTGTATATCATGACCCAAAGTCAGATACACCCTGTGAAGTGTAAAACATCCCCACTGTCCTCAGGAATATTAACACACTGACAGTGAACACAGATTAACATTAACACACTCACTGACACACTGTGTATATCATGACCCACAGTCAGATACACCCTGTGAAGTGTAAAACATCCCCACTATCCTCAGTAATATTAACACACTGACAGAGAACACAGATTAATATTAACACACTCACTGACACACTGTGTACATCATGACCCACAGTCAGATACACCCTGTGAAGTGTAAAACATCCCCACTATCCTCAGTAATATTAACACACTGACAGAGAACACAGATTAATATTAACACACTCACTGACACACTGTGTACATCATGACCCACAGTCAGATACACCCTGTGAAGTGTAAAACACCCCCACTGTCCTCAGTAATATTAACACACTGACAGAGAACACAGATTAATATTAACACACTCACTGACACACTGTGTATATCATGACCCACAGTCAGATAAACCCTGTGAAGTGTAAAACACCCCCACTGTCCTCAGGAATATTAACACACTGACAGAGTACACAGATTAATATTAACACATTCACTGACACACTGTGTATATCATGACCCACAGTCAGATAAACCCAGTGAAGTGTAAAACACCCCCAATGTCCTCAGGAATATTAACACACTGACAGAGAACACATATTAATATTAACACACTCACTGACACACTGTGTATATCATGACCCAGAGTCAGATACACCCTGTGAAGTGTAAAACACCCCCACTGTCCTCAGTAATATTAACACACTGACAGAGAACACAGATTAATATTAACACACTCACTGACACACTGTGTATATCATGACCCACAGTCAGATACACCCTGTGAAGTGTAAAACACCCCCACTGTCCTCAGTAATATTAACACACTGACAGAGAACACAGATTAATATTAACACACTCACTGACACACTGTGTATATCATGACCCACAGTCAGATACACCCTGTGAAGTGTAAAACACCCCCACTGTCCTCAGTAATATTAACACACTGACAGAGAACACAGATTAATATTAACACACTCACTGACACACTGTGTACATCATGACCCACAGTCAGATACACCCTGTGAAGTGTAAAACACCCCCACTGTCCTCAGGTATATTAACACACTGACAGAGAACACAGATTAATATTAACACACTCACTGACACACTGTGTATATCATGACCCACAGTCAGATACACCCTGTGAAGTGTAAAACACCCCCACTGTCCTCAGGAATATTAACACACTGACAGAGTACACAGATTAATATTAACACATTCACTGACACACTGTGTATATCATGACCCACAGTCAGATAAACCCTGTGAAGTGTAAAACACCCCCTCTGTCCTCAGGAATATTAACACACTGACAGAGAACACAGATTAATATTAACACACTCACAGACACACTGTGTATACCATGACCCACAGTCAGATACACCCTGTGAAGTGTAAAACATTCCCACTGTCCTCAGTAATATTAACACACTGACAGAGAACACAGATTAATATTAACACACTCACTGACACACTGTGTATATCATGACCCACAGTCAGATACACCCTGTGAAGTGTAAAACATTCCCACTGTCCTCAGTAATATTAACACACTGACAGAGAACACAGATTAATATTAACACACTCACTGACACACTGTGTACATCATGATCCACAGTCAGATACACCCTGTGAAGTGTAAAACACCCCCACTGTCCTCAGTAATATTAACACACTGACAGAGTACACAGATTAATATTAACACTCTCACTGACACACTGTGTATATCATGACTCACAGTCAGATACACCCTGTGAAGTGTAAAACACCCCACTGTCCTCAGGAATATTGACACACTGACAGAGAACACAGATTAATATTAACACACTCACTGACACACTGTGTACATCATGACCCACAGTCAGATACACCCTGTGAAGTGTAAAACACCCCCACTGTCCTCAGTAATATTAACACACTGACAGAGTACACAGATTAATATTAACACATTCACTGACGCACTGTGTATATCATGACCCACAGTCAGATAAACCCAGTGAAGTGTAAAACACCCCCTCTGTCCTCAGGAATATTAACACACTGACAGAGAACACATATTAATATTAACACACTCACTGACACACTGTGTATATCATGACCCAGAGTCAGATACACCCTGTGAAGTGTAAAACACCCCCACTGTCCTCAGTAATATTAACACACTGACAGAGAACACAGATTAATATTAACACACTCACTGACACACTGTGTATATCATGACCCACAGTCAGATACACCCTGTGAAGTGTAAAACACCCCCACTGTCCTCAGTAATATTAACACACTGACAGAGAACACAGATTAATATTAACACACTCACTGACACACTGTGTATATCATGACCCACAGTCAGATACACCCTGTGAAGTGTAAAACACCCCCACTGTCCTCAGTAATATTAACACACTGACAGAGAACACAGATTAATATTAACACACTCACTGACACACTGTGTACATCATGACCCACAGTCAGATACACCCTGTGAAGTGTAAAACATTCCCACTGTCCTCAGTAATATTAACACACTGACAGAGAACACAGATTAATATTAACACACTCACTGACACACTGTGTATATCATGACCCACAGTCAGATACACCCTGTGAAGTGTAAAACACCCCCACTGTCCTCAGGAATATTAACACACTGACAGAGAACACAGATTAATATTAACACACTCACTGACACAGTGTGTATATCATGACCCACAGTCAGATGCACCCTGTGAAGTGTAAAACACCCCCACTGTCCTCAGGTATATTAACACACTGACAGAGAACACAGATTAATATTAACACACTCACTGACACACTGTGTATATCATGACCCACAGTCAGATACACCCTGTGAAGTGTAAAACACCCCCACTGTCCTCAGGAATATTAACACACTGACAGAGTACACAGATTAATATTAACACATTCACTGACACACTGTGTATATCATGACCCACAGTCAGATAAACCCTGTGAAGTGTAAAACACCCCCTCTGTCCTCAGGAATATTAACACACTGACAGAGAACACAGATTAATATTAACACACTCACTGACACACTGTGTATACCATGACCCACAGTCAGATACACCCTGTGAAGTGTAAAACATTCCCACTGTCCTCAGTAATATTAACACACTGACAGAGAACACAGATTAATATTAACACACTCACTGACACACTGTGTATATCATGACCCAGAGTCAGATACACCCGGTGAAGTGTAAAACACCCCCACTGTCCTCAGGAATATTAACACACTGACAGAGAACACAGATTAATATTAACACACTCACTGACACACTGTGTATATCATGACCCACAGTCAGATACACCCTGTGAAGTGTAAAACACCCCCACTGTCCTCAGTAATATTAACACACTGGCAGAGAACACAGATTAATATTAACACACTCACTGACACACTGTGTATATCATGACCCAGAGTCAGATACACCCTGTGAAGTGTAAAACACCCCCACTGTCCTCAGGTATATTAACACACTGACAGAGAACACAGATTAATATTAACACACTCACTGACACACTGTGTATATCATGACCCACAGTCAGATACACCCTGTGAAGTGTAAAACATCCCCACTGTCCTCAGGAATATTAACACACTGACAGAGAACACAGATTAATATTAACACACTCACTGACACACTGTGTATATCATGACCCACAGTCAGATACACCCTGTGAAGTGTAAAACATCCCCACTGTCCTCAGGAATATTAACACACTGACAGAGAACACAGATTAATATTAACACACTCACTGACACACTGTGTACATCATGACCCACAGTCAGATACACCCTGTGAAGTGTAAAACACCCCCACTGTCCTCAGTAATTTTAACACACTGACAGAGAACACAGATTAATATTAACACACTCACTGACACACTGTGTACATCATGACCCACAGTCAGATACACCCTGTGAAGTGTAAAACATCCCCACTGTCCTCAGTAATATTAACACACTGACAGAGAACACAGATTAATATTAACACACTCACTGACACACTGTGTATATCATGACCCACAGTCAGATACACCCTGTGAAGTGTAAAGCATCCCCACTTTCCTCAGTAATATTAACACACTGACAGAGAACACAGATTAATATTAACACACTCACTGACACACTGTGTATATCATGACCCACAGTCAGATACACAATGTGAGGTGTAAAACACCCCCACTGTCCTCAGCAATATTAACACACTGACAGAGAACACAGATTAATATTAACACACTCACTGACACACTGTGTATATCATGACCCACAGTCAGATAAACCCCGTGAAGTGTAAAACAACCCCACTGTCCTCAGGAATATTAACACACTGACAGAGAACACAGATTAATATTAACACACTCACTGACACACTGTGTATATCATGACCCACAGTCAGATACACCCTGTGAAGTGTAAAACACCCCCACTGTCCTCAGTAATATTAACACACTGACAGAGAACACAGATTAATATTAACACACTCACTGACACACTGTGTATATCATGATCCACAGTCAGATAAACCCTGTGAAGTGTAAAACACCCCCACTGTCCTCAGGAATATTAACACACTGACAGAGAACACAGATTAATATTAACACACTCACTGACACACTGTGTACATCATGACCCACAGTCAGATACACCCTGCGAAGTGTAAAACACCACCACTGTCCTCAGGAATATTAACACCTGACAGAGAACACAGATTAATATTAACACACTCACTGACACACTGTGCATATCATGACCCACAGTCAGATAAACCCTGTGAAGTGTAAAACACCCCCACTGTCCTCAGGAATATTAACACACTGACAAAGAACACAGATTAACATTAACACACTCACTGACACACTGTGTATATCATGACCCACAGTCAGATACACCCTGTGAAGTGTAAAACACCCCCACTGTCCTCAGGAATATTAACACACTGACAGAGAACACAGTTTAATATTAACACACTCACTGACACACTGTGTATATCATGACCCACAGTCAGATACACCCTGTGAAGTGTAAAACACCCCCACTGTCCTCAGTAATATTAACACACTGACAGAGAACACAGATTAATATTAACACACTCACTGACGCACTGTGTATATCATGACCCACAGTCAGATACACCCTGTGAAGTGTAAAACACCCCCACTGTCCTCAGTAATATTAACACACTGACAGAGAACACAGATTAATATTAACACACTCACTGACACACTGTGTATATCATGACCCACAGTCAGATACACCCTGTGAAGTGTAAAACACCCCCACTGTCCTCAGTAATATTAACACACTGACAGAGAACACAGATTAATATTAACACACTCACTGACACACTGTGTATATCATGACTCACAGTCAGATACACGCTGTGAAGTGTAAAACACCCCCACTGTCCTCAGGAATATTAACACACTGACAGAGAACACAGATTAATATTAACACACTCACTGACACACTGTGTATATCATGACCCACAGTCAGATACACCCTGTGAAGTGTAAAACATCCCCACTGTCCTCAGGAATATTAACACACTGACAGAGAACACAGATTAATATTAACACACTCACTGACACACTGTGTACATCATGACCCACAGTCAGATACACCCTGTGAAGTGTAAAACACCCCCACTGTCCTCAGTAATATTAACACACTGACAGAGAACACAGATTAATATTAACACACTCACTGACACACTGTGTACATCATGACCCACAGTCAGATACACCCTGTGAAGTGTAAAACATCCCCACTGTCCTCAGTAATATTAACACACTGACAGAGAACACAGATTAATATTAACACACTCACTGACACACTGTGTATATCATGACCCACAGTCAGATACACCCTGTGAAGTGTAAAGCATCCCCACTGTCCTCAGTAATATTAACACACTGACAGAGAACACAGATTAATATTAACACACTCACTGACACACTGTGTATATCATGACCCACAGTCAGATACACAATGTGAGGTGTAAAACACCCCCACTGTCCTCAGCAATATTAACACACTGACAGAGAACACAGATTAATATTAACACACTCACTGACACACTGTGTATATCATGACCCACAGTCAGATAAACCCCGTGAAGTGTAAAACAACCCCACTGTCCTCAGGAATATTAACACACTGACAGAGAACACAGATTAATATTAACACACTCACTGACACACTGTGTATATCATGACCCACTGTCAGATACACCCTGTGAAGTGTAAAACACCCCCACTGTCCTCAGTAATATTAACACACTGACAGAGAACACAGATTAATATTAACACACTCACTGACACACTGTGTATATCATGATCCACAGTCAGATAAACCCTGTGAAGTGTAAAACACCCCCACTGTCCTCAGGAATATTAACACACTGACAGAGAACACAGATTAATATTAACACACTCACTGACACACTGTGTACATCATGACCCACAGTCAGATACACCCTGCGAAGTGTAAAACACCACCACTGTCCTCAGGAATATTAACACCTGACAGAGAACACAGATTAATATTAACACACTCACTGACACACTGTGTATATCATGACCCACAGTCAGATACACCCTGTGAAGTGTAAAACACCCCCACTGTCCTCAGGAATATTAACACACTGACAGAGAACACAGATTAATATTAACACACTCACTGACACACTGTGTATATCATGACCCACAGTCAGATACACCCTGTGAAGTGTAAAACACCCCCACTGTCCTCAGTAATATTAACACACTGACAGAGAACACAGATTAATATTAACACACTCACTGACACACTGTGTATATCATGACCCATAGTCAGATACACCCTGTGAAGTGTAAAACACCCCCACTGTCCTCAGTAATATTAACACACTGACAGAGAACACAGATTAATATTAACACACTCACTGACACACTGTGTATATCATGACCCACAGTCAGATACACCCTGTGAAGTGTAAAACACCCCCACTGTCCTCAGTAATATTAACACACTGACAGAGAACACAGATTAATATTAACACACTCACTGACACACTGTGTATATCATGACTCACAGTCAGATACACGCTGTGAAGTGTAAAACACCCCCACTGTCCTCAGGAATATTAACACACTGACAGAGAACACAGATTAATATTAACACACTCACTGACACACTGTGTATATCATGACCCACCGTCAGATAAACCCTGTGAAGTGTAAAACACCCCCACTGTCCACAGGAATATTAACACACTGACAGAGAACACAGATTAATATTAACACACTCACTGACACACTGTGTATATCATGACCCACAGTCAGATACACCCTGTGAAGTGTAAAACACCCCCACTGTCCTCAGTAATATTAACACACTGACAGAGAACACAGATTAATATTAACACACTCACTGACACACTGTGTATATCATGACCCACAGTCAGATACACCCTGTGAAGTGTAAAACACCCCCACTGTCCTCAGTAATATTAACACACTGACAGAGAACACAGATTAATATTAACACACTCACTGACACACTGTGTATATCATGACCCACAGTCAGATACACCCTGTGAAGTGTAAAACACCCCCACTGTCCTCAGTAATATTAACACACTGACAGAGAACACAGATTAATATTAACACACTCACTGACACACTGTGTATATCATGACCCACAGTCAGATACACCCTGTGAAGTGTAAAACACCCCCACTGTCCTCAGTAATATTAACACACTGACAGAGAACACAGATTAATATTAACACACTCACTGACACACTGTGTATATCATGACCCACAGTCAGATACACCCTGTGAAGTGTAAAACACTCCCACTGTCCTCAGTAATATTAACACACTGACAGAGAACACAGATTAATATTAACACACTCACTGACACACTGTGTATATCATGACCCACAGTCAGTAACACCCTGTGAAGTGTAAAACATCCCCCACTGTCCTCAGGAATATTAACACACTGACAGAGAACACAGATTAATATTAACACACTCACTGACACACTGTGTATATCATGACCCACAGTCAGTAACACCCTGTGAAGTGTAAAACATCCCCCACTGTCCTCAGTAATATTAACACACTGACAGAGAACACAGATTAATATGAACACACTCACTGACACACTGTGTATATCATGACCCACAGCCAGATACACCCTGTGAAGTGTAAAACACCCCCACTGTCCTCAGCAATATTAACACACTGACAGAGAACACAGATTAATATTAACACACTCACTGACACACTGTGTATATCATGACCCAGAGTCAGATACACCCGGTGAAGTGTAAAACACCCCCACTGTCCTCAGGAATATTAACACACTGACAGAGAACACAGATTAATATTAACACACTCACTGACACACTGTCTATAACATGACCCACAGTCAGATACACCCTGTGAAGTGTAAAACACCCCCACTGTCCTCAGTAATATTAACACACTGACAGAGAACACAGATTAATATTAACACACTCACTGACACACTGTGTATATCATGACCCACAGTCAGATAAACCCTGTGAAGTGTAAAACACCCCCACTGTCCTCAGGAATATTAACACACTGACAGAGAACACAGATTAATATTAACACACTCACTGACACACTGTGTATATCATGACCCACAGTCAGATACACCCTGTGAAGTGTAAAACACCCCCACTGTCCTCAGGTATATTAACACACTGACAGAGAACACAGATTAATATTAACACACTCACTGACACACTGTGTATATCATGACCCACAGTCAGATACACCCTGTGAAGTGTAAAACATCCCCACTGTCCTCAGGAATATTAACACACTGACAGAGAACACAGATTAATATTAACACACTCACTGACACACTGTGTATATCATGACCCACAGTCAGATACACCCTGTGAAGTGTAAAACATCCCCACTGTCCTCAGGAATATTAACACACTGACAGAGAACACAGATTAATATTAACACACTCACTGACACACTGTGTACATCATGACCCACAGTCAGATACACCCGGTGAAGTGTAAAACACCCCCACTGTCCTCAGGAATATTAACACACTGACAGAGAACACAGATTAATATTAACACACTCACTGACACACTGTGTATATCATGACCCACAGTCAGATACACCCTGTGTAGTGTAAAACACCCCCACTGTCCTCAGGAATATTAACACACTGACAGAGAACACAGATTAATATTAACACACTCACTGACACACTGTGTATATCATGACCCACAGTCAGATACACCCTGTGAAGTGTAAAACACCCCCACTGTCCTCAGTAATATTAACACACTGACAGAGAACACAGATTAATATTAACACACTCACTGACACACTGTGTATATCATGACCCACAGTCAGATAAACCCTGTGAAGTGTAAAACACCCCCACTGTCCTCAGTAATATTAACACACTGACAGAGAACACAGATTAATATTAACACACTCACTGACACACTGTGTATATCATGACCCACAGTCAGATACACCCTGTGAAGTGTAAAACACCCCCACTGTCCTCAGGAATATTAACACACTGACAGAGAACACAGATTAATATTAACACACTCACTGACACACTGTGTATATCATGACCCACAGTCAGATGCACCCTGTGAAGTGTAAAACACCCCCACTGTCCTCAGGTATATTAACACACTGACAGAGAACACAGATTAATATTAACACACTCACTGACACACTGTGTATATCATGACCCAAAGTCAGATACACCCTGTGAAGTGTAAAACATCCCCACTGTCCTCAGGAATATTAACACACTGACAGTGAACACAGATTAACATTAACACACTCACTGACACACTGTGTATATCATGACCCACAGTCAGATACACCCTGTGAAGTGTAAAACACCCCCACTGTCCTCAGGAATATTAACACACTGACAGAGAACACAGATTAATATTAACACACTCACTGACACACTGTGTATATCATGACCCACAGTCAGATACACCCTGTGAAGTGTAAAACACTCCCACTGTCCTCAGTAATATTAACACACTGACAGAGAACACAGATTAATATTAACACACTCACTGACACACTGTGTATATCATGACCCACAGTCAGATACACCCTGTGAAGTGTAAAACACCCCCGCTGTCCTCAGGAATATTAACACACTGACAGAGAACACAGATTAATATTAACACACTCACTGACACACTGTGTATATCATGACCCACAGTCAGATACACCCTGTGAAGTGTAAAACACCCCCACTGTCCTCAGGAATATTAACACACTGACAGAGAACACAGATTAATATTAACACACTCACTGACACACTGTGTATATCATGACCCACAGTCAGATGCACCCTGTGAAGTGTAAAACACCCCCACTGTCCTCAGGTATATTAACACACTGACAGAGAACACAGATTAATATTAACACACTCACTGACACACTGTGTATATCATGACCCAAAGTCAGATACACCCTGTGAAGTGTAAAACATCCCCACTGTCCTCAGGAATATTAACACACTGACAGTGAACACAGATTAACATTAACACACTCACTGACACACTGTGTATATCATGACCCACAGTCAGATACACCCTGTGAAGTGTAAAACACCCCCACTGTCCTCAGGAATATTAACACACTGACAGAGAACACAGATTAATATTAACACACTCACTGACACACTGTGTATATCATGACCTACAGTCAGATACACCCTGTGAAGTGTAAAACACTCCCACTGTCCTCAGTAATATTAACACACTGACAGAGAACACAGATTAATATTAACACACTCACTGACACACTGTGTATATCATGACCCACAGTCAGATACACCCTGTGAAGTGTAAAACATTCCCACTGTCCTCAGGAATATTAACACACTGACAGAGAACACAGATTAATATTAACACACTCACTGACACACTGTGTACATCATGACCCACAGTCAGATACACCCTGTGAAGTGTAAAACATCCCCACTATCCTCAGTAATATTAACACACTGACAGAGAACACAGATTAATATTAACACACTCACTGACACACTGTGTACATCATGACCCACAGTCAGATACACCCTGTGAAGTGTAAAACATCCCCACTATCCTCAGTAATATTAACACACTGACAGAGAACACAGATTAATATTAACACACTCACTGACACACTGTGTACATCATGACCCACAGTCAGATACACCCTGTGAAGTGTAAAACACCCCCACTGTCCTCAGTAATATTAACACACTGACAGAGAACACAGATTAATATTAACACACTCACTGACACACTGTGTATATCATGACCCACAGTCAGATAAACCCTGTGAAGTGTAAAACACCCCCACTGTCCTCAGGAATATTAACACACTGACAGAGTACACAGATTAATATTAACACATTCACTGACACACTGTGTATATCATGACCCACAGTCAGATAAACCCAGTGAAGTGTAAAACACCCCCAATGTCCTCAGGAATATTAACACACTGACAGAGAACACATATTAATATTAACACACTCACTGGCACACTGTGTATATCATGACCCAGAGTCAGATACACCCTGTGAAGTGTAAAACACCCCCACTGTCCTCAGTAATATTAACACACTGACAGAGAACACAGATTAATATTAACACACTCACTGACACACTGTGTATATCATGACCCACAGTCAGATACACCCTGTGAAGTGTAAAACACCCCCACTGTCCTCAGTAATATTAACACACTGACAGAGAACACAGATTAATATTAACACACTCACTGACACACTGTGTATATCATGACCCACAGTCAGATACACCCTGTGAAGTGTAAAACACCCCCACTGTCCTCAGTAATATTAACACACTGACAGAGAACACAGATTAATATTAACACACTCACTGACACACTGTGTACATCATGACCCACAGTCAGATACACCCTGTGAAGTGTAAAACATTCCCACTGTCCTCAGTAATATTAACACACTGACAGAGAACACAGATTAATATTAACACACTCACTGACACACTGTGTATATCATGACCCACAGTCAGATACACCCTGTGAAGTGTAAAACACCCCCACTGTCCTCAGGAATATTAACACACTGACAGAGAACACAGATTAATATTAACACACTCACTGACACACTGTGTATATCATGACCCACAGTCAGATGCACCCTGTGAAGTGTAAAACACCCCCACTGTCCTCAGGTATATTAACACACTGACAGAGAACACAGATTAATATTAACACACTCACTGACACACTGTGTATATCATGACCCACAGTCAGATACACCCTGTGAAGTGTAAAACACCCCCGCTGTCCTCAGGAATATTAACACAATGACAGAGAACACAGATTAATATTAACACACTCACTGACACACTGTGTACATCATGACCCACAGTCAGATACACCCTGTGAAGTGTAAAACATCCCCACTATCCTCAGTAATATTAACACACTGACAGAGAACACAGATTAATATTAACACACTCACTGACACACTGTGTACATCATGACCCACAGTCAGATACACCCTGTGAATTGTAAAACATCCCCACTATCCTCAGTAATATTAACACACTGACAGAGAACACAGATTAATATTAACACACTCACTGACACACTGTGTACATCATGACCCACAGTCAGATACACCCTGTGAAGTGTAAAACACCCCCACTGTCCTCAGTAATATTAACACACTGACAGAGAACACAGATTAATATTAACACACTCACTGACACACTGTGTATATCATGACCCACAGTCAGATAAACCCTGTGAAGTGTAAAACACCCCCACTGTCCTCAGGAATATTAACACACTGACAGAGTACACAGATTAATATTAACACATTCACTGACACACTGTGTATATCATGACCCACAGTCAGATAAACCCAGTGAAGTGTAAAACACACCCAATGTCCTCAGGAATATTAACACACTGACAGAGAACACATATTAATATTAACACACTCACTGACACACTGTGTATATCATGACCCAGAGTCAGATACACCCTGTGAAGTGTAAAACACCCCCACTGTCCTCAGTAATATTAACACACTGACAGAGAACACAGATTAATATTAACACACTCACTGACACACTGTGTATATCATGACCCACAGTCAGATACACCCTGTGAAGTGTAAAACACCCCCACTGTCCTCAGTAATATTAACACACTGACAGAGAACACAGATTAATATTAACACACTCACTGACACACTGTGTATATCATGACCCACAGTCAGATACACCCTGTGAAGTGTAAAACACCCCCACTGTCCTCAGTAATATTAACACACTGACAGAGAACACAGATTAATATTAACACACTCACTGACACACTGTGTACATCATGACCCACAGTCAGATACACCCTGTGAAGTGTAAAACATTCCCACTGTCCTCAGTAATATTAACACACTGACAGAGAACACAGATTAATATTAACACACTCACTGACACACTGTGTATATCATGACCCACAGTCAGATACACCCTGTGAAGTGTAAAACACCCCCACTGTCCTCAGGAATATTAACACACTGACAGAGAACACAGATTAATATTAACACACTCACTGACACACTGTGTATATCATGACCCACAGTCAGATGCACCCTGTGAAGTGTAAAACACCCCCACTGTCCTCAGGTATATTAACACACTGACAGAGAACACAGATTAATATTAACACACTCACTGACACACTGTGTATATCATGACCCACAGTCAGATACACCCTGTGAAGTGTAAAACACCCCCACTGTCCTCAGGAATATTAACACACTGACAGAGTACACAGATTAATATTAACACATTCACTGACACACTGTGTATATCATGACCCACAGTCAGATAAACCCTGTGAAGTGTAAAACACCCCCTCTGTCCTCAGGAATATTAACACACTGACAGAGAACACAGATTAATATTAACACACTCACTGACACACTGTGTATACCATGACCCACAGTCAGATACACCCTGTGAAGTGTAAAACATTCCCACTGTCCTCAGTAATATTAACACACTGACAGAGAACACAGATTAATATTAACACACTCACTGACACACTGTGTATATCATGACCCACAGTCAGATACACCCTGTGAAGTGTAAAACATTCCCACTGTCCTCAGTAATATTAACACACTGACAGAGAACACAGATTAATATTAACACACTCACTGACACACTGTGTACATCATGACCCACAGTCAGATACACCCTGTGAAGTGTAAAACACCCCCACTGTCCTCAGTAATATTAACACACTGACAGAGTACACAGATTAATATTAACACTCTCACTGACACACTGTGTATATCATGACTCACAGTCAGATACACCCTGTGAAGTGTAAAACACCCCACTGTCCTCAGGAATATTAACACACTGACAGAGAACACAGATTAATATTAACACACTCACTGACACACTGTGTACATCATGACCCACAGTCAGATACACCCTGTGAAGTGTAAAACACCCCCACTGTCCTCAGTAATATTAACACACTGACAGAGTACACAGATTAATATTAACACATTCACTGACACACTGTGTATATCATGACCCACAGTCAGATAAACCCAGTGAAGTGTAAAACACCCCCTCTGTCCTCAGGAATATTTACACACTGACAGAGAACACAGATTAATATTAACACACTCACTGACACACTGTGTATATCATGACCCAGAGTCAGATACACCCTGTGAAGTATAAAACACCCCCACTGTCCTCAGTAATATTAACACACTGACAGAGAACACAGATTAATATTAACACACTCACTGACACACTGTGTATATCATGACCCACAGTCAGATACACCCTGTGAAGTGTAAAACACCCCCACTGTCCTCAGTAATATTAACACACTGACAGAGAACACAGATTAATATTAACACACTCACTGACACACTGTGTATATCATGACCCACAGTCAGATACACCCTGTGAAGTGTAAAACACCCCCACTGTCCTCAGTAATATTAACACACTGACAGAGAACACAGATTAATATTAACACACTCACTGACACACTGTGTACATCATGACCCACAGTCAGATACACCCTGTGAAGTGTAAAACATTCCCACTGTCCTCAGTAATATTAACACACTGACAGAGAACACAGATTAATATTAACACACTCACTGACACACTGTGTATATCATGACCCACAGTCAGATACACCCTGTGAAGTGTAAAACACCCCCACTGTCCTCAGGAATATTAACACACTGACAGAGAACACAGATTAATATTAACACACTCACTGACACACTGTGTATATCATGACCCACAGTCAGATGCACCCTGTGAAGTGTAAAACACCCCCACTGTCCTCAGGTATATTAACACACTGACAGAGAACACAGATTAATATTAACACACTCACTGACACACTGTGTATATCATGACCCACAGTCAGATACACCCTGTGAAGTGTAAAACACCCCCACTGTCCTCAGGAATATTAACACACTGACAGAGTACACAGATTAATATTAACACATTCACTGACACACTGGGTATATCATGACCCACAGTCAGATAAACCCAGTGAAGTGTAAAACACCCCCTCTGTCCTCAGGAATATTAACACACTGACAGAGAACACAGATTAATATTAACACACTCACTGACACACTGTGTATACCATGACCCACTGTCAGATACACCCTGTGAAGTGTAAAACATTCCCACTGTCCTCAGTAATATTAACACACTGACAGAGAACACAGATTAATATTAACACACTCACTGACACACTGTGTATATCATGACCCACAGTCAGATACACCCTGTGAAGTGTAAAACATTCCCACTGTCCTCAGTAATATTAACACACTGACAGAGAACACTGATTAATATTAACACACTCACTGACACACTGTGTACATCATGACCCACAGTCAGATACACCCTGTGAAGTGTAAAACACCCCCACTGTCCTCAGTAATATTAACACACTGACAGAGTACACAGATTAATATTAACACTCTCACTGACACACTGTGTATATCATGACTCACAGTCAGATACACCCTGTGAAGTGTAAAACACCCCACTGTCCTCAGGAATATTAACACACTGACAGAGAACACAGATTAATATTAACACACTCACTGACACACTGTGTACATCATGACCCACAGTCAGATACACCCTGTGAAGTGTAAAACACCCCCACTGTCCTCAGTAATATTAACACACTGACAGAGAACACAGATTAATATTAACACACTCACTGACTCACTGTGTATATCATGACCCACAGTCAGATACACCCTGTGAAGTGTAAAACACCCCCACTGTCCTCAGTAATATTAACACACTGACAGAGAACACAGATTAATATTAACACACTCACTGACACACTGTGTACATCATGACCCACAGTCAGATACACCCTGTGAAGTGTAAAACATTCCCACTGTCCTCAGTAATATTAACACACTGACAGAGAACACAGATTAATATTAACACACTCACTGACACACTGTGTATATCATGACCCACAGTCAGATACACCCTGTGAAGTGTAAAACACCCCCACTGTCCTCAGGAATATTAACACACTGACAGAGAACACAGATTAATATTAACACACTCACTGACACACTGTGTATATCATGACACACAGTCAGATGCACCCTGTGAAGTGTAAAACACCCCCACTGTCCTCAGGTATATTAACACACTGACAGAGAACACAGATTAATATTAACACACTCACTGACACACTGTGTATATCATGACCCACAGTCAGATACACCCTGTGAAGTGTAAAACACCCCCACTGTCCTCAGGAATATTAACACACTGACAGAGTACACAGATTAATATTAACACATTCACTGACACACTGTGTATATCATGACCCACAGTCAGATAAACCCTGTGAAGTGTAAAACACCCCCTCTGTCCTCAGGAATATTAACACACTGACAGAGAACACAGATTAATATTAACACACTCACTGACACACTGTGTATACCATGACCCACAGTCAGATACACCCTGTGAAGTGTAAAACATTCCCACTGTCCTCAGTAATATTAACACACTGACAGAGAACACAGATTAATATTAACACACTCACTGACACACTGTGTATATCATGACCCACAGACAGATACACCCTGTGAAGTGTAAAACATTCCCACTGTCCTCAGTAATATTAACACACTGACAGAGAACACAGATTAATATTAACACACTCACTGACACACTGTGTACATCATGACCCACAGTCAGATACACCCTGTGAAGTTTAAAACACCCCCACTGTCCTCAGTAATATTAACACACTGACAGAGTACACAGATTAATATTAACACTCTCACTGACACACTGTGTATATCATGACTCACAGTCAGATACACCCTGTGAAGTGTAAAACACCCCACTGTCCTCAGGAATATTAACACACTGACAGAGAACACAGATTAATATTAACACACTCACTGACACACTGTGTACATCATGACCCACAGTCAGATACACCCTGTGAAGTGTAAAACACCCCCACTGTCCTCAGTAATATTAACACACTGACAGAGTACACAGATTAATATTAACACATTCACTGACACACTGTGTATATCATGACCCACAGTCAGATAAACCCAGTGAAGTGTAAAACACCCCCTCTGTCCTCAGGAATATTAACACACTGACAGAGAACACATATTAATATTAACACACTCACTGACACACTGTGTATATCATGACCCAGAGTCAGATACACCCTGTGAAGTGTAAAACACCCCCACTGTCCTCAGTAATATTAACACACTGACAGAGAACACAGATTAATATTAACACACTCACTGACACACTGTGTATATCATGACCCACAGTCAGATACACCCTGTGAAGTGTAAAACACCCCCACTGTCCTCAGTAATATTAACACACTGACAGAGAACACAGATTAATATTAACACACTCACTGACACACTGTGTATATCATGACCCACAGTCAGATACACCCTGTGAAGTGTAAAACACCCCCACTGTCCTCAGTAATATTAACACACTGACAGAGTACACAGATTAATATTAACACTCTCACTGACACACTGTGTATATCATGACTCACAGTCAGATACACCCTGTGAAGTGTAAAACACCCCACTGTCCTCAGGAATATTAACACACTGACAGAGAACACAGATTAATATTAACACACTCACTGACACACTGTGTACATCATGACCCACAGTCAGATACACCCTGTGAAGTGTAAAACACCCCCACTGTCCTCAGTAATATTAACACACTGACAGAGAACACAGATTAATATTAACACACTCACTGACTCACTGTGTATATCATGACCCACAGTCAGATACACCCTGTGAAGTGTAAAACACCCCCACTGTCCTCAGGTATATTAACACACTGACAGAGAACACAGATTAATATTAACACACTCACTGACACACTGTGTATATCATGACCCACAGTCAGATACACCCTGTGAAGTGTAAAACATCCCCACTGTCCTCAGGAATATTAACACAATGACAGAGAACACAGATTAATATTAACACACTCACTGACACACTGTGTATATCATGACCCACAGTCAGATACACCCTGTGAAGTGTAAAACATCCCCACTGTCCTCAGGAATATTAACACACTGACAGAGAACACAGATTAATATTAACACACTCACTGACACACTGTGTACATCATGACCCACATTCAGATACACCCTGTGAAGTGTAAAACACCCCCACTGTCCTCAGTAATATTAACACACTGACAGAGAACACAGATTAATATTAACACACTCACTGACACACTGTGTACATCATGACCCACAGTCAGATACACCCTGTGAAGTGTAAAACATCCCCACTGTCCTCAGTAATATTAAGACACTGACAGAGAACACAGATTAATATTAACACACTCACTGACACACTGTGTATATCATGACCCAGAGTCAGATACACCCGGTGAAGTGTAAAACACCCCCACTGTCCTCAGGAATATTAACACACTGACAGAGAACACAGATTAATATTAACACACTCACTGACACACTGTGTATATCATGACCCACAGTCAGATACACCCTGTGAAGTGTAAAACACCCCCACTGTCCTCAGTAATATTAACACACTGACAGAGAACACAGATTAATATTAACACACTCACTGACACACTGTGTATATCATGACCCAGAGTCAGATACACCCTGTGAAGTGTAAAACACCCCCACTGTCCTCAGGTATATTAACACACTGACAGAGAACACAGATTAATATTAACACACTCACTGACACACTGTGTATATCATGACCCACAGTCAGATACACCCTGTGAAGTGTAAAACACCCCCACTGTCCTCAGGTATATTAACACACTGACAGAGAACACAGATTAATATTAACACACTCACTGACACACTGTGTATATCATGACCCACAGTCAGATACACCCTGTGAAGTGTAAAACATCCCCACTGTCCTCAGGAATATTAACACACTGACAGAGAACACAGATTAATATTAACACACTCACTGACACACTGTGTATATCATGACCCACAGTCAGATACACCCGGTGAAGTGTAAAACACCCCCACTGTCCTCAGGAATATTAACACACTGACAGAGAACACAGATTAATATTAACACACTCACTGACACACTGTGTATATCATGACCCACAGTCAGATACACCCTGTGAAGTGTAAAACACCCCCACTGTCCTCAGTAATATTAACACACTGACAGAGAACACAGATTAATATTAACACACTCACTGACACACTGTGTATATCATGACCCAGAGTCAGATACACCCTGTGAAGTGTAAAACACCCCCACTGTCCTCAGGTATATTAACACACTGACAGAGAACACAGATTAATATTAACACACTCACTGACACACTGTGTATATCATGACACACAGTCAGATACACCCTGTGAAGTGTAAAACACCCCCACTGTCCTCAGGTATATTAACACACTGACAGAGAACACAGATTAATATTAACACACTCACTGACACACTGTGTATATCATGACCCACAGTCAGATACACCCTGTGAAGTGTAAAACATCCCCACTGTCCTCAGGAATATTAACACACTGACAGAGAACACAGATTAATATTAACACACTCACTGACACACTGTGTATATCATGACCCACAGTCAGATACACCCTGTGAAGTGTAAAACATCCCCACTGTCCTCAGGAATATTAACACACTGACAGAGAACACAGATTAATATTAACACACTCACTGACACACTGTGTACATCATGACCCACAGTCAGATACACCCGGTGAAGTGTAAAACACCCCCACTGTCCTCAGGAATATTAACACACTGACAGAGAACACAGATTAATATTAACACACTCACTGACACACTGTGTATATCATGACCCACAGTCAGATACACCCTGTGTAGTGTAAAACACCCCCACTGTCCTCAGGAATATTAACACACTGACAGAGAACACAGATTAATATTAACACACTCACTGACACACTGTGTATATCATGACCCACAGTCAGATACACCCTGTGAAGTGTAAAACACCCCCACTGTCCTCAGTAATATTAACACACTGACAGAGAACACAGATTAATATTAACACACTCACTGACACACTGTGTATATCATGACCCACAGTCAGATAAACCCTGTGAAGTGTAAAACACCCCCACTGTCCTCAGTAATATTAACACACTGACAGAGAACACAGATTAATATTAACACACTCACTGACACACTGTGTATATCATGACCCACAGTCAGATAAACCCTGTGAAGTGTAAAACACCCCCACTGTCCTCAGGAATATTAACACACTGACAGAGAACACAGATTAATATTAACACACTCACTGACACACTGTGTATATCATGACCCACAGTCAGATGCACCCTGTGAAGTGTAAAACACCCCCACTGTCCTCAGGTATACTAACACACTGACAGAGAACACAGATTAATATTAACACACTCACTGACACACTGTGTATATCATGACCCAAAGTCAGATACACCCTGTGAAGTGTAAAACATCCCCACTGTCCTCAGGAATATTAACACACTGACAGTGAACACAGATTAACATTAACACACTCACTGACACACTGTGTATATCATGACCCACAGTCAGATACACCCTGTGAAGTGTAAAACACCCCCACTGTCCTCAGGAATATTAACACACTGACAGAGAACACAGATTAATATTAACACACTCACTGACACACTGTGTATATCATGACCCACAGTCAGATACACCCTGTGAATTGTAAAACACTCCCACTGTCCTCAGTAATATTAACACACTGACAGAGAACACAGATTAATATTAACACACTCACTGACACACTGTGTATATCATGACCCACAGTCAGATACACCCTGTGAAGTGTAAATCACCCCCACTGTCCTCAGGAATATTAACACACTGACAGAGAACACAGATTAATATTAACACACTCACTGACACACTGTGTACATCATGACCCACAGTCAGATACACCCTGTGAAGTGTAAAACATCCCCACTATCCTCAGTTAAATTAACACACTGACAGAGAACACAGATTAATATTAACACACTCACTGACACACTGTGTACATCATGACCCACAGTCAGATACACCCTGTGAAGTGTAAAACATCCCCACTATCCTCAGTAATATTAACACACTGACAGAGAACACAGATTAATATTAACACACTCACTGACACACTGTGTACATCATGACCCACAGTCAGATACACCCTGTGAAGTGTAAAACACCCCCACTGTCCTCAGTAATATTAACACACTGACAGAGAACACATATTAATATTAACACACTCACTGACACACTGTGTATATCATGACCCAGAGTCAGATACACCCTGTGAAGTGTAAAACACCCCCACTGTCCTCAGTAATATTAACACACTGACAGAGAACACAGATTAATATTAACACACTCACTGACACACTGTGTATATCATGACCCACAGTCAGATACACCCTGTGAAGTGTAAAACACCCCCACTGTCCTCAGTAATATTAACACACTGACAGAGAACACAGATTAATATTAACACACTCACTGACACACTGTGTATATCATGACCCACAGTCAGATACACCCTGTGAAGTGTAAAACACCCCCACTGTCCTCAGTAATATTAACACACTGACAGAGAACACAGATTAATATTAACACACTCACTGACACACTGTGTACATCATGACCCACAGTCAGATACACACTGTGAAGTGTAAAACATTCCCACTGTCCTCAGTAATATTAACACACTGACAGAGAACACAGATTAATATTAACACACTCACTGACACACTGTGTATATCATGACCCACAGTCAGATACACCCTGTGAAGTGTAAAACACCCCCACTGTCCTCAGGAATATTAACACACTGACAGAGAACACAGATTAATATTAACACACTCACTGACACACTGTGTATATCATGACCCACAGTCAGATGCACCCTGTGAAGTGTAAAACACCCCCACTGTCCTCAGGTATATTAACACACTGACAGAGAACACAGATTAATATTAACACACTCACTGACACACTGTGTATATCATGACCCACAGTCAGATACACCCTGTGAAGTGTAAAACACCCCCACTGTCCTCAGGAATATTAACACACTGACAGAGTACACAGATTAATATTAACACATTCACTGACACACTGTGTATATCATGACCCACAGTCAGATAAACCCAGTGAAGTGTAAAACACCCCCTCTGTCCTCAGGAATATTAACACACTGACAGAGAACACAGATTAATATTAACACACTCACTGACACACTGTGTATATCATGACCCACAGTCAGATACACCCTGTGAAGTGTAAAACATTCCCACTGTCCTCAGTAATATTAACACACTGACAGAGAACACAGATTAATATGAACACACTCACTGACACACTGTGTATATCATGACCCACAGTCAGATACACCCTGTGAAGTGTAAAACATTCCCACTGTCCTCAGTAATATTAACACACTGACAGAGAACACAGATTAATATTAACACACTCACTGACACACTGTGTACATCATGACCCACAGTCAGATACACCCTGTGAAGTGTAAAACACCCCCACTGTCCTCAGTAATATTAACACACTGACAGAGTACACATATTAATATTAACACTCTCACTGACACACTGTGTATATCATGACTCACAGTCAGATACACCCTGTGAAGTGTAAAACACCCCACTGTCCTCAGGAATATTAACACACTGACAGAGAACACAGATTAATATTAACACACTCACTGACACACTGTGTACATCATGACCCACAGTCAGATACACCCTGTGAAGTGTAAAACACCCCCACTGTCCTCAGTAATATTAACACACTGACAGAGAACACAGATTAATATTAACACACTCACTGACTCACTGTGTATATCATGACCCACAGTCAGATACACCCTGTGAAGTGTAAAACACCCCCACTGTCCTCAGGTATATTAACACACTGACAGAGAACACAGATTAATATTAACACACTCACTGACACACTGTGTATATCATGACCCACAGTCAGATACACCCTGTGAAGTGTAAAACACCCCCACTGTCCTCAGTAATATTAACACACTGACAGAGAACACAGATTAATATTAACACACTCACTGACACACTGTGTATATCATGACCCACAGTCAGATACACCCTGTGAAGTGTAAAACACCCCCACTGTCCTCAGTAATATTAACACACTGACAGAGAACACAGATTAATATTAACACACTCACTGACTCACTGTGTATATCATGACCCACAGTCAGATACACCCTGTGAAGTGTAAAACACCCCCACTGCCCTCAGTAATATTAACACACTGACAGAGAACACAGATTAATATTAACACACTCACTGACACACTGTGTATATCATGACCCACAGTCAGAATCACCCTGTGAAGTGGAAAACACCCCCACTGTCCTCAGGAATATTAACACACTGACAGAGAACACAGATTAATATTAACACACTCACTGACACACTGTGTACATCATGACCCACAGTCAGATACACCCTGTGAAGTGTAAAACACCCCCACTGTCCTCAGTAATATTAACACACTGACAGAGAACACAGATTAATATTAACACACTCACTGACACACTGTGTACATCATGACCCACAGTCAGATACACCCTGTGAAGTGTAAAACATCCCCACTGTCCTCAGTAATATTAACACACTGACAGAGAACACAGATTAATATTAACACACTCACTGACACACTGTGTACATCATGACCCACAGTCAGATACACCCTGTGAAGTGTAAAACACCCCCACTGTCCTCAGTAATATTAACACACTGACAGAGAACACAGATTAATATTAACACACTCACTGACACACTGTGTATATCATGACCCAGAGTCAGATACACCCTGTGAAGTGTAAAACACCCCCACTGTCCTCAGGAATATTAACACACTGACAGAGAACACAGATTAATATTAACACACTCACTGACACACTGTGTACATCATGACCCACAGTCAGATACACCCGGTGAAGTGTAAAACACCCCCACTGTCCTCAGGAATATTAACACACTGACAGAGAACACAGATTAATATTAACACACTCACTGACACACTGTGTATATCATGACCCACAGTCAGATACACCCTGTGTAGTGTAAAACACCCCCACTGTCCTCAGAAATATTAACACACTGACAGAGAACACAGATTAATATTAACACACTCACTGACACACTGTGTATATCATGACCCACAGTCAGATACACCCTGTGAAGTGTAAAACACCCCCACTGTCCTCAGTAATATTAACACACTGACAGAGAACACAGATTAATATTAACACACTCACTGACACACTGTGTATATCATGACCCACAGTCAGATAAACCCTGTGAAGTGTAAAACACCCCCACTGTCCTCAGTAATATTAACACACTGACAGAGAACACAGATTAATATTAACACACTCACTGACACACTGTGTATATCATGACCCACAGTCAGATAAACCCTGTGAAGTGTAAAACACCCCCACTGTCCTCAGGAATATTAACACACTGACAGAGAACACAGATTAATATTAACACACTCACTGACACACTGTGTATATCATGACCCACAGTCAGATGCACCCTGTGAAGTGTAAAACACCCCCACTGTCCTCAGGTATATTAACACACTGACAGAGAACACAGATTAATATTAACACACTCACTGACACACTGTGTATATCATGACCCAAAGTCAGATACACCCTGTGAAGTGTAAAACATCCCCACTGTCCTCAGGAATATTAACACACTGACAGTGAACACAGATTAACATTAACACACTCACTGACACACTGTGTATATCATGACCCACAGTCAGATACACCCTGTGAAGTGTAAAACACCCCCACTGTCCTCAGGAATATTAACACACTGACAGAGAACACAGATTAATATTAACACACTCACTGACACACTGTGTATATCATGACCCACAGTCAGATACACCCTGTGAAGTGTAAAACACTCCCACTGTCCTCAGTAATATTAACACACTGACAGAGAACACAGATTAATATTAACACACTCACTGACACACTGTGTACATCATGACCCACAGTCAGATACACCCTGTGAAGTGTAAAACATCCCCACTATCCTCAGTAATATTAACACACTGACAGAGAACACAGATTAATATTAACACACTCACTGACACACTGTGTACATCATGACCCACAGTCAGATACACCCTGTGAAGTGTAAAACACCCCCACTGTCCTCAGTAATATTAACACACTGACAGAGAACACAGATTAATATTAACACACTCACTGACACACTGTGTATATCATGACCCACAGTCAGATAAACCCTGTGAAGTGTAAAACACCCCCACTGTCCTCAGGAATATTAACACACTGACAGAGAACACAGATTAATATTAACACACTCACTGACACACTGTTTATATCATGACCCACAGTCAGATACACCCTGTGAAGTGTAAAACATCCCCACTGTCCTCAGGAATATTAACACACTGACAGAGAACACAGATTAATATTAACACACTCACTGACACACTGTGTACATCATGACCCACAGTCAGATACACCCGGTGAAGTGTAAAACACCCCCACTGTCCTCAGAAATATTAACACACTGACAGAGAACACAGATTAATATTAACACACTCACTGACACACTGTGTATATCATGACCCACAGTCAGATACACCCTGTGTAGTGTAAAACACCCCCACTGTCCTCAGGAATATTAACACACTGACAGAGAACACAGATTAATATTAACACACTCACTGACACACTGTGTATATCATGACCCACAGTCAGATACACCCTGTGAAGTGTAAAACACCCCCACTGTCCTCAGTAATATTAACACACTGACAGAGAACACAGATTAATATTAACACACTCACTGACACACTGTGTATATCATGACCCACAGTCAGATAAACCCTGTGAAGTGTAAAACACCCCCACTGTCCTCAGTAATATTAACACACTGACAGAGAACACAGATTAATATTAACACACTCACTGACACACTGTGTATATCATGACCCACAGTCAGATAAACCCTGTGAAGTGTAAAACACCCCCACTGTCCTCAGGAATATTAACACACTGACAGAGAACACAGATTAATATTAACACACTCACTGACACACTGTGTATATCATGACCCACAGTCAGATGCACCCTGTGAAGTGTAAAACACCCCCACTGTCCTCAGGTATATTAACACACTGACAGAGAACACAGATTAATATTAACACACTCACTGACACACTGTGTATATCATGACCCAAAGTCAGATACACCCTGTGAAGTGTAAAACATCCCCACTGTCCTCAGGAATATTAACACACTGACAGTGAACACAGATTAACATTAACACACTCACTGACACACTGTGTATATCATGACCCACAGTCAGATACACCCTGTGAAGTGTAAAACACCCCCACTGTCCTCAGTAATATTAACACACTGACAGAGAACACAGATTAATATTAACACACTCACTGACACACTGTGTATATCATGACCCACAGTCAGATACACCCTGTGAAGTGTAAAACACTCCCACTGTCCTCAGTAATATTAACACACTGACAGAGAACACAGATTAATATTAACACACTCACTGACACACTGTGTACATCATGACCCACAGTCAGATACACCCTGTGAAGTGTAAAACATCCCCACTATCCTCAGTAATATTAACACACTGACAGAGAACACAGATTAATATTAACACACTCACTGACACACTGTGTACATCATGACCCACAGTCAGATACACCCTGTGAAGTGTAAAACACCCCCACTGTCCTCAGTAATATTAACACACTGACAGAGAACACAGATTAATATTAACACACTCACTGACACACTGTGTATATCATGACCCACAGTCAGATAAACCCTGTGAAGTGTAAAACACCCCCACTGTCCTCAGGAATATTAACACACTGACAGAGTACACAGATTAATATTAACACATTCACTGACACACTGTGTATATCATGACCCACAGTCAGATAAACCCAGTGAAGTGTAAAACACCCCCTGGGTCCTCAGGAATATTAACACACTGACAGAGAACACATATTAATATTAACACACTCACTGACACACTGTGTATATCATGACCCAGAGTCAGATACACCCTGTGAAGTGTAAAACACCCCCACTGTCCTCAGTAATATTAACACACTGACAGAGAACACAGATTAATATTAACACACTCACTGACACACTGTGTATATCATGACCCACAGTCAGATACACCCTGTGAAGTGTAAAACACCCCCACTGTCCTCAGTAATATTAACACACTGACAGAGAACACAGATTAATATTAACACACTCACTGACACACTGTGTATATCATGACCCACAGTCAGATACACCCTGTGAAGTGCAAAACACCCCCACTGTCCTCAGTAATATTAACACACTGACAGAGAACACAGATTAATATTAACACACTCACTGACACACTGTGTATATCATGACCCACAGTCAGATACACCCTGTGAAGTGTAAAACATTCCCACTGTCCTCAGGAATATTAACACACTGACAGAGAACACAGATTAATATTAACACACTCACTGACACACTGTGTATATCATGACTCACAGTCAGATACACCCTGTGAAGTGTAAAACACCCCCACTGTCCTCAGGAATATTAACACACTGACAGAGAACACAGATTAATATTAACACACTCACTGACACACTGTGTATATCATGACCCACAGTCAGATACACCCTGTGAAGTGTAAAACACCCCCACTGTCCTCAGTAATATTAACACACTGACAGAGAACACAGATTAATATTAACACACTCACTGACACACTGTGCATATCATGACCCAAAGTCAGATACACCCTGTGAAGTGTAAAACACTCCCACTGTCCTCAGGAATATTAACACACTGACAGAGAACACAGATTAATATTAACACACTCACTGACACACTGTGTACATCATGACACACAGTCAGATACACCCTGTGAAGTGTAAAACACCCACACTGTCCTCAGTAATATTAACACACTGACAGAGAACACAGATTAATATTAACACACTCACTGACACACTGTGTACATCATGATCCACAGTCAGATACACCCTGTGAAGTGTAAAACACCCCCACTGTCCTCAGTAATATTAACACACTGACAGAGAACACAGATTAATATTAACACACTCACTGACACACTGTGTATATCATGACCCACAGTCAGATACACCCTGTGAAGTGTAAAACACCCCCACTGTCCTCAGGAATATTAACACACTGACAGAGAACACAGATTAATATTAACACACTCACTGACACACTGTGTATATCATGACCCACAGTCAGATGCACCCTGTGAAGTGTAAAACACCCCCACTGTCCTCAGGTATATTAACACACTGACAGAGAACACAGATTAATATTAACACACTCACTGACACACTGTGTATATCATGACCCACAGTCAGATACACCCTGTGAAGTGTAAAACACCCCCACTGTCCTCAGGAATATTAACACACTGACAGAGAACACAGATTAATATTAACACACTCACTGACACACTGTGTATATCATGACCCACAGTCAGATACACCCTGTGAAGTGTAAAACACCCCCACTGTCCTCAGTAATATTAACACACTGATAGAGAACACAGATTAATATTAACACTCTCACTGACACACTGTGTATATCATGATCACAGTCAGATACACCCTGTGAAGTGTAAAACATCCCCACTGTCCTCAGTAATATTAACACACTGACAGAGAACACAGATTAATATTAACACACTCACTGACACACTGTGTATATCATGACCCACAGTCAGATACACCCGGTGAAGTGTAAAACACCCCCACTGTCCTCAGCAATATTAACACACTGACAGAGAACACAGATTAATATTAACACACTCACTGACACACTGTGTACATCATGACCCACAGTCAGATACACCCTGTGAAGTGTAAAACACCCCCACTGTCCTCAGTAATATTAACACACTGACAGAGAACACAGATTAATATTAACACACTCACTGACACACTGTGTATATCATGACCCACAGTCAGATACACCCTGTGAAGTGTAAAACATCCCCACTGTCCTCAGGAATATTAACACACTGACAGAGAACACAGATTAATATTAACACACTCACTGACACACTGTGTATATCATGACCCACAGTCAGATACACCCTGTGAAGTGTAAAACACCCCCACTGTCCACAGTAATATTAACACACTGACAGAGAACACAGATTAATATTAACACACTCACTGACACACTGTGTATATCATGACCCACAGTCAGATACACCCGGTGAAGTGTAAAACATCCCCACAGTCCTCAGGAATATTAACACACTGACAGAGAACACAGATTAATATTAACACACTCACTGACACACTGTGTATATCATGACCCACAGTCAGATACACCCTGTGAAGAGTAAAACATCCCCACTGTCCTCAGTAATATTAACACACTGACAGAGAACACAGATTAATATTAACACACTCACTGACACACTGTGTACATCATGACCCACAGTCAGATACACCCTGTGAAGAGTAAAATATCCCCACTGTCCTCAGTAATATTAACACACTGACAGAGAACACAGATTAATATTAACACACTCACTGACACACTGTGTACATCATGACCCACAGTCAGATACACCCTGTGAAGTGTAAAACATCCCCACTGTCCTCAGTAATATTAACACACTGACAGAGAACACAGATTAATATTAACACACTCACTGACACACTGTGTATATCATGACCCACAGTCAGATACACCCTGTGAAGTGTAAAACACCCCCACTGTCCTCAGTAATATTAACACACTGACAGAGAACACAGATTAATATTAACACACTCACTGACACACTGTGTATATCATGACCCAAAGTCAGATACACCCGGTGAAGTGTAAAACACCCCCACTGTCCTCAGGAATATTAACACACTGACAGAGAACACAGATTAATATTAACACACTCACTGACACACTGTGTATATCATGACCCACAGTCAGATACACCCTGTGAAGTGTAAAACACCCCCACTGTCCTCAGTAATATTAACACACTGACAGAGAACACAGATTAATATTAACACAATCACTGACACACTGTGTATATCATGACCCACAGTCAGATACACCCTGTGAAGTGTAAAACACCCCCACTGTCCTCAGCAATATTAACACACTGACAGAGAACACAGATTAATATTAACACACTCACTGACACACTGTGTATATCATGACCCACAGTCAGATACACCCTGTGAAGTGTAAAACACCCCCACTGTCCTCAGCAATATTAACACACTGACAGAGAACACAGATTAATATTAGCACACTCACTGACACACTGTGTATATCATGACACACAGTCAGATACACCCTGTGAAGTGTAAAACACCCCCACTGTCCTCAGGAATATTAACACACTGACAGAGAACACAGATTAATATTAACACAATCACTGACACACTGTGTACATCATGACCCACAATCAGATACACCCTGTGAAGTGTAAAACACCCCCACTGTCCTCAGTAATATTAACACACTGACAGAGAACACAGATTAATATTAACACACTCACTGACACACTGTGTATATCATGACCCACAGTCAGATAAACCCTGTGAAGTGTAAAACACCCCCACTGTCCTCAGTAATATTAACACATTGACAGAGAACACAGATTAATATTAACACACTCACTGACACACTGTGTATATCATGACCCACAGTCAGATACACCCTGTGAAGAGTAAAACATCCCCACTGTCCTCAGTAATATTAACACACTGACAGAGAACACAGATTAATATTAACACACTCACTGACACACTGTGTACATCATGACCCACAGTCAGATACACCCTGTGAAGAGTAAAACATCCCCACTGTCCTCAGTAATATTAACACACTGACAGAGAACACAGATTAATATTAACACACTCACTGACACACTGTGTATAACATGACCCACAGTCAGATACACCCTGTGAAGTGTAAAACATCCCCACTGTCCTCAGTAATATTAACACACTGACAGAGAACACAGATTAATATTAACACACTCACTGACACACTGTGTATATCATGACCCAGAGTCAGATACACCCTGTGAAGTGTAAAACACCCCCACTGTCCTCAGTAATATTAACACACTGACAGAGAACACAGATTAATATTAACACACTCACTGACACACTGTGTATATCATGACCCACAGTCAGATACACCCTGTGATGTGTAAAACACCCCCACTGTCCTCAGGAATATTATCACACTGACAGAGAACACAGATTAATATGAACACACTCACTGACACACTGTGTATATCATGACCCACAGTCAGATACACCCGGTGAAGTGTAAAACATCCCCACTGTCCTCAGGAATATTAACACACTGACAGAGAACACAAATTAATATTAACACACTCACTGACACACTGTGTATATCATGACCCACAGTCAGATACACCCTGTGAAGTGCAAAACACCCCCACTGTCCTCAGTAATATTAACACACTGACAGAGAACACAGATTAATATTAACACACTCACTGACACACTGTGTATATCATGACCCACAGTCAGATACACCCTGTGAAGTGTAAAACATTCCCACTGTCTTCAGGAATATTAACACACTGACAGAGAACACAGATTAATATTAACACACTCACTGACACACTGTGTATATCATGACTCACAGTCA
The DNA here is from genome assembly GCF_036365525.1 of Heterodontus francisci. Taxonomy (NCBI): domain Eukaryota; kingdom Metazoa; phylum Chordata; class Chondrichthyes; order Heterodontiformes; family Heterodontidae; genus Heterodontus; species Heterodontus francisci. Next base: position 1,900,175 of record NW_027141861.1, on the reverse strand, counting down.
GATACACCCTGTGAAGTGTAAAACACCCCCACTGTCCTCAGGAATATTAAGACACTGACAGAGAACACAGATTAATATTAACACACTCACTGACACACTGTGTATATCATGACCCACAGTCAGATACACACTGTGAAGTGTAAAACACCCCCACTGTCCTCAGTAATATTAACACACTGACAGAGAACACAGATTAATATTAACACACTCACTGACACACTGTGCATATCATGACCCAAAGTCAGATACACCCTGTGAAGTGTAAAACACTCCCACTGTCCTCAGGAATATTAACACACTGACAGAGAACACAGATTAATATTAACACACTCACTGACACACTGTGTACATCATGACACACAGTCAGATACACCCTGTGAAGTGTAAAACACCCACACTGTCCTCAGTAATATTAACACACTGACAGAGAACACAGATTAATATTAACACACTCACTGACACACTGTGTACATCATGATCCACAGTCAGATACACCCTGTGAAGTGTAAAACACCCCCACTGTCCTCAGTAATATTAACACACTGACAGAGAACACAGATTAATATTAACACACTCACTGACACACTGTGTATATCATGACCCACAGTCAGATACACCCTGTGAAGTGTAAAACACCCCCACTGTCCTCAGGAATATTAACACACTGACAGAGAACACAGATTAATATTAACACACTCACTGACACACTGTGTATATCATGACCCACAGTCAGATGCACCCTGTGAAGTGTAAAACACCCCCACTGTCCTCAGGTATATTAACACACTGACAGAGAACACAGATTAATATTAACACACTCACTGACACACTGTGTATATCATGACCCACAGTCAGATACACCCTGTGAAGTGTAAAACACCCCCACTGTCCTCAGGAATATTAACACTTTGACAGAGAACACAGATTAATATTAACACACTCACTGACACACTGTGTATATCATGACCCACAGTCAGATACACCCTGTGAAGTGTAAAACACCCCCACTGTCCTCAGTAATAGTAACACACTGATAGAGAACACAGATTAATATTAACACTCTCACTGACACACTGTGTATATCATGATCCACAGTCAGATACACCCTGTGAAGTGTAAAACATCCCCACTGTCCTCAGTAATATTAACACACTGACAGAGAAAACAGATTAATATTAACACACTCACTGACACACTGTGTATATCATGACCCACAGTCAGATACACCCGGTGAAGTGTAAAACACCCCCACTGTCCTCAGCAATATTAACACACTGACAGAGAACACAGATTAATATTAACACACTCACTGACACACTGTGTACATCATGACCCACAGTCAGATACACCCTGTGAAGTGTAAAACACCCCCACTGTCCTCAGTAATATTAACACACTGACAGAGAACACAGATTAATATTAACACACTCACTGACACACTGTGTATATCATGACCCACAGTCAGATACACCCTGTGAAGTGTAAAACATCCCCACTGTCCTCAGGAATATTAACACACTGACAGAGAACACAGATTAATATTAACACACTCACTGACACACTGTGTATATCATGACCCACAGTCAGATACACCCTGTGAAGTGTAAAGCACCCCCACTGTCCACAGTAATATTAACACACTGACAGAGAACACAGATTAATATTAACACACTCACTGACACACTGTGTATATCATGACCCACAGTCAGATACACCCGGTGAAGTGTAAAACATCCCCACAGTCCTCAGGAATATTAACACACTGACAGAGAACACAGATTAATATTAACACACTCACTGACACACTGTGTATATCATGACCCACAGTCAGATACACCCTGTGAAGAGTAAAACATCCCCACTGTCCTCAGTAATATTAACACACTGACAGAGAACACAGATTAATATTAACACACTCACTGACACACTGTGTACATCATGACCCACAGTCAGATACACCCTGTGAAGAGTAAAATATCCCCACTGTCCTCAGTAATATTAACACACTGACAGAGAACACAGATTAATATTAACACACTCACTGACACACTGTGTACATCATGACCCACAGTCAGATACACCCTGTGAAGTGTAAAACATCCCCACTGTCCTCAGTAATATTAACACACTGACAGAGAACACAGATTAATATTAACACACTCACTGACACACTGTGTATATCATGACCCACAGTCAGATACACCCTGTGAAGTGTAAAACACCCCACTGTCCTCAGTAATATTAACACACTGACAGAGAACACAGATTAATATTAACACACTCACTGACACACTGTGTATATCATGACCCACAGTCAGATACACCCTGTGATGTGTAAAACACCCCCACTGTCCTCAGGAATATTAACACACTGACAGAGAACACAGATTAATATTAACACACTCACTGACACACTGTGTATATCATGACCCACAGTCAGATACACCCTGTGAAGTGTAAAACATCCCCACTGTCCTCAGTAATATTAACACACTGACAGAGAACACAGATTAATATTAACACACTCACTGACACACTGTGTATATCATGACCCACAGTCAGATACACCCGGTGAAGTGTAAAACATCCCCACTGTCCTCAGGAATATTAACACACTGACAGAGAACACAAATTAATATTAACACACTCACTGACACACTGTGTATATCATGACCCACAGTCAGATACACCCTGTGAAGTGCAAAACACCCCCACTGTCCTCAGTAATATTAACACACTGACAGAGAACACATTTTAATATTAACACACTCACTGACACACTGTGTATATCATGACCCACAGTCAGATACACCCTGTGAAGTGTAAAACACCCCCACTGTCCTCAGTAATATTAACACACTGACAGAGAACACAGATTAATATTAACACACTCACTGACACACTGTGTATATCATGACCCACAGTCAGATACACCCTGTGAAGTGTAAAACATTCCCACTGTCCTCAGGAATATTAACACACTGACAGAGAACACAGATTAATATTAACACACTCACTGACACACTGTGTATATCATGACCCACAGTCAGATACACCCTGTGAAGGGTAGAACACCCCCACTGTCCTCAGTAATATTAACACACTGACAGAGAACACAGATTAATATTAACACACTCACTGACACACTGTGTACATCATGACCCACAGTCAGATAAACCCTGTGAAGTGTAAAACACCCCCACTGTCCTCAGTAATATTAACACACTGACAGAGAACACAGATTAATATTAACACACTCACTGACACACTGTGTATATCATGACCCACAGTCAGATACACCCTGTGAAGTGTAAAACACCCCCACTGTCCTCAGTAATATTAACACACTGACAGAGAACACAGATTAATATTAACACACTCACTGACAAACTGTGTATATCATGACCCACAGTCAGATACACCCTGTGAAGTGTAAAACACCCCCACTGTCCTCAGTAATATTAACACACTGACAGAGAACACAGATTAATATTAACACACTCACTGACACACTGTGTATATCATGACCCACAGTCAGATACACCCTGTGAAGTGTAAAACACCCCCACTGTCCTCAGTAATATTAACACACTGACAGACAACACAGATTAATATTAACACACTCACTGACACACTGTGTATATCATGACCCACAGTCAGATACACCCTGTGAGGTGTAAAACACCCCCACTGTCCTCAGTAATATTAACACACTGACAGAGAACACAGATTAATATTAACACACTCACTGACACACTGTGTATATCATGACCCAGAGTCAGATAAACCCTGTGAAGTGTAAAACACCCCACTGTCCTCAGTAATATTAACACACTGACAGAGAACACAGATTAATATTAACACACTCACTGACACACTGTGTATATCATGACCCAGAGTCAGATAAACCCTGTGAAGTGTAAAACACCCCCACTGTCCTCAGTAATATTAACACACTGACAGAGAACACAGATTAATATTAACACACTCACTGACACACTGTTTATATCATGACCCACAGTCAGATACACCCTGTGAAGTGCAAAACACCCCCACTGTCCTCAGGAATATTAACACACTGACAGAGAACACAGATTAATATTAACACACTCACTGACACACTGTGTATATCATGACCCACAGTCAGATACACCCTGTGAAGTGTAAAACACCCCCACTGTCCTCAGTAATATTAACACACTGACAGAGAACACAGATTAATATTAACAGACTCACTGACACACTGTGTCCATCATGACCCACAGTCAGATACACCCTGTGAAGTGTAAAACACCCCCACTGTCCTCAGTAGTATTAACACACTGACAGAGAACACAGATTAATATTAACTCACTCACTGACACACTGTGTACATCATGACCCACAGTCAGATACACCCTGTGAGGTGTAAAACACCCCCACTGTCCTCAGTAATATTAACACACTGACAGAGAACACAGATTAATATTAAAACACTCACTGACACACTGTGTATATCATGACCCACAGTCAGATACACCCTGTGAAGTGTAAAACACCCCCACTGTCTTCAGGAATATTAACACACTGACAGAGAACACAGATTAATATTAACACACTCACTGACACACTGTGTACATCATGACCCACAGTCAGATACACCCTGTGAAGTGTAAAACACCCCCACTGTCCTCAGCAATATTAACACACTGACAGAGAACACAGATTAATATTAACACACTCACTGACACAATGTGTACATCATGACCCACAGTCAGATACACCCTGTGAAGTGTAAAACACCCCCACTGTCCTCAGGAATATTAACACACTGACAGAGAACACAGATTAATATTAACACACTCACTGACACACTGTGTATATCATGACCCACAGTCAGATACACCCTGAGAAGTGTAAAACACCCCCACTGTCCTCAGGAATATTAACACACTGACAGAGAACACAGATTAATATTAACACACTCACTGACACACTGTGTATATCATGACCCACAGTCAGATAAACCCTGTGAAGTGTAAAACACCCCCACTGCCCTCAGGAATATTAACACACTGACAGAGAACACAGATTAATATTAACACACTCACTGACACATTGTGTACATCATGACCCACAGTCAGATACACCCTGTGAAGTGTAAAACACCCCCACTGTCCTCAGTAATATTAACACACTGACAGAGAACACAGATTAATATTAACACACTCACTGACACACTGTGTATATCATGACCCACAGTCAGATTCACCCTGAGAAGTGTAAAACACCCCCACTGTCCTCAGGAATATTAACACAATGACAGAGAACACAGATTAATATTAACACACTCACTGACACACTGTGTATATCATGACCCACAGTCAGATAAACCCTGTGAAGTGTAAAACACCCCCACTGCCCTCAGGAATATTAACACACTGACAGAGAACACAGATTAATATTAACACACTCTGACACACTGTGTACATCATGACCCACAGTCAGATACACCCTGTGAAGTGTAAAACACCCCCACTGTCCTCAGTAATATTAACACACTGACAGAGAACACATATTAATATTAACACACTCACTGACACACTGTGTATATCATGACCCACAGTCAGATACACACTGTGAAGTGTAAAACACCCCCACTGTCCTCAGTAATATTAACACACTGACAGAGAACACAGATTAATATTAACACACTCACTGACACACTGTGTATATCATGACCCACAGTCAGATACACCCTGTGAAGTGTAAAACACCCCCACTGTCCTCAGGAATATTAACACCTGACAGAGAACACAGATTAATATTAACACACTCACTGACACACTGTGTACATCATGACCCACAGTCAGATACACCCTGTGAAGTGTAAAACACCCCCACTGTCCTCAGTAATATTAACACACTGACAGAGAACACAGATTAATATTAACACACTCACTGACACACTGTGTATATCATGACCCACAGTCAGATACACCCTGTGAAGTGTAAAACACCCCCACTGTCCTCAGTAATATTAACACACTGACAGAGAACACAGATTAATATTAACACACTCACTGACACACTGTGTATATCATGACCCACAGTCAGATACACCCTGTGAAGTGTAAAACACCCCCACTGTCCTCAGGAATATTAACACCTGACAGAGAACACAGATTAATATTAACACACTCACTGACACACTGTGTATATCATGACCCAGAGTCAGATACACCCTGTGAAGTGGAAAACACCCCCACTGTCCTCAGTAATATTAACACACTGACAGAGAACACAGATTAATATTAACACACTCACTGATATACTGTGTACATCATGACCCACAGTCAGATACACCCTGTGAAGTGTAAAACACCCCCACTGTCCTCAGTAATATTAACACACTGACAGAGAACACAGATTAATATTAACACACTCACTGAAACACTGTGTATATCATGACCCACAGTCAGATAAACCCTGTGAAGTGTAAAACACCCCCACTGTCCTCAGTAATATTAACACACTGACAGAGTACACAGATTAATATTAACACACTCACTGACACACTGTGTATATCATGACCCACAGTCAGATAAACCCTGTGAAGTGTAAAACACCCCCACTGTCCTCAGTAATATTAACACACTGACAGAGAACACAGATTAATATTAACACACTCACTGACACACTGTGTACATCATGACCCACAGTCAGATACACCCTGTGAAGTGTAAAACACCCCCACTGTCCTCAGTAATATTAACACACTGACAGAGAACACAGATTAATATTAACACACTCACTGACACACTGTGTACATCATGACCCACAGTCAGATACACCCTGTGAAGTGTAAAAGATCCCCACTGTCCTCAGCAATATTAACACACTGACAGAGAACACAGATTAATATTAACACACTGACTGACACACTGTGTATATCATGACCCACAGTCAGATAAACCCTGTGAAGTGTAAAACACCCCCACTGTCCTCAGTAATATTAACACACTGACAGAGAACACAGATTAATATTAACACACTCACTGACACACTGTGTATATCATGACCCACAGTCAGATACACCCTGTGAAGTGTAAAACACCCCCACTGTCCTCAGTAATATTAACACACTGACAGAGAACACAGATTAATATTAACACACTCACTGACACACTGTGTATATCATGACCCACAGTCAGATACACCCTGTGAAGTGTAAAACACCCCCACTGTCCTCAGTAATATTAACACACTGACAGAGAACACAGATTAAAATTAAAACACTCACTGACACACTGTGTATATCATGACCCACAGTCAGATACACCCTGTGAAGTGTAAAACACCCCCACTGTCCTCAGTAATATTAACACACTGACAGAGAACACAGATTAATATTAAAACACTCACTGACACACTGTGTACATCATGACCCAGAGTCAGATACACACTGTGAAGTGTAAAACACCCCCACTGTCCTCAGTAATATTAACACACTGACAGAGAACACAGATTAATATTAACACACTCACTGACACACTGTGTATATCATGACCCACAGTCAGATACACCCTGTGAAGTGTAAAACACCCCCACTGTCCTCAGGAATATTAACACCTGACAGAGAACACAGATTAATATTAACACACTCACTGACACACTGTGTACATCATGACCCACAGTCAGATACACCCTGTGAAGTGTAAAACACCCCCACTGTCCACAGTAATATTAACACACTGACAGAGAACACAGTTTAATATTAACACACTCACTGACACACTGTGTATATCATGACTCAAAGTCAGATACACCCTGTGAAGTGTAAAACACCCCCACTGTCCTCAGTAATATTAACACACTGACAGAGAACACAGATTAATATTAACACACTCACTGACACACTGTGTATATCATGACCCACAGTCAGATACACCCTGTGAAGTGTAAAACACCCCCACTGTCCTCAGTAATATTAACACACTGACAGAGAACACAGATTAATATTAACACACTCACTGACACACTGTGTATATCATGACCCACAGTCAGATACACCCTGTGAAGTGTAAAGCACCCCCACTGTCCTCAGTAATATTAACACACTGACAGAGAACACAGATTAATATTAACACACTCACTGACACACTGTGTACATCATGACCCACAGTCAGATACACCCTGTGAAGTGTAAAACACCCCCACTGTCCTCAGTAATATTAACACACTGACAGAGAACACAGATTAATATTAACACACTCACTGACAAACTGTGTATATCATGACCCACAGTCAGATACACCCTGTGAAGTGTAAAACACCCCCACTGTCCTCAGTAATATTAACACACTGACAGAGAACACAGATTAATATTAACACACTCACTGACACACTGTGTACATCATGACCCACAGTCAGATACACCCTGTGAAGTGTAAAACACCCCCACTGTCCTCAGGAATATTAGCACACTGACAGAGAACACAGATTAATATTAACACACTCACTGACACACTGTGTATATCATGACCCACAGTCAGATACACCCTGTGAAGTGTAAAACACCCCCACTGTCCTCAGGAATATTAACACACTGACAGAGAACACAGATTAATATTAACACACACACTGACACACTGTGTACATCATGACCCACAGTCAGATACACCCTGTGAAGTGTAAAACACCCCCACTGTCCACAGGAATATTAACACACTGACAGAGAACACAGATTAATATTAACACACTCACTGACACACTGTGTATATCATGACCCAGAGTCAGATACACCCTGTGAAGTGTAAAACACCCCCACTGCCCTCAGTAATATTAACACACTGACAGAGAACACAGATTAATATTAACACACTCACTGACACACTGTGTACATCATGATCCACAGTCAGATACACCCTGTGAAGTGTAAAACACCCCCACTGTCCTCAGTAATATTAACACACTGACAGAGAACACAGATTAATATTAACAGACTCACTGACACACTGTGTACATCATGACCCACAGTCAGATACACCCTGTGAAGTGTAAAACACCCCCACTGTCCTCAGTAATATTAACACACTGACAGAGAACACAGATTAATATTAACACACTCACTGACACACTGTGTATATCATGACCCAGAGTCAGATACACCCTGTGAAGTGGAAAACACCCCCACTGTCCTCAGTAATATTAACACACTGACAGAGAACACAGATTAATATTAACACACTCACTGATATACTGTGTACATCATGACCCACAGTCAGATACACCCTGTGAAGTGTAAAACACCCCCACTGTCCTCAGTAATATTAACACACTGACAGAGAACACAGATTAATATTAACACACTCACTGACACACTGTGTATATCATGACCCACAGTCAGATAAACCCTGTGAAGTGTAAAACACCCCCACTGTCCTCAGTAATATTAACACACTGACAGAGTACACAGATTAATATTAACACACTCACTGACACACTGTGTATATCATGACCCACAGTCAGATAAACCCTGTGAAGTGTAAAACACCCCCACTGTCCTCAGTAATATTAACACACTGACAGAGAACACAGATTAATATTAACACACTCACTGACACACTGTGTACATCATGACCCACAGTCAGATACACCCTGTGAAGTGTAAAACACCCCCACTGTCCTCAGTAATATTAACACACTGACAGAGAACACAGATTAATATTAACACACTCACTGACACACTGTGTACATCATGACCCACAGTCAGATACACCCTGTGAAGTGTAAAAGATCCCCACTGTCCTCAGCAATATTAACACACTGACAGAGAACACAGATTAATATTAACACACTGACTGACACACTGTGTATATCATGACCCACAGTCAGATAAACCCTGTGAAGTGTAAAACACCCCCACTGTCCTCAGTAATATTAACACACTGACAGAGAACACAGATTAATATTAACACACTCACTGACACACTGTGTATATCATGACCCACAGTCAGATACACCCTGTGAAGTGTAAAACACCCCCACTGTCCTCAGTAATATTAACACACTGACAGAGAACACAGATTAATATTAACACACTCACTGACACACTGTGTATATCATGACCCACAGTCAGATACACCCTGTGAAGTGTAAAACACCCCCACTGTCCTCAGTAATATTAACACACTGACAGAGAACACAGATTAAAATTAAAACACTCACTGACACACTGTGTATATCATGACCCACAGTCAGATACAGCCTGTGAAGTGTAAAACACCCCCACTGTCCTCAGTAATATTAACACACTGACAGAGAACACAGATTAATATTAAAACACTCACTGACACACTGTGTACATCATGACCCAGAGTCAGATACACACTGTGAAGTGTAAAACACCCCCACTGTCCTCAGTAATATTAACACACTGACAGAGAACACAGATTAATATTAACACACTCACTGACACACTGTGTATATCATGACCCACAGTCAGATACACTCTGTGAAGTGTAAAACACCCCCACTGTCCTCAGGAATATTAACACCTGACAGAGAACACAGATTAATATTAACACACTCACTGACACACTGTGTACATCATGACCCACAGTCAGATACACCCTGTGAAGTGTAAAACACCCCCACTGTCCACAGTAATATTAACACACTGACAGAGAACACAGTTTAATATTAACACACTCACTGACACACTGTGTATATCATGACTCAAAGTCAGATACACCCTGTGAAGTGTAAAACACCCCCACTGTCCTCAGTAATATTAACACACTGACAGAGAACACAGATTAATATTAACACACTCACTGACACACTGTGTATATCATGACCCAGAGTCAGATACACCCTGTGAAGTGTAAAACACCCCCACTGTCCTCAGTAATATTAACACACTGACAGAGAACACAGATTAATATTAACACACTCACTGACACACTGTGTATATCATGACCCACAGTCAGATACACCCTGTGAAGTGTAAAGCACCCCCACTGTCCTCAGTAATATTAACACACTGACAGAGAACACAGATTAATATTAACACACTCACTGACACACTGTGTACATCATGACCCACAGTCAGATGCACCCTGTGAAGTGTAAAACACCCCCACTGTCCTCAGTAATATTAACACACTGACAGAGAACACAGATTAATATTAACACACTCACTGACACACTGTGTATATCATGACCCACAGTCAGATACACCCTGTGAAGTGTAAAACACCCCCACTGTCCTCAGTAATATTAACACACTGACAGAGAACACAGATTAATATTAACACACTCACTGACACACTGTGTACATCATGATCCACAGTCAGATACACCCTGTGAAGTGTAAAACACCCCCACTGTCCTCAGTAATATTAACACACTGACAGAGAACACAGATTAATATTAACAGACTCACTGACACACTGTGTACATCATGACCCACAGTCAGATACACCCTGTGAAGTGTAAAACACCCCCACTGTCCTCAGTAATATTAACACACTGACAGAGAACACAGATTAATATTAACACACTCACTGACACACTGTGTATAACATGACCCACAGTCAGATACACCCTGTGAAGTGTAAAACACCCCCACTGTCCTCAGGAATATTAACACACTGACAGAGAACACAGATTAATATTAACACACTCACTGACACACTGTGTATATCATGACCCACAGTCAAATAAACCCTGTGAAGTGTAAAACACCCCCACTGTCCTCAGGAATATTAACACACTGACAGAGAACACAGATTAATATTAACACACTCACTGACACACTGTGTACATCATGACCCACAGTCAGATACACCCTGTGAAGTGTAAAACACCCCCACTGTCCTCAGGAATATTAACACACTGACAGAGAACACAGATTAATATTAACACACTCACTGACACACTGTGTACATCATGACCCACAGTCAGATACACCCTGTGAAGTGTAAAACACCCCCACTGTCCTCAGTAATATTAACACACTGACAGAGAACACAGATTAATATTAACACACTCACTGACACACTGTGTATATCATGACCCACAGTCAGATACACCCTGTGAAGTGTAAAACACCCCCACTGTCCTCAGGAATATTAACACACTGACAGAGAACACAGATTAATATTAACACACTCACTGACACACTGTGTACATCATGACCCACAGTCAGATACACCCTGTGAAGTGTAAAACACCCCCCACTGTCCTCAGGAATATTAACACACTGACAGAGAACACAGATTAATATTAACACACTCACTGACACACTGTGTATATCATGACCCACAGTCAGATACACACTGTGAAGTGTAAAACACCCCCACTGTCCTCAGTAATATTAACACACTGACAGAGAACACAGATTAATATTAACACACTCACTGACACACTGTGTATATCATGACTCACAGTCAGATACACTCTGTGAAGTGTAAAACACCCCCACTGTCCTCAGTAATATTAACACACTGACAGAGAACATAGATTAATATTAACACACTCACTGACACACTGTGTATATCATGACTCACAGTCAGATACACCCTGTGAAGTGTAAAACACCCCCACTGTCCTCAGTAATATTAACACACTGAGAGAGAACACAGATTAATATTAACACACTCACTGACACACTGTGTATATCATGACCCAGAGTCAGATACACCCTGTGAAGTGTAAAACACCCCCACTGTCCTCAGTAATATTAACACACTGACAGAGAACACAGATTAATATTAACACACTCACTGACACACTGTGTTTATCATGACCCACAGTCAGATACACCCTGCAAAAGTGTAAAACACCCCCACTGTCCTCAGTAATATTAACACACTGACAGAGAACACAGATTAATATTAACACACTCACTGACACACTGTGTATATCATCACCCACAGTCAGATACACCCTGTGAAGTGTAAAACACCCCCACTGCCCTCAGGAATATTAACACACTGACAGAGAACACAGATTAATATTAACACACTCACTGACACACTGTGTATATCATGACCCACAGTCAGATAAACCCTGTGAAGTGTAAAACACCCCCACTGTCCTCAGGAATATTAACACACTGACAGAGAACACTGATTAATATTAACACACTCACTGACACACTGTGTATATCATGACCCACAGTCAGATACACCCTGTGAAGTGTAAAACATCCCCACTGTCCTCAGTAATATTAACACACTGACAGAGAACACAGATTAATATTAACACACTCACTGACACACTGTGTATATCATGACCCACAGTTAGATACACCCTGTGAAGTGTAAAACACCCCCACTGTCCTCACGAATAGTAACACACTGACAGAGAACACAGATTAATATTAACGCTCTCACTGACACACTGTGTATATCATGACCCACAGTCAGATACACCCTGTGAAGTGTAAAACACCCCCACTGTCCTCAGGAATAGTAACACACTGACAGAGAACACAGATTAATATTAACACTCTCACTGACACACTGTGTATATCATGACCCACAGTCAGATACACCCTGTGAAGTGTAAAACACCCCCACTGTCCTCAGTAATATTAACACACTGACAGAGTTCACAGATTAATATTAACACACTCACTGACACACTGTGTATATCATGATCAACAGTCAGATACACCCTGTGAAGTGTAAAACACCCCCACTGTCCTCAGTAATATTAACACACTGACAGAGAACACAGATTAATATTAACACACTCACTGACACACTGTGTATATCATGACCCACAGTCAGATACACCCTGTGAAGTGTAAAACACCCCCACTGTCCTCAGGAATATTAACACAATGACAGAGAACACAGATTAATATTAACACACTCACTGACACACTGTGTATATCATGACCCACAGTCAGATACACCCTGTGAAGTGTAAAACACCCCCACTGTCCTCAGGAATATTAACACACTGACAGAGAACACAGATTAATATTAACACACTCACTGACACACTGTGTATATCATGACCCACAGTCAGATACACCCTGTGAAGTGTAAAACACCCCCACTGTCCTCAGTAATATTAACACACTGACAGAGAACACAGATTAATATTAACACACTCACTGACACACTGTGGACATCATGACCCAGAGTCAGATACACCCTGTGAAGTGTAAAACACCCCCACTGTCCTCAGGAATATTAACACACTGACAGAGAACACAGATTAATATTAACACACTCACTGACACACTGTGTATATCATGACCCACAGTCAGATACACCCTGTGAAGTGTAAAACACCCCCACTGTCCTCAGGAATATTAACACACTGACAGAGAACACAGATTAATATTAACACACTCACTGACACACTGTGTATATCATGACCCACAGTCAGATACACCCTGTGAAGTGTAAAACACCCCCACTGTCCTCAGTAATATTAACACACTGACAGAGAACACAGATTAATATTAACACACTCACTGACACACTGTGTATATCATGACCCACAGTCAGATACACCCTGTGAAGTGTAAAACATCCCCACTGTCCTCAGGAATATTAACACACTGACAGAGAACACAGATTAATATTAACACACTCACTGACACACTGTGTATATCATGACCCACAGTCAGATACACCCTGTGAAGTGTAAAACACCCCCACTGTCCTCAGTAATATTAACACACTGACAGAGAACACAGATTAATATTAACACACTCACTGACACACTGTGTATATCATGACTCACAGTCAGATACACTCTGTGAAGTGTAAAACACCCCCACTGTCCTCAGTAATATTAACACACTGACAGAGAACATAGATTAATATTAACACACTCACTGACACACTGTGTATATCATGACTCACAGTCAGATACACCCTGTGAAGTGTAAAACACCCCCACTGTCCTCAGTAATATTAACACACTGAGAGAGAACACAGATTAATATTAACACACTCACTGACACACTGTGTATATCATGACCCAGAGTCAGATACACCCTGTGAAGTGTAAAACACCCCCACTGTCCTCAGTAATATTAACACACTGACAGAGAACACAGATTAATATTAACACACTCACTGACACACTGTGTATATCATGACCCACACTCAGATACACCCTGCAAAAGTGTAAAACACCCCCACTGTCCTCAGTAATATTAACACACTGACAGAGAACACAGATTAATATTAACACACTCACTGACACACTGTGTATATCATCACCCACAGTCAGATACACCCTGTGAAGTGTAAAACACCCCCACTGCCCTCAGGAATATTAACACACTGACAGAGAACACAGATTAATATTAACACACTCACTGACACACTGTGTATATCATGACCCACAGTCAGATAAACCCTGTGAAGTGTAAAACACCCCCACTGTCCTCAGGAATATTAACACACTGACAGAGAACACAGATTAATATTAACACACTCACTGACACACTGTGTATATCATGACCCACAGTCAGATACACCCTGTGAAGTGTAAAACATCCCCACTGTCCTCAGTAATATTAACACACTGACAGAGAACACAGATTAATATTAACACACTCACTGACACACTGTGTATATCATGACCCACAGTTAGATACACCCTGTGAAGTGTAAAACACCCCCACTGTCCTCACGAATAGTAACACACTGACAGAGAACACAGATTAATATTAACGCTCTCACTGACACACTGTGTATATCATGACCCACAGTCAGATACACCCTGTGAATTGTAAAACACCCCCACTGTCCTCAGGAATAGTAACACACTGACAGAGAACACAGATTAATATTAACACTCTCACTGACACACTGTGTATATCATGACCCACAGTCAGATACACCCTGTGAAGTGTAAAACACCCCCACTGTCCTCAGTAATATTAACACACTGACAGAGTTCACAGATTAATATTAACACACTCACTGACACACTGTGTATATCATGATCAACAGTCAGATACACCCTGTGAAGTGTAAAACACCCCCACTGTCCTCAGTAATATTAACACACTGACAGAGAACACAGATTAATATTAACACACTCACTGACACACTGTGTATATCATGACCCACAGTCAGATACACCCTGTGAAGTGTAAAACACCCCCACTGTCCTCAGGAATATTAACACAATGACAGAGAACACAGATTAATATTAACACACTCACTGACACACTGTGTATATCATGACCCACAGTCAGATACACCCTGTGAAGTGTAAAACACCCCACTGTCCTCAGGAATATTAACACACTGACAGAGAACACAGATTAATATTAACACACTCACTGACACACTGTGTATATCATGACCCACAGTCAGATACACCCTGTGAAGTGTAAAACACCCCCACTGTCCTCAGTAATATTAACACACTGACAGAGAACACAGATTAATATTAACACACTCACTGACACACTGTGGACATCATGACCCAGAGTCAGATACACCCTGTGAAGTGTAAAACACCCCCACTGTCCTCAGGAATATTAACACACTGACAGAGAACACAGATTAATATTAACACACTCACTGACACACTGTGTATATCATGACCCACAGTCAGATACACCCTGTGAAGTGTAAAACACCCCCACTGTCCTCAGGAATATTAACACACTGACAGAGAACACAGATTAATATTAACACACTCACTGACACACTGTGTATATCATGACCCACAGTCAGATACACCCTGTGAAGTGTAAAACACCCCCACTGTCCTCAGTAATATTAACACACTGACAGAGAACACAGATTAATATTAACACACTCACTGACACACTGTGTATATCATGACCCACAGTCAGATACACCCTGTGAAGTGTAAAACATCCCCACTGTCCTCAGGAATATTAACACACTGACAGAGAACACAGATTAATATTAACACACTCACTGACACACTGTGTATATCATGACCCACAGTCAGATACACCCTGTGAAGTGTAAAACAACCCCACTGTCCTCAGTAATATTAACACACTGACAGAGAACACAGATTAATATTAACACACTCACTGACACACTGTGGACATCATGACCCACAGTCAGATACACCCTGTGAAGTGTAAAACACCCCCACTGTCCTCAGTAATATTAACACACTGACAGAGAACACAGATTAATATTAACACACTCACTGACACACTGTGTATATCATGACCCACAGTCAGATACACCCTGTGAAGTGTAAAACACCCCCACTGTCCTCAGCAATATTAACACACTGACAGAGAACACAGATTAATATTAACACACTCACTGACACACTGTGTATATCATGACCCACAGTCAGATACACCCTGTGAAGTGTAAAACACCCCCACTGTCCTCAGCAATATTAACACACTGACAGAGAACACAGATTAATATTAACACACTCACTGACACACTGTGTATATCATGACCCACAGTCAGATACACCCTGTGAAGTGTAAAACACCCCCACTGTCCTCAGGAATATTAACACACTGACAGAGAACACAGATTAATATTAACACACTCACTGACACACTATGTATATCATGACCCACAGTCAGATACACCCTGTGAAGTGTAAAACACCCCCACTGTCCTCAGGAATATTAACACACTGACAGAGAACACAGATTAATATTAACACACTCACTGACACACTGTGTACATCATGACCCACAGTCAGATAAACCCTGTGAAGTGTAAAACACCCCCACTGTCCTCAGTAATATTAACACACTGACAGAGAACACAGATTAATATTAACACACTCACTGACACACTGTATATATCATGACCCACAGTCAGATACACCCTGTGAAGTGTAAAACATCCCCACTGTCCTCAGGAATATTAACACACTGACAGAGAACACAGATTAATATTAACACACTCACTGACACACTGTGTATATCATGACCCACAGTCAGATACACCCTGTGAAGTGTAAAACACCCCCACTGTCCTCAGGAATATTAACACACTGACAGAGAACACAGATTAATATTAACACACTCACTGACACACTGTGTATATCATGACCCACAGTCAGATACACCCTGTGAAGTGTAAAACATCCCCACTGTCCTCAGGAATATTAACACACTGACAGAGAACACAGATTAATATTAACACACTCACTGACACACTGTGTACATCATGACCCATAGTCAGATACACCCTGTGAAGTGTAAAACACCCCCACTGTCCTCAGTAATATTAACACACTGACAGAGAACACAGATTAATCTTAACACACTCACTGACACACTGTGTATATCATGACCCACAGTCAGATACACCCTGTGAAGTGTAAAATACCCCCACTGTCCTCAGGAATATTAACACACTGACAGAGAACACAGATTAATATTAACACACTCACTGACACACTGTGTATATCATGACCCACAGTCAGATACACCCTGTGAAGTGTAAAACACCCCCACTGTCCTCAGGAATATTATCACACTGACAGAGAACACAGATTAATATTAACACACTCACTGACACACTGTGTATATCATGACCCACAGTCAGATACACCCTGTGAAGTGTAAAACACCCCCACTGTCCTCAGGAACATTAACACACTGACAGAGAACACAGATTAATATTAACACACTCACTGACACACTGTGTATATCATGACCCACAGTCAGATACACCCGGTGAAGTGTAAAACACCCCCACTGTCCTCAGCAATATTAACACACTGACAGAGAACACAGATTAATATTAACACACTCACTGACACACTGTGTATATCATGACCCACAGTCAGATACACCCTGTGAAGTGTAAAACACCCCCACTGTCCTCAGTAATATTAACACACTGACAGAGAACACAGATTAATATTAACACACTCACTGACACACTGTGTACATCATGACCCACAGTCAGATAAATCCTGTGAAGTGTAAAACACCCCCACTGTCCTCAGGAATATTAACACACTGACAGAGAACACAGATTAATATTAACACACTCACTGACACACTGTGTATATCATGACCCACAGTCAGATGCACCCTGTGAAGTGTAAAACACCCCCACTGTCCTCAGGAATATTAACACACTGACAGAGAACACAGATTAATATTAACACACTCACTGACACACTGTGTATATCATGACCCACAGTCAGATACACCCTGTGTAGTGTAAAACACCCCCACTGTCCTCAGTAATATTAACACACTGACAGAGAACACAGATAAATATTAACACACTCACTGACACACTGTGGATATCATGACCCACAGTCAGATACACCCTGTGAAGTGTAAAACACCCCCACTGTCCTCAGTAATATTAACACACTGACAGAGAACACATATTAATATTAACACACTCACTGACACACTGTGTACATCATGACCCACAGTCAGATAAACCCTGTGAAGTGTAAAACACCCCCACTGTCCTCAGTAATATTAACACACTGACAGAGAACACAGATTAATATTAACACACTCACTGACACACTGTGTATATCATGACCCACAGTCAGATACACCCTGTGAAGTGTAAAGCATCCCCACTGTCCTCAGTAATATTAACACACTGACAGAGAACACAGATTAATATTAACACACTCACTGACACACTGTGTATATCATGACCCACAGTCAGATAAACCCTGTGAAGTGTAAAACACCCCCACTGTCCTCAGCAATATTAACACACTGACAGAGAACACAGATTAATATTAACACACTCACTGACACACTATGTATATCATGACCCACAGTCAGATAAACCCTGTGAAGTGTAAAACACCCCCACTGTCCTCAGCAATATTAACACACTGACAGAGAACACAGATTAATATTAACACACTCACTGACACACTGTGTATATCATGACCCACAGTCAGATACACCCTGTGAAGTGTAAAACACCCCCACTGTCCTCAGTAATATTAACACACTGACAGAGAACACAGATTAATATTAACACACTCACTGACACACTGTGTATATCATGACCCACAGTCAGATACACCCTGTGAAGTGTAAAACACCCCCACTGTCCTCAGTAATATTAACACACTGACAGAGAACACAGATTAATATTAACACACTCACTGACACACTGTGTATTTCATGACCCACAGTCAGATACAACCTGCGAAGTGTAAAACACCACCACTGTCCTCAGGAATATTATCACACTGACAGAGAACACAGATTAATATTAGCACACTCACTGACACACTGTGTATATCATGACCCACAGTCAGATACACCCTGTGAAGTGTAAAACACCCCCACTGTCCTCAGGAATATTAACACACTGACAGAGAACACAGATTAATATTAACACACTCACTGACACACTGTGTATATCATGACCCACAGTCAGATACACCCTGTGAAGTGTAAAACACCCCCACTGTCCTCAGTAATATTAACACAATGACAGAGAACACAGATTAATATTAACACACTCACTGACACACTGTGTACATCATGACCCACAGTCAGATAAAACCTGTGAAGTGTAAAACACCCCCACTGTCCTCAGGAATATTAACACACTGACAGAGAACACAGATTAATATTAACACACTCACTGACACACTGTGTATATCATGACCCACAGTCAGATACACCCTGTGAAGTGTAAAACACCCCCACTGTCCTCAGTAATATTAACACACTGACAGAGAACACAGATTAATATTAACACACTCACTGACACACTGTGTACATCATGACCCACAGTCAGATAAACCCTGTGAAGTGTAAAACACCCCCACTGTACTCAGTAATATTAACACACTGACAGAGAACACAGATTAATATTAACACACTCACTGACACACTGTGTATATCATGACCCACAGTCAGATACACCCTGTGAAGTGTAAAGCATCCCCACTGTCCTCAGTAATATTAACACACTGACAGAGAACACAGATTAATATTAACACACTCACTGACACACTGTGTATATCATGACCCACAGTCAGATAAACCCTGTGAAGTGTAAAACACCCCCACTGTCCTCAGCAATATTAACACACTGACAGAGAACACAGATTAATATTAACACACTCACTGACACACTATGTATATCATGACCCACAGTCAGATAAACCCTGTGAAGTGTAAAACACCCCCACTGTCCTCAGCAATATTAACACACT
Source organism: Heterodontus francisci (assembly GCF_036365525.1). NCBI lineage: Eukaryota > Metazoa > Chordata > Chondrichthyes > Heterodontiformes > Heterodontidae > Heterodontus > Heterodontus francisci. The sequence continues at coordinate 1,879,019 of NW_027141861.1, read as the reverse complement.
GACAGAGAACACAGATTAATATTAACACACTCACTGACACACTGTGTATATCATGACCCACAGTCAGATACACCCTGTGAAGTGTAAAACACCCCCACTGTCCTCAGTAATATTAACACACTGACAGAGAACACAGATTAATATTAACACACTCACTGACACACTGTGTACATCATGACCCACAGTCAGATACACCCTGCGAAGTGTAAAACACCACCACTGTCCTCAGGAATATTATCACACTGACAGAGAACACAGATTAATATTAACACACTCACTGACACACTGTGTATATCATGACCCACAGTCAGATACACCCTGTGAAGTGTAAAACACCCCCACTGTCCTCAGTAATATTAACACACTGACAGAGAACACAGATTAATATTAACACACTCACTGACACACTGTGTACATCATGACCCACAGTCAGATACACCCTGCGAAGTGTAAAACACCACCACTGTCCTCAGGAATATTAACACACTGACAGAGAACACAGATTAATATTAACACACTCACTGACACACTGTGTATATCATGACCCACAGTCAGATACACCCGGTGAAGTGTAAAACACCCCCACTGTCCTCAGCAATATTAACACACTGACAGAGAACACAGATTAATATTAACACACTCACTGACACACTGTGCATATCATGACCCACAGTCAGATACACCCTGTGAAGTGTAAAACACCCCCACTGTCCTCAGTAATATTAACACACTGACAGAGAACACAGATTAATATTAACACACTCACTGACACACTTTGTACATCATGACCCACAGTCAGATACATCCTGTGAAGTGTAAAACACCCCCACTGTCCTCAGGAATATTAACACACTGACAGAGAACACAGATTAATATTAACACACTCACTGACACACTGTGTATATCATGACCCACAGTCAGATACACCCTGTGAAGTGTAAAACACCCCCACTGTCCTCAGGAATATTAACACACTGACAGAGAACACAGGTTAATATTAACACACTCACTGACACACTGTGTATATCATGACCCACAGTCAGATACACCCTGTGTAGTGTAAAACACCCCCACTGTCCTCAGTAATATTAACACACTGACAGAGAACACAGATAAATATTAACACACTCACTGACACACTGTCTATATCATGACCCACAGTCAGATACACCCTGTGAAGTGTAAAACACCCCCACTGTCCTCAGTAATATTAACACACTGACAGAGAACACAGATTAATATTAACACACTCACTGACACACTGTGTATACAATGACCCACAGTCAGATAAACCCTGTGAAGTGTAAAACACCCCCACTGTCCTCAGCAATATTAACACACTGACAGAGTACATAGATTAATATTAACACACTCACTGACACACTGTGTATATCATGACCCACAGTCAGATACACCCTGTGAAGTGTAAAACACCACCACTGTCCTCAGGAATATCAACACACTGACAGAGAACACAGATTAATATTAACACACTCACTGACACACTTTGTATATCATGACCCACAGTCAGATACACCCGGTGAAGTGTAAAACACCCCCACTGTCCTCAGTAATATTAACACACTGACAGAGAACACAGATTAATATTAACACACTCACTGACACACTGTGTATATCATGACCCACAGTCAGATAGACCCTGTGAAGTGTAAAACACCCCCACTGTCCTCAGTAATATTAACACACTGACAGAGAACACAGATTAATATTAACACACTCACTGACACACTGTGTATATCATGACCCACAGTCAGATACACCCTGTGAAGTGTAAAACACCCCCACTGTCCTCAGGAATATTAACACACTGACAGAGAACACAGATTAATATTAACACACTCACTGACACACTGTGTACATCATGACCCACAGTCAGATACACCCTGTGAAGTGTAAAACATCCCCACTGTCCTCAGGAATATTAACACACTGACAGAGAACACAGATTAATATTAACACACTCACTGACACACTGTGTATATCATGACCCACAGTCAGATACACCCTGTGAAGTGTAAAACACCCCCACTGTCCTCAGGAATATTAACACACTGACAGAGAACACAGATTAATATTAACACACTCACTGACACACTGTGTATATCATGACCCACAGTCAGATACCCCCTGTGAAGTGTAAAACACCCCCACTGTCCTCAGTAATATTAACACACTGACAGAGAACACAGATTAATATTAACACACTCACTGACACACTGTGTACATCATGACCCACAGTCAGATACACCCTGTGAAGTGTAAAACATCCCCACTGTCCTCAGTAATATTAACACACTGACAGAGAACACAGATTAATATTAACACACTCACTGACACACTGTGTATATCATGACCCACAGTCAGATACACCCTGTGAAGTGTAAAGCATCCCCACTGTCCTCAGTAATATTAACACACTGACAGAGAACACAGATTAATATTAACACACTCACTGACACACTGTGTATATCATGACCCACAGTCAGATACACAATGTGAGGTGTAAAACACCCCCACTGTCCTCAGCAATATTAACACACTGACAGAGAACACAGATTAATATTAACACACTCACTGACACACTGTGTATATCATGACCCACTGTCAGATAAACCCCGTGAAGTGTAAAACAACCCCACTGTCCTCAGGAATATTAACACACTGACAGAGAACACAGATTAATATTAACACACTCACTGACACACTGTGTATATCATGACCCACAGTCAGATACACCCTGTGAAGTGTAAAACACCCCCACTGTCCTCAGTAATATTAACACACTGACAGAGAACACAGATTAATATTAACACACTCACTGACACACTGAGTATATCATGACCCACAGCCAGATACACCCTGTGAAGTGTAAAACACCCCCACTGTCCTCAGTAATATTAACACACTGACAGAGAACACAGATTAATATTAACACACTCACTGACACACTGTGTATATCATGATCCAAGTCAGATAAACCCTGTGAAGTGTAAAACACCCCCACTGTCCTCAGGAATATTAACACACTGACAGAGAACACAGATTAATATTAACACACTCACTGACACACTGTGTACATCATGACCCACAGTCAGATACACCCTGCGAAGTGCAAAACACCACCACTGTCCTCAGGAATATTAACACCTGACAGAGAACACAGATTAATATTAACACACTCACTGACACACTGTGCATATCATGACCCACAGTCAGATAAACCCTGTGAAGTGTAAAACACCCCCACTGTCCTCAGGAATATTAACACACTGACAGAGAACACAGATTAATATTAACACACTCACTGACACACTGTGTATATCATGACCCACAGTCAGATACACCCTGTGAAGTGTAAAACACCCCCACTGTCCTCAGGAATATTAACACACTGACAGAGAACACAGATTAATATTAACACACTCACTGACACACTGTGTATATCATGACCCACAGTCAGATACACCCTGTGAAGTGTAAAACACCCCCACTGTCCTCAGTAATATTAACACACTGACAGAGAACACAGATTAATATTAACACACTCACTGACACACTGTGTATATCATGACCCACAGTCAGATACACCCTGTGAAGTGTAAAACACCCCCACTGTCCTCAGTAATATTAACACACTGACAGAGAACACAGATTAATATTAACACACTCACTGACACACTGTGTATATCATGACCCACAGTCAGATACACCCTGTGAAGTGTAAAACACCCCCACTGTCCTCAGTAATATTAACACACTGACAGAGAACACAGATTAATATTAACACACTCACTGACACACTGTGTATATCATGACTCACAGTCAGATACACGCTGTGAAGTGTAAAACACCCCCACTGTCCTCAGGAATATTAACACACTGACAGAGAACACAGATTAATATTAACACACTCACTGACACACTGTGTATATCATGACCCACCGTCAGATAAACCCTGTGAAGTGTAAAACACCCCCACTGTCCTCAGGAATATTAACACACTGACAGAGAACACAGATTAATATTAACACACTCACTGACACACTGTGTATATCATGACCCACAGTCAGATACACCCTGTGAAGTGTAAAACACCCCCACTGTCCTCAGTAATATTAACACACTGACAGAGAACACAGATTAATATTAACACACTCACTGACACACTGTGTATATCATGACCCACAGTCAGATACACCCTGTGAAGTGTAAAACACCCCCACTGTCCTCAGTAATATTAACACACTGACAGAGAACACAGATTAATATTAACACACTCACTGACACACTGTGTATATCATGACCCACAGTCAGATACACCCTGTGAAGTGTAAAACACCCCCACTGTCCTCAGGAATATTAACACACTGACAGAGAACACAGATTAATATTAACACACTCACTGACACACTGTGTACATCATGACCCACAGTCAGATACACCCTGTGAAGTGTAAAACACCATCACTGTCCTCAGTAATATTAACACACTGACAGAGAACACAGATTAATATTAACACACTCACTGACACACTGTGTATATCATGACCCACAGTCAGATACACCTTGTGAAGTGTAAAACACCCCCACTGTCCTCAGTAATATTAACACACTGACAGAGAACACAGATTAATATTAACACACTCACTGACACACTGTGCATATCATGACCCACAGTCAGATACACCCTGTGAAGTGTAAAACACCCCCACTGTCCTCAGTAATATTAACACACTGACAGAGAACACAGATTAATATTAACACACTCACTGACACACTGTGTATATCATGACCCACAGTCAGATACACCCTGTGAAGTGTAAAACACTCCCACTGTCCTCAGTAATATTAACACACTGACAGAGAACACAGATTAATATTAACACACTCACTGACACACTGTGTATATCATGACCCACAGTCAGTAACACCCTGTGAAGTGTAAAACATCCCCCACTGTCCTCAGGAATATTAACACACTGACAGAGAACACAGATTAATATTAACACACTCACTGACACACTGTGTATATCATGACCCACAGCCAGATACACCCTGTGAAGTGTAAAACACCCCCACAGTCCTCAGCAATATTAACACACTGACAGAGAACACAGATTAATATTAACACACTCACTGACACACTGTGTATATCATGACCCAGAGTCAGATACACCCGGTGAAGTGTAAAACACCCCCACTGTCCTCAGGAATATTAACACACTGACAGAGAACACAGATTAATATTGACACACTCACTGACACACTGTGTATATCATGACCCACAGTCAGATACACCCTGTGAAGTGTAAAACACCCCCACTGTCCTCAGTAATATTAACACACTGACAGAGAACACAGATTAATATTAACACACTCACTGACACACTGTGTATATCATGACCCAGAGTCAGATACACCCTGTGAAGTGTAAAACACCCCCACTGTCCTCAGGTATATTAACACACTGACAGAGAACACAGATTAATATTAACACACTCACTGACACACTGTGTATATCATGACCCACAGTCAGATACACCCTGTGAAGTGTAAAACATCCCCACTGTCCTCAGGAATATTAACACACTGACAGAGAACACAGATTAATATTAACACACTCACTGACACACTGTGTATATCATGACCCACAGTCAGATACACCCTGTGAAGTGTAAAACATCCCCACTGTCCTCAGGAATATTAACACACTGACAGAGAACACAGATTAATATTAACACACTCACTGACACACTGTGTACATCATGACCCACAGTCAGATACACCCTGTGAAGTGTAAAACACCCCCACTGTCCTCAGTAATATTAACACACTGACAGAGAACACAGATTAATATTAACACACTCACTGACACACTGTGTACATCATGACCCACAGTCAGATACACCCTGTGAAGTGTAAAACATCCCCACTGTCCTCAGTAATATTAACACACTGACAGAGAACACAGATTAATATTAACACACTCACTGACACACTGTGTATATCATGACCCACAGTCAGATACACCCTGTGAAGTGTAAAGCATCCCCACTGTCCTCAGTAATATTAACACACTGACAGAGAACACAGATTAATATTAACACACTCACTGACACACTGTGTATATCATGACCCACAGTCAGATACACAATGTGAGGTGTAAAACACCCCCACTGTCCTCAGCAATATTAACACACTGACAGAGAACACAGATTAATATTAACACACTCACTGACACACTGTGTATATCATGACCCAGAGTCAGATACACCCGGTGAAGTGTAAAACACCCCCACTGTCCTCAGGAATATTAACACACTGACAGAGAACACAGATTAATATTAACACACTCACTGACACACTGTGTATATCATGACCCACAGTCAGATACACCCTGTGAAGTGTAAAACACCCCCACTGTCCTCAGTAATATTAACACACTGACAGAGAACACAGATTAATATTAACACACTCACTGACACACTGTGTATATCATGACCCAGAGTCAGATACACCCTGTGAAGTGTAAAACACCCCCACTGTCCTCAGGTATATTAACACACTGACAGAGAACACAGATTAATATTAACACACTCACTGACACACTGTGTATATCATGACCCACAGTCAGATACACCCTGTGAAGTGTAAAACATCCCCACTGTCCTCAGGAATATTAACACACTGACAGAGAACACAGATTAATATTAACACACTCACTGACACACTGTGTATATCATGACCCACAGTCAGATACACCCTGTGAAGTGTAAAACATCCCCACTGTCCTCAGTAATATTAACACACTGACAGAGAACACAGATTAATATTAACACACTCACTGACACACTGTGTACATCATGACCCACAGTCAGATACACCCTGTGAAGTGTAAAACACCCCCACTGTCCTCAGTAATATTAACACACTGACAGAGAACACAGATTAATATTAACACACTCACTGACACACTGTGTACATCATGACCCACAGTCAGATACACCCTGTGAAGTGTAAAACATCCCCACTGTCCTCAGTAATATTAACACACTGACAGAGAACACAGATTAATATTAACACACTCACTGACACACTGTGTATATCATGACCCACAGTCAGATACACCCTGTGAAGTGTAAAGCATCCCCACTGTCCTCAGTAATATTAACACACTGACAGAGAACACAGATTAATATTAACACACTCACTGACACACTGTTTATATCATGACCCACAGTCAGATACACAATGTGAGGTGTAAAACACCCCCACTGTCCTCAGCAATATTAACACACTGACAGAGAACACAGATTAATATTAACACACTCACTGACACACTGTGTGTATCATGACCCACAGTCAGATAAACCCCGTGAAGTGTAAAACAACCCCACTGTCCTCAGGAATATTAACACACTGACAGAGAACACAGATTAATATTAACACACTCACTGACACACTGTGTATATCATGACCCACAGTCAGATACACCCTGTGAAGTGTAAAACACCCCCACTGTCCTCAGTAATATTAACACACTGACAGAGAACACAGATTAATATTAACACACTCACTGACACACTGTGTATATCATGATCCACAGTCAGATAAACCCTGTGAAGTGTAAAACACCCCCACTGTCCTCTGGAATATTAACACACTGACAGAGAACACAGATTAATATTAACACACTCACTGACACACTGTGTACATCATGACCCACAGTCAGATACACCCTGCGAAGTGTAAAACACCACCACTGTCCTCAGGAATATTAACACCTGACAGAGAACACAGATTAATATTAACACACTCACTGACACACTGTGCATATCATGACCCACAGTCAGATAAACCCTGTGAAGTGTAAAACACCCCCACTGTCCTCAGGAATATTAACACACTGACAGAGAACACAGATTAACATTAACACACTCACTGACACACTGTGTATATCATGGCCCACAGTCAGATACACCCTGTGAAGTGTAAAACACCCCCACTGTCCTCAGGAATATTAACACACTGACAGAGAACACAGATTAATATTAACACACTCACTGACACACTGTGTATATCATGACCCACAGTCAGATACACCCTGTGAAGTGTAAAACACCCCCACTGTCCTCAGTAATATTAACACACTGACAGAGAACACAGATTAATATTAACACACTCACTGACACACTGTGTATATCATGACCCACAGTCAGATACACCCTGTGAAGTGTAAAACACCCCCACTGTCCTCAGGAATATTAACACACTGACAGAGAACACAGATTAATATTAACACACACACTGACACACTGTGTATATCATGACCCACAGTCAGATACACCCTGTGAAGTGTAAAACACCCCCACTGTCCTCAGTAATATTAACACACTGACAGAGAACACAGATTAATATTAACACACTCACTGACACACTGTGTATAACATGACTCACAGTCAGATACACGCTGTGAAGTGTAAAACACCCCCACTGTCCTCAGGAATATTAACACACTGACAGAGAACACAGATTAATATTAACACACTCACTGACACACTGTGTATATCATGACCCACCGTCAGATAAACCCTGTGAAGTGTAAAACACCCCCACTGTCCTCAGTAATATTAACACACTGACAGAGAACACAGATTAATATTAACACACTCACTGACACACTGTGTATATCATGACCCACAGTCAGATACACCCTGTGAAGTGTAAAACACCCCCACTGTCCTCAGTAATATTAACACACTGACAGAGAACACAGATTAATATTAACACACTCACTGACACACTGTGTACATCATGACCCACAGTCAGATACACCCTGTGAAGTGTAAAACACCATCACTGTCCTCAGTAATATTAACACACTGACAGAGAACACAGATTAATATTAACACACTCACTGACACACTGTGTATATCATGACCCACAGTCAGATACACCCTGTGAAGCGTAAAACACCCCCACTGTCCTCAGTAATATTAACACACTGACAGAGAACACAGATTAATATTAACACACTCACTGACACACTGTGTATATCATGACCCACAGTCAGATACACCCTGTGAAGTGTAAAACACCCCCACTGTCCTCAGTAATATTAACACACTGACAGAGAACACAGATTAATATTAACACACTCACTGACACACTGTGTATATAATGACCCACAGTCAGATACACCCTGTGAAGTGTAAAACACTCCCACTGTCCTCAGTAATATTAACACACTGACAGAGAACACAGATTAATATTAACACACTCACTGACACACTGTGTATATCATGACCCACAGTCAGTAACACCCTGTGAAGTGTAAAACATCCCCCACTGTCCTCAGGAATATTAACACACTGACAGAGAACACAGATTAATATGAACACACTCACTGACACACTGTGTATATCATGACCCACAGCCAGATACACCCTGTGAAGTGTAAAACACCCCCACTGTCCTCAGCAATATTAACACACTGACAGAGAACACAGATTAATATTAACACACTCACTGACACACTGTGTATATCATGACCCAGAGTCAGATACACCCGGTGAAGTGTAAAACACCCCCACTGTCCTCAGGAATATTAACACACTGACAGAGAACACAGATTAATATTAACACACTCACTGACACACTGTGTATATCATGACCCACAGTCAGATACACCCTGTGAAGTGTAAAACACCCCCACTGTCCTCAGGAATATTAACACACTGACAGAGAACACAGATTAATATTAACACACTCACTGACACACTGTGTATATCATGACCCACAGTCAGATAAACCCTGTGAAGTGTAAAACACCCCCACTGTCCTCAGGAATATTAACACACTGACAGAGAACACAGATTAATATTAACACACTCACTGACACACTGTGTATATCATGACCCAGAGTCAGATACACCCTGTGAAGTGTAAAACACCCCCACTGTCCTCAGGTATATTAACACACTGACAGAGAACACAGATTAATATTAACACACTCACTGACACACTGTGTATATCATGACCCACAGTCAGATACACCCTGTGAAGTGTAAAACATCCCCACTGTCCTCAGGAATATTAACACACTGACAGAGAACACAGATTAATATTAACACACTCACTGACACACTGTGTATATCATGACCCACAGTCAGATACACCCTGAGAAGTGTAAAACATCCCCACTGTCCTCAGGAATATTAACACACTGACAGAGAACACAGATTAATATTAACACACTCACTGTCACACTGTGTACATCATGACCCACAGTCAGATACACCCGGTGAAGTGTAAAACACCCCCACTGTCCTCAGGAATATTAACACACTGACAGAGAACACAGATTAATATTAACACACTCACTGACACACTGTGTATATCATGACCCACAGTCAGATACACCCTGTGTAGTGTAAAACACCCCCACTGTCCTCAGGAATATTAACACACTGACAGAGAACACAGATTAATATTAACACACACACTGACACACTGTGTATATCATGACCCACAGTCAGATACACCCTGTGAAGTGTAAAACACCCCCACTGTCCTCAGTAATATTAACACACTGACAGAGAACACAGATTAATATTAACACACTCACTGACACACTGTGTATATCATGACCCACAGTCAGATAAACCCTGTGAAGTGTAAAACACCCCCACTGTCCTCAGTAATATTAACACACTGACAGAGAACACAGATTAATATTAACACACTCACTGACACACTGTGTATATCATGACCCACAGTCAGATACACCCTGAGAAGTGTAAAACACCCCCACTTTCCTCAGGAATATTAACACACTGACAGAGAACACAGATTAATTTTAACACACTCACTGACACACTGTGTATATCATGACCCACAGTCAGATGCACCCTGTGAAGTGTAAAACACCCCCACTGTCCTCAGGTATATTAACACACTGACAGAGAACACAGATTAATATTAACACACTCACTGACACACTGTGTATATCATGACCCAAAGTCAGATACACCCTGTGAAGTGTAAAACATCCCCACTGTCCTCAGGAATATTAACACACTGACAGTGAACACAGATTAACATTAACACACTCACTGACACACTGTGTATATCATGACCCACAGTCAGATACACCCTGTTGAGTGTAAAACACCCCCACTGTCCTCAGGAATATTAACACACTGACAGAGAACACAGATTAATATTAACACACTCACTGACACACTGTGTATATCATGACCCACAGTCAGATACACCCTGTGAAGTGTAAAACACTCCCACTGTCCTCAGTAATATTAACACACTGACAGAGAACACAGATTAATATTAACACACTCACTGACACACTGTGTATATCATGACCCACAGTCAGATACACCCTGTGAAGTGTAAAACACCCCCGCTGTCCTCAGGAATATTAACACACTGACAGAGAACACAGATTAATATTAACACACTCACTGACACACTGTGTACATCATGACCCACAGTCAGATACACCCTGTGAAGTGTAAAACATCCCCACTATCCTCAGTAATATTAACACACTGACAGAGAACACAGATTAATATTAACACACTCACTGACACACTGTGTACATATTGACCCACAGTCAGATACACCCTGTGAAGTGTAAAACATCCCCACTATCCTCAGTAATATTAACACACTGACAGAGAACACAGATTAATATTAACACACTCACTGACACACTGTGTACATCATGACCCACAGTCAGATACACCCTGTGAAGTGTAAAACACCCCCACTGTCCTCAGTAATATTAACACACTGACAGAGAACACAGATTAATATTAACACACTCACTGACACACTGTGTATATCATGACCAACAGTCAGATAAACCCTGTGATGTGTAAAACACCCCCACTGTCCTCAGGAATATTAACACACTGACAGAGTACACAGATTAATATTAACACATTCACTGACACACTGTGTATATCATGACCCACAGTCAGATAAACCCAGTGAAGTGTAAAACACCCCCAATGTCCTCAGGAATATTAACACACTGACAGAGAACACATATTAATATTAACACACTCACTGACACACTGTGTATATCATGACCCAGAGTCAGATACACCCTGTGAAGTGTAAAACACCCCCACTGTCCTCAGTAATATTAACACACTGACAGAGAACACAGATTAATATTAACACACTCACTGACACACTGTGTATATCATGACCCACAGTCAGATACACCCTGTGAAGTGTAAAACACCCCCACTGTCCTCAGTAATATTAACACACTGACAGAGAACACAGATTAATATTAACACACTCACTGACACACTGTGTATATCATGACCCACAGTCAGATACACCCTGTGAAGTGTAAAACACCCCCACTGTCCTCAGTAATATTAACACACTGACAGAGAACACAGATTAATATTAACACACTCACTGACACACTGTGTACATCATGACCCACAGTCAGATACACCCTGTGAAGTGTAAAACATTCCCACTGTCCTCAGTAATATTAACACACTGACAGAGAACACAGATTAATATTAACACACTCACTGACACACTGTGTATATCATGACCCACAGTCAGATACACCCTGTGAAGTGTAAAACACCCCCACTGTCCTCAGGAATATTAACACACTGACAGAGAACACAGATTAATATTAACACACTCACTGACACACTGTGTATATCATGACCCACAGTCAGATGCACCCTGTGAAGTGTAAAACACCCCCACTGTCCTCAGGTATATTAACACACTGACAGAGAACACAGATTAATATTAACACACTCACTGACACACTGTGTATATCATGACCCACAGTCAGATACACCCTGTGAAGTGTAAAACACCCCCACTGTCCTCAGGAATATTAACACACTGACAGAGTACACAGATTAATATTAACACATTCACTGACACACTGTGTATATCATGACCCACAGTCAGATAAACCCTGTGAAGTGTAAAACACCCCCTCTGTCCTCAGGAATATTAACACACTGACAGAGAACACAGATTAATATTAACACACTCACTGACACACTGTGTATACCATGACCCACAGTCAGATACACCCTGTGAAGTGTAAAACATTCCCACTGTCCTCAGTAATATTAACACACTGACAGAGAACACAGATTAATATTAACACACTCACTGACACACTGTGTATATCATGACCCACAGTCAGATACACCCTGTGAAGTGTAAAACATTCCCACTGTCCTCAGTAATATTAACACACTGACAGAGAACACAGATTAATATTAACACACTCACTGACACACTGTGTACATCATGACCCACAGTCAGATACACCCTGTGAAGTGTAAAACACCCCCACTGTCCTCAGTAATATTAACACACTGACAGAGTACACAGATTAATATTAACACTCTCACTGACACACTGTGTATATCATGACTCACAGTCAGATACACCCTGTGAAGTGTAAAACACCCCACTGTCCTCAGGAATATTAACACACTGACAGAGAACACAGATTAATATTAACACACTCACTGACACACTGTGTACATCATGACCCACAGTCAGATACACCCTGTGAAGTGTAAAACACCCCCACTGTCCTCAGTAATATTAACACACTGACAGAGTACACAGATTAATATTAACACATTCACTGACACACTGTGTATATCATGACCCACAGTCAGATAAACCCAGTGAAGTGTAAAACACCCCCTCTGTCCTCAGGAATATTAACACACTGACAGAGAACACATATTAATATTAACACACTCACTGACACACTGTGTATATCATGACCCAGAGTCAGATACACCCTGTGAAGTGTAAAACACCCCCACTGTCCTCAGGTATATTAACACACTGACAGAGAACACAGATTAATATTAACACACTCACTGACACACTGTGTATATCATGACCCACAGTCAGATACACCCTGTGAAGTGTAAAACATCCCCACTGTCCTCAGGAATATTAACACACTGACAGAGAACACAGATTAATATTAACACACTCACTGACACACTGTGTATATCATGACCCACAGTCAGATACACCCTGAGAAGTGTAAAACATCCCCACTGTCCTCAGGAATATTAACACACTGACAGAGAACACAGATTAATATTAACACACTCACTGTCACACTGTGTACATCATGACCCACAGTCAGATACACCCGGTGAAGTGTAAAACACCCCCACTGTCCTCAGGAATATTAACACACTGACAGAGAACACAGTTTAATATTAACACAATCACTGACACACTGTGTATATCATGACCCACAGTCAGATACACCCTGTGAAGTGTAAAACACCCCCACTGTCCTCAGTAATATTAACACACTGACAGAGAACACAGATTAATATTAACACACTCACTGACACACTGTGTATATCATGACCCACAGTCAGATAAACCCTGTGAAGTGTAAAACACCCCCACTGTCCTCAGTAATATTAACACACTGACAGAGAACACAGATTAATATTAACACACTCACTGACACACTGTGTATATCATGACCCACAGTCAGATACACCCTGTGAAGTGTAAAACACCCCCACTGTCCTCAGGAATATTAGCACACTGACAGAGAACACAGATTAATATTAACACACTCACTGACACACTGTGTATATCATGACCCACAGTCAGATGCACCCTGTGAAGTGTAAAACACCCCCACTGTCCTCAGGTATATTAACACACTGACAGAGAACACAGATTAATATTAACACACTCACTGACACACTGTGTATATCATGACCCAAAGTCAGATACACCCTGTGAAGTGTAAAACATCCCCACTGTCCTCAGGAATATTAACACACTGACAGTGAACACAGATTAACATTAACACACTCACTGACACACTGTGTATATCATGACCCACAGTCAGATACACCCTGTGAAGTGTAAAACACCCCCACTGTCCTCAGGAATATTAACACACTGACAGAGAACACAGATTAATATTAACACACTCACTGACACACTGTGTATATCATGACCCACAGTCAGATACACCCTGTGAAGTGTAAAACACTCCCACTGTCCTCAGTAATATTAACACACTGACAGAGAACACAGATTAATATTAACACACTCACTGACACTGTGTATATCATGACCCACAGTCAGATACACCCTGTGAAGTGTAAAACACACCCGCTGTCCTCAGGAATATTAACACACTGACAGAGAACACAGATTAATATTAACACACTCACTGACACACTGTGTACATCATGACCCACAGTCAGATACACCCTGTGAAGTGAAAAACATCCCCACTATCCTCAGTAATATTAACACACTGACAGAGAACACAGATTAATATTAACACACTCACTGACACACTGTGTACATCATGACCCACAGTCAGATACACCCTGTGAAGTGTAAAACATCCCCACTATCCTCAGTAATATTAACACACTGACAGAGAACACAGATTAATATTAACACACTCACTGACACACTGTGTACATCATGACCCACAGTCAGATACACCCTGTGAAGTGTAAAACACCCCCACTGTCCTCAGTAATATTAACACACTGACAGAGAACACAGATTAATATTAACACACTCACTGACACACTGTGTATATCATGACCCACAGTCAGATAAACCCTGTGAAGTGTAAAACACCCCCACTGTCCTCAGGAATATTAACACACTGACAGAGTACACAGATTAATATTAACACATTCACTGACACACTGTGTATATCATGACCCACAGTCAGATAAACCCAGTGAAGTGTAAAACACCCCCAATGTCCTCAGGAATATTAACACACTGACAGAGAACACATATTAATATTAACACACTCACTGACACACTGTGTATATCATGACCCAGAGTCAGATACACCCTGTGAAGTGTAAAACACCCCCACTGTCCTCAGTAATATTAACACACTGACAGAGAACACAGATTAATATTAACACACTCACTGACACACTGTGTATATCATGACCCACAGTCAGATACACCCTGTGAAGTGTAAAACACCCCCACTGTCCTCAGTAATATTAACACACTGACAGAGAACACAGATTAATATTAACACACTCACTGACACACTGTGTATATCATGACCCACAGTCAGATACACCCTGTGAAGTGTAAAACACCCCCACTGTCCTCAGTAATATTAACACACTGACAGAGAACACAGATTAATATTAACACACTCACTGACACACTGTGTATATCATGACCCACAGTCAGATACAACCTGTGAAGTGTAAAACACCCCCACTGTCCTCAGTAATATTAACACACTGACAGAGAACACAGATTAATATTAACACACTCACTGACACACTGTGTACATCATGACCCACAGTCAGATACACCCTGTGAAGTGTAAAACATTCCCACTGTCCTCAGTAATATTAACACACTGACAGAGAACACAGATTAATATTAACACACTCACTGACACACTGTGTATATCATGACCCACAGTCAGATACACCCTGTGAAGTGTAAAACACCCCCACTGTCCTCAGGAATATTAACACACTGACAGAGAACACAGATTAATATTAACACACTCACTGACACACTGTGTATATCATGACCCACAGTCAGATGCACCCTGTGAAGTGTAAAACACCCCCACTGTCCTCAGGTATATTAACACACTGACAGAGAACACAGATTAATATTAACACACTCACTGACACACTGTGTATATCATGACCCACAGTCAGATACACCCTGTGAAGTGTAAAACACCCCCACTGTCCTCAGGAATATTAACACACTGACAGAGTACACAGATTAATATTAACACATTCACTGACACACTGTGTATATCATGACCCACAGTCAGATAAACCCTGTGAAGTGTAAAACACCCCCTCTGTCCTCAGGAATATTAACACACTGACAGAGAACACAGATTAATATTAACACACTCACAGACACACTGTGTATACCATGACCCACAGTCAGATACACCCTGTGAAGTGTAAAACATTCCCACTGTCCTCAGTAATATTAACACACTGACAGAGAACACAGATTAATATTAACACACTCACTGACACACTGTGTATATCATGACCCACAGTCAGATACACCCTGTGAAGTGTAAAACATTCCCACTGTCCTCAGTAATATTAACACACTGACAGAGAACACAGATTAATATTAACACACTCACTGACACACTGTGTACATCATGACCCACAGTCAGATACACCCTGTGAAGTGTAAAACACCCCCACTGTCCTCAGTAATATTAACACACTGACAGAGTACACAGATTAATATTAACACTCTCACTGACACACTGTGTATATCATGACTCACAGTCAGATACACCCTGTGAAGTGTAAAACACCCCACTGTCCTCAGGAATATTGACACACTGACAGAGAACACAGATTAATATTAACACACTCACTGACACACTGTGTACATCATGACCCACAGTCAGATACACCCTGTGAAGTGTAAAACACCCCCACTGTCCTCAGTAATATTAACACACTGACAGAGTACACAGATTAATATTAACACATTCACTGACACACTGTGTATATCATGACCCACAGTCAGATAAACCCAGTGAAGTGTAAAACACCCCCTCTGTCCTCAGGAATATTAACACACTGACAGAGAACACATATTAATATTAACACACTCACTGACACACTGTGTATATCATGACCCACAGTCAGATACACCCTGTGAAGTGTAAAACACCCCCACTGTCCTCAGTAATATTAACACACTGACAGAGAACACAGATTAATATTAACACACTCACTGACACACTGTGTATATCATGACCCACAGTCAGATACACCCTGTGAAGTGTAAAACACCCCCACTGTCCTCAGTAATATTAACACACTGACAGAGAACACAGATTAATATTAACACACTCACTGACACACTGTGTATATCATGACCCACAGTCAGATACACCCTGTGAAGTGTAAAACACCCCCACTGTCCTCAGTAATATTAACACACTGACAGAGAACACAGATTAATATTAACACACTCACTGACACACTGTGTACATCATGACCCACAGTCAGATACACCCTGTGAAGTGTAAAACATTCCCACTGTCCTCAGTAATATTAACACACTGACAGAGAACACAGATTAATATTAACACACTCACTGACACACTGTGTATATCATGACCCACAGTCAGATACACCCTGTGAAGTGTAAAACACCCCCACTGTCCTCAGGAATATTAACACACTGACAGAGAACACAGATTAATATTAACACACTCACTGACACAGTGTGTATATCATGACCCACAGTCAGATGCACCCTGTGAA
This sequence comes from Heterodontus francisci, assembly GCF_036365525.1. Classification (NCBI taxonomy): domain Eukaryota; kingdom Metazoa; phylum Chordata; class Chondrichthyes; order Heterodontiformes; family Heterodontidae; genus Heterodontus; species Heterodontus francisci. The sequence continues at coordinate 1,860,643 of NW_027141861.1, read as the reverse complement.
GTGTAAAACACCCCCACTGTCCTCAGGTATATTAACACACTGACAGAGAACACAGATTAATATTAACACACTCACTGACACACTGTGTATATCATGACCCACAGTCAGATACACCCTGTGAAGTGTAAAACACCCCCACTGTCCTCAGGAATATTAACACACTGACAGAGTACACAGATTAATATTAACACATTCACTGACACACTGTGTATATCATGACCCACAGTCAGATAAACCCTGTGAAGTGTAAAACACCCCCTCTGTCCTCAGGAATATTAACACACTGACAGAGAACACAGATTAATATTAACACACTCACTGACACACTGTGTATACCATGACCCACAGTCAGATACACCCTGTGAAGTGTAAAACATTCCCACTGTCCTCAGTAATATTAACACACTGACAGAGAACACAGATTAATATTAACACACTCACTGACACACTGTGTATATCATGACCCACAGTCAGATACACAATGTGAGGTGTAAAACACCCCCACTGTCCTCAGCAATATTAACACACTGACAGAGAACACAGATTAATATTAACACACTCACTGACACACTGTGTATATCATGACCCAGAGTCAGATACACCCGGTGAAGTGTAAAACACCCCCACTGTCCTCAGGAATATTAACACACTGACAGAGAACACAGATTAATATTAACACACTCACTGACACACTGTGTATATCATGACCCACAGTCAGATACACCCTGTGAAGTGTAAAACACCCCCACTGTCCTCAGTAATATTAACACACTGGCAGAGAACACAGATTAATATTAACACACTCACTGACACACTGTGTATATCATGACCCAGAGTCAGATACACCCTGTGAAGTGTAAAACACCCCCACTGTCCTCAGGTATATTAACACACTGACAGAGAACACAGATTAATATTAACACACTCACTGACACACTGTGTATATCATGACCCACAGTCAGATACACCCTGTGAAGTGTAAAACATCCCCACTGTCCTCAGGAATATTAACACACTGACAGAGAACACAGATTAATATTAACACACTCACTGACACACTGTGTATATCATGACCCACAGTCAGATACACCCTGTGAAGTGTAAAACATCCCCACTGTCCTCAGGAATATTAACACACTGACAGAGAACACAGATTAATATTAACACACTCACTGACACACTGTGTACATCATGACCCACAGTCAGATACACCCTGTGAAGTGTAAAACACCCCCACTGTCCTCAGTAATTTTAACACACTGACAGAGAACACAGATTAATATTAACACACTCACTGACACACTGTGTACATCATGACCCACAGTCAGATACACCCTGTGAAGTGTAAAACATCCCCACTGTCCTCAGTAATATTAACACACTGACAGAGAACACAGATTAATATTAACACACTCACTGACACACTGTGTATATCATGACCCACAGTCAGATACACCCTGTGAAGTGTAAAGCATCCCCACTTTCCTCAGTAATATTAACACACTGACAGAGAACACAGATTAATATTAACACACTCACTGACACACTGTGTATATCATGACCCACAGTCAGATACACAATGTGAGGTGTAAAACACCCCCACTGTCCTCAGCAATATTAACACACTGACAGAGAACACAGATTAATATTAACACACTCACTGACACACTGTGTATATCATGACCCACAGTCAGATAAACCCCGTGAAGTGTAAAACAACCCCACTGTCCTCAGGAATATTAACACACTGACAGAGAACACAGATTAATATTAACACACTCACTGACACACTGTGTATATCATGACCCACAGTCAGATACACCCTGTGAAGTGTAAAACACCCCCACTGTCCTCAGTAATATTAACACACTGACAGAGAACACAGATTAATATTAACACACTCACTGACACACTGTGTATATCATGATCCACAGTCAGATAAACCCTGTGAAGTGTAAAACACCCCCACTGTCCTCAGGAATATTAACACACTGACAGAGAACACAGATTAATATTAACACACTCACTGACACACTGTGTACATCATGACCCACAGTCAGATACACCCTGCGAAGTGTAAAACACCACCACTGTCCTCAGGAATATTAACACCTGACAGAGAACACAGATTAATATTAACACACTCACTGACACACTGTGCATATCATGACCCACAGTCAGATAAACCCTGTGAAGTGTAAAACACCCCCACTGTCCTCAGGAATATTAACACACTGACAAAGAACACAGATTAACATTAACACACTCACTGACACACTGTGTATATCATGACCCACAGTCAGATACACCCTGTGAAGTGTAAAACACCCCCACTGTCCTCAGGAATATTAACACACTGACAGAGAACACAGTTTAATATTAACACACTCACTGACACACTGTGTATATCATGACCCACAGTCAGATACACCCTGTGAAGTGTAAAACACCCCCACTGTCCTCAGTAATATTAACACACTGACAGAGAACACAGATTAATATTAACACACTCACTGACACACTGTGTATATCATGACCCACAGTCAGATACACCCTGTGAAGTGTAAAACACCCCCACTGTCCTCAGTAATATTAACACACTGACAGAGAACACAGATTAATATTAACACACTCACTGACACACTGTGTATATCATGACTCACAGTCAGATACACGATGTGAAGTGTAAAACACCCCCACTGTCCTCAGGAATATTAACACACTGACAGAGAACACAGATTAATATTAACACACTCACTGACACACTGTGTATATCATGACCCACAGTCAGATACACCCTGTGAAGTGTAAAACATCCCCACTGTCCTCAGGAATATTAACACACTGACAGAGAACACAGATTAATATTAACACACTCACTGACACACTGTGTACATCATGACCCACAGTCAGATACACCCTGTGAAGTGTAAAACACCCCCACTGTCCTCAGTAATATTAACACACTGACAGAGAACACAGATTAATATTAACACACTCACTGACACACTGTGTACATCATGACCCACAGTCAGATACACCCTGTGAAGTGTAAAACATCCCCACTGTCCTCAGTAATATTAACACACTGACAGAGAACACAGATTAATATTAACACACTCACTGACACACTGTGTATATCATGACCCACAGTCAGATACACCCTGTGAAGTGTAAAGCATCCCCACTGTCCTCAGTAATATTAACACACTGACAGAGAACACAGATTAATATTAACACACTCACTGACACACTGTGTATATCATGACCCACAGTCAGATACACAATGTGAGGTGTAAAACACCCCCACTGTCCTCAGCAATATTAACACACTGACAGAGAACACAGATTAATATTAACACACTCACTGACACACTGTGTATATCATGACCCACAGTCAGATAAACCCCGTGAAGTGTAAAACAACCCCACTGTCCTCAGGAATATTAACACACTGACAGAGAACACAGATTAATATTAACACACTCACTGACACACTGTGTATATCATGACCCACTGTCAGATACACCCTGTGAAGTGTAAAACACCCCCACTGTCCTCAGTAATATTAACACACTGACAGAGAACACAGATTAATATTAACACACTCACTGACACACTGTGTATATCATGATCCACAGTCAGATAAACCCTGTGAAGTGTAAAACACCCCCACTGTCCTCAGGAATATTAACACACTGACAGAGAACACAGATTAATATTAACACACTCACTGACACACTGTGTACATCATGACCCACAGTCAGATACACCCTGCGAAGTGTAAAACACCACCACTGTCCTCAGGAATATTAACACCTGACAGAGAACACAGATTAATATTAACACACTCACTGACACACTGTGCATATCATGTCCCACAGTCAGATAAACCCTGTGAAGTGTAAAACACCCCCACTGTCCTCAGGAATATTAACACACTGACAGAGAACACAGCTTAACATTAACACACTCACTGACACACTGTGTATATCATGACCCACAGTCAGATACACCCTGTGAAGTGTAAAACACCCCCACTGTCCTCAGGAATATTAACACACTGACAGAGAACACAGATTAATATTAACACACTCACTGACACACTGTGTATATCATGACCCACAGTCAGATACACCCTGTGAAGTGTAAAACACCCCCACTGTCTTCAGTAATATTAACACACTGACAGAGAACACAGATTAATATTAACACACTCACTGACACACTGTGTATATCATGACCCATAGTCAGATACACCCTGTGAAGTGTAAAACACCCCCACTGTCCTCAGTAATATTAACACACTGACAGAGAACACAGATTAATATTAACACACTCACTGACACACTGTGTATATCATGACCCACAGTCAGATACACCCTGTGAAGTGTAAAACACCCCCACTGTCCTCAGTAATATTAACACACTGACAGAGAACACAGATTAATATTAACACACTCACTGACACACTGTGTATATCATGACTCACAGTCAGATACACGCTGTGAAGTGTAAAACACCCCCACTGTCCTCAGGAATATTAACACACTGACAGAGAACACCGATTAATATTAACACACTCACTGACACACTGTGTATATCATGACCCACCGTCAGATAAACCCTGTGAAGTGTAAAACACCCCCACTGTCCACAGGAATATTAACACACTGACAGAGAACACAGATTAATATTAACACACTCACTGACACACTGTGTATATCATGACCCACAGTCAGATACACCCTGTGAAGTGTAAAACACCCCCACTGTCCTCAGTAATATTAACACACTGACAGAGAACACAGATTAATATTAACACACTCACTGACACACTGTGTATATCATGACCCACAGTCAGATACACCCTGTGAAGTGTAAAACACCCCCACTGTCCTCAGTAATATTAACACACTGACAGAGAACACAGATTAATATTAACACACTCACTGACACACTGTGTATATCATGACCCACAGTCAGATACACCCTGTGAAGTGTAAAACACCCCCACTGTCCTCAGTAATATTAACACACTGACAGAGAACACAGATTAATATTAACACACTCACTGACACACTGTGTATATCATGACCCACAGTCAGATACACCCTGTGAAGTGTAAAACACCCCCACTGTCCTCAGTAATATTAACACACTGACAGAGAACACAGATTAATATTAACACACTCACTGACACACTGTGTATATCATGACCCACAGTCAGATACACCCTGTGAAGTGTAAAACACTCCCACTGTCCTCAGTAATATTAACACACTGACAGAGAACACACATTAATATTAACACACTCACTGACACACTGTGTATATCATGACCCACAGTCAGTAACACCCTGTGAAGTGTAAAACATCCCCCACTGTCCTCAGGAATATTAACACACTGACAGAGAACACAGATTAATATTAACACACTCACTGACACACTGTGTATATCATGACCCACAGTCAGTAACACCCTGTGAAGTGTAAAACATCCCCCACTGTCCTCAGTAATATTAACACACTGACAGAGAACACAGATTAATATGAACACACTCACTGACACACTGTGTATATCATGACCCACAGCCAGATACACCCTGTGAAGTGTAAAACACCCCCACTGTCCTCAGCAATATTAACACACTGACAGAGAACACAGATTAATATTAACACACTCACTGACACACTGTGTATATCATGACCCAGAGTCAGATACACCCGGTGAAGTGTAAAACACCCCCACTGTCCTCAGGAATATTAACACACTGACAGAGAACACAGATTAATATTAACACACTCACTGACACACTGTCTATATCATGACCCACAGTCAGACACACCCTGTGAAGTGTAAAACACCCCCACTGTCCTCAGTAATATTAACACACTGACAGAGAACACAGATTAATATTAACACACTCACTGACACACTGTGTATATCATGACCCACAGTCAGATAAACCCTGTGAAGTGTAAAACACCCCCACTGTCCTCAGGAATATTAACACACTGACAGAGAACACAGATTAATATTAACACACTCACTGACACACTGTGTATATCATGACCCACAGTCAGATACACCCTGTGAAGTGTAAAACACCCCCACTGTCCTCAGGTATATTAACACACTGACAGAGAACACAGATTAATATTAACACACTCACTGACACACTGTGTATATCATGACCCACAGTCAGATACACCCTGTGAAGTGTAAAACATCCCCACTGTCCTCAGGAATATTAACACACTGACAGAGAACACAGATTAATATTAACACACTCACTGACACACTGTGTATATCATGACCCACAGTCAGATACACCCTGTGAAGTGTAAAACATCCCCACTGTCCTCAGGAATATTAACACACTGACAGAGAACACAGATTAATATTAACACACTCACTGACACACTGTGTACATCATGACCCACAGTCAGATACACCCGGTGAAGTGTAAAACACCCCCACTGTCCTCAGGAATATTAACACACTGACAGAGAACACAGATTAATATTAACACACTCACTGACACACTGTGTATATCATGACCCACAGTCAGATACACCCTGTGTAGTGTAAAACACCCCCACTGTCCTCAGGAATATTAACACACTGACAGAGAACACAGATTAATATTAACACACTCACTGACACACTGTGTATATCATGACCCACAGTCAGATACACCCTGTGAAGTGTAAAACACCCCCACTGTCCTCAGTAATATTAACACACTGACAGAGAACACAGATTAATATTAACACACTCACTGACACACTGTGTATATCATGACCCACAGTCAGATAAACCCTGTGAAGTGTAAAACACCCCCACTGTCCTCAGTAATATTAACACACTGACAGAGAACACAGATTAATATTAACACACTCACTGACACACTGTGTATATCATGACCCACAGTCAGATACACCCTGTGAAGTGTAAAACACCCCCACTGTCCTCAGGAATATTAACACACTGACAGAGAACACAGATTAATATTAACACACTCACTGACACACTGTGTATATCATGACCCACAGTCAGATGCACCCTGTGAAGTGTAAAACACCCCCACTGTCCTCAGGTATATTAACACACTGACAGAGAACACAGATTAATATTAACACACTCACTGACACACTGTGTATATCATGACCCAAAGTCAGATACACCCTGTGAAGTGTAAAACATCCCCACTGTCCTCAGGAATATTAACACACTGACAGTGAACACAGATTAACATTAACACACTCACTGACACACTGTGTATATCATGACCCACAGTCAGATACACCCTGTGAAGTGTAAAACACCCCCACTGTCCTCAGGAATATTAACACACTGACAGAGAACACAGATTAATATTAACACACTCACTGACACACTGTGTATATCATGACCCACAGTCAGATACACCCTGTGAAGTGTAAAACACTCCCACTGTCCTCAGTAATATTAACACACTGACAGAGAACACAGATTAATATTAACACACTCACTGACACACTGTGTATATCATGACCCACAGTCAGATACACCCTGTGAAGTGTAAAACACCCCCGCTGTCCTCAGGAATATTAACACACTGACAGAGAACACAGATTAATATTAACACACTCACTGACACACTGTGTATATCATGACCCACAGTCAGATACACCCTGTGAAGTGTAAAACACCCCCACTGTCCTCAGGAATATTAACACACTGACAGAGAACACAGATTAATATTAACACACTCACTGACACACTGTGTATATCATGACCCACAGTCAGATGCACCCTGTGAAGTGTAAAACACCCCCACTGTCCTCAGGTATATTAACACACTGACAGAGAACACAGATTAATATTAACACACTCACTGACACACTGTGTATATCATGACCCAAAGTCAGATACACCCTGTGAAGTGTAAAACATCCCCACTGTCCTCAGGAATATTAACACACTGACAGTGAACACAGATTAACATTAACACACTCACTGACACACTGTGTATATCATGACCCACAGTCAGATACACCCTGTGAAGTGTAAAACACCCCCACTGTCCTCAGGAATATTAACACACTGACAGAGAACACAGATTAATATTAACACACTCACTGACACACTGTGTATATCATGACCTACAGTCAGATACACCCTGTGAAGTGTAAAACACTCCCACTGTCCTCAGTAATATTAACACACTGACAGAGAACACAGATTAATATTAACACACTCACTGACACACTGTGTATATCATGACCCACAGTCAGATACACCCTGTGAAGTGTAAAACACCCCCGCTGTCCTCAGGAATATTAACACACTGACAGAGAACACAGATTAATATTAACACACTCACTGACACACTGTGTACATCATGACCCACAGTCAGATACACCCTGTGAAGTGTAAAACATCCCCACTATCCTCAGTAATATTAACACACTGACAGAGAACACAGATTAATATTAACACACTCACTGACACACTGTGTACATCATGACCCACAGTCAGATACACCCTGTGAAGTGTAAAACATCCCCACTATCCTCAGTAATATTAACACACTGACAGAGAACACAGATTAATATTAACACACTCACTGACACACTGTGTACATCATGACCCACAGTCAGATACACCCTGTGAAGTGTAAAACACCCCCACTGTCCTCAGTAATATTAACACACTGACAGAGAACACAGATTAATATTAACACACTCACTGACACACTGTGTATATCATGACCCACAGTCAGATAAACCCTGTGAAGTGTAAAACACCCCCACTGTCCTCAGGAATATTAACACACTGACAGAGTACACAGATTAATATTAACACATTCACTGACACACTGTGTATATCATGACCCACAGTCAGATAAACACAGTGAAGTGTAAAACACCCCCAATGTCCTCAGGAATATTAACACACTGACAGAGAACACATATTAATATTAACACACTCACTGACACACTGTGTATATCATGACCCAGAGTCAGATACACCCTGTGAAGTGTAAAACACCCCCACTGTCCTCAGTAATATTAACACACTGACAGAGAACACAGATTAATATTAACACACTCACTGACACACTGTGTATATCATGACCCACAGTCAGATACACCCTGTGAAGTGTAAAACACCCCCACTGTCCTCAGTAATATTAACACACTGACTGAGAACACAGATTAATATTAACACACTCACTGACACACTGTGTATATCATGACCCACAGTCAGATACACCCTGTGAAGTGTAAAACACCCCCACTGTCCTCAGTAATATTAACACACTGACAGAGAACACAGATTAATATTAACACACTCACTGACACACTGTGTACATCATGACCCACAGTCAGATACACCCTGTGAAGTGTAAAACATTCCCACTGTCCTCAGTAATATTAACACACTGACAGAGAACACAGATTAATATTAACACACTCACTGACACACTGTGTATATCATGACCCACAGTCAGATACACCCTGTGAAGTGTAAAACACCCCCACTGTCCTCAGGAATATTAACACACTGACAGAGAACACAGATTAATATTAACACACTCACTGACACACTGTGTATATCATGACCCACAGTCAGATGCACCCTGTGAAGTGTAAAACACCCCCACTGTCCTCAGGTATATTAACACACTGACAGAGAACACAGATTAATATTAACACACTCACTGACACACTGTGTATATCATGACCCACAGTCAGATACACCCTGTGAAGTGTAAAACACCCCCGCTGTCCTCAGGAATATTAACACACTGACAGAGAACACAGATTAATATTAACACACTCACTGACACACTGTGTACATCATGACCCACAGTCAGATACACCCTGTGAAGTGTAAAACATCCCCACTATCCTCAGTAATATTAACACACTGACAGAGAACACAGATTAATATTAACACACTCACTGACACACTGTGTACATCATGACCCACAGTCAGATACACCCTGTGAAGTGTAAAACATCCCCACTATCCTCAGTAATATTAACACACTGACAGAGAACACAGATTAATATTAACACACTCACTGACACACTGTGTACATCATGACCCACAGTCAGATACACCCTGTGAAGTGTAAAACACCCCCACTGTCCTCAGTAATATTAACACACTGACAGAGAACACAGATTAATATTAACACACTCACTGACACACTGTGTATATCATGACCCACAGTCAGATAAACCCTGTGAAGTGTAAAACACCCCCACTGTCCTCAGGAATATTAACACACTGACAGAGTACACAGATTAATATTAACACATTCACTGACACACTGTGTATATCATGACCCACAGTCAGATAAACCCAGTGAAGTGTAAAACACACCCAATGTCCTCAGGAATATTAACACACTGACAGAGAACACATATTAATATTAACACACTCACTGACACACTGTGTATATCATGACCCAGAGTCAGATACACCCTGTGAAGTGTAAAACACCCCCACTGTCCTCAGTAATATTAACACACTGACAGAGAACACAGATTAATATTAACACACTCACTGACACACTGTGTATATCATGACCCACAGTCAGATACACCCTGTGAAGTGTAAAACACCCCCACTGTCCTCAGTAATATTAACACACTGACAGAGAACACAGATTAATATTAACACACTCACTGACACACTGTGTATATCATGACCCACAGTCAGATACACCCTGTGAAGTGTAAAACACCCCCACTGTCCTCAGTAATATTAACACACTGACAGAGAACACAGATTAATATTAACACACTCACTGACACACTGTGTACATCATGACCCACAGTCAGATACACCCTGTGAAGTGTAAAACATTCCCACTGTCCTCAGTAATATTAACACACTGACAGAGAACACAGATTAATATTAACACACTCACTGACACACTGTGTATATCATGACCCACAGTCAGATACACCCTGTGAAGTGTAAAACACCCCCACTGTCCTCAGGAATATTAACACACTGACAGAGAACACAGATTAATATTAACACACTCACTGACACACTGTGTATATCATGACCCACAGTCAGATGCTCCCTGTGAAGTGTAAAACACCCCCACTGTCCTCAGGTATATTAACACACTGACAGAGAACACAGATTAATATTAACACACTCACTGACACACTGTGTATATCATGACCCACAGTCAGATACACCCTGTGAAGTGTAAAACACCCCCACTGTCCTCAGGAATATTAACACACTGACAGAGTACACAGATTAATATTAACACATTCACTGACACACTGTGTATATCATGACCCACAGTCAGATAAACCCTGTGAAGTGTAAAACACCCCCTCTGTCCTCAGGAATATTAACACACTGACAGAGAACACAGATTAATATTAACACACTCACTGACACACTGTGTATACCATGACCCACAGTCAGATACACCCTGTGAAGTGTAAAACATTCCCACTGTCCTCAGTAATATTAACACACTGACAGAGAACACAGATTAATATTAACACACTCACTGACACACTGTGTATATCATGACCCACAGTCAGATACACCCTGTGAAGTGTAAAACATTCCCACTGTCCTCAGTAATATTAAC